>NW_028225184.1:5739386-6404386 GCF_052327205.1 Somniosus microcephalus
GCAACGTTTTTTTTTAAGACGCAGAAAGCAGGAAAAAGAAAGGAAAAGTTTGGAATCAAGATGGCGGCGACTCACCTTGGCTCAGAAGGATAAGGCCCGGCCACACACGCACTGATTGGCCCGGCGGCACACGCCAGCAACCCGGCGTACGATTGGTCGAGCTCGAGGTCACTCTGTAGCTAATGAGCGGATAGTGAGATGCTAATGAGCGGAATGTTAAGATTTTTGGGATACCGCGGGCGCGATTTTAGCCCGGCCGAAACGTAAATACGCTTAAAACCGTCTCGGAAGCGTAAGCTTTCTTTGGAGGTAACGCGCGCGTAGGTACGCCCTGTAACTTTCGAGCGCATACCCGACAGACGCACACGCGATGACAGACAGACAGACAGAAGTACCGATTTTATATATATAGATAGATAGAAACATAGAAGATAGGAGCAGGAGTAGGCCATTCGGCCCTTCGAGCCTGCTCCGCCATTCAATGAGATCATGGCTGATCATCCAAATTCAGTACAATGTCCCTGCCTTCTCCCCATATCCCTTGATCCCTTTAGCCTCAAGTAATATATCCAACTCTTTCTTGAATATATTTAATAAACTGGCCTCCACCGCCCTCTGTGGCAGAGAATTCCACAGGTTCACCACTCTCTGGGTGAAGAAGTTCCTCCTCATTTCAGTCCTAAATGGCTTACCCCTTATCCTTAGATTATGATCCCTGGTTCTGGACTCCCCGGCCATCCGAAACATCCTTCCTGCATCTAGTCTGTCCAGACCTGACAGAATTTTATGCGTTTCGATGAGATCCCCTCTCAATCTTCTAAACTCCAGTGAGTATAAGCCCAATCAACACAGTCTCTCCTCATACGTCATTCCTGCCATCCCAGGTATCAGCCTGGTGAATCTTCGCTGCACTCCCTCCATGGCAAGAACGTCCTTCCTCAGGTAAGGTGACCAAAACTGCACACAATACTCAAGGTGCGGTCTCACCAAGGCCCTGTACAACTGTAGCAAGACATCCTTGTTCCTGTACTCGAACCCTCTTGCTACGAAGGCCAACATACCATTTGCCTTCTCAACCGCCTGCTGCACCTGCATGCTTACCTTCAGCGACTGTTGCACAATAACGCCCATGTCTCTTTGCACTTCCCCTTCTCCCAATCTATTGCCATTGAAATAATAATCTGCCTTCCTGTTTTTGCCACCAAAGTGGATAACCTCACATTTATCCACATTATAGTGCATTTGCCATGTTTCTGCCGAATCACCCAACCTGTCCAAATCGTACTGGAGTTTCACGACATCCTCCTCGCAGCTTACCCTCCCACCCAGCTTTGTGTCGTCTGCAAATTTGGAGATATTACATTCAATTACCTCGTCCAGATCATTAATATATATTGTGAACAGCTGGGGTCCTAGGACCGATCCTTGTGGTACCCCACTAGTCACTGCCTGCCACTCGGAAAACGACCCGTTTATTCCAACTCTTTGCTTTCTGTCCGCCAACCAGTTCTCTATCCAAGTCAATACCTTGCCCCCAATCCCATGTGCCTTAATTTTGCACACTAATCTCTTATGTGGGACCTTATCGAAAGCCTTCTGAAAGTCCAAATACACCACATCCACTGGTTCTCCCTTATCTATTTTACCAGTTACATCCTCAAAAAATTCCAGCAGATTAGTCAAGCATGATTTACCTTTTGTAAATCCATGTTGACTTTGTCCGATCCTGTCACTGCTTTCCAAGTGCTCTGCTATTACATCTTTTATAATAGACTCCAGCATTTTCCCCACTACCGATGTCAGGCTTACCGGTCTATAATTCCCCGCTTTTTCTCTACCACCTTTTTTGAATAGTGGGATAACATTAGCTATCCTCCAATCCATGGGTACTGTTCCAGAGTCTATCGAGTTCTGGAAGATGACCAGCAATGCATCTACTATCTCTAGGGCCACTTCCTTAAGTACCCTGGGATGTAGACCATCAGGCCCTGGGGATTTATCAGCCTTCAGTCCCATCAATTTTCCTAACACCATTTCCCTACAAATACTGATTTCTTTCAGTTCCTCCCTTTCATCAGACCCTATGTTCCCCGACATCTCTGGGAGGTTATTTGTGTCCTCCTTTGTGAAGACAGAACCAAAGTATGTATTTAGTTGGTCTGCCATTTCCTTGTTTCCCATTATAAATTCCCCTGATTCTGACTGTAAGGGACCTACGCTTGACTTCACCAATCTTTTTCTCTTCACATATCTATAAAAGCTTTTACAGTCAGTTTTTATGTTCCCTGCAAGCTTACTCTCATATTCTATTTTCCCTTTCTTAATTAATCCCTTTGTCCTCCTTTGTTGACTACTAAACTGCTCCCAATCCTCAGGATTATTGCTTTTTCCAGCCAATTTATATGTCCTCTCCTTGGATCTTATGCTATCCCTAATTACCCTTGTTAGCCACGGTTGAGTCACCTTTTTTGTTTTATTTTTATGCCAAACTGGGATGAACAAATTCTGTAGCTCATCCATTCGGTCTTTGAATGTTTGCCATTGCCTATCCACCATCAACCCTTTGAGTGCCATTCCCCAATCAATCCTACCCAACTCGCTCCTCAGACCATCGTAGTTTCCTTTATTTAAATTGAGGACCCTTGTCTCTGAGTCAACTACTTCCTTCTCCATCTTAATGCAGAATTCGATCATATTATGATCGCTCCGACCCAAGGGGCCTCGTACAACAAGATTGCTAATTAATCCTTTCTCGTTATCTAATACCCAGTCTAAGATGGCCTGATCTCTGGTTGGTTCCTCGACATATTGGTCCAGGAAACCATCCCGTAAACACTCCAGGAATTCCTCCTCCACAGTATTGTTACTAATTTGGTTGGCCCAATCTATATGTAGATTAAAGTCACCCATGATGACTGCTGTGCCCTTATTGCATGCTTCTTTAATTTCCCTTTTAATGCCATCCCCAACCTCCGCATTACTGTTTGGAGGTCTATATACCACTCCCACTAATGTTTTTTTCCCCTTAGTATTTCACAATTCTACCCATACAGATTCCACGTCATCAGAGCTAATATCCTTCATTACAATTGTATTAATCCCTTCTTTAACCAGTAATGCTACCCCACCTCCCTTTCCTTTTTGCCTATCTTTCCTGAATATTGAATACCCCTGGATGTTGAGTTCCCAGTCTTGGCCATCCTGGAGCCACGTTTCCGTAATCCCAACCAAATCATATTCGTTTACTTCTATTTGCGCAGCCAATTCATCCACCTTATTACAAATGTTCCTCGCATTAAGACACAAAGCCTTCAGGCTTGTTTTTTTAATGCTCTTAGACCTATTAGAATTATTATTTACTGTGGCCACGTTTGATTTAAACCGTTGATTTCTCTGACTGCCACTTTTGTTTTTCTCCTTCCTATCTTTTGCTTTTATCCCTGTTTTCCTTTCCTCTGTCTCCATGCTCAGGTTTCCAACCCCCTGCCATTTTAGTTTAAACCCCCCCGAACAGCACTAGCAAACACTCCCCCTAGGACATCGGTCTCGGCCCTGCCCAGGTGCAAACCGTCCCGTTTGTTCTGGTCCCACCTCTCCCAGAACCGGTTCCAATGTCCAAGGAATTTGAATCCCTCCTCCTTGCACCATTCCTCTAGCCACGTATTCATTTGAAATATCCTCCTATTTCTACTCTGACTAGCACGTGGCACTGGTAGCAATCCTGAGATTACTACCTTTGAGGTCCTATTTTTTAATTTACCTCCTAACTCCCTATATTCTGCTTTTAGGACCTCATCCCGTTTTTTACCGATATCGTTGGTGCCTATGTGCACCACGACAACTGTCTGTTCACCCTCCCCCTCCAAAATGTTCTGCAGCCGCTCCGAGACGTCCTTGACCCTTGCACCAGGGAGGCAACACACCATCCTGGAGTCTCGATTGCGGCCGCAAAAACGCCTATCTATTCCCCTTACAATTGAGTCCCCTATCACTATAGCTCTTCCACTCTTTTTCCTCCCAGCCTGTGCAGCAGAGCCACCCATGGTGCCAGGAAGTTGGCTGCTGCTGCCTTCCCCTGATGAGTCACCCCCCCCCCAACAGTATTCAAAATGGTATATCTGTTGGAGAGGGGGATGGCCGCAGGGGATTCCTGCACTACCTGCCTGCGCCTCTTACTCTGCCTGCTGGTCACCCATTCCCTTCCTGCCTGTACACCCTTTACCTGCGGTGTGACCAACTCGCTATATGTGATATTCACGACGTCCTCAGCATCGCAAATGCTCCAAAATGAATCCATCCGCAGCTCCAGTGCCGCAATGCGGTCTGTCAGTAGCTGCAGCTGGACACACTTCCTGCACACATGGTCGTCAGGGATGCAGGAAGCGTCCCTGATTTCCCACATAGAGCAGGAGGAGCACACTACGGGGCTGGGCTGTCCTGCCATGACTTACCCTTTAACTAATTAATTAAAATGAAATGAATCCCACCAATTTCACCACAGTTAAATGATATATTTAAGGGCCCTGGTTTACAAACTGTCCCCGCTACACCACAGCAACCTTAAAAACTATAAACCACAGACTTAAAGTTTTAAAACGAGAGAAATACTCCAACCAATCACCTACCTGTTTTGTGGTGACGTCACACCTCGAATACTTTTTACACCTCTCCTTGCCTGAGATTGGAGATTGGTACGCCTACCTGAGCCTCTGGGGCCTTTTGTAGTCGCTCTGCCGCTCTGCTCCACCTCCACCCGCTGCCGATGCCGCACTGAGGCCTACCTGAGCCTCTGGGGCCTTTTGTAGTCGCTCTGCCGCTCTGCTCCGCCTCCACCCGCTGCCGATGCCGCACTGAGGCCTACCTGAGCCTCTGGGGCCTTTTGTAGTCGCTCTGCCGCTCTGCTCCGCCTCCACCCGCTGCCGATGCCGCACTGAGGCCTACCTGAGCCTCTGGGGCCTTTTGTAGTCGCTCTGCCACTCTGCTCCACCTCCACCCGCTGCCGATGCCGCACTGAGACCTACCTGAGCCTCTGGGGCCTCTTGTAGTCGCTCTGCTCCGCCTCCACCCGCTGCCGATGCCGCACTGAGGCCTACCTGAGCCTCTGCGGCCTTTTGTAGTCGCTCTGCCGCTCTGCTCCGCCTCCACCCGCTGCCGATGCCCCTCCCCTATCATGGACTCTACCCACTCATTTAATCTCCTCACACAGCCCATGTACACTCTACCCTATCGTGGACTCTACCCACCCATTTAATCACCTCCCACAGTCCATGTACACTCTCCCCTATCATAGACTCCATCCACCCATTTAAACTCCTCCCACAGCCCATGTATACTCTCCCCTATCATGGACTCTACCCACCCATTGAATCTCCTCACACAGCCCATGTACACTCTCCCCTATTATGGACTCTACCCACCCATTTAATCTCCTCCCACACCCCATGTACACTCTCCCCTATCACGGACTCTACCCACCCATTTAATCTCCCCCCACAGCCCATGTACACTCTCCCCTATCACAGACTCTACCCACCCATTTAATCCCCCCCCACAGCCCATGTACACTCTCCCCTATCACAGACTCTACCTGTTAGATCCGTGGTTCAGTGGATAAATAATTACACGGATGCTGTACATAAACAAATAACAGGTCTTTATTGGAGGAGGGTCATCTCTAGACTGGAGTACAGAGGCATGCGCACAGCTTATATACCGGTGTGGTTACTGCCGGTACTACAGTATACAGGAGCTGTAAAAAGTAGTTCTGACTTAAAGCACATACACTACAATTCCTCCCTTTTTAGATTAATAATACCCCCTTAATATTCAAATAACAATTACATTTTTACTTGTACATTCAATAACAAAAGTCCATTTATAGATTCAGTCTTTGGGGCGGCTTCCTGACCCTTTCGGGATAGCGCCTTTCCGGAGGTTCTTGTTCTTGGTGCAGAGGCGATTCTGACCCCCTTTCATGGGGCAGTTCATCGGGTTCCACTGCTACTGGGTCTGAAGTAGATACTACCGGTATGTCGGGTTCATCCCCAGGTACTCGAGACATAGAAACATAGAGATAGGAACAGGAGTAGGCCATTCGGCCCTTCGAGCCTGCTCCGCCATTCAATGAGATCATGGCTGATCTTCGTCTGAGATCATAGCTGATCTTACCAGTTCAGTACCCCGTCCCCGCCTTTTCTCCGTAACCCTTAATCCCCTTAGCCTTCAGAAATATATCCAATTCTCTCTTGAAAATATTTATTGAATTAGCCTTCACAGCCCTCTGTGGCAGGGAATTCCACAGGCTCACCACTCTTTGAGTGAAGAAATTCTTCCTCATCTCTGTTTTAAATGATTTGCCCGCTATTTTTAGACTGTGGCCCCTGGTTCTGTGCTCCCCGGCCATTGGAAACATTCTCTCTGAATTCAGCCTGTCCAGGCCTGCCATAATTTTATATGTTTCGATGAGATCCCCTCTCAATCTTCTAAACTCCAGTGAGTACAAGCCCAAACTATTTAATCTCTCTTCGTAGGTCATTCCCGCCATTCCAGGTATCAGCCTGGCGAATCGCCGTTGCACTCTTTCCATGGCAAGAACATCCTTCCGCAGATGGGGCGACCAAAACTGTACACAATACTCCAGATGCGGTCTCACCAGCACCTTGTACAGCTGTAGTAAGGTATCCCTATTCCTATACTCGAACCCCCTTGATATGAAGGCCAACATACCATTTGCCTTCTTGATCGCCTGTTGCACCTGCATGCTCTCCTTCAGTGACTGGTGCACAAGAACACCCAGGTCCCTCTGCACTTCCCCATCTCCCAATCTATTGCCATTTAGATAATAATCTACCCTCCTGTTTTTACCCCCAAAGTGGATAACCTCGCATTTATCCACATTATAGTGCATCTGCCACGTATCCGCCCATTCCCCCAACCTGTCCAAATCGCACTGTAGCCTCCTGACATCCTCATCAGAGCCCACCCCTCCTCCTAGTTTAGTGTCGTCAGCGAATTTGGAAATATTGCATCCAATTCCCTGATCCAGATCATTTATATATATTGTGAACAGCTGGGGTCCCAGGACAGATCCTTGCGGCACCCCGCTGGTCACTGCCTGCCACTCCGAAAACGAGCCGTTTATTCCAACTCTCTGTTTTCTATCCGCCAGCCAGTTCTCTATCCACGTTAATACTTTGCCCCCAATCCCATGAGCCTTAATTTTGCATGATAATCTTTTGTGTGGAACCTTATCGAAGGCTTTCTGGAAGTCAAGGTACACCACATCCACTGGCTCTCCCCCATCTATTTTACCAGTTACTTCCTCAAAAAATTCCAGCAGATTAGTCAAACACGATTTACCCTTTGTAAATCCATGTTGACTCTGTCCGATCCTTTCCCCATTTGTCAAGTGCTCCGCTATTTTATCCTTAATAATGGACTCTAGCATTTTGCCCACAACCGATGTAAGGCTTACTGGTCTATAATTCCCTGCTTTCTCTCTACCCCCCTTTTTAAATATTGGGGTAACATTAGCTACCCTCCAATCCACGGGTACTGTTCCCGAGTCAATGGAGTTCCGGAAGATGATCCTTAGAGCATCTGCTATCTCCAGGGCCACCTCCTTAAGTACCCTAGGATGTGGTTTATCAGGCCCCGGGGATTTGTCGGCCTTCAGTCCCCTCAACTTACCCAACACCATATCCCTAGAGATACTAATTTCTGTCAGCTCCTCCCTCTCATTAGTCCCTATGTTTGCCGATATTCCTGGGAGGTTATTTGTGTCCTCCTTTGTGAATACAGAACCAAAGTATGAGTTTAATTGGTCTGCCATTTCCTTATTCTCCATTATATATTCTCCCGAATCGGACTGCAAGGGACCGACTTGGGATTTTACCAGTCTTTTTCTCCTGATATACCGATAAAAGCTTTTGCAGTCTGTCTTTATGTTTGCTGCAAGTTTACTTTCGTATTCTATTTTCCCCTTCCTGATTAATCCCTTTGTCCTCTTTTGCTGTATCTTGTACTGCCCCCAATCTTCCGGTCTGGTGCTTTTTTTTGCCAGTTGATATGCCCTTTTTTTTGATTTTATGCTGTCCCTAATTTCCCTCGTTATCCACGGTTGAGTCACCTTTTTAGGTTTATTTTTATGCCAAACCGGTATAAACATGTTCTGGAATTCTTCCATTCTATCTTTGAATGCTTGCCATTGTCTCTCCACTGTCAATCCCCCCAGAAACACCACCCAATCAATCTTACCCAATTCCCGTCTCATACCCTCGTAATTCCCTTTATTTAAGTTCTGGACCTTAGTCTCTGATTCAATTTCCTCACTCTCCATCTCGACTGAGAGCTCGATCATATTATGATCGCTCTGACCCAAGGGGCCTCGTACAAGAAGATTGCTGATAAGTCCCTTCTCATTGCACAATACCCAGTCTAAAATGGCCTGATCTCGAGTCGGCTCCTCGACATATTGGTCCAGATAACCGTCCCGAAAACTTTCCAGGAATTCCTCCTCCTCAGAATTTTTACTAATTTGGGTAGTCCAATCAATATGTAAATTAAAGTCACCCATGATGACAGCTGTGCTCTTATCGCACGCTTCTCTAATTTCCCTTTTTATGCCTTCCCTCACCTCCATATTACTATGACATGGGGTTGACGCATTCCTGTGATGCTAAGATCTGATCGACGTGGCGTCTCACAATGTTCTCCCCGACATCCACTGTGTACATTAATGGCCCCTGCCTTGTACATATTGTTCCGGGTTGCCACTTCTCTGTTCGATAGTCCCGGGCCAAGACTGGTTGCCCTACATTGAAGCTCCTTGTCGGCTTCTCGTTGATGTGCTGGAATTGTTTGTCCTCAACATTTCTTCGCACATTTGGTCTGAGCAAGTTCAGATGAGATCTCAACCTTCGGTTAAAGAACATCATGGCCGGGGTCTGGTTGGTAACTGCATGTGTCGCGTTTCGGTAGGCTAATAAGAAATTGTCCACCTTATGCTGTAGTGGAATTTCATCGTCGCACATGGCCTTTATCGCCTTCTTAAAGGTTTGTACGAACCTCTCAGCCAATCCATTGGTGGCGGGATGATACGGGGCGGATGTGTAATGCCTTACCCCATTTCTTTTCATGAATTTTTGGAATTCATCGGACACAAACTGTGGTCCATTATCAGAGCAGATCTGCTCTGGCAAACCGTTTTTGGCAAATATGGTCCGTAGGACTGCAATCGTTTTCTCTGTAGTGGTTGAAGACATCTTTATCACCTCAGGCCACTTTGAATGAGCATCCACTGCTATTAAGAACATTGAGTCCATGAATGGACCAGTGAAACCAATGTGCACCCATTGCTATGGAGAGGAGGGCCACTCCCATGGGTGTAGAGGGGCATGTGGTGGTGCATTTTGGACCTTCTGGCATCCTAAGCAGCTTTTAGTTAGGTCTTCGATTTGTTGATCGATTCCCGGCCACCACATATAAGCCCTAGCAAGGCTTTTCATTTTCACTCCCCCCCCAGATGACCTTCATGTAGCTCCTTTAGCACTCTCTCCCTTAACTTGGGTGGAATCACCACTCTGGATCCACACATCACTGTCCCCTGGCATACTGACAGCTGTTCTCTTCTGGATGAGAATGCTGGCAACAGTGAGTCGCCATGTGCTGGCCATCCCCTCACCGTCAATTCATATACCCGTGACAGCGTCGGATCATTGCGGGTCTCCTTCTCTATATCCGCGTTTGTTACTGGCAATCGTTCAATTATCGACGAATAAAATATCTCGATAGGGTCCACTGCTGGTGCTTCCTCCACCGTAGGCAGTGGCAGATAGCCCATCAGCGTTCCCATGCTGTTTCGTGCCTTTATATTCTATTTCATATTGATTCGCCCCTAGAAACAGGGACCATCTTTGTAACCGCTGTGCAGTCATTACTGGCACGCCCTTCTTAGGATTAAAGATGGAGACAAGTGGTTGGTGGTCAGTCAGCAAGGTGAACTTCTGTCCATGCAGATAGTGGTTGAACTTTTTTACTCCCCATACTAGGCTGAGGGCCTCCCTGTCAATCTGGGCGTAGTTGCGCTCAGCTGAGGTTAGTGACCGAGACGCAAAGGCTACTGGCCTCTCCAAACCGTCCGGGAATTTGTGCGACAGCACTGCTCCAATGCCGTAGGGTGATGCATCACATGCCAAACGAATTGGTAGTGTTGGGTTGAAATGGGCCAACACCTCTTTTGATGTGATCAATTCTTTAGACTTCTGGAAAGCTGGTCTACGTTCGTCATCCCACTTCCATGGTACCCCTGTTTGCAGTAGGGTGTTCAGCGGGTGTAGTACCGTAGACAAATTTGGTAAGAACTTGTGGTAATAGTTTACCAGCCCGAGGAACGACCTCAGTTGTGACACATTTTCCGGTGCTGGAGCCTTGACTACTGCCTCAATCTTGTCAGGGGACTTATATAACCCCTCTTCATCGATGACGTGGCCGCAAAACGAGATCTGTTTCTGGAAAAACTCGCACTTGTGGCGATTAGCTCGTAGCCCATATTCCTTTAATCTGGCGAGCACCTTCTCCAAGTTAGCGAGGTGATCACCGTTATTTTCGCCCGTGACCAAGATGTCGTCCAAATAACACTGGGTCCCTGGAATCCCTTGCAGGACCTGATCCATCACCCTTTGCCAGATAGCCGGAGCCGAGGTTACTCCAAACACCAGCCGGTTGTATTGATAGAGACCTTTATGGGTGTTGATCGTAAGGTAATGTTTCGAAGCTTCTTCTACCTCCATTTGCAAGTATGCCTGGGCTAGATCAATTTTTGTGAAGCGTTTACCACCAGATAACGAGGTGAAAATATCCTCAATTCGTGGAAGCAGATATTGCACCGTGTGAAGGACTGGGTTCACTGTCACCTTAAAATCCCCACAGATGCGGACCTTCTTTGGTTCCCCAGGCGTATTACTCAACGACCTCTTCATTACAGGAATGATGGGTGTAGCCCACTCGCTCCAGTCCACTTTGGACAGTACTCCTGAACATTTCAACCCTTCCAGCTCTGCTTCAACCGCTGGTCTGATCACATAAGGCACTGGTCTGGCCTTCAGAAACTTTGGGCTTGCATTATCCTCTATTTTAATTGTTGCTGTTATTCCTTTTAGTGTTCCTAGTCCCTCCTGGAACACTTCTTTTGCGTCAGTTAGCATTTTTGACAGTCGTCCAGGTGTGACGTTGTCATCCTTTTTGGCCTCCACCTTCAGTGCCTGTATGGAATGCCAATCTAAATGTATCTTCCAGATCCATTCACGTCCTAGCAGTGGTGGTCCTCCATTTGGCAATACACATATATCCATTTTAGGTATTTCCTGACCTTTATATGTCACTTTCACCCTTATTTTTCCTTTGGGGTAGACTTTTTGCCCCGTATACGTCTTCAAGACATTCTCTGTAGCTTTCAAGGGTATGTGTGAAAATAGCCGCTTGTAGTCTCTTTGATTTATGACTGTTAGAGCTGACCCTGTGTCCAATTCCATTTCCACTTGGACTCCGTCTATCTTGAGTGTAACCCAGATAGTCTGGTGATCCTCCATTTTGGTTACATTATGTAGTTTCAGACAACCCAGCTCCTTGCTTCCGGAGTCTGTGTCACTTTTCTGTTCGTCTGAACCACTGTCCATCACCTGGTGTACCTTTTTTGTACTTCTCCTGTGGAGATTTCTTACTGTTGGTTTTCTTCCCAGACCTGCAGACTCTTGCTATGTGTCCTGCTTTCCCACACTGTCTGCACACTTGGTCCTTGAACCAACAATCTTTCTGGTCATGTGTTGTTCTGCCGCAGCAATAGCAATTACCTGTTCCATAGGTCATTTCGTTGGTGCCATATTCTTGCGGTCTCCGTTGTATCTCTGC
This sequence comes from Somniosus microcephalus, assembly GCF_052327205.1. Taxonomy (NCBI): domain Eukaryota; kingdom Metazoa; phylum Chordata; class Chondrichthyes; order Squaliformes; family Somniosidae; genus Somniosus; species Somniosus microcephalus. The sequence continues at coordinate 5,751,294 of NW_028225184.1, forward strand.
AGCGCCCCTTGCGGCTGCTTCGTGTGATACTGCCATACTGAAAGCTTTGTCCAGCGTAAGGTCCTTTTCTGATAGAAGCCGTTTCTGGGTTCCTTCACTTTGTAGCCCACATACAAACTTGTCCCTTAACGTGTCTGCTAGTCCCGCTCCAAACTGGCAGTATTTCGATGGCTTGCGCAGTTCCGTTAGGTACTCAGCATTGCTTTCGTCTTTGTGTTGGTTCCTTTTATGGAACTTAAATCGTTCTGCTATCAGCAGCGGTGTGTGGTTTAAGTGGTCCTGTAGGATTTCTACTATGCTTTCAAAATTCTTGTTTACCGGCTTCTCTGGGGTTATTAGATTTCGCAGTAACCCATAAGTTTTTGCACCCATGGAATTTAACAGAACCAGTGCTTTATTAGCATCTGGCACTTCATTCGCCCTACAGTACACCTCAATACGTTCCACATATGTCGCCCAATCTTCGACTTCATTGTCGAACGTAGAGATACTGCCACTCTTCGGCATCCTTGGTTGTGCGTTAACTATCACCAATGGCGCCTCCCGCGCTTCCCCTTCTTCTCCGCAGGCACAAAATGGCGTCTCCCGCGCTTTCCTTCCTTCCCGCGCTCGCCCGTCTTCTCCGCTGCGGCTTCGCAAAATGGCGTCTCCCGTGCTCTTCTTCTCCGCGGCTCAATGGCGCCTCCCGCGCTCTCCCTGCTTCTCCGCGGCTCAATGGCGTCTCCCGCGCTCTCCCTGCTTCTCTGCGGCTCAATGGCGTCTCCCCTTGCTTCGCCCCACGGACCCTGATCAGCCCGTGATCCCTGGCTGTGCTCTGCGCGTTCTTCTCTTGATATTTGTCGATGCCGCTCAGTCTAGAACCCGGCTGTTTGTTACCCTCTCTCTCTCCGGTTTTGCAGTATTTTTCTTCGACGCCGCTCGGTGATCAACCCCCAGCTGCGCCCTGCTCTCTTCACCCTTTTTCTTACCCCGTCGACGCTGCCCAGCTCTCTCTCTCTGCCGTCGGTCGGCTCCAGCCGCCGCTGCTCAGGAAGGGTCTGCTCTGGACCTGTCGTCGGTCTCTTACTGCTCGTTGTGGCTGGGGAACCAAGCCCGGCTCTCCACAGCCTCCCCAGTGAAGTTGGATCTCTGCCTGACTGCTGGGCGGTTGCTCGCGGTCGACGCCCGTGTTCCTGGACTTGACTATTTTTTTTTTTTGTTTGTTTAATGTTGCAGGTAGATTCGCATCAACACTCGTCGCCACTGTTAGATCCGTGGTTCAGTGGATAAATAATTACACGGATGCTGTACATAAACAAATAACAGGTCTTTACTGGAGGAGGGTCATCTCTAGACTGGAGTACAGAGGCATGCACACAGCTTATATACCGGTGTGGTTACTGCCGGTACTACAGTATACAGGAGCTGTAAAAAGTAGTTCTGACTTAAAGCACATACACTACACTACCCACCCATTTAATCTCCTCCCACAGCCCATGCACACTCTCCCCTATCACGGACTCTACCCACCCATTTAATCTCCTCCCACAGCCCATGTACACTCTCCCCTATCACGGACTCTACCCACCCATTTAATCTCCTCCCACAGCACATGTACACTCTCCCCTATCACGGACTCTACCCACCCATTTAATCTCCTCCCACAGCCCATGTACACTCTCCCCTATCACAGACTCTACCCACCCATTTAATCTCCTCCCACAGCCCATGCACACTCTCCCCTATCACGGACTCTACCCACCCATTTAATCTCCTCCCACAACCCATGCACACTCTCCCCTATCACAGACTCTACCCACCCATTTAATCTCCTCCCACAGCCCATTTACACTCTCCTCTATCACGGACTCTACCCACCCATTTACTCTCCTCCCACAACCCATGCACACTCTCCCCTATCACAGACTCTACCCACCCATTTAATCTCCTCCCACAGCCCATGTACACTCTCCCCTATCACAGACTCTACCCACCCATTTACTCTCCTCCCACAACCCATGCACACTCTCCCCTATCACGGACTCTACCCACCCATTTAATCTCCTCCCACAGCCCATGTACACTCTCCCCTATCACAGACTCTACCCACCCATTTAATCTCCTCCCACAGCCCATGTACACTCTCCCCTATCACGGACTCTACCCACCCATTTAATCTCCTCCCACAGCCCATGTACACTCTCCCCTATCACGGACACTACCCACCCATTTAATCTCCTCCCACAGCCCATGTACACTCTCCCCTATCACGGACTCTACCCACCCATTTACTCTCCTCCCACAGCCCATGTACACTCTCCCCTATCACGGACTCTACCCACCCATTTAATCTCCTCCCACAGCACATGTACACTCTCCCCTATCACGGACACTACCCACCCATTTAATCTCCTCCCACAGCCCATGTACACTCTCCCCTATCACGGACTCTACCCACCCATTTACTCTCCTCCGACAGCCCATGTACACTCTCCCCTATCACAGACTCTACCCACCCATTTACTCTCCTCCCACAGCCCATGTACACTCTCCCCTATCACAGACTCTACCCACCCATTTAATCTCCTCCCACAGCCCATGCACACTCTCCCCTATCACAGACTCTACCCACCCATTTAATCTCCTCCCACAGCCCATGTACACTCTCCCCTATCACAGACACTACCCACCCATTTAATCTCCTCCCACAGCCCATTTACACTCTCCCCTATCACGGACACTACCCACCCATTTAATCTCCTCCCACAGCCCATTTACACTCTCCCCTATCACAGACTCTACCCACCCATTTAATCTCCTCCCACAGCCCATGTACACTCTCCCCTATCACAGACACTACCCACCCATTTAATCTCCTCCCACAGCCCATTTACACTCTCCCCTATCACGGACACTACCCACCCATTTAATCTCCTCCCACAGCCCATTTACACTCTCCCCTATCACAGACTCTACCCACCCATTTAATCTCCTCCCACAGTCCATGTACACTCTCCCCTATCACAGACTCTACCCACCCATTTAATCTCCTCCCACAGCCCATGTACACTCTCCCCTATCACGGACTCTACCCACCCATTTAATCTCCTCCCACAGCCCATGCACACTCTCCCCTATCACAGACTCTACCCACCCATTTAATCTCCTCCCACAGCCCATGCACACTCTCCCCTATCACAGACTCTACCCACCCATTTAATCTCCTCCCACAGCCCATGTACACTCTCCCCTATCACGGACTCTACCCACCCATTTAATCTCCTCCCACAGCCCATGCACACTCTCCCCTATCACAGACTCTACCCACCCATTTAATCTCCTCCCACAGCCCATGTACACTCTCCCCTATCATGGACTCTACCCACCCATTTAATCTCCTCCCACAGCCCATGTACACTCTCCCCTATCACGGACTCTACCCACCCATTTAATCTCCTCCCACAGCCCATTTACACTCTCCTCTATCTTTGGCCGTGATTTTGCCAGTGGAGGTGGGGTCGCGGTGGGAGTGCTGATTGGCGGGTTCCGGCCCCACTCCTGGCTGCATCCGTTCTGTAAAAAGGATTTTCCGTTAATAGAACTTGTTAAACCCGCCCTTGGGGGTTCCCGGCCAATTAAAAGGAAGCGTGTCTGATGATGTCGCAGATGACACGAAAATTGGTGGGGTGGTAAATTGCGAGGAGGAAAGCCTCAGGCTACAGGACGATATAAACGGGTTGGTCAGATGGGCGGAAAAGTGGCAAATGGAATTTAACCCTGAAAAGTGCGAGGTGATGCATTTTGGACGGACAAATAAGGCAAGGGAATACACAATGAGTGGTAGGACCCTAGGAAGTACAGAGGGTCAGAGGGACCTTGGTGTACATGTACATAGATCTCTGAAGGCAGCGGAACAGGTAGATAAGGTGGTTAAAAAGGCATATGGGATACTTGCCTTCATTAGCCGAGGCATAGAATATAAGAGCAGGGAGGTTATGATGGAGCTGTACAAAACGCTGGTAAGGCCACAGCTGGAGTACTGTGTGCAGTTCTGGTCGCCTCACTATAGGAAGGATGTGATTGCTTTGGAGAGGGTGCAGAGAAGATTCACCAGGATGTTACCTGGGATGGAGCGCCTCAGCTATGAAGAAAGACTAAACAGGCTGGGGTTGTTTTCCTTGGAGCAAAGAAGGCTGAGGGGGGACCTGATTGAGGTGTACAAAATGATGAGGGGCATAGATAGGGTAGATAAAGAGGAACTTTTCCCCTTAGTAGGGGGGTCAATAACAAGGGGGCATAGATTCAGGGTAAGGGGCAGGAGATTTAGAGGGGATTTGAGGAGGAACTTTTTCACCCAGAGGGTGGTTGGAATCTGGAACTCACTGCCTGAAAGGATGGTAGAGGCAGGAACCCTCACAACATTCAAGAAGCATTTGGATGAGCACTTGAAATGCCATTGCATACAAGGCTATGGACCAAATGCTGGAAAATGGGATTAGACAGGACAGGGATCGATGGGCGGCGCGGACACGATGGGCCGAAGGGCCTCTTTCTGTGCTGTAAAACTCTATGACTCTATGACTCATCATCAGCCGGTTTCCTTAAAGGGGCCACGGCCACTTTGATTTTGACAGTTGTGCTGTCAGTGTTCTGCAGCATTCAGGTGCTGCAAACACTGACAATCACTGCACAGAGGTGCGCGGCTGCACCCAGGCTCTCTCATGACTCCCTCCATATGCTTATGGAGGGAGTCACAGCACGCAGGGAGGTTCTCTTCCCTCCCAATGGGTGGAAGAGACCGGCCCAGGAGACCAACACAGCCTGGTTGCACATTGCATAGGAGTACACAAGCAGGGATGTGGTCAGGAGGACCAGGCTGCAGTGGTGCAAACCTTTCAATGATCTCAGTAGATCACGATACGTTAGTACAAAGCCACACTCAACCTCATCCTGCTTTGCCACTCATCACATCCCCATCACTCTGCCTTCCCTACCCTACTCCTGCACATCCTTACTCACACCAACTTACCTTGTACCTCCACCCATGCCTCTCTATCTACATTATCACATCCCCATCTCACTAGCCATCCCTCACACTCACCCTCATCCTAGTCCAATCATACCAACTAACAACACAGAAGGGTAGGCACGTGGGTGTTTTATGCAGTGTTCATGTAAATTTTCGGTTAATGTGTTGTCAAACATTGAAATCTTTATTTTCAGCACTTTGCCTTATTGGACAGATCTGTGCTCGCCTTTGGAAGTGTCTTAGTGAGTTGCAGTGAATGGTGAGACATAACGGTATCCCCCGCAATGGTGATGAGTATGAAAGGAACGGCTTGGTCATTGTAGGAATGCTTTATGGTGATGGTGTGGGATGGTGTTAATCTGGTGCATCATGTGGCAGCCAGGGTGTACAGCGTCAAGTGAAGTAAATCTGGCCATGGTAAGGCCATTGCTGGCCTCCCGGGCAGCAATGTGGTCGGGTGCTGATGCCCTGTGTCCTGTGCAGCATCAGATGATTGCGGAGAAGGTTGGTATTGTTGTTGGTGATGTTGGTGTGCCTGGTGAAGTTGGTGTTGGGACTGATCGTGGAGGGATTCAGAGGACCAAGGTGAGATTTTTTCAAGGGCACCGATGTTGCTGGAATAGATGGCAGCTGAAGTTGAGATGACAGAAGCGATCTGTCAATGGTGAGAGAGCTTGATCCAAGGAGGTGACAGTGGATAGAGAGTTTACTCCAAACACTTCCAAACTGCATACAGCTCAAAAGTGTCCTCCAAGCCCTGACGCCTCAAGCTTCTGACACTGGAAAGTGACCAGCTGTGAAATGGTAGCTTTCAGGCCACTTTTGCAGCCCTCACCTATTCACAGCAAAGGGGAGACACAGAGAACCCGACCTACTTACCTGACGTGATCTCCGAACGACGTGAACCCCGTAAAAAATGTGGTTAAATAGAAATAGGCTGGCAAAATAGTAGTTAACAAGCACTTAACAAGCAGTTAAATATCTTAAATGCCTCCCCTGCCGCTTGGTGTCTGGTCATAGACATAGACATAGAAGATGGAGTAGGCCATTCGGCCCTTCGAGCCTGCTCCACCATTCAACGAGATCATGGCTGATCATCCAAACCCTAGCACCCGGTCCCTACACCGACAGCCATCCCACCCAAGCCCTATCCCCGTAACCCCGCGTATTTAATCCCCCCTAACACTAAGGGCCAATTTTTATCATGGCCAATCAACCTAACCCGCACATCTTTGGACTGTGGGAGGAAACCGGAGCACCCGGAGGAAACCCACGCAAACACGGGGAGAATGTGCAAACTCCACAGTCACCCGAGGCCGGATTTGAACCCGGGTCCCTGGCGCTGTGAGGCAACAGTGCTAACCACTATGCCACTGTGCTGCCCTGAAATCACAGACCTGACACTTTGGAAACTTACATGGAGGCGGGTTCCCAACCCGCTGTCAATCATTTCGATTTTGACAGCAGACCCGCCTCCAAACACACCCTCTGAGTGCCGGCAAAACTCAGCCCATGGACTCGACCCACCCGTTTAATCTCCTGAGGGGAAGAACTGCAATTCTCTCTGTCCAAAATGTTAATGAATCAAAGCTCTAGAATGTTCAATGCAACCTCACATCCTCTATTCTTAATGCTGACGTGAAAATTCCACAATCCCATCATATTCCACACAACATTTCATTATCCTTCACTTTGCCCCTTGTACTGGTGTCTCTGCCAGGTTTCCACTGCTCCATCTGGTTTGAAGAATCCTGAGCTGACAGCACAGATAAATTACCTTGTGAGATAAACAAGACGGTGGGCACCTCTTAACATATTAAGGAGGCAAGAGAGGAAAGTTTGAATCATTTAGATTCAAAATATCCTTTCTTGATGGGATGACAAAAACAATACAGCTCAGCTTTCAAACTTCTGTCAGGAAGGATATTGCCAGTCTACGCAGCTCAGTGCAAAGTTGTGTGTTATGACCATGCCAGGCCACAAGATGGTGATGTGGGATTTAATAATGAGCGAGGTTTTCAGTGTAATCAGCTGAGGAACAAAACAACAACCCTTCTTGGCAACCAAGCGGGTGATTAGGCAAAGCCATGTGACTTCAGGCCTTGCGCCATTTTTCTTATTGATTCATCGAGTTATGTGGAACTAGGTTTTCCACAGCAGGTGTCAGTATTGCCAACTCTCGCGAATCCATCGTGAGAGACGCGGTTTCGGAGTGAAACATAGAAGATAGGAGCAGGAGTAGGCCATTCGGCCCCTCGAGCCTGCTCCGCCATTCAATGCGATCATGGCTGATCATCCAAATTCAGTACCCGGTCCCTGCTTTCTCCCCATATCTCTTGATCCCTTTAGCCTTAAGAATTATATCTAACTCCTTCTTGAATATATTTAATGAATTGGCCTCCACTGCCTTCTGTGGTAGAGAATTCCACAGGTTCACCACTCTCTGGGTAAAGAAATTCTTCCTCATTTCTGTCGTAAATGGCTTACCCCTTATCCTTAGACTGTGACCCCTGGTTCTGGACTCCCCCTGCTGGCGAGGTGACAGCGTGGCCACCGATCCACCTGCTCCTGCTCCTATTTCTTATGTTCTTGTGTCAGAAAGAAAGCATCACTCGCGATGGAACGCCTAAATCTCGGCACACGCGCTTTGCGCATGCGCGAAGAAGAAATACGCCGACTGATGCTATTAGTGAAATCACAAACAAGTTCTTTTGCATTTGAAACTTTGCTGAAATGCCTGCCAGAGGAAATCTTTATCACGGCATTTACAACGTCATTGCACATCGCGACCAGAGCAATACACCTTCTGTTGGCTACCATATATGCCTTTAATCTCTGATTCCAACCTACTGACCTATCAGTGGTCATTAACAGCAGTCTTCTAGAAGCCCTTTCAAAGCTGACAAATTTCTGCCTTCTAGTAAACCAGAGACCATTATCAAATAAAATTTGACAGCAAGCCACATAAGTAGATATTAGGGCAGGTGACCAAAAGCTTGGTCAAAGAGGTCAGTTTTAAGGCGCGTCTTAAAGGAGGAGAGGTTTAGGGAGGGAATTCCAGAGCTTAGGGCCCGGGCAGCTGAAGACACGGCCGCCAATGGTGGAGCGATTAAAATGGGGAATGCGCAAGTGGCCAGAATTGGAGGAGCGCAGAGATCTCGGAGGGTTTTAGGGCCGGAGGAGGTTGTGTTCTGGAATGAGTGACGGTCTGGCCTTGCATTGTGTCATCAAAAACTACGAACAGGCTCAGCAATTTGAACAAGGCAGGTTGGTAAATGCCTTCAGAAAAAGTGATCGGTAGCAAACTGATTTAAATAACTTGGTGAAATACACAAAGAGCTGTCAATTTTTTTTATTTGTTCCCGGGATGTGGGCGTCGCTGGCAAGGCTGGCATTTGTTGCCCATCCCTAGTTGCCCTTGAGAAGGTGGTGGTGAGCCGCCTTCTTGAACCGCTGCAGTCCGTGTGGTGAAGGTGCTCCCACAGTGCTGTTAGGGAGGGAGTTCCAGGATTTGGACCCAGCGATGATGAAGGAACGGCCGATATACTTCCAAGTCAGGACGTTGTGTGACTTGGAGGGGAACTTGTTCCCATGCACCTGCTGCCCTTGTCCTTCTAGGTGGTAGAGGTCACGGGTTTGGGAGGTGCTGCCGAAGAAGTTCAGGCGAGTTGCTGCAGTGCATCTTGTAGATGGTACACACTGCAGCCACGGTGCGCCGGTGGTGGAGGGAGTGAATGTTTAAGGTGGTGGATGGGGTGCCAATCAAGCGGGCTGCTTTGTCCTGGATGGTGTCGAGCTTTTTGAGTGTTGTTGGGGCTGCACTCATCCACACAAGTGGAGAGTATTCCATCACACTCCTGACTTGTACCTTGTAGATGGTGGAAAGGCTTTGGGGAGTCAGGAGGTGAGACACTCACCGCAGAATACCCAGCCTCTGACCTTTTGCTGGTTGCCACTTTATTTATGAGGCTGGTCCAAGTAAGTTCCAGTTAAATTAAACACATTTGAACAAATCCCAAAAGATGTCTGCATTTGAATTCAAAATGTTTGGTCATTCAGAGTAAGGTCCCTCTGCAATGTTCCATTAAATACTCACAGTTCACACAGCATAATCAGCTGACACCTGTAACAGTGGTATCAGCTAGGGCCTGATTTTTGAGAGTGAAGCTGGTTTTAAACCTCTTATGTACTGGACAGAATTAAAGAAGCCTATACTAAAAACGCTTCATTTTTTTTATCATAACCTCGATACTATCTCAACCATTTCCCCAGGAATCAAGGATCCAAGGCCTATACAGTATTATTCCACTGCTTTAAGTTAAGTGTCAGCCATGGCTCAGTGGGCAGCATTCTCGCCTCTGAGCCAGAAGGTTGTGGGTTCTAAATCCCACTCTAGAAACTTGAGCACAACAATCTAAGCTGACACTCCAGTGCAGTGCTGAGGGAGCGCTGCACTGTCGGAGGTGCTGTTTTTCGGCTGAGACATTAAAACAAGGCTCCGTCTGACCCCTCAGGTGGATGTAAAAGATCCCCATGGCACTGCTTGAAGAAGAGCAGGGGAGTTTTCCCCAGTGTCCTGGCCAATATTTATCTCTCGACCAACAGCACTGGCCATTTATCTCATTGCTGTCTCTGGAATCTTGCTGTGCACAAGTTGGCTGCCACGAATTCCCGACATTACAACATTGACCACACTTCAAATTGTACTTTATTGGCTGTAAATCGCTTGGGACGTTCTGAGGTGCTATATAAATGTGTGTTCTATCTTTCCGCTTTACTTATTCCCCTATAATGGGAAATGACTACCTCTGTCTGCTGTTGACAGTGAAATGGAGAATAGCTTTAAGAAGAATGTGTCTATGATTTTACTATCAATCTATGGCCAATTTTCCTTCACAATGTCTGTTTAATGATTCAGCAACAACAACGTGTATTTATATAGCACCTTTAACGTAGTAAGACGTCCCAAGGCGCTGCACAGGAGTATTATAAGACAAAAAATTTGACACCGAGCCACATAAGGAGAAATTAGGGCAGGTGACCAAAAGCTTGGTCAAAGAGGTCAGTTTTAAGGAGCGTCTTAAAGGAGGAAAGAGAGATAGAGAGGCGGAGAGGTTTAGGCAGGGAATTCCAGAGCTTAGGGCCTAGGCAACCATCTACAAAGTAGTTAACAACCCGTCTGAAAAAGAAACATTCATCAAAACTGCTGCAGGCAAAGAGAGGACAAATGGGGATAGAAATTACTTTGCTGGATCCAAAGTGGGCACCACAAAGTTGAATTCTGCAGCTCGACGTTCCTTGCTGGAAGCGCGCCTGACATCATATTGGTTTGGGTGCTCAAAAGGTATCCTTGGTGGTCACCAGCAACAAACACAGGCATCAGTTACCTGTTCTAGTGCTACTAGAGGTGGCTCCCCAGTGGCTACAGTTTGGGAGGTGGAAGGTTGCTGAATCTCCAGTGAGAGTCCTTGAGATGGCCATAGTGGACCACCTCAAGGAGCTGTGACCGGTGGTGACTGCTGGGACTCGGCTTCAGCTGTCCCAGGTGGCTGTCTGGCACCAACAAGGGCACTGGTTGAAAGGCCTGTGGGGAGCAGGCGTGTTGTCCTCCTGAGAGAGGACAGCAGGTGCCTCTCCCATGGAGCCAATGCTATTCTTAAGCTGTTGAGCCTCAGCACTATCACTGCTCTGCGCAAGAAGAGAGTGCAGGTGTGCTGGGAGGCTCTTGAAGCATCTATCCATGCTCTCCTTCAGGTTTTGCTTTGAGGACATGAATGTCAGGGTAGAATAGAGTGTGAAAGGTGGCAGAGGTGTGAGCAGGTGAAGGAAGTAAGAGTGAGGAGCGTAGCAGATGTAGAGTGTTGCAGTTGGAGCAGAAGGAAGTGGAGTAAAGTGTGCTGCAGTGATTGGAGGAGAATGGTAATTGTCCCTAACCCGCGGCTTCTACCACCTAGAAGGACAAGGGCAGAAGGTGCATGGGAACACCATCACCTCCAAGTTCCCCTCCAGGTCACACACCATCCTGTCTTAGAAATACATCGGCCGTTCCTTCACCGTCGCTGGGTCAAAATCCTGGAACATCCTCCCTAACGGCACTGTGGGAGCACCTTCACCTCAGATAAGGCGACCAAAGCTGCACACAATACTCAAGGTGTGGTCTCACCAAGGCCCTGTACAACTGCAGCATAGTTTGTCTATTATGTAGGATTCAGCAACCGCAAGACAGGTGGCTGTCATGAGTTCCCTAATATATACTAGAGTATATTTGTTTGTTTTTTGGTGAGTTAACATTAACTAATAATCATTAAATCTTTATGTACCTGGTCCATTGCGGGTGAATATCGTGAGCGATGACTTTGTTTAAACTGGGCTGTGCTGTACGTGAGGGCTCACCACGCAGACCAGATGAGGGGATTTGGATGAGGGAAAGTTCCTGAAACGGGATTTTGAAAGAGTGATTCTCTTTCACTGGGGGTTACAAGATCACAAGATAGTTATGGATGAGTTATGGATCCATGCAGAAACTTTAATGTCTCCCGCTCGCAGCATTCCATTGTCACTTAAATAATTTCACCGATTTTGCCTCCACAACCCGATCTGGGTCTTCATCCCATGTGTTGTTCACTCTTATGTGAAGATCTTCGTACTACCAGTCCTAAGTTTCCCAATTACTAGTGTACTCTTGTCTTAATCTCACAATTTCAAGAGTGAAGTTAGGAAACACTTCTACACACAAACGGTGGTAAAAGTTTGGAACTCTCTTCCGCAAACGGCAATTGATGCTCGATCAATTGTTAATTTTAAATCGGAGATTATCTTTCTGTTAACCAAAGGTATAAAGGGATATGGGGCAAAGTGGGTAGATGGTGTTAGGTCGCAGATCAGCCATGATCTCAGTGAATGGCGGAGCAGGCTCGAGGAGCTGAATGAAACATAGAAACATAGAAGATAGGAGCAGGAGTAGGCCATTCGGCCCCTCGAGCCTGCTCCACCATTCAATGAGATCATGGCTGATCAACCAAACTCAGTACCCGGTCCCTGCTTTCTCCCCATATCCCTTGATCCCTTTAGCCTTAAGAAATATATTTAACTCCTTCTTGAATATATTTAATGAATTGGCTTCAACTGCCTTCTGTGGTAGAGAATTCCAGAGGTTCACCACTCTCTGGGTGAAGAAATTCCTCCTCATCTCTGTCCTAAATGGTTTACCCCTTAGACTGTGACCCCTGGTTCTAGACTCCCCCGCCATCGGGAACATCCTTCCTGCATCTAGTCTGTCTAGTCCTGTTAGAATTTTATACATTTCAATGAGATCCCCTCTCATTCTTCTAAACTCCAGCGAGTATAAGCCCAATCAACCCAATCTCTCCTCATACGTCATTCCTGCCATCCCAGGTATCAGTGGCTGCACTCCCTCCATGGCAAGAACATCCTTCCTCAGATAAGACGACCAAAACTGCACACAATACTCAAGGTGTGGTCTCACCAAGGCCCTGTACAACTGCAGCAAGACATCCTTGTTCCTGTACTCGAACCCTCTCGCATACCATTTGCCTTCTTAACCGCCTGCTACACCTGCATGCATATCTTCAGTGACTGGTGCACAAGGACACCCAGGTCTCGTTGCACTTCCCCTTCTCCCAATCTATTGCCGTTCAGATAATAATCTGCCTTCCTGTTTTTGCCACCAACGTGGATAACCTCGCATTTATCCACATTATACTGCATCTGCCATGCTTCTGCCCAATCACCCAACCTGTCCAAATCATCCTGTAGTTTCTCGGCATCCTCCTCACAGTACACATGCCCACCCAGCTTTGTCTGCAAACTTGGAGATATTATATCTAGTTCCCTCGTCTAGATCATTACTATATATTGTGAATAGCTGGGGTCCTAGGACCGATCCCTGCGGTACCCCACTAGTCACTGCCTGCCACTCAGAAAAAGACCCGTTTATTCCAACTCTTTGCTTCCTGTATGCCAACCAGTTCTCTATCGAAGTCAGTACCTTGCCCCCAATCCCATGTGCCTTAACTTTACACGATTCTTTTTCCGAGTGGCAGGCAGTGACTAGTGGGGTACCGCAGGGATCGGTCCTAGGACCCCAGCTATTCACAATATATATTAATGATCTGGACAAGGGAACTAGATGTAATATCTCCAAGTTTGCAGATGACACAAAGCTGGGTGGGCGTGTGTGCTGTGAGGAGGATGCCAAGAAACTCCAGGATGATTTGGACAGGTTGGGTGATTGGGCAGAAGCATGGCAGATGCAATATAACATGGATAAATGCGAGGTTATCCACTTTGGTGTCAAAAACAGGAAGGCAGATTATTATCTGAATGGCAATAGATTGGGAGAAGGGGAAGTGCAACGAGACCTGGGTGTCCTTGTGCACCAGTCGCTGAAGGTAAGCATGCAGGTGCAGCAGGCGGTTAAGAAGGCAAATGGTATGTTGGCATTCGTAGCGAGAGGGTTTGAGTACAGGAACAAGGATGTCTTGCTGCAGTTGTACAGGGCCTTGGTGAGACACCACACCTTGAGTATTGTGTGCAGTTTTGGTCGCCTTATCTGAGGAAGGATGTTCTTGCCATGGAAGGAATTCAGCGAAGATTCACCAGGCTGATACCTGGGATGGCAGGAATGACGTATGAGGAGAGATTGGGTCGATTGGGCTTATACTCGCTGGAGTTTAGAAGAATGAGAGGGGATCTCATTGAAACTTATAAAATTCTGACAGGACTGGACAGACTAGATGCAGGAAGGATGTTCCCGATGGTCGGGGAGTCCAGAACCAGGGGTCACAGTCTAAGGATAAGGGGTAAGCCATTTAGGACAGAAATGAGGAGGAATTTCTTCACCCAGAGAGTGGTGAACCTGTGGAATTCTCTACCACAGATGGCAGTAGAGGTCAATTCATTAAATATATTCAAGAAGGAGTTGGATATATTTCTTAAGGCTAAAGGGATCAAGGGATACGGGGAGAAGGCAGGGACAGGGTACTGAATTTGGATGATCTGCCATGCTTTCATTGAATGGCGGAGCAGGCTCGAGGGGCCGAATGGCCTACCTCTGCTCCTATCTTCTATGTTTCTATGTTTCTATGAAGGAGGGTGTGTCTTATGAAGAAAGGTTGAGCAGGTTGTACCTATACTCATTGGAGTTTAGAAGAATGAGACGGAATCTTATTGAAACATATAAGATTCTGAGGGGGCTTGACAGGGTAGATGCAGAGCGGATGTTTCCCCTCATGGAGGAATCTAGAACTAGGGGGCATAATTTCAGAATAAGGGGGCACCCTTTTGTGGTAAACCACTTTTATCATTCACTATCGTTACACTATGGTTATCACTGTTTATGTCGTTACACTATGGTTATCACTGTTTACACTGTTGTATCACTACACAAGGTCACCTCTTGCCATGCTGTTATACCTGGGCTGATCACAGCTGACTCCGCCCATGGCTCCGCCTGCTTCCCAGGTATAAAGGTGGTCGACTGGCTGGTATTCCTCCTTGTTGGATCCGATCACCCACGAGGGTGGGCTCTGTTATTTAGCCAATAAAAACCTATAGTTACTAACTTAACTCGTCGCTTTTCATGAACTGAATTGATAGGTATATCAATTTTATTGGCTAAATTTTGAAATGTCTACAACGGAGCAGCCAAACGACCAGTCAGACGTACAGCCTCAGCCAAACGGCCATCTACAACAGCCCCAGCAGCCTGCCTGGCTACGAGCCCTCCGGCCGCCGTACCTGGATCTAAACCCACAGGCTGCGAATTCAGCCCTCGACTTCGAACACTGGCTGAGCTGCTTCAAAGCCTACCTGGGAGAATCCGGCATGCCTCCGGCATCCAAACTAAGAGTTCTGACCGCTCAGGTGAGCCCTAAAGTATTTGCACTCATCCGGGACATTGCCACATATGAGGACGCCCTCAACCTGTGTGGTAAACCACTGTTTGTATTCCACTGTGTACATGCCTGGACATGCCTCGGCTGACTCCTCCCACAAGTCCTAGTATAAAGGTGACTGCTCCCCAGCCCTTTGTATTTCTGGACCGGTCGACCACTCGAGGCAGACCTTCATTCTTTTGTTAATAAAAGCCTTTAGTTACTCTCTTAACTCTCAGTCTTTTATGAGTAATTGATAGCGCATCAATTTTATTAACAAAATTTTTATAATGGAGAAGATCCTCACACCAGCACGCCTGGACTTAGATCATCGGGAGGCGGACTCATCCACCAAGTTTACTCACTGGCTTAAGTGTTTCGAAAAATTCCTGACCGCCTCCGCAGCAATCAAATCGGACGAGGACAAACTGGATGTCCTGACCTCCAAAGTGAACCACCGAGTGTACTCGGTCATCCAAGACGCGACCTCGTACGCGGACGCTATCAAGCTCCTCAAGGACCAGTACACGCGCCCAGTGAACGAAGTGTATGCCAGGCACCTTCTGGGGAGTCGTAAACAACAACCTGGGGAATCGACCGTGGAATACCTTCAGGCACTGTCTGTGCTTGGCCGGGCCCGTGGTTGTAAGGATGTAAAGGCCGCCGTGTACACAGAGGAACTTATCCGGGACGCTTTTGTAGCGGGCCACAGATCCAATTACACCCGACAGCGACTGTTGGAGCAGAGTGACCTCGACCTCAACAAGGCCTCTGAACTCGCACTATCATTGGATGCAGCCTACCGGGGCATGGATGCCTACTCCTCTGCACCGTGGACGCCGCGGGGAATGACAGCCTGGGACACGGTAGGACCGCCTCATAGCGCCATGCCACCCCAGCCACACCCCAGCAACGGCCCAACTACAGCAGCAGTGTCCCAAGGCCAGACAGCAGTGCCCCAAGGCCAGAAATGCTACTTCTGTGGCCAGGCAAAACACCCCAGAGCGCGCTGCCCGGCGAAAAACGCGATCTGCTCGGGCTGCGGGAAGAAGGGACACTACGCTAACGTCTGCAGGGCCAAAGCCACCCCGAACCCCAGCAGCGCCGCGCGGGCCGCCATCTTGGGCCTCCCCGGCCATGTGCGAACCACCGGTACAGCAGCCATTTTGGATGCCTCCAGCCACATGGGGATCATGGACGCCGCCATCTTGGACGACAGCTGGAACGCAGCAGGCCCCCAACACCGCCTCATCTGATACCCGCAGCGACACACCGACCCCTACGCTGGCATCCGTTACACTGGACCAAGCGAGACCGCACCAGCTGGCCAGTTCCACAATGGACATTAAGGTAAATGGCCACGATACAATCTGCCTTTTTGACTCTGGGAGCACGGAGAGCTTCATCCACCCCGACACGGTGCGGCGTTGCTCTCTCCCAGTCCTGCCTGCGCACCAGCGGATTTCTATGGCCTCCGAGTCCCAGTCGGCGGACATCGGCGGCTACTGCGTAGTGACACTCGTAGTAGACGGGACCGTGTACGATCATTTTAAACTTCTGGTCCTGCCCGACCTCTGCGCTGCCGTCCTGCTGGGGTTAGATTTTCAGTGCCACCTTAAAAGTGTTACGATGGCGTACGGTGGACCCCTACCCCCACTCACAGTCCGCAGCCAGCAGCTCCCAAATTGCCCGCCGTGCACCAGGTGCAACCTCTCCACACTCAGAGTCACCCCCCCCCCACTGTTTGCTAACCTCACCCCCGACTGTAAGCCCATCGCCACAAAGAGCAGGCGATACAGTGCCGGGGACAGGGTTTTCATTAAAACCGAAGTGGAGCGGCTCCTGAAGGAAGGGATTATTGAGGGCAGCACCAGCCCCTGGCGAGCCCAGGTTGTGGTCGTTAAGACCGGCGAGAAGCAGCGCCTGGTCATCGACTACAGCCAGACAATAAATCGCTACACCCTGCTGGACGCCTACCCACTCCCCCGTATAGCTGATATGGTCAACCAGATCGCGCAGTACCGCGTCTTCTCGACCATTGACCTGAAATCAGCGTACCACCAGCTCCCTATCCGCCCTGAGGACCGCCAGT
Source organism: Somniosus microcephalus (assembly GCF_052327205.1). NCBI lineage: Eukaryota > Metazoa > Chordata > Chondrichthyes > Squaliformes > Somniosidae > Somniosus > Somniosus microcephalus. Next base: position 5,768,290 of record NW_028225184.1, read on the forward strand.
ATACTGCCTTTGAGGCCAACGGCCGCCTCTACCACTTCCTTAGGGTTCCCTTTGGCGTCACCAACGGGGTCTCTGTCTTCCAAAGGGAGATGGACCGGATGGTAGATCAAAATGCGTTGCAGGCCACTTTCCCATATCTGGACAATGTGACCATCTGCGGCCGTGACTTGCAGGACCATGACGCAAACCTCGAAAAATTCCTCCGCACCGCCCAACTCCTGAACCTGACATATAACAAGGAGAAGTGCATATTCCGCACAAACCGCCTCGCCATCCTTGGCTGTGTTGTGGAACACGGAGTCATCGGCCCCGACCCCGACCGGATGCATCCCCTTATGGAACTCCCACTGCCCCACTGCCTCAAGGCCCTGAAGAGGTGCCTAGGGTTTTTCTCCTATTATGCCCAGTGGGTCCCCTACTATGCGGACAAGGCCCATCCGCTGATCAAGTCCACCTCTTTTCCCTTGACGGCAGAGGCCTGCTTAGCCTTCCACCGTATCAAGGAAGACATTGCCAAAGCCACCATGCACGCAGTGGACGAATCCATCCCCTTCCAGGTGGAAAGCGACGCGTCCGACTTTGCCCTGGCCGCTACCCTCAATCAGGCGGGGAGACCCGTTGCCTTCTTTTCACGAACCCTCCAAGGCCCGGAGACCAGACACTCCGCTGTTGAGAAGGAGGCCCAGGCGATTGTGGAGGCTGTGCGTCATTGGAGGCACTACCTGGCCGGAAAACGATTTACCCTGCTCACTGACCAACGTTCAGTTGCTTTCATGTTTAACAACAAGCAGAGGGGCAAAATCAAAAATGACAAGATCTTGAGGTGGAGAATCGAACTTTCCACCTACAATTACGAGATCTTGTACCAGCCCGGGAAGCTCAATGAACCCCCGGATGCGCTATCGCGTGGCACCTGCGCCAGCGCGCAGATCGATAGACTGCGGGCCCTCCACAATGACCTCTGCCACCCGGGGGTCACCAGGTTCTTCCACTTCATCAAGGCCTGCAACCTGCCTTACTCTATTGAGGAGGTCAGGACCATGACCAGGAACTGCCAAGTCTGCGCTGAGTGCAAACCGCACTTTTATAGACCAGACAGGGCCCACCTGATAAAAGCCACTCGCCCCTTCGAGCGCCTGAGCGTTGATTTTAAAGGGCCTCTCCCCTCCTCTGACCGCAATGTGTACTTCCTCAATATTATTGATGAGTACTCCCGTTTCCCGTTCGCCATCCCCTGCCCGGACATGACCAGTGCCACGGTCATTAAATGTCTGAACGACCTCTTCACCCTGTTCGGTTTCCCCAGCTATATCCATAGCGACCGGGGCTCATCGTTTATGAGCGACGAACTCCGTCAGTACCTGCTAACTAGGGGTATTGCCACAAGCAGGACCACCAGTTACAACCCCCGGGGGAACGGACAGGTGGAAAGAGAAAATGCGACAGATTGGAAGGCCGCCCTGCTAGCCTTAAAGTCCAGGGGCCTTCCAACCTCCCGCTGGCAGGATGTGCTCCCCGATGCGCTCCACTCTATTCGGTCACTGCTCTGCACTGCCACTAACGCCACCCCTCATGAGAAAATGTTTGTCTTCCCAAGGAAGTCCACATCGGGGACATCGCTACCGCCGTGGCTGACGTCCCCAGGGCCGGTCCTACTGAGAAGGCACGTGAGGACCCATAAAACGGACCCCCTGGTCGAGAGGGTCGACCTCCTCCACGCCAACCCCCAGTATGCTTACATTGCATACCCGGACGGGTGGGAGGACACAGTCTCCATAAGAGACCTTGCACCCTCGGGGGCCGCAGTAACCCACTACTCACTACCAACCGCCCCCCACGATCCGATATCCAGCCCCAGCAGACGGCAGGCCGGGGCCCCACGACCCGCTCGACATCTACGAGGACGACACGCCTGTGCCACAGCCCACGCAGGACTCGACGCCGGAAGCTCCACTACCCCTGCCGTCGCCACGCCGATCACAGCGGCAGACAAGACCTCCGGAGAGACTCCAATACACTAACTTTTAATACACTTCACCCCGCCGGACTCAATTTTAAACAAGGGGTGAATGTGGTAAACCACTGTTTGTATTCCACTGTGTACATGCCTGGACATGCCTCGGCTGACTCCTCCCACAAGTCCTAGTATAAAGGTGACTGCTCCCCAGCCCTTTGTATTTCTCGACCGGTCGATCACTCGAGGCAGACCTTCATTCTTTTGTTAATAAAAGCCTTTAGTTACTCTCTTAACTCTCAGTCTTTTATGAGTAATTGATAGCGCATCAACCTGCTAAAAGAACAGTATCGGAGCCCTGTAAACTCAATGTACGCCAGGCATCTCCTAAGATCCCGCTCGCAACAGCCAGGAGAGTTGGTTGATGATTGCTTACGGGCGCTGCAAATACTCGGCAGGGACTGTGACTTTAAAGCCGTAACAGCTGCAGAACATACAGATGGAAACATCCGAGATGCCTTCGTGAAAGGCCTTCGGTCAGACTACTCACGGCAAAGACTGCTGGAATCAAAGGACCTCGACCTGAAAACAGCTGCTATCCTCGCTCGCTCCTTGGAAGTGGCCCATCGGGACCTCGAGGCGTACTCCAGGTACTGTGCTGCGCGACCCTGGGACTCGGGCCCGACCCCGGCCGCAATACCCCTCGCACCGCCGCCTCTGGGACCTACCATAGCGTCGGTGCCCCGGAACCGTTCGAGACCGCCACCCCCGGTACCGGCTGCGACATCGGAGCCCCACGATCAGGCCGCCGGCTGCTTCTTCTGTGGCCAGGTGAAACATCCGAGGGCGCGCTGCCCTGCAAGAAACGCGACCTGCTCCGACTGCCACAAGAAAGGCCACTTCGCGAAGGCCTGCAGGGGGAAAGCCACAGACGCCAGCAGTGCCTCATGCGAGTTGTGGGGGCGGCCATCTTTCATCAAGGCCACAGATGCCAGTATCCCCTCGTGTGAGTCGTGGGGGTGGCCATCTTTGATCAAGGCCACCGACGCCGGCAGTGCCTCATGTGAGTTGTGGGGGCGGCCATCTTCTCAGCCATTTTATTCAACGTCGTGGGCGCCGCCATTTTGTTCACCACACTCGACCACCACCTTGTCTCCAGACCTGACCACCGCCTCACCCGCAGACTACAGCAGCTCGCTCAGCCATACACTAGCCTCCGTCACACTTGACCAAGCTCGCCCGCATCACCTGTCCAAGTCCATGATGGACATCAAAGTAAACGGCCACGCCACGACCTGCCTGTTCGACAGCGGAAGCACGGAGAGCTTCATCCATCCAGACACGGTGAGCCACTACTCCCTCACTGTCCGGCCAACGCGCAACCGGATCTCGATGGCGTCGAGGTCCCATTCTACAGACATCAGCGGCTACTGTGTTGTGACCCTGTCGGTTAGGGGCACGGAGTATAAAAATTTTAAACTTCTCGTCCTGCCCCAGCTCTGCGCTGCCGTCCTACTAGGGCTGGATTTCCAATCCCACCTTCAAAGTGTCACTTTGGCATACGGTGGACCCCTCCCCCCACTCACAGTCTACAACCAGCAGCTTTTAAACCGCCCACCGCCTACCACCTGCGGCCTATCCACCCTCAAGGTCCCGCCCCCCTCCCTGTTCGCTAACCTCACCCGCGACTGTAAACCCGTCGCTACCAAGAGCAGGCGGTACAGCGCCGGGGACAGAGCTTTTATTAGCTCCGAGGTGCAGCGACTCCTGAAGGAGGGCATCATCGAGAGAAGCAACAGCCCCTGGCGTGCCCAGGTCGTAGTCGTTAAGACCGGCGATAAACACCGCCTGGTCATCGACTACAGCCAAACCATAAACCGGTACACCCAGCTGGACGCATATCCCCTTCCCCGCATATCTGATATGGTCAATCAGACTGCACAGTACCGGGTATTCTCTACCATCGACCTTAAGTCGGCCTATCACCAACTCCCTATCCGCCCTGAGGACCGCCAGTATACTGCCTTCGAGGCGAATGGCCGCCTCTACCACTTCTTTAGGGTTCCCTTCGGCGTCACCAACGGGGTTTCGGTCTTCCAAAGGGAGATGGACCGGATGGTTGACCAGAACGGGCTGCATGCCACGTTCCCTTATCTAGATAACGTCACCATCTGCGGCCGCGACCGGCAGGACCATGATGTTAATCTGGAGAGATTCCTCCGTACGGCCCAACGGCTGAACCTCACCTACAATAAGGAGAAATGTGTGTTTAACACCTCGTGCCTTGCCATCCTCGGCTGCGTAGTAGAGAATGGAGTCATCGGCCCCGACCCCGAAAGAATGCGCCCCCTCATGGAGCTTCCCCTCCCCCACTGTCCAAAGGCGCTGAAGAGAACCCTGGGGCTCTTCGCCTACTATGCCCAATGGGTGCCCAATTATGCGGACAAAGCCAGACCCCTCATGAAGTCCACCTCCTTCCCCCTGACGGCAGAAGCATGCGCAGCCTTCTCCCTCATAAAGGGAGACATTGCTAAGGCCACAATGCACGCGGTGGATGAGTCTATCCCTTTCCAAGTGGAGAGCGATGCATCCGACTTCGCCCTAGCTGCAACCCTTAACCAGGCAGGGAGACCTGTGGCCTTCTTCTCAAGGACCCTCCAGGGCCCTGAGATCCGACACTCTTCGGTCGAGAAGGAGGCCCAGGCGATCGTGGAGGCAGTACGACGCTGGAGGCATTACCTGGCAGGCAAACGATTTACCCTCCTCACCGGCCAGCGCTCGGTCGCTTTTATGTTTAACAACAAGCTGAGGGGCAAAATCAAGAACGACAAGATCTTGAGGTGGAGAATCGAGCTCTCCACCTACGATTATGATATCTTGTACCGGCCTGGTAAACTGAACGAACCCCCAGATGCTCTATCACGAAGTACATGCGCCTACGCGCAAATTGATAGACTGCAGACCCTCCACAACGACCTCTGCCACCCCGGGGTCACCAGACTTTACCACTTCATTAAGGCCCGCAACCTGCCCTACTCCATCGAGGAGGTCAGGACCATGACCAGGAACTGCCAAACCTGTGCCGAATGCAAACCGCATTTCTTTAGGCCGGACAGAGCAAGCCTGATCAAGGCCACCCGCCCCTTCGAGCGCTTGAGCATCGATTTTAAGGGGCCCCTCCCGTCCTCTGACCGTAATGTGTACTTCCTCAACATTATTGATGAGTACTCCCATTTCCCCTTTGCCTTCCCCTGCCCAGACATGACCAGTACCACGGTCATCAAATGCCTGAACGACCTCTTCGCCTTGTTCAGGTTCCCGAACTATATACATAGCGACCGGGGCTCATCCTTCATGAGCGAGGAACTTCGCCAGTTCCTACTAGCGAGAGGTATTGCTGCAAGCAGGACCACCAGCTACAACCCCCGAGGGAACAGCCAGGTGGAAAGAGAGAACGCGACTGTCTGGAAGGCCGTTCTCTTAGCCTTAAAGTCTAAGGGCCTCCCAACCTCTCGCTGGCAGGAAGTCCTCCCGGCAGCGCTGCATTCCATCCGGTCACTGCTTTGCACTGCCATTAACGCCACCCCCCATGAATGAATGTTTGTTTTCCCCAGGAAGTCGACTACGGGAACCTCGCTACCAACATGGCTGACTTCTCCGGGGCCCGTCTTGCTGCGAAAGCACATGAGGGCCCATAAAATGGACCTCCTGGTCGAGAGGGTGGACCTCCTGCACGCCAACCCCCAGTACGCCTATGTGGCATACCCAGACGGGCAGGAGGACACAGTCTCCTTACGAGACCTCGCACCCTCGGGCACCCCTGAGACACCACCGTTACCCCCCCACCACCCCCCCAAATCCAGCCCAGGTAGACGGCATGCCGGAACCCCACGAGCCTTCGCCGACCACGCAGACACCAGCATTAACATCGGATACTGCACCACCGCCGCCGCTGCTGCGCCGATCAGAAAGGCTTACGAGGCCTCCGGACAGACTGACATACCCGAACTGGTAGTACACTTCACCCCGCCGGACTCAAATTTAAACAAGGGGTTTATATCGTTACACTATGGTTATCACTGTTTACACTGTTGTATCACTACACAAGGTCACCTCTTGCCACGCTGTTATACCTGGGCTGACCACAGCTGACTCCGCCCATGGCTCCGCCTGCTTGCCCAGGTATAAAGGTGGTCGACTGGCTGGTATTCCTCCTTGTTGGATCCGATCACCCACGAGGGTGGGCTCTGTTATTTAGCCAATAAAAACCTATAGTTACTAACTTAACTCGTCGCTTTTCATGAACTGAATTGATAGGTATATCACCTTTTAAATCAGAAATGAGGAGGAATATCTTCTCGCAGAGGGTCGTGAATCTTTGGAATTCTCTTCCCCAGAGAGCTGTGGAGGCTGGGTCATTGAATATATTTAAGGTGGAGATAGACAGATTTTTGAATTGTAAGGGAGTCAAGGGTTATGGGGTGTGGGCAGGGAAGTGGAGTTAAGGCCAAGATTAGATCAGCCTTGATCTTATTGAATGGCGGAGCAGGCTCGAGGGGCTGAATGGCCTACCCCTGCTCCTACGTCTTATGTTCTTATGTTCTTTGCTTTGTGAAGGGAACATGAACAATGAAAACATCATCAACCAGCTGATTGGACAGAAGCTGGTGAACTTGGAAAGGTTTGTCTTAACCTGTTGATCATGTATTATTAGTGAAAGTCGCAGTGAGCAATATGAACAGTTTAACAGATACAGTAATATTGGTGCACAGTCGGGTGGAATAGTTCATTGTTATTGGTAGATCTTCCATGGCGTTGCTCACAGGCAGTCTGGGGCCGAGAGCTTGGTTACTGAGCCCCACTCTCAGCTCCTCACTGTTGACTGGCTCCTCCCAGCCCTTGATTTTGGTGCTCACTCCCTGATCTGTAAATGTAGACAACCACTTATCATTGGTAGACCTCCCATGCCATTGCTCATAGGTAGTCAATGAGTGTCAGCATGGATTTGTGAAGGGCCGGTCATGTCTGACTGATCTAATAACCTTTCGGAGGAGGTCAGTAACATGGACAAGGGAGTGTCTCTGGATCTTGTATGTGTGGACTTCCAGAGGGTTAAATTATGAGGACAGGTTGCACAGACTGGGCTTGTATTCCCTCTAGTATAGAATATTAAACGGTGATATAATTGAGGTGTTTAAGATGTTCAAAGAGTTGGTAGGGTAGATCGATAAAAACGAATTCCTCTGGCGGGGAAATCCAGAACAAAGGGGCATGAGATTAAAATTAGAGTTAGCCTGGTCAGGGATGTGATGTCAGGAAGCACTTCTTCTCCCAAAGGCTAGCGGAATTGTGGAACTCTCTCCCCCCATATCTATTGAGGCTGGGGGTCAATTGAAAACTTCAAAAATGAGATTGATAGATTTTTGTTAGGCAAGAGTTTTAAGGGATGTGGAACCAAGGCGGGGAAATGGAGTTAACATACAGGTTAGCCATGCTTTGGCAGAATAGACTCGAGGGGCTGAAAGGCCTCCTCCTGTTCCTAAGTTGATCAAGAGATATCAATCAAAGACAGGTAAATGGATTTGAGGTGCAGAGCAGCCATGGTCTAATTGAATACTGGAGCAGGCTCGAGGGGCTGAATGGCCGGCTCCTGTTGCTTTAAATGTATGCAATTACTTAACATAATTGGTAGAAGGTAAACAATCCCATCACTGCCCATCGCCCACGCACCCTGTGCTATGGGTCATAACCACATGGAAACCTGTTATTGCTTTCTAGCGAAACAAGTCAGTTTAACTTAAGTAAAGCCCAAAGGTTTTTCCCATATATGGTTTCAAGGTGAGGTCAAACCGTGACATCACCGAGTAAGCCCCACCCTCACACTGCGCATCACACTGAGATGAGACATCACAATAGCTTTGTAAAGTAGATAAATATTAGCCAGGCTGAGATAACAACAGTTTGTAAAGGCAAGGGAACTGCACTGAGTCTGATCTGTCTAGGACTGAATGCGGTCGGCTCGAACATCTGAACAGCTTTGCTCTGTGAAGACAACACGAACAATTGAAACATCATCAACCAGCGGCTTGGACAGAATTCGTGAACTTTGAAAGGTTTGTCTTTCTGGGATCTCAGGAATGGACGTATGAGGAGAGATTGGGTTGATTGGGCTTATATTCGCTGGAGTTTAGAAGAATGAGGGGATCTCATTGAAACTTATAAAATTCTAACAGGACTAGACAGACTAGATGCAGGAAGGATGTTCCCGATGGTTGGGGAGTCCAGAACCAGGGGTCACCATCTAAGGATAAGGGGTAAGCCATTTAGGACAGAGATGAGAAGGAATTTCTTCACCCAGAGAGTGGTGAACCTGTGGAATTCTCTACCACAGAAGGCAGTTGAGGCCAATTCATTAAATATATTCAAGGAGTTGGATATATGTCTTGAGGCTAAAGGGATCAAGGGATATGGGGAGAAAGCAGGGACAGGGTACTGAATTTGGATGATCAGCCATGATCTCATTGAATGGCGGAGCAGGCTCGAGGGGCCGAATGGCCTACTCCTGCTCCTATCTTCTATGTTTCTATGTTCCTATGTCTTAACCTGTTTATCTTGTATTATTAGTGAAAGTCATAATGAGCAATATGAACAGTTTATCAGATACAGTAATATTGATGCACAGTCAGGTGGAATAGTTCAGTTTGTTATTGGTAGTTCTTCCATAGCGTTGCTCATAGGTAGTCTGAATCCCGGAGCCTGGTTACTGATGGTTACTGAGCCCCACTCCTCACTGACCGGCTCCTCCCAGTCCTGGAGTTTAATGCTCACTCCCTGATCTGTAAATGTAGACAACTATTTACTGACTGTGACTAACTGTGTTTGGAGCTGTACTTCCAGCTTGTATCATTCCCCGTGAAAGTCAGAGTCAGTTACAGCAAAATCCGTGCAGATATAAAGGCTCAAATCCTGGAAACTGAAAGCAGGTCAGTTCATGCTGGTTGTTCTGATCAACTTGTCCTGGACACGGGGATAGTCTGTGGGACAGCTCAGCCCGACCATTTAAAAAGTCAAGAGCGTCCCTCTTGAAACCGCTGATTGGTGTTGAATGAACGGCTCTAAATAAGAGGAGAGGCTGACAGGGAGAGTGAACAACTGAATAATCAGTTTCTCAAAGTGTTCACCAGTACTGAGAGCTCAGGGTTAAGACTCGAAGAATGTACTCCTGGGCAGTAATGCCACTGGAGCTGCCTTGACCGAGCTTGGTACCTGCCCACACAGCTCGACGCTGGCCCAGGTGTTGACTTTTTAAAGGGAATTTGATAAATCCTTTTACAGGTTATATGGTTTACTATACGAGGGGAGCGATAAAATGCCTGTCGTTGTCCTTGTTGCAATCCAGTGATTTTTGTCATTTCTTCTTCTGCCACAGGTACAGGTTGGTGTCAGGACGAGTGAGAGGAAATGGACGGTTTCATCAAACTACCAACAGACTAAAGTTGTCAGTAACAAAACCACAAAGACACCTGGATCACACATCCTGACATCACATCAATGCCAGCAGAGATACCACAAAGGAGGAAACAGCAACACTGAAATACCCCTCAACCCATCCATTTCTTTAGTGTCAACTGTACATCTTTTAATTTCTTTATTTGACGGCCAATAACAGATCCATTTAAACTCGCAGCCAATGATTGGAGATGGTGTTAAACCAACTCTTTCCCTTCTGGCATGCTTCTTTCCCATTTTTAAAAATTTCCCACGCCCCTCTCCCTCCTCCCTAGTTCTCCCCTGGGCTGGACCTTCACGTCCAGCACTCAGGTCCCCGCATCGGCATCAAGCACCAACCCTGCTCCAACTCCAGGCTCAGTTCGGCATTGCTCGGGGTTAACTGCACTGGCACTGGATAGGGCCCAGTCCATACAGTCATCTCCGACCGATGTCGACCGGTGGTCCAAGTGTTGGGACTGAACAGGAAAGTCTCAAGGGTGGACGCTCCGGTTGTTGCCTCGATGGTGTGGAATGGGATGAGCTGGTTAAAGCCAATCCATCCCAGTCAACTACATCGGGTGAAACCCCGGTACCATTTGTACTGAGGCCTCCCAGTATAGAGGAAGAGTCCTCCTCTGGCACCAGCTGGTTCGGAGGTGTCCGTGCCTACTGGTGCCAGAATCAGGCTGGTTCCCCCAAGCGCCACCAGCTACTGTTGGTGTGTCCTTCCCCAGAGGCATCCGTCCCCTCTGGTGACACCAACGCAGCCCCGGGACATTGTCTCCAGTTGGCGCCAGCTCATTTGGGGGCACCACCCTCGGTGGACTCGACCCTACACAGGGTCACCTATGCTGTGGGTGACGTCCACTTTGGTGAGTGCAGCTGCAGATCTCTATTTATAGATCTGTAGCTCCCACCCACCACTGTGGACCCACCTTCAGCCGCTCCCTACGACACTCGAGAGGCACTCCCAGGGAGGGTGCGTGCGCTCCAGAAACCAAACTGGGAGCCTGAGTTGACCACGGCTTCCGTGCGTTGAGGTTTTTCCATGTATTCAAAACAAGGGTGACTTCGAGTCTGAAACTGTGAGTTCTGGAAGTCCCATCACTTGTGGGGGTTGAGTCTTTACCTGGGGTCTTGCAAAGGCCTCAGGCATCGACCTTTGTTGGATTCCCCCTCCCAATTTCCAAGGCGGTTTGGGCAGACTTGATAGGCGCGCCCCAGTTATGGCCAAGGTTGACAGCCCCGCCACTCTGCCTCACAACTTAAGGTTCGCTGGTACAGCTGGTGAACTTCAGTCGTGAAAGCCTCAGAAGGAAGGGAACTGCCCAGGAAACTAGTCCTGTTCCACCCACCAGAATCCAAATGGTGGGACATGTGGGTCTGGCGGACCTTCCTGCAGTGTTCGGCGCATATCCCGAATTCCCTGCCATCAAATCCACTGGGGCTGGCTTCACTGACCAGTAGGTGAGTTGAGGGAGCAATCCCTGCCAGAGAGGACCACCTTCAGAGAGTATCTGCTGCAGCAGCAGACTGTGTGGGTGCTCTCAATGTAGGAGCAGGATCTATCATCCAGTGGATCTTGCATCGCCACTTAGTTTGTCCTCACACCTTGGGGATCCTTCAGGTTCTGCAGATGCCCATTGGTGCTGAGGTCTTCTTTGGCGAGCAAGTGGAGGATCTGCTGTAGCAGAACCTTCAGGCATTCCCAAATTGACACACAAGGGTGGGAGGGCACTGCTCACTTTGTAGCTTAGCCCACCCCATCTACAGGCCCCTTCCACTCGCCAACACCAGTCCACTCACCATCACCAATCCATTCACCACCACCATCCACTCACCAACACCAGTCCACTCACCATCACCAATCCATTCACCACCACCATCCACTCACCACCACCAATCCATTCACCCCCACCAGCCTATTCAAGGCCTTATCCGGAGCACAATGTCCTTTGTATCTTGCTAGCCCGTCATTCCAGATTAGGACCTGGAATGCAGGTAGCTCACAAGTAACACTCGAGACCCTGTCCAGCTCCACCTCCCCCAGCAGTGATCATGCCTGGATAGCCCACCTCAGAGTTGTGTGGGTGGGCTATTTCCAGTACTTCCCTGTGGAAGTGGATCACTCTGGATGTTTGGTTTGTCCATCAGAGGAACCATCTACTAGTGGGCATACTGGCAGGTCTTCTACCATCCACACTGAGAGCGAGTGATCGTCATCCAGAAGGCTCAACTGTTGGGGGTATTTCTCCAGTTGAGCCTTCTGGATGACCATCACTCTGCCAGTAATGCATCCACAGGTCTCCTTTGTCGCAGCATCTGAACTAGAGCTGGTGGTCCTGGGAGCACAGTGTTCTCCATACATTGGTGCTACAGCCATCAGCTGAATGCTTTGACATATGGGTGGGAGCCACATTCAGGATGAATGGTCTTCTCGGCCAGTGATTTCACTTGGCATTTCAACAGGCTCGGGGTGTGAACGGTATAATAGGACATCTCCACTTTCAGACTCGGTGCAGGGTAAGTCAGTGTGTCTGCAGACAGACAATATGACAAGGGTCCGGTAAGTCAACAAACAGGGTGGGACCCTCCTTCCTGGGTCCCTCTGTCAAGTTGACGCATTGCTTCCCATTGGTGCTTGAACGACGGGGTGACACTCTTGGTGCCACATTTGGCCCGGGGAGGACAACACAACAGTCGGCACACTCAGCTGCTCTGTAGTCCACCCTAACTAGTGGATGATCCACACTGAGGTAGTCCAGAACATCTTCAGGACTTGGGGGGTTTACCAGGTCGATCGACTTACTCGCATCACCGGATAATCACCAATCTGCTGGAGGACCTCAGGCTGTCGGGGCGGAGGCCCGGCAGTCTTTCGTGCTTTTGTTTCTGGATTCTGTTGCTCAGGGTTGCCTGATCTCCAGGATGCTCCAGGAAATTGCAGCAGGTGGTGGTTCTGGTTAACCCTTTGGTTACCTCACAAACCGTGCTTCAGGGACACCCGGGTGTTGAATACACACTTTGATTTCAGGAGCCCACGGGAGAAATCCATGTCATTTTTAGAGTATAGAGGACCCTACCTTTTTTAGGGAATTTTTCATTCTGACATCCTCCACACACTGCTGGACACTGTCCAACTGGTACTCAGGGTGAGGAGGGCGGACCGTACCTGCAAGCGAACAGATTCTCCGGCTCCCAGGACAAATAGATCAAAGTGGGTGTTATTCATGGGTGCCAGCGCCAGATCCAAACAGTAAGCTGAACCGTCAGGATCTGGATTTGGATCCTGCCAGCTTCTGATTGATGGCCTGGCAGTTGAGATGGAATGCCCGTCAGATTAGGGTATACCAGCAGTGCGGCACTCATGGGTAATGCTCACTTTATTGTGTCTGTCCTGGTCATTTAAGCCTCTGTTCCCATACAAGTACCTCCACCCTCTTCGTCCTCTGTACTACTTGGTTAGTCGCCAGCTGTGTGTGCAGAATGCCTGAATGAAGATCACAGCTCCCTTGTCAGCTGTTCCCATGTCAGCTGCTCCCTTGTAAGCTCCTCTTCATTCTTCAAGTGACGCGGCATTTGCCACCCACCTGGTTGTCTCTTGGGTCTAGTGGGGAGTGTTGGTATGTCTTTTCCTCGTTCTGGGTTGTCTTTGGGTGTCAACAAACTGGGTTCTGGGGTGTGCTAAAAGTTAACACTGCACGGGAGTCGGGGAGGGAGGGGAAAAACAAGTGGGTTTGTCCTTCAAAGTTAGGATGTCTTAACAAAATGTCTTAACAGGGAAGGTCACGCCTTAAGAGATTTTCCCCAGGTAAATTGTGCCGATGCATCCCAGTAATTAGATCCACGTTCCACCCCCAATTCGGCCTGTCAATGTTTAGGAACGGATGTTCCCAGCAAATTAAATGGTGTCACAGTTAACACTTTAAAGAAAAGATTGGGGACTGTTTTCGTTCAACCTGGAACGACAGAAATGGAAACACTAGACAACCTGCCAACAAGTTTCTCGTCATCGCTGAATATTGGGTTTGTGACTGCTGCTACAGAACTAGACAGGAGATTGTTGAAGACCAGGCTCTCGGGGATTGTGTTCAATTGATGTTAGCAGAGTTGAAGTGAGAAAGTAATTGTCTTAGAATATTTGGGCCATAATGATCTCCTGGACTAGTTTCGATCGCCTAAGGGGGTCGGAGAGGAATTTCCCAGATTTTTTTCCCAAATTGGCCTGGGTTTTTATGTCTGGTTTTTCGCCTCTCCCAGGAGATCACATGGTGGGGGGGTCTATATATTGCGATGGACAAGGCTGGATGGACCAGAGAGTCTTTTCGTGTACAAGTCATCTTTCAATAACTGAAATGTGAGAAGTTTAACATCTGAAAATAAACATGGATTGAAAATGAACAAACTTACTGTGTGTCTCCTGATTTGTGCACGGATCATTGAAGGGAACAGAAAGGGGAAGAGATGAGTTCTGATTGTCCCTGGGCTCAGTTACTGACTGGGTGAACTCTTTGAGCCACACACTAGGCTGGACCCAGATTGATTCCCCAGTCTGCTCATACAAACATTCAAAAAGACATACAAAAGTAGATGAAGACTATCAGGTCCATTAAGCTCCCCCCATCCAGTAGACAGTAGGGCCTCACATGCTGCTGTCCCACCAACCAGTTACGCTATCTCTGGAAACAGACAAAGAAACATGGCCAATTCAGGAAAACCCTCTGGCCAATTGTGTTACGTCCGTGAATAATTGAGACACGGACAGCAGGAGTGAACAAAATAAGTCTTTACTGGTGGAAGTCAATAGTGAAAACTAAAAACACAGAGGCTCACTAGCGCCTTTTATACAGGGGTGGTCACTGCCGGTACTGCAGTCTGAGACCAGTTATTCTCTTAAAGGTACATACACAAGAAATTGCTCTCCAACTCCCAACACATGACAATCTAAACTAACCACTAACTCTCGCTATAACTGGTAATGTCCTCTCAGGGACTGGCCAAGGTCATACAGCACAGAAGGAGGCCATTCAGCCCATCGTGCCTCTGCCAGCTCTTTGAATGCACTATCCAATTAGCCCCACTCTCCTGCTCTTTCCCCGTAGCCCAGCAAATTTTTCCTTTTCAAGCATTTACCTAATTCCCTTCTGAAAGTTGCAGTGGATGGAATTATAAGTTGGTGGAATTCTGTCATGTGATCCCCAAAGTTCCAGTAACTAAATTGCCAAATCCCCCAGTCAGTAAAACCTGGATTGGGCTTATTCAGTCACTTAAACACCAGTGGCACTTTCAAAGTCCCAGGCCACGTCAAGGAACTCCTCCAAACACAATTAACCAACAAAGTAGTGAATTGGTACAAAAACAAATACTAGTGGGGAGGGGCTGGGGGTGATGAATTGAGTGGGGGAAACAAGACAACACTTGGCATGTACTGAGAGGCAGAGTCGTGTGTTGGGTTTCCAACTCTGCAGGATGTCCCGGAGTCTCCAGGAATTTAATCTCCTGGATTTTTTTTTATTCGTTCATGGGATGTGGGCTTCGCTGGCAAGGCCAGCATTTATTGCCCATCCCTAATTGCCCTTGCGAAGGTGGTGGTGAGCCGCCTTCTTGAACCGCTGCAGTCCGTGAGGTGAAGGTGCTCCCACAGGGAGCACATATAGGCCAGCAGGGTCTGGAGTCACATATAGGCCAGCAGATTTCCTTCCCTAAAGGACATTAGTGAACAAGGTGGGATTTTAGCGCAATCCAATAGTTTCATGGTCATCATTACTGATGGTAGCTTTTTATTCCAGATTTATTTACGTGACTGAATTTAAATTCCCCAGCTGCCATGTGGTGGGATTTAAACTCATGTCTCTCAGATTGTTTAATCTAAGTCTGTCTCTGGATTGCTAGTCTGGTAACATAACCACTATGCTATCATTCCCAATTGCAGCTTTGAGCAAACCTGGGATAAAAGTCACCAGGGCATTAAAGAAAATGATTTTTTATTTCCATTTTCTTTGACCACTTTCATTCATTTATAAAAATATTGGAGACGGGGGAAAAAGGCGGTTGGATCCAGCAGGTCACGTGATGAAAGCGCCAGGAATACGTCCAATCAGAGATGGCGACTCGTGTTGTGTGACTCACGCCATTTATATACCAAGACAAAATAAAATAATAGCAGGCGTTGATAATTGTGGGTGGCACCAAGACACAGACGTGCAGAATGTGAAGCCTGTTGAATAATCACTGACTACTGAGGCACAAGTGGGTCTAAATAACACTTTAACAAACAGAATGGCTGCACATTAATGGCACAGTAATTAACTTGGGTTATAATAGACTTTATTTTGGAAGTACTTAACTCCCAAACTCTCATTACCACACGGCTTGCCAAGAAACAACTGGATCGCCTTTCAATCACAGGTGTTAGAACTCACAACCAATCAGCACAGTGTTAACCCTTCGCTCCCCGGAGTTCATTTTCAATTGACATTGAGAATGACTATTTTGGGAACTGCTTCCCCAGTTTAGCGCCAGGATTCTCCCCAGATAAACTGGGTTTATAACACACTATTCACATGGTTAGTGCCCCGAGGCACTTTAGAGAGTAGAATGAGATGCCAAATAGCAATACTAAGAAAGAAGCAATGGACACAAGTAACACTGCCCCTTCACTGGACAGCTGCTGATGATAACCTTCAATCCGCTCTCACAACAGATGTCAAGCCAGCTCGTTCTTCAAGGTGAGAAATGACCCTGGATGATAATCCTGAGATTTATTCTCCTTTTTGTTTCTTATCCGGCTCCCGACATTAAATTACTTGGTTTTATTACCCCATTGTCTTCTATTTGCAAACGTGAGCTATTGGAGCTTGATAGACAAACATGCTCACACGTGTCGCCTAGAAACACAAACAAATTGATTTTTTGTTAAACAGTGAGGATATTGCACCTTGAGATCCAATCCATGTGCTGCCGTCAAAAATGGGTGAATAGTTTAGGGTCTGGTCATTACAAGGACAATGTTGAAGGATAAAGGACCGACTGAAAGGTTGCTGCTGAATTTAGCAAAGACCAACTTTCCAATGTTGATACCAGGTAAACAATAGCACAAGGCAATTTTGATTTACGCCCTCCAATTTCTCAGTAGTGCATCAAGAACTTGCATTGATAGACCTTTCACAACATCAGGACATCCCAAAGCACTTTACAGCCAATCAAACACTTCCTTAAAGTGTAATCGCTGCTGCAATGTAGGAAACGTAGCAGCCAATTTGTGCACAGCAAGCTCCCACAAATAGCGATGAAATAATGACCAGATAATCTGTTTTTTTTAGTGATGTTGGTTGAGGGATAAATGTTGGCCCAGAGGAACTCCCCTACCCTTCTTCAAAATACTGGCCATGGGATCTTTAAAGTCCACCTGAGAGGACAGATGGAGCCTCGGTTTAACGTCTCATCCGAAAGACGGCACCTCCGACAGTGCCGCACTCCCTCAGTATGGCACTGAAGTGTCAGCTTAGAGTACGTGCTACCACTGGGCCACGCAGGCACCTAAATCAAACAGCTAGATGATTTTAAAAGCACGGGATAATGGAACAAGAAACCTGAATGGGTTTCAAGAAGGAACTAGACAGGTTCTTATCAACAAATGAGATTCAGGGTTATTAGAAACACACCAAGAGAATACAGTGGATAGGTGGGCTCATCAGAACATAGGAACATAAGATGTAGGAGCTGGAGTAGGTCATTTGGCCCCTCGAGCCTGCTCCGCTGTTCAATAAGATCATAACTGATCTGATCTTGGCGTCAACTCCACTTCCCTGCCCGCTCCCCATAACGCTCGACTCCCTTAGCGTTCAAAAATCTGTCTATCTCCACCTTAAATATAATCAATGACCCAACCTCCACAGCTCTCTGGGGAAGAGAATTCCAAAGATTCACCACCCTCTGAGAAGAAATTCCTCCTCATTTCCGATTTAAAAGGGTGCTCCCTTATTCTGAAATTATGCCCCCTAGTTCTAGATTCCCCCACGAGGGGAAACATCTTCTCTGCATCTACCCTGTCGAGCCCCCTCAGAATCTTATATGTTTCAATAAGATCACCTCTCATTCTTCTAAACTCCAGTGAGTATAGGCCCAGCCTGTTCAACCTTTCTTCATAAGACACACCCTTCATCTCCGGAATCAACCTCGTGAACTTTCTCTAAACTGCCTCCAATGCAAGTATATCCTTCCTTAAATAAGGAGACTAAAACTGTACGCAGTACTCCAGGTGTGGTCTCACTAATACCCTGTACAGTTGTAACAGGACTTCCCTACTTTTACATTCCATTCCTTTTGCAATAAAGGCCAACACTGCATTTGCCTTCCTAATTACTTGCTGTACCTGCATGCTAACTTTTTGTGATTCATGTACAAGGACTCCCAGATCCCTCTGTACCTCAGCATTTTGTAATCTCTCCCCATTTAAATAATAATTTGCTTTTATATTTTTGCTACCAAATTGGATGATAAGTGTGTACCATCTACAGGATGCACTGCAGCAACTCGCCAAGGTTTCTTCGACAGCATCTCCCAAACCCGCAACCTCTACCACCTAAAAGGACAAGGGCAGCAGGCGCATGGGAACACCACCACCTCCAAGTTCCCCTCCAAGTCACACACCATCCTGACTTGGAAATATATCGGCCGATCCTTCATCGTTGCTGGGTCAAAATCCTGGAACTCCCTCCCTAACAGCACTGTGGGAGCACATTCACCACACGGGACTGCAGCGGTTCAAGAAGGCGGCTCACCACCACCTTCTCAAGCGCAATTAGGAATGGGCAATAAATGCCGGCCTTGCCAGCGACGCCCACATCCCTGGAAAGAATTAAGAAAAAGTCCAAATACAATTTAAAACAAAATTGGAGCAGGGTTAGATCAATGTGGTGCAGCGCCTCGACTCATGGAATTTTACAGCGTAGAAGGAAGCCATTTGGCCCATCGTGCCATCTCCATGTGTACCAGCTCTATGGAAGAGCTTAATCCCATTTCCCTGCTCTTTACTCATACATTTTGCATTTTCCTTTAGTAAATATTTAATCACTAAGATGACTCAGTTGTTTCTCAGTGGGCAGCACTCTCTCTCGCCTTTGAGCCAGCAGGTTGTGGGTTCAAGTCCCACTCCAGAGACTTGAGCACAAAAATCCAGGTTGACACTCCCAGTGCAGTGCTGAGGGAGTGCCGCACTGTCGGAGGTGCCATCTTTCAGATGAGACGTTTAAACCGAGGCCTCCTCACAACTCTCTTATCCGGTCCTGGCCTGTATGTGACTCCAGACCCACTGCAATGTGGTTGACTCTTAACTGCCCTCTGAAATGGTGGCTCACCACCTTCTCAATAAAAGCCGGCCTTGCCAGCGACGCCCACATCCCAGGAATGAATAAAAAAAAGATGATCTGGTCATTAGCTGTTTGTGGGAGCTTGCTGTGCGCAGATTGGCTGCCGTGGTTCCTACATTACAACAGTGACTACACTTCAAAAAGTACTGGGACATCTTGAGATTGAGAATGGTGCCATATTGTCGTACGGTAATGTAATGTGCATTGCATTATGGGAATTACCCGGGAAAAGGGCAGTCGGCCATTTTACGCAATAAAGTGAACATCGCAGTTATAAGCCTGTCTGCCTGACTCTGATTTAATTTGACGTATCTACATGCTTGATTCAATTCAACATGGACCGATTAATTTTCATGGGAATCCTGTTGTCTGAAAAGGGCATCGGACCAACAGCAGAGAGAGTGCAAGCGGTGGCAGAAGCTCGGGAACCAGAGAATGCTACAGAGGTGAGGAGTTTCTTGGGACTCGTTGGGTACAGTAGCAGATTCATCCCGCAGTTTGCAACGCTAACAGAGCCACTGCGACGCCTGACGAGAAAAGACGCACCATTTAAATTTGGATCACAACAGAGACAGTCATTCAGTGCACTCAAGGAAGAGTTGGCCAGAGCCGGCACTTTAGCATATCTTGATAAGGACGCACCAACCAAGGTGATAGCAGATGCCAGTCCTGTAGGTTTAGGCGCAGTACTAGTTCAGGACCAACAGGGACAAGAGGTGCCAATATGCTATGTAAGTCGTAGTTTAACAGACAGTGAGAAGAAATACTCTCAAACAGAGAGAGAGGCCTTAGCTCTTGTATGGGCTTGTGAGAGGCTGCATCCATATGTGTATGGCCGAAAATTTAACTTGGTAACTGACCATAAGCCATTACAAGTGATATACGGCCCACACTCTAAACCCTGTGCCCATATAGAGAGATGGGTACTTAGATTACAGCCGTACGATTTTAAGGTGATACGCATTCCAGGCAAGCAAAACATTGCAGACCCACTGTCACGATTGCTGGGGGAGACAGCAAAACAGGAGAGACATTCTCATGGCTCAGATGAATACGTGAGATTTGTAGCTGTGAGTGCGACACCAAAAGCACTCACTACTAGAGAGGTGGAGGAAGCCTCTGCTACCGACCCAGAGCTAATTGAGGTACGGAAGGCAATCACAAACGGACATTTTGAGAACTGTAAAGCTTATGCAGCAATTGCAAATGAGCTGTGCGTAGTGGGGTACCTAGTTCTTCGGGGAACATGCATCGTGCTACCCACAGTGTTACACGCACGAGCCCTGGTGTTAGCACATGAAGGACACTTGGGAATAGTTGGAACAAAGCAACATCTCAGAACCAAGGTTTGGTGGCCTGGCATGGACAAGGCAGCTGAAAAACACTGTAAAGCGTGCCACGGCTGTCAGATAGTAGCCAGACCCGACCCACCTGAACCGTTGAGACCAACACCATTACCGGAGGGCCCCTGGCAGGATGTAGCTATGGACTTACTGGGACCCTTGCCATCCAACCACTCCATTCTTGTGGTAGTTGATTGTTATAGTCATTACTATGAATACGACATCATGACCTCCACAACAACAGAGAAGGTTATTGATAGTCTAGAGTCAATCTTCAGCCATCATGGTTTGCCAATCACCTGCAAATCTGATAATGGTCCCCAATTCAGATCTGAATTATTCAAAGAATACTGTGAAAACAACGGGATCAAACACCTGAAAATGACAGCAAAATGGGCTCAGGCTAATGGAGAATTCGCGCGCCAGAATGCATCGCTGATGAAGAGAATCAGAATTGCTCAGTCAGAAGGACTAGATTGAAAACGTGAACTTAGAAAATATGTGACTGTGTACAGGAGCACTGACCATGCCGCGACAGGAAAGAGCCCGGCAGAGCTGCTCTTTAAATGGAAAATGAGAGGAAAGCTGCCAGACATCACAGATGAACAGCGGAGAACACAATACTCAGAGGTGGAAGTTGGTGACACGGTGCTGGTACGGCAGGACAAAGTGGACAAGTTCACCACTCCTTTTAATGCCACACCCCACAAAGTTTTGAGTAAAACAGGGAGTCAAGTAGTAGTAGAATCTCCAGACGGAGCACGCTATTCGAGAAACACTACGTTTGTGAAGAAATACAGAACCAATGGACCAAAAGAGACACTCCATGAGCAGGAGGAAACACAAGGGACTGAGGACAGTATAGTAGACCCTGACACACATACCACTGTGACACAGGCAATACCCACTGACACCAACATGTCAGACATACCCAATACAGCCAGACCTTAAAGGGTTAAAAGAAAACCCCAAAGACTGTCTGATTATGTCACAACATAAACTGTGCGAGAACTGCATGGGCGATGTTAAATGTTTAAACCTGGGAATTATTTAGTTGTGTGGTAAGACACAAGTTTGTAAAAAGTTTATAAACCAAATAAGTTATGCAGTGTTATTGTAAGCAACTGTTTGTAAACTGCAAGTTTGTTTCCAAGGAAAAGGGGGATGTTGTGGCGTACCGATCACAGAAAGGACACAATCCGCTTTCCGGTCCGTAGACTATAAATCAGGCGTCATGTCTTTAAGAAGGCTCACACCTTTAAGAAACTCGATCTGCAACATAGTTAAGCCCAGAGCGGGGGAGGAGCAGTCGAAGCTGTGCACTGATGAAAGGCAGTCGTACTTTGTGTAGTCTCTGACTCCATTTTGTGTTCAGCATGCAGCCTCAACAATTAAATCTTATCTGTTGAACCTCTCCGAGTTCAGTATTTTTTGCTAGGAGTACGTAGACTCCTACATTGGTGACCCCGACGCTCAGGACGACTCCTAAGCGTAACCATGGCTGACACAAACGCAGTTTCTGTGAAGCTGCCGGAGTTCTGGGAGAACCTGGCCACCGCCTGTTTCCTTCAAGCCGAATCGCAATTCCGACTCCGCGGCATCACCGCCGATGCAACGATGTACGACTACCTCCTCGCCTCCCTGGGCAGCTCCACAATCACGAAAGTCTGGACAACACTACAAAACCCTCCGGAGGAAGGCAAGTACGCACATCTCAAGGCCGCGCTCATTAAAAAATTCACAGCCTCCCAATTCTTGCGCAACTGCCACCTCCTCGACCTCCTGGGCCTCGGTGACTCCACGCCATCAGACTTGCTCTCACACATGCTTGCTCTGACCGACGAGAAACCGCCCGGCTCCCTCTTCCACACGCTCTTTATCCGCCAACTACCTCCCAGCATACGCCCGGCGATCGTGGCGTCCAGCCTCACGGACCTCGAGGCCCTGGCCGACGAAGCCGATAAGCTCCTGTCCACCAGCTCCAACCACGCCGTCACCCCCAACCTGGCCTCCGCAGCGTCAGCGTGCGCTCCACCCTCTATCGCGCGGCCACACAGCTCGGCCACGAGGCCCCCAGGCCCCCATGCCCCCCAAGCCCTCCGACCCAGGGCTACTGCTACTTCCATACCCGGTTCGGCGCACGGGCACGCCGCTGCAGCCATCCCTGCACGTTTCCAACCGCCCCCACACCGGCCTACACGATGGCCGTGGGGCAAGCAGGCGCGCTGCTGTACGTTACGGACAGCGCCTCCGGACGCCATTTCCTATGCGACACGGGCGCGCAGCGCAGCATCATCCCCGTGTCCGCCCTCGAGATCCAGCGAGGCGGCTGTGGCCCTGCGCTGGCTGCCGCCAACGGCACCGACATCCGGACGTACGGCACCCGCACCGTCACCATCGACCTCGCATGCTGCCGCTACCACTGGGAGTTTATCACCGCCAAGGTGCTCTCCCCGCTCCTCGGTGCGGATTTCCTGTGCGCCCACAGCCTGTTGGTCGACATGCCTCGGCGCCGCCTCATGGACATGAACACCATGTCACCTATCCCGGGCGCCATGGCACCCCCCACAACCCGCCGACATGGCATGGCAGTGCCGCGCCCGCTCAACGGACGACTACTCAGCACTCCTGGCTGAGTTCCCAGCCCTCACCAACCCGACCTTCTCCGGGAAGGTTGCTAAGCATGGGGTAGAACACTTCATCCCCACCACAGGCCCACCGGTGTATGCCCACGCCCGCAGGCTGGACCCGGCCAAGCTGGAGATCGCGCGGGCCGACTTCGCCACAATGGAACAGCTCGGCATCATCCGCCGCTCCAACAGCCCCTGGGCCTCCCCACTCCACATCGTCACCAAACCCGACGGGGGATGGCACCCCTGCGGGGACTACCGGCGCCTAAACGACACCACCATGCCGGATCGGTACCCCATACCGCACATTCAAGACTTCTCGGCTAGACTGGCCGGCCGCTCAGTCTTCTCCAAAGTCGACCTGGTGTGCAGTTACCATCAGGTGCCAGTCCACCCCACGGACTTTCCCAAGACGGCCATAATCACCCCTTTTGGGCTATTCGAGTTCCTCCGAATGCCCTTCGGCCTCAAAAACGCGGCCCAGGCCTTCCAGCGGCTCATGGACTCGGTCCTCTGGGACCTGAAGTTCCTCTTTGTCTACCTGGATGACATCCTGGTAGCTAGTTCCTCCAAGCAGGAACACATCGAGCACCTCCGCACCCTGTTCCAGCGGCTCAGTGAGCACGGGCTCATCATCAGCCCAGCCAAGTGCCAATTCGGCCTCAGCAGGATCGAATTCCTCGGCCACCACATCACGCAGGACGGAGCCATTCCCCTGCCCGCCAAGGTGCAAGCCATCCAGCAGTTCCCCCGGCCTACCACCATCAAAGGCCTCCAGGAGTTCTTGGGGATGATCAACTTTTACAACCGCTTCATTCCCGGAGCGGCCTCCCTCATGCGGCCCCTATACGAAGCCCTCCGGGGTAAGAAAGCCAGAATGGCGATCGAGTGGTCGGCGGACATGTTGACCGCTTTCGACTCGACCAAAAAGGCGCTCGCCGACGCCACCATGCTCGCTCACCCACAGCCCAACGCCAGGGTAGCCCTCACCACGGACGCCTCCGACCACGCGGTCGGCGCCATGTACGAACAGTGGGTCGACGGGGCCTGGCAACTGCTGGCCTTTTTCAGCCACCAACTGCGCCCCTCGGAGGCCAAATACAACGCCTTTGACCGCAAGCTCCTCGCACTGTACCTGGCAGTCCGCCATTTTAGATTTCTTCTGGAGGGCCGCCCCTTCACCGCGTTTGTCGACCACAGACCCCTGACATTCGCGATGGCGAAATCTGCGGACCCGTGGTCAGCCAGGCAACAACGCCAGCTCGCCGCGGTGTCCGAATTCACCACGGACATCCGGCACGTCTCCGGTCGAGACAACGCGGTGGCCGATTGCTTATCCCGCCCTGCCGTCCACGGCGCCCACCTGGCAGTGGACTATGCTCAACTGGCAGCGGAGCAACGCACCGACCCCAATCTGCTCTCCGCGCCCAAAACCCTCCCAGGGCTGCGACTGACCGACGTCGCCTGCGGCCCGTCCGCCGTCACAGTCAAATGCGACACCTCCTTGGTGCAACCCCGCTCCGTAGTCCCGGCGTCCTGGCAAAAACGGGTGTTCGACATCGTCCACGGCCTCTCACACCCCGGCACCCGTGCGTCCATTAGACTGGTGGCCAACCAATTTGTCTGGCGTGGCCTGCGCAAAGATGTGCCCGTCTGGTCCAGATCCTGCATAGCTTGCCAGCGTGCCAAAATCCACCAGCACGTCAAAGCCCCACTTGAGGAGTTCACTGTGCCAGAAAGAAGGTTCGACCACGTCCACATCGACTTCGTCGGCCCCCTGCCGCCATCACAAGGTCACACGCACCTGCTGACAATCGTGGACCGTACCACCCGCTGGCCCGAGGCCATTCCACTAACGTCCACCACCACCGCCGACATCGCGAGGGCGTTCATCGGTACCTGGGTCGCTCAGTTCGGCGTCCCCTCTGACATGACGTCGGATAGAGGCCCGCAGTTCACCTCTGATCTGTGGGCCGCCATCGCCCGAAACCTCGGGGTGGCCGTTCACCGCACCATGGCTTACCAGCCCCAAGCTAACGGACTGTGCGAGCGATTCCACAGGTCCATGAAGGCGTCCCTCCACGCCAGCCTCGAGGACGAGGCTTGGATTGACCGCCTCCCGTGGGTGCTACTCGGCCTACGCTCCACGGTCAAGGAAGACCTGCAAGCCTCGGCGGTGGAACTCGTGTATGGCCAGCCGCTGCGCGTACCCTGAGAGTTCCTGCCCACCGCCATGACCCCCTGGTCGGCTGACCAGCAACACCGTGCTTTCGCCAACCGAGCACAACAGTTAGCTCCGGTACCCACCGTCCGGCACGGCGAACAAGCAACCCGCGTACCACCTAGACTGCACATGGCCAAATTTGTTTTCGTGCGCCATGATGCCCACCGAGGACCTCTACGGCCCCCATACGACGGACCCTACAAGGTACTCCAGACGGGGAACAAGTTCTTCCTCCTCCAAGTGGGCGGCAGAACTGACAAGGTGTCGGTCGACCGGCTCAAGCTGGCGCACCTAGAGCCCGACGAACCCGTTCAAGTGGGCCAACCCCCACCGCGAGGCAGACCGCCTAAGAGCCCGACGCGTCCGACCGCCCCGCTCCCGACACCAACCACCAAGAGCCGTTCCGGCTGTGCCATCAAGCCACCACGCCAGTTTGTACACTCCCTACTAGCGGATTCTGGGGGGAGCTGTGTGGCGTACCGATCACAGAAAGGACACAATCCGCTTTCCGGTCCGTAGACTATAAATCAGGCATCATGCCTTTAAGAAGGATCACACCTTTACGAAACTCGATCTGCAACATAGTTAAGCCCAGAGCGGGGGAGGAGCAGTCGAAGCTGTGCACTGATGAACGGCAGTTGTACTTTGTGTGGTCTCTGACTCCTTTTTGTGTTCAGCATGCAGCCTCAACAATTAAACTTTTTCTGTTGAACCTCTCCGAGTTCAGTATTTTTTGCTCGGAGTACGTAGACTCCTACAATGTCGTGTATTGATTGCGAGTTTGACACCAGTCAATACGGTAATGTAATGTGCATTGCATTATGGGAATTACCCGGGAAAAGGGCAGTCGGCCATTTTACGCAATAAAGTGAAGATCACAGTTATAAGCCTGTCTGCCTGACTCTGATTTAATTCGACGTATCTACATGCTTGATTGAACACATTAAAGCATAGATACAACAACCACAGGTCACCAAAGTCACCTGTTCCGCCCGAGCACGCCACACTCACCACATCATGTCTCAAATTACTCATGCACAGTATCCCCAAAATGTTACTTTCTGAAAGAAATCTCTCTTATTGGCATTTGAATGAATGAATATGAAAGGAGAGGGTTCATGGATTGTCCCAGCAGCAGTCACGTATGAGGCTATGTGCAGAATAAATGATCAGTTTTGACATGAAAATGTGTGAACTGCTCCAGCTCGTGCCCATTGGGTCAGATTAAGCCCCACTGGAATTTGAAAGTGGAAAGCAAAGGGGATCAATTTCACCACTTGGGCCATAAACCGGTGGGTGATGGGGCGCCACCGCTCTCGATACCGCCGCAGTAAATATCCCAGCTCTGTTTGACAGGCAGTTAAACCGAAACAGAAACACGTGGCGGAGGCTCAAGAAGCGCTTAAGATCGCCAAGGCGAATCTTAGAGTGAAGAATGAAAGTCTGGGGCTGGTAGGACTCCATGAGCTTCACTTAAAACTCCCTCCCTCCCCTCCTCCTCCTCCGTGGCCACTGACCTACATACACACATGCACACACACCTGCACACATATGTGCACACAGACACACAAGTGCGCACACATGCACACATGCGCACACATGCACATACACATGTGCACACACAGGCACATGCACGTGCACACACACGTGTACACATGTACAGACACGGTGCACTCACATGTGGACACATGCACACATGTGCACACACATGTGCACGCACACACAAGTACACACACATGCACGCACACCTGCACACAGGCACATGCATGCGCACACATGTGTACACATGTATAAACATGGCACACACATACACACAAGTGCACATATACACACCTATGCACACGTACACATACACATGTGCACGTACACACATACAGACACGCACATACACACGTACATGCACAAACACATGCACACATACGTGCACACAGACACGCACATACACACGCACATAAACGCATGCACACACTTGTACACACACACCTGCACACACATTTACACATGCACACATGCACATACAGACGTGCACACACACGTGCACACAAACACACGCGTGCACACAGACACACGGAAATATACACATGCGCACATGTACACACATGCATATACACACACGTGCACACACACAAGTGCACACACAAACAAACACATGCACACACAGACACACACAAACACAGACACACACAAACACACACATGCACATACGCACATATACAAGCACGTATTTCCAGCAACAGTCACTGGAGGGCGATAATAGCAATGAATTTGTAACTCCTCCAGTCCAGGTGTACTGAGGCCAATTGTAGCACCCAAACTGCCATCCAATTGAGACCCGCTAACTCAGCACTGCCCTTTTTATTTTCTGTATTGCCTAGGGTGGTGCGGTTACCAGCTGAGCTCTAAGGACAGTCCCCCACTGGCCCTGTTGACATACACCATTACCTGATATTAACCCTCTTTTTTGTTCCCCATCCAGAGATTGAGGGGTGGAAATTTGAGTTAGTAGCGCATGTTTTATGGGTGTAATGGGGGCTTGATTTCAGGGACCAACGTCCTGCGCCTCAAGAACACCTGAAAGATGCCAACCCGAAATTGAGTGCCTGGCAGCCGCCTAAACCAGGTGTTAGGCCCCTTTCATGTGTTACTGAGAGGCCTGAGGCCTATTACTGCCCATGTAGTAAACAGTTTGCAATGAGCGAGGCTGGTGTTGGGCCTGCTCCAGTCCTGATCCTTCAGGTGAGCCTCGGGCCTCCCGCTTCAGGCGAGCCTCCCGCCCGTCAGTTCAAGCCAACCTCAGGCGAGCCTCTGGCCTCCCACTTCAGGCGAGCCCCGGGCCTCCCACTTCAGGCGAGCCTCGGACCTCCCGCTTCAGGCGAGCCTCGGGCCTCCCGCTTCAGGCGAGCCCCGGGCCTGCCAGTTCAGGCGAGTCTCAGGCCTGTCAGTTCAAGCCAACCTCAGGCGAGCCTCTGGCCTCCCGCTTCAGGCGAGCCTCGGGCCTCCCGCTTCAGGCGAGCCTCGAGCCTCCCACTTCAGGCGAGCCCCGGGCCTCCCACTTCAGGCGAGCCCCGGGCCTCCCACTTCAGGTGAGCCTCTGCCCTCCCACTTCAGGCGAGCCCCGGGCCTCCCACTTCAGGCGAGCCTCGGGCCTCCCACTTCAGGTGAGCCTCGGGCCTCCCGCTTCAGGCGAGCCCCGGGCCTCCCACTTCAGGCGAGCCCCGGGCCTCCCACTTCAGGTGAGCCTCGAGCCTCCCACTTCAGGCAAGCCCCGGGCCTCCCACTTCAGGCGAGCCATGAGCCTCCGGGCTTGTGCTGGTGTTTATGCTCCATACGACTACCCTTTGCCGCTCACTCTTCACTCGCGTTATCAATCCGGTGGGATGGCCGGGACAGCGAGAGTTGGCTCACAACAATTCCCTTCTGCTTGTGTCCTATAGATTGAAGATCATCAGCTGTCGCTGCAGCAGGCCATGGCCAACCGCAAACTGCTCACCATGAAGCACCTGTCACGGGCGGCGATCCTGATCACCGCTCTCGCCAACGAAAAGGTCTCGTCTCTTCAAATTGGTTAGCTGTTTCAGTTCACAGAGTGATGGTGTTATAGGGTGTGAGTGACAGCGAGAGAGCGAGAGTGATGGAGAGAGAGTGACAGAGAGAGAGTGATGGAGAGAGAGTGACAGTGACGGAGAGAGTGAGAGTGACAGGGAGAGAGAGTGAGAGTGACGGAGAGAGTGAGAGTGACAGGGATAGTGACAGGGAGAGAGTGAGAGTGACGGAGAGAGTGAGAGTGACAGTCCATGTAGACTACATCAACTGCACTACCCTCATCCACACGCCTAGTCACCCCCTCAAAAAATTCAATCAAATTGGTTAGACATGATCTCCCCTTGACAAAGCTATGCTGACTATCATTGATTAATCCTTGCCTCTCCAAGTGGAGACTAATTCTGCCCCTCAGAATTTTTTCCAATAATTTCCCTACCACTGATGTTAGGCTCACTGGCCTGTAATTCCCTGGTTTATCCCTACTACCCTTCTTGAATAATGGTACTACGTTAGCTGTCCTCCAGTCCTCCGGTACCTCCCCTGTGGCCAGAGAGATTCTGAAAATTTGTGTCAGAGCCCCTGCAATCTCCTCCCTTGCCTCACACAGCAGCCTGGGATACATCTCGTCTGGGCCTGGGGATTTATCCACTTTTAAGCCCACTAAAACCGCTAGTGCCTCCTCCCTCTCAATGCTAATTTGTTCAAGTATATCACAAGCCCCCTGCCTGATTTCTATGCCTACATCGTCCTTCTCCATAGTGACCTTATTCATTAGTCTATTATGTGGTACCTTATCGAAGGCCTTTTGAAAATCTAGATAAATTACATCTACTGCATTGCCCTCATCTACTCTCTCTGCTACCTCTTCAAAAAATTCAATGAGGTTGGTCAAGCTGACTGGTCTATGGTCCCTGGACATGTTCTATCTCCCTTCTTAAATATAGGTATTATGTTAGCTATCCATCAGTCCTCTGGCACTACACCTTGTTCTAACGAATTATTAAATATGTGTAGTAATGCTTCTGCTATCTCTTCCCTAGATTCTTTTAAAATGCGCGGATGTAATCCATCCAGACCAGGGGTCTTATTCTCTTTGAGTTTGATTAGTTTATTTAATATTTCTCCTCTTTATCTTTTAAATGCAGTTATCTCATTTCTAATCTTATCATCCGATGTCATGTCCACCTGTTCTGTCTCCCTGGTAAATATTGAAGCAAAGTAATAATTTAATATTTCTGCCAACTCTCTATCATTACCTGTGGTATTATCCTGTCCATCCCTTAGTGGCCCTATTCCCATTCCAGCGTTCCTTTTTTTATTTATGTGCCTGTAAAATATTTTACTATTTTGTTTTATGGTCCTTGATAATTTAATTTCATAGTTCCTTTTTGCCTTTCTAATTTTTTTTTGACTTCTCTCCTGACCTCTTTGTATTTTCTTTTGTCATGCTCTCCCCTGCAATTCCTTACCCTCAATTTTTCCTTTGTTTTTTAGCGGAATATATTTTCCCCGGGCTCTGTTGAATGCAATTTTAAATATTTCCCACTACTGTTCTACATCATTGTTTGCCAATGTTGTTGTCCATTTTATTTTCCCAAGTTCTATTCTCAGCCTCGCAAAATTGGCTTTTCTCCAATCTATTACCCTGGTCTTTGTCATACTTCTCAATTAATAGAGAATCTTAGAATCATAGAATGGTTACAGTACGGAAGAAGGCCATTCAGCCCATTGAGCCCGTGCCAGCTCTCTGCAAGAGCACCTCAGCAAGTCCCACTCCCCCACCCTTTCCCCGTAGCCCTGCAATTTTTTTTCCTTCAGGTACTTATCCAACTCCCTTTTGAAAGCAGCGATTGAATCTGCCTCCACCGCCCTTTCAGGCAGTGCATTCCAGATCCTAATCACTCGCTGCGTAAAAAAGTTTTTCCTCATGTCGCCTTTGGTTCTTCTACCAATCACCTTAAATCTGTGTCCTCTGGTTCTCGACCCTTCCGCCAATGGGAACAGTTTCTCTCTATCCACTCTGTCCAGACCCCTCATGATTTTGAACACCTCTATCAAATCTCCTCTCAATCTTCTCTGCTCTAATTAGAACAACCCCAGCTTCTCCAGTCTATCCACGTAACTGAAGTCCCTCATCCCTGGATTCATTCTCATAAATCTTTTCTGCACCCTCTCTAAGGCCTTCACATCCTTCCTAAATTGCAGTGCCCAGAATTGGACACAGTACTCCAGTTGGGGCCGAACCAGTGTTTTATAAAGATTCATTATAACTTCTACACTTTTGTACTCTATACCTCTATTTATGAAGCCCAGGATCCCATAAGCTTTTATAACTGCTTTCTTAACCTGCCCTGCCACCTTCAACGATTTGTGCACATATACCCCCAGGTCTCTCTGTTCATGCACCCCCTTTAGGATTCAACCCTTTAGTTTATATTGCCTCTCCTCCATCTTCCTACCAAAATGTATCACTTCACACTTTTCTGCATTAAATTTCATCTGCCACGTGTCTGCCCATTCCACCAGCCTGTCTATGTCCTCTTGAAGTCTATCACTATCCTCCTCACTGTTCACTATACTTCCAAGTTTTGTGTCATCTGCAAATTTTGAAATTGTGCCCCTGTACACCCACATCCAAGTCATTAATATATATCAAGAAAAGCAGTGGTCCTAGAACCGATCCCTGGGGAACACCACTGTATACCTTCCTCCAGTCCGAAAAACAACTGTTCACCACTACTCTCTGTTTCTTGTCACTTAACCAATTCCGTATCCATGCTGCCACTGTCCCTTTTATTCCATGGGCTTCAACTTTGCTGGCAAGCACTTTGTCGAACGCCTTTTAGAAATTTATGTACACCACGTTAACCGTATTGCCCTCATCAACCCTCTCTGCTACCTCATCAAAAAACTTACTTTCTTAAAGCGTATTATATTATGGTCACTATTGCCTAGATGTTCTCCTACTTTTACTTCTTTTATCTGCTCTGGTTCATTCCCCATTACTAGATCCAATAGTGAATCCTCCCTTGTTGGGCTTTTTACACATTGGGTCAGAAAGGAGTCCTGTACACATTGTAGGAACTCCACCCCCTTTACCTACTTCTTCTGTCCAATTAATAGTGGGGTAGTTGAAATCCCCCATGATTATTATTATTTGTTTTTTTACTCATTTCCCTAATTTGTTTGCATTTTTCTTCCTCGACCTCCCTTCCACTATTAGGTGGTCTGTAGACTACCCCTATTAGTGTGATAGATCCTTTATTAGCTTTTATCTCTATCCACATGGATTCTATTTCTGTTTTGCAGATAGCCATACCACTTTTTTCTACTGCCATTATGTTATCCCTAATAAGTACAGCTACTCCACCTCCCCTTTTCCCTCTCTAACTTTTCTAGATATGTTATACCTTGCAATATTTAATTCCCAGTCCTGATTTTTCTGTAGCCATGTCTCAGTAATACCTACTATGTTCCTCGCAACGTATTATTGCCTCCAGTTCCCCTGTTTTATTACGGACACTGTGTGCATTGCTATACAGACAGTTTAACTCATTTTTAATAGCAGTTCCTCTCACTTTATTGTTAACCATCTTTTTACACTCCTGTTCGATAACTCTGTTTATTCCCTGGCCATCAATATCCTCCCTTACTTTATTCTTTCCTATGTTCTCCTTTCCTGTTTTGTTTATATTTAGGCTGGTTTCATTTCTTGTAGATCCCTCCCCCCATCTTACTGGTTTAAAGCCTTTGCCACCTCCCTATTTACCCTTTCCGCTAGGACATGGGTCCCATCCCGGTTCAGGTGGAGCCTGTCCCATCGATATAACTCTTTCCTGTTCCAGTACTGGTGCCAGTGTCCCATGAAAAGGAACCCCTCTTTCCCACACCATCCCTTTAGCCACGTGTTAATTCTCCTGATCTGACTGCTTCTATGCCAATTTGCACGTTGCTGGTACAATAATCCAGAGATTATTACACTCGAGGTCCTGCTTTTTAATTTCGCTCCTAACTCCTTAAAATCCTTCAGCAGGACCTCTTCCCTGTTCCTACCTATGTCGTTTGTTCCGACATGGACCACGACAACTGGATTTAACCCCTCCCATAAGAACATAAGAACATAAGAAATAGGAGCAGGAGTAGGCCATACGGCCCCTCGGGCCTGCTCCGCCATTCAATAGGATCATGGCTGATCTGAATCTAGACTCACGTCCACTTCCCTGCCCTCTCCCCGTAACCCCTAATTCCCTTATCTGCTAGGAAAATGTCTATCTCCATTTTAAATTTATTTAATGTTGCAGCTTCCACAGCTCTCTGGGGTAGCAAATTCCATAGATTTACTACCCTCTGAGTGAAGAAGTTTCTCCTCATCTCAGTTTTGAAAGGGCAGCCCCTTATTCTAAGATTATGCCCCCTAGTTCTAGTCTCACCCATCAGTGGAAACATCCTCACCGCATCCACCCGATCAAGCCCCCTCACAATCTTATATGTTTCGATAAGATCGCCTCTCATTCTTCTGAACTCCAATGAGTAGAGTCCCAACCTACTCAACCTTTCCTCATACGTCAACCCCCTCATCTCTGAAATCAACCGAGTGAACCTTCTCTGAACCGCCTCGAGAGCAAGTATATCTTTTCTTAAATATGGAAACCAAAACTGCATGCAGTATTCCAGGTGTGGCCTCACCAATACCCTGTATAACTGCAGCAGGACTTCCCTGTTTTTATACTCCATCCCCCTTGCAATAAAAGCCAAGATTCCATTGGCCTTCCTGATCACCTGCTGCACCTGCATACTAACTTTTTGTGTTTCATGCACCAGGACCCCCAGATCCCTTTGTACTGTAGCACTTTGCAGTTTCTCTCCATTTAGATAATAACTTGCTCTTTGATTTTTCCTGCCAAAGTGCATAACCTCACACTTTCCAACATTATATTGCATCTGCCAAATCTCTGCCCACTCACTTAGCCTGTCTATGTCCTTTTGCAGGTTTTTTATGTCCTCCTCACTCACTGCTTTCCCTCCCATCTTTGTATCGTCGGCAAACTTGGATATGTTGCACTCAGTCCCTTCCTTCAAATCGTTAATATAGATTGTAAAGAGTTGGGGTCCCAGCACTGACCCCTGCGGAACACCACTAGTTACTGATTGCCAGCCCGAGAACGAACCATTTATCCCAACTCTTTGTTTTCTGTTAGATAGCCAATCTTCCACCCATGCCAGTATATTACCCCCAATCCCGTGATTTTTTATCTTGATCAGTAATCTTTTGTGTGGAACCTTGTCAAATGCCTTTTGGAAGTCCAAATACACTACATCCACTGGTTCCCCTTTATCCACCCTGTATGTTACATCCTCAAAGAATTCGAGCAAATTTGTCAAACATGACTTCCCCTTCGTAAAACCATGCTGACTCTGTCCTATTAAATTATGTTTATCCAAATGCTCTGTTACTGTTTCCTTAATAATGGACTCCAACATTTTGCCAACCACGGACGTTAGGCTAACTGGTCTATAGTTTCCAGCTTTTTGTCTACTTCCCTTCTTAAATAAGGGTGTTACATTAGCAGTTTTCCAATCTGCTGGGACCTTTCCTGAGTCCAGGGAGTTCTGGAAAATGATCACCAATGCATCCACAATCCCTACCGCCACTTCTCTCAAGACCCTAGGATGTAGGCCATCAGGTCCGGGGGATTTATCCGCCTTAAGTCCCATTATTTTACTGAGTACCATCTCCTTAGTGATTTTAATCATGTTTAGCTCCTCCCATTCCATATTCCTCTCCAGCCGTCTCGAGATAACCCTTACCCTGGCAACACATCCTTCGGGATTCTCGTTCGTGGCTGCAGAGGAGGCTATCTATCCCCCTAATTATGGAATCCCCTTTCACTACCACATTTCTATTCTGCTCTTCCACTGCCACCACCCTGGACAGCCTTCTGAGCCACAGTGCCTTGGTCTGCATTGTGGCTGTCCTCCCCTCAGTCTTTCAATGGAGT
The DNA here is from genome assembly GCF_052327205.1 of Somniosus microcephalus. Taxonomy (NCBI): domain Eukaryota; kingdom Metazoa; phylum Chordata; class Chondrichthyes; order Squaliformes; family Somniosidae; genus Somniosus; species Somniosus microcephalus. The sequence goes on from NW_028225184.1 coordinate 5,802,845, forward strand.
TGAGGTACAGATCAGTCATGATCTGATTGAATGGTGGAGCAGGCTCCAGGGGCTGAATGGCCTCCTCCTGTTCCTATGAAATGTTCAACAAGTAAAATTAACCCTTGTACACAAATCCTTGTGGCAGCTGCAAAGATTTAAGGCGGCGGAATGGTTTAGAGCTTGACATTCTTCATCGGCCTCACAGAAACAACATTCATTTTTTATCACCTATGACAAATTCACTTATCGAAGCTAGTGGCAAACTTGGTAATCACCTCAATCAGTAGATAGAAATAATAACCTAGTTGGGAAGTTTGAAGAGGGTGATTCTTGCAGCCGGTCTGATTAATTATTAACAATAACGGTAAGTGGGTGAATGGATCACAGCTATGTACACAGAGAGCTGTGTCTTTATCTTGTGCACATATTGACAGTCAGTGACCACTGATAAACTAATGTGCTGGTTACTGAAACATTGCTGCTAGTTAGAGTACTAATGCAGCACCATACCGGCTCACAAACTGGTTATAATGCTAGTTACTGAAACATTGCTGTTAGTTAGTGCTCTGGTGCAGTACCATACCGGCTCACAAACTGGTTATAATGTTGGTTACTGAAACATTGCTGTTAGTTAGTGCTCTGGTGCAGCACTGTAGCTGCTAACAAACTGGTTATAATGCTAGTTACTGAAACATTGCTGTTAGTTAGTGCTCTGGTGCAGCACCATACCGGCTCACAAACTGGTTATAATGCTAGTTACTGAAACATTGCTGTTAGTTAGTGCCCTGGTGCAGTACCATACCGGCTAACAAACTGGTTATAATGTTGTTTACTGAAACATTGCTGTTAGTTAGTGCACTAGTGCAGCACTGTACCTGCTAACAAACTAGTTATATTGCTGGTTACTGAAACATTGCTGCTTGTTAGTGCTCTGGTGCAGCACCATACCGGCTAACAAACTGGTTATAATGTTGGTTACTGAAACATTGCTGTTAGTTAGTGCACTAGTGCAGCACCATACCGGCTCACAAACTGGTTATAATGCTAGTTACTGAAACATTGCTGTTAGTTAGTGCTCTGGTGCAGTACCATACCGGCTCACAAACTGGTTATAATGTTGGTTACTGAAACATTGCTGTTAGTTAGCGCTCTGGTGCAGCACCATACCGGCTAACTGGTTATAATGTTGGTTACTGAAACATTGCTGTTAGTTAGTGCCCTGGTGCAGTACCATACCGGCTAACAAACTGGTTATAATGTTGGTTACTGAAACATTGCTGTTAGTTAGTGCACTAGTGCAGCACTGTACCTGCTAACAAACTGGTTATAGTGCTGGTTACTGAAACATTGCTGCTAGTTAGTGCTCTGGTGCAGCACCATACCGGCTAACAAACTGGTTATAATGTTGGTTACTGAAACATTGCTGTTAGTTAGTGCACTAGTGCAGCACTGTACCTGCTAACAAACTGGTTATAGTGCTGGTTACTGAAACATTGCTGCTAGTTAGTGCTCTGGTGCAGCACCATACCGGCTAACAAACTGGTTATAATGTTGGTTACTGAAACATTGCTGTTAGTTAGTGCTCTGGTGCAGTACCATACCGGCTCACAAACTGGTTATAGTGCTGGTTACTGAAACATTGCTGCTAGTTAGTGCTCTGGTGCAGTACCATACCGGCTAACAAACTGGTTATAATGTTGGTTACTGAAACATTGCTGTTAGTTAGTGCACTAGGGCAGCACTGTACCTGCTAACAAACTAGTTATAATGCTAGTTACTGAAACATTGCTCTTAGTTAGTGCACTAGTGCAGCACTGTACCTGCTAACAAACTGGTTATAATGCTAGTTACTGAAACATTGCTGTTAGTTAGTGCACTAGTGCAGCACCATACCGGCTAACAAACTGGTTATAATGCTAGTTACTGAAACATTGCTGCTAGTTAGAGTACTAATGCAGCACCATACCGGCTCACAAACTGGTTATAATGCTAGTTACTGAAACATTGCTGTTAGTTAGTGCCCTGGTGCAGTACCATACCGGCTCACAAACTGGTTATAATGTTGGTTACTGAAACATTGCTGTTAGTTAGTGCACGAGTGCAGCACTGTACCTGCTAACTGGTTATGATGTTGGTTACTGAAACATTGCTGCTAGTTAGTGCTCTGGTGCAGCACCATACCGGCTCACAAACTGGTTATAATGCTAGTTACTGAAACATTGCTGTTAGTTAGTGCACTAGTGCAGCACTGTACCTGCTAACAAACTGGTTATAGTGCTGGTTACTGAAACATTGCTGTTAGTTAGTGCTCTGGTGCAGCACCATACCGGCTCACAAACTGGTTATAATGCTAGTTACTGAAACATTGCTGCTAGTTAGTGCTCTGGTGCAGCACCATACCGGCTAACTGGTTATAATGTTGGTTACTGAAACATTGCTGTTAGTTAGTGCACTAGTGCAGCACTGTACCTGCTAACAAACTGGTTCTATTGCTGGTTACTGAAGCAATGCTGCTAGTTAGTGCTCTGGTGCAGCACCATACCTGCTAACTAGTTCTATTGCTGGTTACTGAAGCAATGCTGCTAGTTAGTGCTCTGGTGCAGCACCATACCTGCTAACTAGTTCTATTGCTGGTTACTGAGGCAATGCTGTTAGTTAGTGCTCGGGTGCAGTCTGTGGCTGGCGGCGCTGGTCCGGCTGCGGACTGATTGGCTGCCGCGGAGTCTCCCTGGCGCGCAGCCGCCGGATCCGGGCCCGGGGAGCGGGTCAGGAAACACCGCGGCCTGAGGGAGGCCGGGCCCGGGGAGCGTTACCATGACAGAGTGAGTGTGAGAGATAGAGAGAGGGATAGAGATAGATAGAGTGTGTGTGTGATAGAGACAGAGAGAGAGAGAGAGACAGAGATAGAGAGAGTGTGTGAGAGATCGAGATAGAGAGACAGAGAGATAGAGATAGAGTGTGTGAGAGAGGGAGAGAGAGCGAGAGATAGATAGAGAGAGAGATAGAGAGAGAGTGTGAGAGAGAGAGAGAGATAGAGAGAGTGTGAGAGAGAGAGAGAGATAGAGAGAGTGTGTGAGAGAGAGAGAGAGTGTGTGAGAGAGAGAGAGATATAGAGTGTGTGAGAGAGAGAGAGGTAGAGAGAGTGTGTGAGAGAGAGAGAGATAGATAGAGTGTGTGAGAGAGGGAGAGATAAAGAGAGTGTGTGAGAGAGAGAGAGTGTGTGTGAGAGAGAGAGATAGAGTGCTGGAGCAAAGCGAGTCACCAGGTCTCCGTCTCCTGGATGGAGAAGTGAAATCCCTGTTCTATGCGGACGACCTGGTTCTGCTGTCTCCCACAGAACAGGGATTACAGCAACAACTAGACCTACTCGACAAATACTGCCAAAATTGGGCTCTAACAGTAAATCTAAAGAAAACCAACATCATGATTTTTCAAAAAAGGCCCAGATGTCAGGAAAACAAATACCAGTTTACCCTCAGTGATACCACTATAGGACACACTATGAGCTACACCTACCTTGGTCTAACTATTACAGCATCAGGGAGCTTCAGCATAGCAGTGAATGCACTAAAAGAAAAAGCCCGAAGAGCCCTATATGCAATAAAAAGAAAATTCTACAACATCCAAATCCCAATCAAAATCTGGCTCAAAATATTTGACAGCATAATCCTGCCCATTGCACTGTACGGTAGTGAAGTATGGGGCCCGCTAAATCACCAAAGCTACACTAAATGGGAAAAACACACAATAGAAGCCCTACATGCAGAATTCTGCCGAAGCATCCTTCGCACCCAAAGAAAAACGCCAACAAATGCATGCAGAGCCGAACTAGGCAGATACCCACTGATAATAAACATCCAAAAACGAGCACTAAACTTCCTAAATCACCTCAAATCTAGCTCCCCAGACACCCTTCATTTCAAAGCCTTTCAGACCCAAGAGCTAAACCCAGAAAAGAGTCCCCTGAGTCAGCTGCTACTGAAACTAAGTACTCAGCCGGACCCTGACCAGCCCCAGACCAACACAGCCGTCCAAACACCAATCCGAGTGAACCAAATCATTAAACAATGCAAAGAAACCTACCTGGAACATTGGAACAAAATAACCGAAAGCCAAAGCAGATTAGAATGTTACCGGGCCCTAAAAAGAGAATATAAACTGGCAGACTACCTCACGACCATCAGAGACACAAAACAGAGACAGACCCTCACCAGGTACAGACTAAGCGACCACCAACTGGAAATTGAAAAAGGCAGATACAAGAAATCCTGGCAGCCTAGAGAGAATAGAATATGCGATCAATGTCTGGCCGGCGAGGTTGAAACAGAAATGCATTTCCTCCTAAAATGCGAAAAATTCAACACATCAAGAAACATATTATTCAACAAGCTAAGCCAAACAACCCCAGATTTCAAGGAATTGGATGACCTGTCAAAATTGAGATTAGTCCTAGGAGAAGGAGACAGACCCTACCTTGGGGCCAAATATGTAACAACATGTCACAACCTGAGGACTGTTTAAAATTAAGACTGTTTAAAATTAATATTGAACGTAACAAATGAAGTACAAAGACTGTTTAAAATTAATATTGTTTAAAAGTAATATTGTATGTACCCAACAAATGTCAAATCGATTGACACCTACAGAATGTTGGAAAACTGTACCTTTTTGCTATGTAAGCTTTGGCAATATGGTTCTCTGTAAACTTTCATGCCAATAAAGCATTTGAATTGGAATTGGAATTGGAATTGGTGTGTGAGAGAGAGAGATAGAGAGAGTGTGTGAGAGAGAGAGAGATAGAGAGAGTGTGTGAGAGAGAGAGAGAGATAGTGTGTGAGAGAGAGAGAGAGAGATAGAGTGTGTGAGAGAGAGAGAGATAGAGTGTGAGAGAGAGAGAGATAGAGAGAGTGTGAGAGAGAGAGAGAGAGTGTGTGAGAGAGAGAGAGATAGAGATAGTGTGTGAGAGAGAGAGAGAGAGATAGAGTGTGTGAGAGAGAGAGAGATAGAGTGTGAGAGAGAGAGAGATAGAGAGAGTGTGAGAGAGAGAGAGAGAGTGTGTGAGAGAGAGAGAGGTAGAGAGAGTGTGAGAGAGAGAGAGAGATATTCTGGGAAATGTGGAATAACCTGAGTACAACACAATTGCAAGCATTACCAATCCAAGATGGCGACATCTGGAGAACACATTTTGAAAACCTCTACAAAGACATCCCAATAAACGAAACAAACCCAAGTCAACATCAGGTCACAGAAAAACTCCACACATTAGAAGCAACAATCAAAGACAACCAAAACCCTCTAGACTCCCCAATCACATGGAAAGAAATGGCCACAAAAACAAAATCTCTCCACCTAAAGAAAGCCTGTGGCCCAGACAACATCAAAAATGAAATGCTCAAGTTCAGCAATATGGAGATGCAGGGTGCGGTACTCAAATTATTCAACATCATATTACGTTCAGGCTGTTTTCCCGATATCTGGTGCCAAGGACTAATCTCCCCCATATATAAAAGCGGAAACAAATCAGACCCAAATAACTACCGCGGCATCTGTGTCAACAGTTGTCTAGGGAAGTTATTCTGCAGTATTCTAAATAGTAGATTACTTGATTTTCTTAACAAACATAATATCCTCAGAAAAAACCAAATAGGCTTTCTTCCAAAACACCGCACCGCCGACCATATCTATACCCTTCACACCCTCATTGAAAAACATATACACCAAACAAAAAATGGGAAAATATTCGCCTGTTTCATCGACTTCAAGAAAGCCTTTGACTCTATATGGCACGAAGGGCTCTATTATAAACTTCTTCAATGTGGAATAGGGGGCAAAGTCTATGACCTTATTAAATCAATGTATCTGAAAAACAAATGCGGGGTCAAAATTGGAGACAAACGCACCGATTTCTTCACCCAGAGAAGAGGCGTCCGGCAGGGCTGCAATTTGAGCCCGACCCTGTTCAACATATACATAAATGAATTAGCAGACATGCTGGAGCAAAGCGAGTCACCAGGTCTCCGTCTCCTAGATGGAGAAGTGAAATCCCTGTTCTATGCGGACGACCTGGTTCTGCTGTCTCCCACAGAACAGGGATTACAGCAACAACTAGACCTACTCGACAAATACTGCCAAAATTGGGCTCTAACAGTAAATCTAAAGAAAACCAACATCATGATTTTTCAAAAAAGGCCCAGATGTCAGGAAAACAAATACCAGTTTACCCTCAGTGATATCACTATAGGACACACTATGAGCTACACCTACCTTGGTCTAACTATTACAGCATCAGGGAGCTTCAGCATAGCAGTGAATGCACTAAAAGAAAAAGCCCGAAGAGCCCTATATGCAATAAAAAGAAAATTCTACAACATCCAAATCCCAATCAAAATCTGGCTCAAAATATTTGACAGCATAATCCTGCCCATTGCACTGTACGGTAGTGAAGTATGGGGCCCGCTAAATCACCAAAGCTACACTAAATGGGAAAAACATACAATAGAAGCCCTACATGCAGAATTCTGCCGAAGCATCCTTCGCACCCAAAGGAAAACGCCAACAAATGCATGCAGAGCTGAACTAGGCAGATACCCACTGATAATAAACATCCAAAAATGAGCACTAAACTTCCTAAATCACCTCAAATCTAGCTCCCCAGACACCCTTCATTTCAAAGCCTTTCAGACCCAAGAGCTAAACCCAGAAAAGAGTCCGCTGAGTCAGCTGCTACGGAAACTAAGTACTCAGCCGGACCCTGACCAGCCCCAGACCAACACAGCCGTCCAAACACCAATCCGAGTGAACCAAATCATTAAAAAATGCAAAGAAACCTACCTGGAACATTGGAACAAAATAACCGAAAGCCAAAGCAGATTAGAATGTTACCGGGCCCTAAAAAGAGAATATAAACTGGCAGACTACCTCACGACCATCAGAGACACAAAACAGAGACAGACCCTCACCAGGTACAGACTAAGCGACCACCAACTGGAAATTGAAAAAGGCAGATACAAGAAATCCTGGCAGCCTAGAGAGAATAGAATATGCGATCAATGTCTGGCTGGCGAGGTTGAAACAGAAATGCATTTCCTCCTAAAATGCGAAAAATTCAACACATCAAGAAACATATTATTCAACAAGCTAAGCCAAACAACCCCAGATTTCAAGGAATTGGATGATCTGTCAAAATTGAGATTAGTCCTAGGAGAAGGAGACAGACCATACCTTGGGGCCAAATATGTAACAACATGTCACAACCTGAGGACTGTTTAAAATTAAGACTGTTTAAAATTAATATTGAACGTACCAAATGAAGTACAAAGACTGTTTAAAATTAATATTGTTTAAAAGTAATATTGTATGTACCCAACAAATGTCAAATCGATTGACACCTACAGAATGTTGGAAAACTGTACCTTTTTGCTATGTAAGCTTTGGCAATATGGTTCTCTGTAAACTTTCATGCCAATAAAGCATTTTAATTGGAATTGGAATTGGAATTGGATAGAGAGAGTGTGTGAGAGAGAGATAGAGAGTGTGAGAGAGAGAGAGATAGAGAGAGTGTGTGAGAGAGAGATAGAGAGAGTGTGTGAGAGAGATAGAGAGAGTGTGTGAGAGAGATAGAGAGAGTGTGTGAGAGAGAGAGTGTGTGTGAGAGAGAGAGATAGAGAGATAGAGAGAGTGTGTGAGAGAGAGATAGAGAGAGTGTGAGAGAGATAGAGAGAGTGTGTGAGAGAGAGAGAGATAGAGTGTGTGAGAGAGAGAGATAGAGTGTGTGAGAGAGAGAGAGAGATAGAGAGAGTGTGTGAGAGAGAGAGATAGAGAGAGTGTGTGAGAGAGAGAGATAGAGAGAGTGTGTGAGAGAGAGATAGAGAGAGTGTGTGTGAGAGAGAGAGATAGAGAGAGTGTGTGAGAGAGAGAGATAGAGAGAGTGTGTGTGAGAGAGAGAGATAGAGAGAGTGTGTGAGAGAGAGAGAGATAGAGAGAGTGTGTGAGAGAGAGAGATAGAGAGAGTGTGTGAGAGAGAGAGATAGAGAGAGTGTGTGAGAGAGATAGAGAGAGTGTGTGAGAGAGAGAGATAGAGAGAGTGTGTGAGAGAGAGAGATAGAGAGAGTGTGTGAGAGAGAGATAGAGAGAGTGTGTGAGAGAGAGATAGAGAGTGTGTGAGAGAGAGAGAGATAGAGAGAGATAGACTAAGCGACCACCAACTGGAAATTGAAAAGGCAGATACAAGAAATCCTGGCAGCCTAGAGAGAATAGAATATGCGATCAATGTCTGGCTGGCGAGGTTGAAACAGAAATGCATTTCCTCCTAAAATGCGAAAAATTCAACACATCAAGAAACATATTATTCAACAAGCTAAGCCAAACAACCCCAGATTTCAAGGAATTGGATGATCTGTCAAAATTGAGATTAGTCCTAGGAGAAGGAGACAGACCATACCTTGGGGCCAAATATGTAACAACATGTCACAACCTGAGGACTGTTTAAAATTAAGACTGTTTAAAATTAATATTGAACGTACCAAATGAAGTACAAAGACTGTTTAAAATTAATATTGTTTAAAAGTAATATTGTATGTACCCAACAAATGTCAAATCGATTGACACCTACAGAATGTTGGAAAACTGTACCTTTTTGCTATGTAAGCTTTGGCAATATGGTTCTCTGTAAACTTTCATGCCAATAAAGCATTTTAATTGGAATTGGAATTGGAATTGGAGTGTGTGAGAGAGAGATAGAGAGAGTGTGTGAGAGAGAGATATAGAGAGAGTGTGTGAGAGAGAGAGAGATAGAGAGAGTGTGTGAGAGAGAGATAGAGTGTGTGAGAGAGAGAGAGATAGAGAGAGTGTGTGAGAGAGAGAGATAGAGAGAGTGTGTGAGAGAGAGAGAGATAGAGAGAGTGTGTGAGAGAGAGAGAGATAGAGAGAGTGTGTGAGAGAGAGAGAGAGATAGAGAGAGTGTGTGAGAGAGAGAGATAGAGAGAGTGTGTGAGAGAGAGAGATAGAGAGAGTGTGTGAGAGAGAGATAGAGAGAGTGTGTGTGAGAGAGAGAGATAGAGAGAGTGTGTGAGAGAGAGAGATAGAGAGAGTGTGTGTGAGAGAGAGAGATAGAGAGAGTGTGTGAGAGAGAGAGATAGAGAGAGTGTGTGAGAGAGAGAGAGATAGAGAGAGTGTGTGAGAGAGAGAGATAGAGAGAGTGTGTGAGAGAGAGAGATAGAGAGAGTGTGTGAGAGAGATAGAGAGAGTGTGTGAGAGAGAGAGATAGAGAGAGTGTGTGAGAGAGAGAGATAGAGAGAGTGTGTGAGAGAGAGATAGAGAGAGTGTGTGAGAGAGAGAGAGATAGAGTGTGTGAGAGAGAGATAGAGAGAGTGTGTGAGAGAGAGATATAGAGAGAGTGTGTGAGAGAGAGAGAGACCTGGACCCCTGCGATATCAACGCATTCACTGTCAGGCAGCAATCCCCCCTCTCAGACCATAACCAAATAAATGTGTACCTTAAACTTTCTGCCCAAACTACAGACACAAAAAAGGAACCCAGTAAGCTACATAAAATAAACCAGACATACAGATGGGCCCCAGACAGTGGAGATAAATTCATCACAGCACTAAATTCACCTGATCTCACAAGTAAAATTTCAAAATTTAAAGAAAATCTATATGAGATCACCAGAGATGGGGTAAACATGGCCATAGAGGATATAAATATGATCTTTCATGAGGCAGCTGTAAAAGCCGACCTCGTGAAACAGAAGAGGAAGAGTCACAAAAGACAAAATAAAAATAAGAAATGGTTTGACCACGAATGCAAAAATGCCAGAAAAGACCTGAGAAAAATATCAAACCAAAAGCATCGCCAACCAAACAATCCGGACCTACGTACTAGATACAATGAAACCCTCAAAAGATATAAACACACCATTAGGAACAAAACACAAAACTATACCCACAAAATACTAGAAGAAATTGAAAACTCCACCAACCCAAAACAATTCTGGGAAATGTGGAATAACCTGAGTACAACACAATTGCAAGCATTACCAATCCAAGATGGCGACATCTGGAGAACACATTTTGAAAACCTCTACAAAGACATCCCAATAAACGAAACAAACCCAAGTCAACATCAGGTCACAGAAAAACTCCACACATTAGAAGCAACAATCAAAGACAACCAAAACCCTCTAGACTCCCCAATCACATGGAAAGAAATGGCCACAAAAACAAAATCTCTCCACCTAAAGAAAGCCTGTGGCCCAGACAACATCAAAAATGAAATGCTCAAGTTCAGCAATATGGAGATGCAGGGTGCGGTACTCAAATTATTCAACATCATATTACGTTCAGGCTGTTTTCCCGATATCTGGTGCCAAGGACTAATCTCCCCCATATATAAAAGCGGAAACAAATCAGACCCAAATAACTACCGCGGCATCTGTGTCAACAGTTGTCTAGGGAAGTTATTCTGCAGTATTCTAAATAGTAGATTACTTGATTTTCTTAACAAACATAATATCCTCAGAAAAAACCAAATAGGCTTTCTTCCAAAACACCGCACCGCCGACCATATCTATACCCTTCACACCCTCATTGAAAAACATATACACCAAACAAAAAATGGGAAAATATTCGCCTGTTTCATCGACTTCAAGAAAGCCTTTGACTCTATATGGCACGAAGGGCTCTATTATAAACTTCTTCAATGTGGAATAGGGGGCAAAGTCTATGACCTTATTAAATCAATGTATCTGAAAAACAAATGCGGGGTCAAAATTGGAGACAAACGCACCGATTTCTTCACCCAGAGAAGAGGCGTCCGGCAGGGCTGCAATTTGAGCCCGACCCTGTTCAACATATACATAAATGAATTAGCAGACATGCTGGAGCAAAGCGAGTCACCAGGTCTCCGTCTCCTAGATGGAGAAGTGAAATCCCTGTTCTATGCGGACGACCTGGTTCTGCTGTCTCCCACAGAACAGGGATTACAGCAACAACTAGACCTACTCGACAAATACTGCCAAAATTGGGCTCTAACAGTAAATCTAAAGAAAACCAACATCATGATTTTTCAAAAAAGGCCCAGATGTCAGGAAAACAAATACCAGTTTACCCTCAGTGATACCACTATAGGACACACTATGAGCTACACCTACCTTGGTCTAACTATTACAGCATCAGGGAGCTTCAGCATAGCAGTGAATGCACTAAAAGAAAAAGCCCGAAGAGCCCTATATGCAATAAAAAGAAAATTCTACAACATCCAAATCCCAATCAAAATCTGGCTCAAAATATTTGACAGCATAATCCTGCCCATTGCACTGTACGGTAGTGAAGTATGGGGCCCGCTAAATCACCAAAGCTACACTAAATGGGAAAAACACACAATAGAAGCCCTACATGCAGAATTCTGCCGAAGCATCCTTCGCACCCAAAGAAAAACGCCAACAAATGCATGCAGAGCCGAACTAGGCAGATACCCACTGATAATAAACATCCAAAAACGAGCACTAAACTTCCTAAATCACCTCAAATCTAGCTCCCCAGACACCCTTCATTTCAAAGCCTTTCAGACCCAAGAGCTAAACCCAGAAAAGAGTCCCCTGAGTCAGCTGCTACTGAAACTAAGTACTCAGCCGGACCCTGACCAGCCCCAGACCAACACAGCCGCCCAAACACCAATCCGAGTGAACCAAATCATTAAACAATGCAAAGAAACCTACCTGGAACATTGGAACAAAATAACCGAAAGCCAAAGCAGATTAGAATGTTACCGGGCCCTAAAAAGAGAATATAAACTGGCAGACTACCTCACGACCATCAGAGACACAAAACAGAGACAGACCCTCACCAGGTACAGACTAAGCGACCACCAACTGGAAATTGAAAAAGGCAGATACAAGAAATCCTGGCAGCCTAGAGAGAATAGAATATGCGATCAATGTCTGGCTGGCGAGGTTGAAACAGAAATGCATTTCCTCCTAAAATGCGAAAAATTCAACACATCAAGAAACATATTATTCAACAAGCTAAGCCAAACAACCCCAGATTTCAAGGAATTGGATGATCTGTCAAAATTGAGATTAGTCCTAGGAGAAGGAGACAGACCATACCTTGGGGCCAAATATGTAACAACATGTCACAACCTGAGGACTGTTTAAAATTAAGACTGTTTAAAATTAATATTGAACGTACCAAATGAAGTACAAAGACTGTTTAAAATTAATATTGTTTAAAAGTAATATTGTATGTACCCAACAAATGTCAAATCGATTGACACCTACAGAATGTTGGAAAACTGTACCTTTTTGCTATGTAAGCTTTGGCAATATGGTTCTCTGTAAACTTTCATGCCAATAAAGCATTTTAATTGGAATTGGAATTGGAAAATTGGAGAGAGAGATAGAGAGAGTGTGAGAGAGAGAGAGAGAGAGTGTGTGAGAGTGAGAGAGAGGGGGGGGAGGAGAGGGGGGGGGGGGGGGGGGGAGAGAGTGTGTGAGAGAGAGAGAGGTAGAGAGAGTGTGAGAGAGAGAGAGAGATATTCTGGGAAATGTGGAATAACCTGAGTACAACACAATTGCAAGCATTACCAATCCAAGATGGCGACATCTGGAGAACACATTTTGAAAACCTCTACAAAGACATCCCAATAAACGAAACAAACCCAAGTCAACATCAGGTCACAGAAAAACTCCACACATTAGAAGCAACAATCAAAGACAACCAAAACCCTCTAGACTCCCCAATCACATGGAAAGAAATGGCCACAAAAACAAAATCTCTCCACCTAAAGAAAGCCTGTGGCCCAGACAACATCAAAAATGAAATGCTCAAGTTCAGCAATATGGAGATGCAGGGTGCGGTACTCAAATTATTCAACATCATATTACGTTCAGGCTGTTTTCCCGATATCTGGTGCCAAGGACTAATCTCCCCCATATATAAAAGCGGAAACAAATCAGACCCAAATAACTACCGCGGCATCTGTGTCAACAGTTGTCTAGGGAAGTTATTCTGCAGTATTCTAAATAGTAGATTACTTGATTTTCTTAACAAACATAATATCCTCAGAAAAAACCAAATAGGCTTTCTTCCAAAACACCGCACCGCCGACCATATCTATACCCTTCACACCCTCATTGAAAAACATATACACCAAACAAAAAATGGGAAAATATTCGCCTGTTTCATCGACTTCAAGAAAGCCTTTGACTCTATATGGCACGAAGGGCTCTATTATAAACTTCTTCAATGTGGAATAGGGGGCAAAGTCTATGACCTTATTAAATCAATGTATCTGAAAAACAAATGCGGGGTCAAAATTGGAGACAAACGCACCGATTTCTTCACCCAGAGAAGAGGCGTCCGGCAGGGCTGCAATTTGAGCCCGACCCTGTTCAACATATACATAAATGAATTAGCAGACATGCTGGAGCAAAGCGAGTCACCAGGTCTCCGTCTCCTAGATGGAGAAGTGAAATCCCTGTTCTATGCGGACGACCTGGTTCTGCTGTCTCCCACAGAACAGGGATTACAGCAACAACTAGACCTACTCGACAAATACTGCCAAAATTGGGCTCTAACAGTAAATCTAAAGAAAACCAACATCATGATTTTTCAAAAAAGGCCCAGATGTCAGGAAAACAAATACCAGTTTACCCTCAGTGATATCACTATAGGACACACTATGAGCTACACCTACCTTGGTCTAACTATTACAGCATCAGGGAGCTTCAGCATAGCAGTGAATGCACTAAAAGAAAAAGCCCGAAGAGCCCTATATGCAATAAAAAGAAAATTCTACAACATCCAAATCCCAATCAAAATCTGGCTCAAAATATTTGACAGCATAATCCTGCCCATTGCACTGTACGGTAGTGAAGTATGGGGCCCGCTAAATCACCAAAGCTACACTAAATGGGAAAAACATACAATAGAAGCCCTACATGCAGAATTCTGCCGAAGCATCCTTCGCACCCAAAGGAAAACGCCAACAAATGCATGCAGAGCCGAACTAGGCAGATACCCACTGATAATAAACATCCAAAAATGAGCACTAAACTTCCTAAATCACCTCAAATCTAGCTCCCCAGACACCCTTCATTTCAAAGCCTTTCAGACCCAAGAGCTAAACCCAGAAAAGAGTCCGCTGAGTCAGCTGCTACGGAAACTAAGTACTCAGCCGGACCCTGACCAGCCCCAGACCAACACAGCCGTCCAAACACCAATCCGAGTGAACCAAATCATTAAAAAATGCAAAGAAACCTACCTGGAACATTGGAACAAAATAACCGAAAGCCAAAGCAGATTAGAATGTTACCGGGCCCTAAAAAGAGAATATAAACTGGCAGACTACCTCACGACCATCAGAGACACAAAACAGAGACAGACCCTCACCAGGTACAGACTAAGCGACCACCAACTGGAAATTGAAAAAGGCAGATACAAGAAATCCTGGCAGCCTAGAGAGAATAGAATATGCGATCAATGTCTGGCTGGCGAGGTTGAAACAGAAATGCATTTCCTCCTAAAATGCGAAAAATTCAACACATCAAGAAACATATTATTCAACAAGCTAAGCCAAACAACCCCAGATTTCAAGGAATTGGATGATCTGTCAAAATTGAGATTAGTCCTAGGAGAAGGAGACAGACCATACCTTGGGGCCAAATATGTAACAACATGTCACAACCTGAGGACTGTTTAAAATTAAGACTGTTTAAAATTAATATTGAACGTACCAAATGAAGTACAAAGACTGTTTAAAATTAATATTGTTTAAAAGTAATATTGTATGTACCCAACAAATGTCAAATCGATTGACACCTACAGAATGTTGGAAAACTGTACCTTTTTGCTATGTAAGCTTTGGCAATATGGTTCTCTGTAAACTTTCATGCCAATAAAGCATTTTAATTGGAATTGGAATTGGAATTGGATAGAGAGAGTGTGTGAGAGAGAGATAGAGAGTGTGAGAGAGAGAGAGATAGAGAGAGTGTGTGAGAGAGAGATAGAGAGAGTGTGTGAGAGAGATAGAGAGAGTGTGTGAGAGAGATAGAGAGAGTGTGTGAGAGAGAGAGTGTGTGTGAGAGAGAGAGATAGAGAGATAGAGAGAGTGTGTGAGAGAGAGATAGAGAGAGTGTGAGAGAGAGAGAGATAGAGAGAGTGTGTGAGAGAGAGAGAGATAGAGTGTGTGAGAGAGAGAGATAGAGTGTGTGAGAGAGAGAGAGAGATAGAGAGAGTGTGTGAGAGAGAGAGATAGAGAGAGTGTGTGAGAGAGAGAGATAGAGAGAGTGTGTGAGAGAGAGATAGAGAGAGTGTGTGTGAGAGAGAGAGATAGAGAGAGTGTGTGAGAGAGAGAGATAGAGAGAGTGTGTGTGAGAGAGAGAGATAGAGAGAGTGTGTGAGAGAGAGAGAGATAGAGAGAGTGTGTGAGAGAGAGAGATAGAGAGAGTGTGTGAGAGAGAGAGATAGAGAGAGTGTGTGAGAGAGATAGAGAGAGTGTGTGAGAGAGAGAGATAGAGAGAGTGTGTGAGAGAGAGAGATAGAGAGAGTGTGTGAGAGAGAGATAGAGAGAGTGTGTGAGAGAGAGATAGAGAGTGTGTGAGAGAGAGAGAGATAGAGAGAGATAGACTAAGCGACCACCAACTGGAAATTGAAAAGGCAGATACAAGAAATCCTGGCAGCCTAGAGAGAATAGAATATGCGATCAATGTCTGGCTGGCGAGGTTGAAACAGAAATGCATTTCCTCCTAAAATGCGAAAAATTCAACACATCAAGAAACATATTATTCAACAAGCTAAGCCAAACAACCCCAGATTTCAAGGAATTGGATGATCTGTCAAAATTGAGATTAGTCCTAGGAGAAGGAGACAGACCATACCTTGGGGCCAAATATGTAACAACATGTCACAACCTGAGGACTGTTTAAAATTAAGACTGTTTAAAATTAATATTGAACGTACCAAATGAAGTACAAAGACTGTTTAAAATTAATATTGTTTAAAAGTAATATTGTATGTACCCAACAAATGTCAAATCGATTGACACCTACAGAATGTTGGAAAACTGTACCTTTTTGCTATGTAAGCTTTGGCAATATGGTTCTCTGTAAACTTTCATGCCAATAAAGCATTTTAATTGGAATTGGAATTGGAATTGGAGTGTGTGAGAGAGAGATAGAGAGAGTGTGTGAGAGAGAGATATAGAGAGAGTGTGTGAGAGAGAGAGAGATAGAGAGAGTGTGTGAGAGAGAGATAGAGTGTGTGAGAGAGAGAGAGATAGAGAGAGTGTGTGAGAGAGAGAGATAGAGAGAGTGTGTGAGAGAGAGAGAGATAGAGAGAGTGTGTGAGAGAGAGAGAGATAGAGAGAGTGTGTGAGAGAGAGAGAGAGATAGAGAGAGTGTGTGAGAGAGAGAGATAGAGAGAGTGTGTGAGAGAGAGAGATAGAGAGAGTGTGTGAGAGAGAGATAGAGAGAGTGTGTGTGAGAGAGAGAGATAGAGAGAGTGTGTGAGAGAGAGAGATAGAGAGAGTGTGTGTGAGAGAGAGAGATAGAGAGAGTGTGTGAGAGAGAGAGAGATAGAGAGAGTGTGTGAGAGAGAGAGATAGAGAGAGTGTGTGAGAGAGAGAGAGATAGAGAGAGTGTGTGAGAGAGAGAGATAGAGAGAGTGTGTGAGAGAGAGAGATAGAGAGAGTGTGTGAGAGAGATAGAGAGAGTGTGTGAGAGAGAGAGATAGAGAGAGTGTGTGAGAGAGAGAGATAGAGAGAGTGTGTGAGAGAGAGATAGAGAGAGTGTGTGAGAGAGAGAGAGATAGAGTGTGTGAGAGAGAGATAGAGAGAGTGTGTGAGAGAGAGATATAGAGAGAGTGTGTGAGAGAGAGAGAGACCTGGACCCCTGCGATATCAACGCATTCACTGTCAGGCAGCAATCCCCCCTCTCAGACCATAACCAAATAAATGTGTACCTTAAACTTTCTGCCCAAACTACAGACACAAAAAAGGAACCCAGTAAGCTACATAAAATAAACCAGACATACAGATGGGCCCCAGACAGTGGAGATAAATTCATCACAGCACTAAATTCACCTGATCTCACAAGTAAAATTTCAAAATTTAAAGAAAATCTATATGAGATCACCAGAGATGGGGTAAACATGGCCATAGAGGATATAAATATGATCTTTCATGAGGCAGCTGTAAAAGCCGACCTCGTGAAACAGAAGAGGAAGAGTCACAAAAGACAAAATAAAAATAAGAAATGGTTTGACCACGAATGCAAAAATGCCAGAAAAGACCTGAGAAAAATATCAAACCAAAAGCATCGCCAACCAAACAATCCGGACCTACGTACTAGATACAATGAAACCCTCAAAAGATATAAACACACCATTAGGAACAAAACACAAAACTATACCCACAAAATACTAGAAGAAATTGAAAACTCCACCAACCCAAAACAATTCTGGGAAATGTGGAATAACCTGAGTACAACACAATTGCAAGCATTACCAATCCAAGATGGCGACATCTGGAGAACACATTTTGAAAACCTCTACAAAGACATCCCAATAAACGAAACAAACCCAAGTCAACATCAGGTCACAGAAAAACTCCACACATTAGAAGCAACAATCAAAGACAACCAAAACCCTCTAGACTCCCCAATCACATGGAAAGAAATGGCCACAAAAACAAAATCTCTCCACCTAAAGAAAGCCTGTGGCCCAGACAACATCAAAAATGAAATGCTCAAGTTCAGCAATATGGAGATGCAGGGTGCGGTACTCAAATTATTCAACATCATATTACGTTCAGGCTGTTTTCCCGATATCTGGTGCCAAGGACTAATCTCCCCCATATATAAAAGCGGAAACAAATCAGACCCAAATAACTACCGCGGCATCTGTGTCAACAGTTGTCTAGGGAAGTTATTCTGCAGTATTCTAAATAGTAGATTACTTGATTTTCTTAACAAACATAATATCCTCAGAAAAAACCAAATAGGCTTTCTTCCAAAACACCGCACCGCCGACCATATCTATACCCTTCACACCCTCATTGAAAAACATATACACCAAACAAAAAATGGGAAAATATTCGCCTGTTTCATCGACTTCAAGAAAGCCTTTGACTCTATATGGCACGAAGGGCTCTATTATAAACTTCTTCAATGTGGAATAGGGGGCAAAGTCTATGACCTTATTAAATCAATGTATCTGAAAAACAAATGCGGGGTCAAAATTGGAGACAAACGCACCGATTTCTTCACCCAGAGAAGAGGCGTCCGGCAGGGCTGCAATTTGAGCCCGACCCTGTTCAACATATACATAAATGAATTAGCAGACATGCTGGAGCAAAGCGAGTCACCAGGTCTCCGTCTCCTAGATGGAGAAGTGAAATCCCTGTTCTATGCGGACGACCTGGTTCTGCTGTCTCCCACAGAACAGGGATTACAGCAACAACTAGACCTACTCGACAAATACTGCCAAAATTGGGCTCTAACAGTAAATCTAAAGAAAACCAACATCATGATTTTTCAAAAAAGGCCCAGATGTCAGGAAAACAAATACCAGTTTACCCTCAGTGATACCACTATAGGACACACTATGAGCTACACCTACCTTGGTCTAACTATTACAGCATCAGGGAGCTTCAGCATAGCAGTGAATGCACTAAAAGAAAAAGCCCGAAGAGCCCTATATGCAATAAAAAGAAAATTCTACAACATCCAAATCCCAATCAAAATCTGGCTCAAAATATTTGACAGCATAATCCTGCCCATTGCACTGTACGGTAGTGAAGTATGGGGCCCGCTAAATCACCAAAGCTACACTAAATGGGAAAAACACACAATAGAAGCCCTACATGCAGAATTCTGCCGAAGCATCCTTCGCACCCAAAGAAAAACGCCAACAAATGCATGCAGAGCCGAACTAGGCAGATACCCACTGATAATAAACATCCAAAAACGAGCACTAAACTTCCTAAATCACCTCAAATCTAGCTCCCCAGACACCCTTCATTTCAAAGCCTTTCAGACCCAAGAGCTAAACCCAGAAAAGAGTCCCCTGAGTCAGCTGCTACTGAAACTAAGTACTCAGCCGGACCCTGACCAGCCCCAGACCAACACAGCCGCCCAAACACCAATCCGAGTGAACCAAATCATTAAACAATGCAAAGAAACCTACCTGGAACATTGGAACAAAATAACCGAAAGCCAAAGCAGATTAGAATGTTACCGGGCCCTAAAAAGAGAATATAAACTGGCAGACTACCTCACGACCATCAGAGACACAAAACAGAGACAGACCCTCACCAGGTACAGACTAAGCGACCACCAACTGGAAATTGAAAAAGGCAGATACAAGAAATCCTGGCAGCCTAGAGAGAATAGAATATGCGATCAATGTCTGGCTGGCGAGGTTGAAACAGAAATGCATTTCCTCCTAAAATGCGAAAAATTCAACACATCAAGAAACATATTATTCAACAAGCTAAGCCAAACAACCCCAGATTTCAAGGAATTGGATGATCTGTCAAAATTGAGATTAGTCCTAGGAGAAGGAGACAGACCATACCTTGGGGCCAAATATGTAACAACATGTCACAACCTGAGGACTGTTTAAAATTAAGACTGTTTAAAATTAATATTGAACGTACCAAATGAAGTACAAAGACTGTTTAAAATTAATATTGTTTAAAAGTAATATTGTATGTACCCAACAAATGTCAAATCGATTGACACCTACAGAATGTTGGAAAACTGTACCTTTTTGCTATGTAAGCTTTGGCAATATGGTTCTCTGTAAACTTTCATGCCAATAAAGCATTTTAATTGGAATTGGAATTGGAAAATTGGAGAGAGAGATAGAGAGAGTGTGAGAGAGAGAGAGAGAGTGTGTGAGAGAGAGAGAGATAGAGAGAGTGTGTGAGAGAGAGAGAGGTAGAGAGAGTGTGAGAGAGAGAGAGAGATATTCTGGGAAATGTGGAATAACCTGAGTACAACACAATTGCAAGCATTACCAATCCAAGATGGCGACATCTGGAGAACACATTTTGAAAACCTCTACAAAGACATCCCAATAAACGAAACAAACCCAAGTCAACATCAGGTCACAGAAAAACTCCACACATTAGAAGCAACAATCAAAGACAACCAAAACCCTCTAGACTCCCCAATCACATGGAAAGAAATGGCCACAAAAACAAAATCTCTCCACCTAAAGAAAGCCTGTGGCCCAGACAACATCAAAAATGAAATGCTCAAGTTCAGCAATATGGAGATGCAGGGTGCGGTACTCAAATTATTCAACATCATATTACGTTCAGGCTGTTTTCCCGATATCTGGTGCCAAGGACTAATCTCCCCCATATATAAAAGCGGAAACAAATCAGACCCAAATAACTACCGCGGCATCTGTGTCAACAGTTGTCTAGGGAAGTTATTCTGCAGTATTCTAAATAGTAGATTACTTGATTTTCTTAACAAACATAATATCCTCAGAAAAAACCAAATAGGCTTTCTTCCAAAACACCGCACCGCCGACCATATCTATACCCTTCACACCCTCATTGAAAAACATATACACCAAACAAAAAATGGGAAAATATTCGCCTGTTTCATCGACTTCAAGAAAGCCTTTGACTCTATATGGCACGAAGGGCTCTATTATAAACTTCTTCAATGTGGAATAGGGGGCAAAGTCTATGACCTTATTAAATCAATGTATCTGAAAAACAAATGCGGGGTCAAAATTGGAGACAAACGCACCGATTTCTTCACCCAGAGAAGAGGCGTCCGGCAGGGCTGCAATTTGAGCCCGACCCTGTTCAACATATACATAAATGAATTAGCAGACATGCTGGAGCAAAGCGAGTCACCAGGTCTCCGTCTCCTAGATGGAGAAGTGAAATCCCTGTTCTATGCGGACGACCTGGTTCTGCTGTCTCCCACAGAACAGGGATTACAGCAACAACTAGACCTACTCGACAAATACTGCCAAAATTGGGCTCTAACAGTAAATCTAAAGAAAACCAACATCATGATTTTTCAAAAAAGGCCCAGATGTCAGGAAAACAAATACCAGTTTACCCTCAGTGATATCACTATAGGACACACTATGAGCTACACCTACCTTGGTCTAACTATTACAGCATCAGGGAGCTTCAGCATAGCAGTGAATGCACTAAAAGAAAAAGCCCGAAGAGCCCTATATGCAATAAAAAGAAAATTCTACAACATCCAAATCCCAATCAAAATCTGGCTCAAAATATTTGACAGCATAATCCTGCCCATTGCACTGTACGGTAGTGAAGTATGGGGCCCGCTAAATCACCAAAGCTACACTAAATGGGAAAAACATACAATAGAAGCCCTACATGCAGAATTCTGCCGAAGCATCCTTCGCACCCAAAGGAAAACGCCAACAAATGCATGCAGAGCCGAACTAGGCAGATACCCACTGATAATAAACATCCAAAAATGAGCACTAAACTTCCTAAATCACCTCAAATCTAGCTCCCCAGACACCCTTCATTTCAAAGCCTTTCAGACCCAAGAGCTAAACCCAGAAAAGAGTCCGCTGAGTCAGCTGCTACAGAAACTAAGTACTCAGCCGGACCCTGACCAGCCCCAGACCAACACAGCCGTCCAAACACCAATCCGAGTGAACCAAATCATTAAAAAATGCAAAGAAACCTACCTGGAACATTGGAACAAAATAACCGAAAGCCAAAGCAGATTAGAATGTTACCGGGCCCTAAAAAGAGAATATAAACTGGCAGACTACCTCACGACCATCAGAGACACAAAACAGAGACAGACCCTCACCAGGTACAGACTAAGCGACCACCAACTGGAAATTGAAAAAGGCAGATACAAGAAATCCTGGCAGCCTAGAGAGAATAGAATATGCGATCAATGTCTGGCTGGCGAGGTTGAAACAGAAATGCATTTCCTCCTAAAATGCGAAAAATTCAACACATCAAGAAACATATTATTCAACAAGCTAAGCCAAACAACCCCAGATTTCAAGGAATTGGATGATCTGTCAAAATTGAGATTAGTCCTAGGAGAAGGAGACAGACCATACCTTGGGGCCAAATATGTAACAACATGTCACAACCTGAGGACTGTTTAAAATTAAGACTGTTTAAAATTAATATTGAACGTACCAAATGAAGTACAAAGACTGTTTAAAATTAATATTGTTTAAAAGTAATATTGTATGTACCCAACAAATGTCAAATCGATTGACACCTACAGAATGTTGGAAAACTGTACCTTTTTGCTATGTAAGCTTTGGCAATATGGTTCTCTGTAAACTTTCATGCCAATAAAGCATTTTAATTGGAATTGGAATTGGAATTGGATAGAGAGAGTGTGTGAGAGAGAGATAGAGAGTGTGAGAGAGAGAGAGATAGAGAGAGTGTGTGAGAGAGAGATAGAGAGAGTGTGTGAGAGAGATAGAGAGAGTGTGTGAGAGAGATAGAGAGAGTGTGTGAGAGAGAGAGTGTGTGTGAGAGAGAGAGATAGAGAGATAGAGAGAGTGTGTGAGAGAGAGATAGAGAGAGTGTGAGAGAGAGAGAGATAGAGAGAGTGTGTGAGAGAGAGAGAGATAGAGTGTGTGAGAGAGAGAGATAGAGTGTGTGAGAGAGAGAGAGAGATAGAGAGAGTGTGTGAGAGAGAGAGATAGAGAGAGTGTGTGAGAGAGAGAGATAGAGAGAGTGTGTGAGAGAGAGATAGAGAGAGTGTGTGTGAGAGAGAGAGATAGAGAGAGTGTGTGAGAGAGAGAGATAGAGAGAGTGTGTGTGAGAGAGAGAGATAGAGAGAGTGTGTGAGAGAGAGAGAGATAGAGAGAGTGTGTGAGAGAGAGAGATAGAGAGAGTGTGTGAGAGAGAGAGATAGAGAGAGTGTGTGAGAGAGATAGAGAGAGTGTGTGAGAGAGAGAGATAGAGAGAGTGTGTGAGAGAGAGAGATAGAGAGAGTGTGTGAGAGAGAGATAGAGAGAGTGTGTGAGAGAGAGATAGAGAGTGTGTGAGAGAGAGAGAGATAGAGAGAGATAGACTAAGCGACCACCAACTGGAAATTGAAAAAGGCAGATACAAGAAATCCTGGCAGCCTAGAGAGAATAGAATATGCGATCAATGTCTGGCTGGCGAGGTTGAAACAGAAATGCATTTCCTCCTAAAATGCGAAAAATTCAACACATCAAGAAACATATTATTCAACAAGCTAAGCCAAACAACCCCAGATTTCAAGGAATTGGATGATCTGTCAAAATTGAGATTAGTCCTAGGAGAAGGAGACAGACCATACCTTGGGGCCAAATATGTAACAACATGTCACAACCTGAGGACTGTTTAAAATTAAGACTGTTTAAAATTAATATTGAACGTACCAAATGAAGTACAAAGACTGTTTAAAATTAATATTGTTTAAAAGTAATATTGTATGTACCCAACAAATGTCAAATCGATTGACACCTACAGAATGTTGGAAAACTGTACCTTTTTGCTATGTAAGCTTTGGCAATATGGTTCTCTGTAAACTTTCATGCCAATAAAGCATTTTAATTGGAATTGGAATTGGAATTGGAGTGTGTGAGAGAGAGATAGAGAGAGTGTGTGAGAGAGAGATATAGAGAGAGTGTGTGAGAGAGAGAGAGATAGAGAGAGTGTGTGAGAGAGAGATAGAGTGTGTGAGAGAGAGAGAGATAGAGAGAGTGTGTGAGAGAGAGAGATAGAGAGAGTGTGTGAGAGAGAGAGAGATAGAGAGAGTGTGTGAGAGAGAGAGAGATAGAGAGAGTGTGTGAGAGAGAGAGAGAGATAGAGAGAGTGTGTGAGAGAGAGAGATAGAGAGAGTGTGTGAGAGAGAGAGATAGAGAGAGTGTGTGAGAGAGAGATAGAGAGAGTGTGTGTGAGAGAGAGAGATAGAGAGAGTGTGTGAGAGAGAGAGATAGAGAGAGTGTGTGTGAGAGAGAGAGATAGAGAGAGTGTGTGAGAGAGAGAGAGATAGAGAGAGTGTGTGAGAGAGAGAGATAGAGAGAGTGTGTGAGAGAGAGAGAGATAGAGAGAGTGTGTGAGAGAGAGAGATAGAGAGAGTGTGTGAGAGAGAGAGATAGAGAGAGTGTGTGAGAGAGATAGAGAGAGTGTGTGAGAGAGAGAGATAGAGAGAGTGTGTGAGAGAGAGAGATAGAGAGAGTGTGTGAGAGAGAGATAGAGAGAGTGTGTGAGAGAGAGAGAGATAGAGTGTGTGAGAGAGAGATAGAGAGAGTGTGTGAGAGAGAGATATAGAGAGAGTGTGTGAGAGAGAGAGAGACCTGGACCCCTGCGATATCAACGCATTCACTGTCAGGCAGCAATCCCCCCTCTCAGACCATAACCAAATAAATGTGTACCTTAAACTTTCTGCCCAAACTACAGACACAAAAAAGGAACCCAGTAAGCTACATAAAATAAACCAGACATACAGATGGGCCCCAGACAGTGGAGATAAATTCATCACAGCACTAAATTCACCTGATCTCACAAGTAAAATTTCAAAATTTAAAGAAAATCTATATGAGATCACCAGAGATGGGGTAAACATGGCCATAGAGGATATAAATATGATCTTTCATGAGGCAGCTGTAAAAGCCGACCTCGTGAAACAGAAGAGGAAGAGTCACAAAAGACAAAATAAAAATAAGAAATGGTTTGACCACGAATGCAAAAATGCCAGAAAAGACCTGAGAAAAATATCAAACCAAAAGCATCGCCAACCAAACAATCCGGACCTACGTACTAGATACAATGAAACCCTCAAAAGATATAAACACACCATTAGGAACAAAACACAAAACTATACCCACAAAATACTAGAAGAAATTGAAAACTCCACCAACCCAAAACAATTCTGGGAAATGTGGAATAACCTGAGTACAACACAATTGCAAGCATTACCAATCCAAGATGGCGACATCTGGAGAACACATTTTGAAAACCTCTACAAAGACATCCCAATAAACGAAACAAACCCAAGTCAACATCAGGTCACAGAAAAACTCCACACATTAGAAGCAACAATCAAAGACAACCAAAACCCTCTAGACTCCCCAATCACATGGAAAGAAATGGCCACAAAAACAAAATCTCTCCACCTAAAGAAAGCCTGTGGCCCAGACAACATCAAAAATGAAATGCTCAAGTTCAGCAATATGGAGATGCAGGGTGCGGTACTCAAATTATTCAACATCATATTACGTTCAGGCTGTTTTCCCGATATCTGGTGCCAAGGACTAATCTCCCCCATATATAAAAGCGGAAACAAATCAGACCCAAATAACTACCGCGGCATCTGTGTCAACAGTTGTCTAGGGAAGTTATTCTGCAGTATTCTAAATAGTAGATTACTTGATTTTCTTAACAAACATAATATCCTCAGAAAAAACCAAATAGGCTTTCTTCCAAAACACCGCACCGCCGACCATATCTATACCCTTCACACCCTCATTGAAAAACATATACACCAAACAAAAAATGGGAAAATATTCGCCTGTTTCATCGACTTCAAGAAAGCCTTTGACTCTATATGGCACGAAGGGCTCTATTATAAACTTCTTCAATGTGGAATAGGGGGCAAAGTCTATGACCTTATTAAATCAATGTATCTGAAAAACAAATGCGGGGTCAAAATTGGAGACAAACGCACCGATTTCTTCACCCAGAGAAGAGGCGTCCGGCAGGGCTGCAATTTGAGCCCGACCCTGTTCAACATATACATAAATGAATTAGCAGACATGCTGGAGCAAAGCGAGTCACCAGGTCTCCGTCTCCTAGATGGAGAAGTGAAATCCCTGTTCTATGCGGACGACCTGGTTCTGCTGTCTCCCACAGAACAGGGATTACAGCAACAACTAGACCTACTCGACAAATACTGCCAAAATTGGGCTCTAACAGTAAATCTAAAGAAAACCAACATCATGATTTTTCAAAAAAGGCCCAGATGTCAGGAAAACAAATACCAGTTTACCCTCAGTGATACCACTATAGGACACACTATGAGCTACACCTACCTTGGTCTAACTATTACAGCATCAGGGAGCTTCAGCATAGCAGTGAATGCACTAAAAGAAAAAGCCCGAAGAGCCCTATATGCAATAAAAAGAAAATTCTACAACATCCAAATCCCAATCAAAATCTGGCTCAAAATATTTGACAGCATAATCCTGCCCATTGCACTGTACGGTAGTGAAGTATGGGGCCCGCTAAATCACCAAAGCTACACTAAATGGGAAAAACATACAATAGAAGCCCTACATGCAGAATTCTGCCGAAGCATCCTTCGCACCCAAAGAAAAACACCAACAAATGCATGCAGAGCCGAACTAGGCAGATACCCACTGATAATAAACATCCAAAAACGAGCACTAAACTTCCTAAATCACCTCAAATCTAGCTCCCCAGACACCCTTCATTTCAAAGCCTTTCAGACCCAAGAGCTAAACCCAGAAAAGAGTCCCCTGAGTCAGCTGCTACTGAAACTAAGTACTCAGCCGGACCCTGACCAGCCCCAGACCAACACAGCCGTCCAAACACCAATCCGAGTGAACCAAATCATTAAACAATGCAAAGAAACCTAGAATGTTACCGGGCCCTAAAAAGAGAATATAAACTGGCAGACTACCTCACGACCATCAGAGACACAAAACAGAGACAGACCCTCACCAGGTACAGACTAAGCGACCACCAACTGGAAATTGAAAAAGGCAGATACAAGAAATCCTGGCAGCCTAGAGAGAATAGAATATGCGATCAATGTCTGGCCGGCGAGGTTGAAACAGAAATGCATTTCCTCCTAAAATGCGAAAAATTCAACACATCAAGAAACATATTATTCAACAAGCTAAGCCAAACAACCCCAGATTTCAAGGAACTGGATGACCTGTCAAAATTGAGATTAGTCCTGGGAGAAGGAGACAGACCATACCTTGGGGCCAAATATGTAACAACATGTCACAACCTGAGGACTGTTTAAAAGTAAGACTGTTTAAAATTAATATTGAACGTACCAAATGAAGTAGAAAGACTGTTTAAAATTAATATTGTTTAAAAGTAATATTGTATGTACCCAACAAATGTCAAATCGATTGACACCTACAGAATGTTGGAAAACTGTACCTTTTTGCTATGTAAGCTTTGGCAATATGGTTCTCTGTAAACTTTCATGCCAATAAAGCATTTAAATTGGAAAAAATTGGATAGAGAGAGTGTGTGAGAGAGATAGAGAGAGTGTGTGAGAGAGAGAGATAGAGAGAGTGTGTGAGAGAGAGAGATAGAGAGAGTGTGTGAGAGAGAGATAGAGAGAGTGTGTGAGAGAGAGAGAGATAGAGAGAGATAGAGTGTGTGAGAGAGAGATAGAGAGAGAAATTATTCAACATCATATTACGTTCAGGCTGTTTTCCCGATATCTGGTGCCAAGGACTAATCTCCCCCATATATAAAAGCGGAAACAAATCAGACCCAAATAACTACCGCGGCATCTGTGTCAACAGTTGTCTAGGGAAGTTATTCTGCAGTATTCTAAATAGTAGATTACTTGATTTTCTTAACAAACATAATATCCTCAGAAGAAAAAAAAAAAAAAAAAAAAAAAAAAAAAAAAAAAAAACCAAATAGGCTTTCTTCCAAAACACCGCACCGCCGACCATATCTATACCCTTCACACCCTCATTGAAAAAACATATACACCAAACAAAAAATGGGAAAATATTCGCCTGTTTCATCGACTTCAAGAAAGCCTTTGACTCTATATGGCACGAAGGGCTCTATTATAAACTTCTTCAATGTGGAATAGGGGGCAAAGTCTATGACCTTATTAAATCAATGTATCTGAAAAACAAATGCGGGGTCAAAATTGGAGACAAACGCACCGATTTCTTCACCCAGAGAAGAGGCGTCCGGCAGGGCTGCAATTTGAGCCCGACCCTGTTCAACATATACATAAATGAATTAGCAGACATAGCTGGAGCAAAGCGAGTCACCAGGTCTCCGTCTCCTAGATGGAGAAGTGAAATCCCTGTTCTATGCGGACGACCTGGTTCTGCTGTCTCCCACAGAACAGGGATTACAGCAACAACTAGACCTACTCGACAAATACTGCCAAAATTGGGCTCTAACAGTAAATCTAAAGAAAACCAACATCATGATTTTTCAAAAAAGGCCCAGATGTCAGGAAAACAAATACCAGTTTACCCTCAGTGATATCACTATAGGGACACACTATGAGCTACACCTACCTTGGTCTAACTATTACAGCATCAGGGAGCTTCAGCATAGCAGTGAATGCACTAAAAGAAAAAGCCCGAAGAGCCCTATATGCAATAAAAAGAAAATTCTACAACATCCAAATCCCAATCAAAATCTGGCTCAAAATATTTGACAGCATAATCCTGCCCATTGCACTGTACGGTAGTGAAGTATGGGGCCCGCTAAATCACCAAAGCTACACTAAATGGGGAAAAACATACAATAGAAGCCCTACATGCAGAATTCTGCCGAAGCATCCTTCGCACCCAAAGGAAAACGCCAACAAATGCATGCAGAGCCGAACTAGGCAGATACCCACTGATAATAAACATCCAAAAACGAGCACTAAACTTCCTAAATCACCTCAAATCTAGCTCCCCAGACACCCTTCATTTCAAAGCCTTTCAGACCCAAGAGCTAAACCCAGAAAAGAGTCCCCTGAGTCAGCTGCTACGGAAACTAAGTACTCAGCCGGACCCTGACCAGCCCCAGACCAACACAGCCGCCCAAACACCAATCCGAAGTGAACCAAATCATTAAAAAATGCAAAGAAACCTATCTGGAACATTGGAACAAAATAACCGAAAGCCAAAGCAGATTAGAATGTTACCGGGCCCTAAAAAGAGAATATAAACTGGCAGACTACCTCACGACCATCAGAGACACAAAACAGAGACAGACCCTCACCAGGTACAGACTAAGCGACCACCAACTGGAAATTGAAAAAGGCAGATACAAGAAATCCTGGCAGCCTAGAGAGAATAGAATATGCGATCAATGTCTGGCTGGCGAGGTTGAAACAGAAATGCATTTCCTCCTAAAATGCGAAAAATTCAACACATCAAGAAACATATTATTCAACAAGCTAAGCCAAACAACCCCAGATTTCAAGGAATTGGATGATCTGTCAAAATTGAGATTAGTCCTAGGAGAAGGAGACAGACCATACCTTGGGGCCAAATATGTAACAACATGTCACAACCTGAGGACTGTTTAAAATTAAGACTGTTTAAAATTAATATTGAACGTACCAAATGAAGTACAAAGACTGTTTAAAATTAATATTGTTTAAAAGTAATATTGTATGTACCCAACAAATGTCAAATCGATTGACACCTACAGAATGTTGGAAAACTGTACCTTTTTGCTATGTAAGCTTTGGCAATATGGTTCTCTGTAAACTTTCATGCCAATAAAGCATTTTAATTGGAATTGGAATTGGAATTGGTGTGTGAGAGAGATATATAGAGAGAGTGTGTGAGAGAGAGAGAGATAGAGAGAGTGTGTGAGAGAGAGAGATAGAGAGAGTGTGTGAGAGAGAGAGAGATAGAGAGAGTGTGTGAGAGAGAGAGAGATAGAGAGAGTGTGTGAGAGAGAGAGAGATAGAGAGAATGTGTGAGAGAGAGAGAGATAGAGAGAGTGTGTGAGAGAGAGAGAGATAGAGAGAGTGTGCGAGAGAGAGAGAGATAGAGAGAGTGTGTGAGAGAGAGAGAGATAGAGAGAGTGTGTGAGAGAGAGAGAGATAGAGAGAGTGTGTGAGAGAGAGAGAGATAGAGAGAGTGTGTGTGAGAGAGAGAGAGATAGAGAGAGAGACAGAGACAGAGAGAGACAGAGAGAGAGATAGACTGAGTGACTGTGAGAGAGAGTGAGAGAGATAGAGATAGAGAGAGAGAGAGACTGAGTGAGTGTGTGAGAGAGAGACAGAGAGAGAGAGAGACAGAGAGAGAGAGAGACAGAGAGAGAGACACAGACAGAGAGAGAGGGAGGGGTTGATGGGGGGGAGAGAGGGAGGGGTTGTTGGGGGGGGGAGAGAGGGAGGGGTTAATGGGGGGGGAGAGAGGGAGGGGTTGATGGGGGGGAGAGAGGGAGGGGTTGATGGGGGGGAGAGAGGGAGGGGTTGATGGGGGGGAGAGAGGGAGGGGTTGATGGGGGGGAGAGAGGGAGGGGTTGATGGGGGGGGGGAGAGAGGGAGAGGTTGATGGGGGGAGAGAGGGAGAGGTTGATGGGGGGAGAGAGGGAGAGGTTGATGGGGGGGGAGAGAGGGAGAGGTTGATGGGGGGGGAGAGAGGGAGAGGTTGATGGGGGGAGAGAGGGAGAGGTTGATGGGGGGAGAGAGGGAGAGGTTGATGGGGGGGGAGAGAGGGAGAGGTTGATGGGGGGGGAGAGAGGGAGAGGTTGTTGGGGGGAGAGAGGGAGAGGTTGATGGGGGGGGAGAGGGAGAGGTTGATGGGGGGGAGAGGGAGAGGTTGATGGGGGGAGAGAGGGAGAGGTTGATGGGGGGGAGAGGGAGAGGTTGATGGGGGGGAGAGGGAGAGGTTGATGGGGGCGGGGGGGAGAGGTTGATGGGGTGGGGGAGAGAGGGAGGGGTTAATGGGGGGGAGAGAGGGAGGGGTTGATGGGGGGGAGAGAGGGAGGGGTTGATGGGGGGGAGAGAGGGAGGGGTTGATGGGGGGGAGAGAGGGAGGGGTTGATGGGGGGGAGAGAGGGAGGGGTTGATGGGGGGGGAGAGAGGGAGAGGTTGATGGGGGAGAGAGGGAGAGGTTGATGGGGGGAGAGAGGGAGAGGTTGATGGGGGGGGGAGAGAGGGAGAGGTTAATGGGGGGGAGAGAGGGAGAGGTTGTTGGGGGGAGAGAGGGAGAGGCTGATGGGGGGAGAGGGAGAGGTTGATGGGGGGGAGAGGGAGAGGTTGATGGGGGCGGGGGGAGAGGTTGATGGGGTGGGGGAGAGGGAGAGGTTGATGGGGTGGGGGAGAGGGAGAGGTTGATGGGGTGGGGGAGAGAGGGAGAGGTTGATGGGGGGGAGAGAGGGAGGGGTTGATGGGGGGGGAGAGAGGGAGAGGTTGATGGGGGGGAGAGAGGGAGGAGTTGATGGGGGGGGAGAGAGGGAGGGGTTGATGGGGGGGAGAGAGGGAGGGGTTGATGGGGGGGAGAGAGGGAGGGGTTGATGGGGGGGAGAGAGGGAGAGGTTGATGGGGGGGGGAGAGAGGGAGAGGTTGATGGGGGGGAGAGAGGGAGAGGTTGATGGGGGGGGGAGAGAGGGAGAGGTTGTTGGGGGTAGAGAGGGAGAGGTTGATGAGGGGGAGAGGGAGAGGTTGATGGGGGGGAGAGGGAGAGGTTGATGGGGGCTGGGGGAGAGGTTGATGGGGGTGGGGGAGAGGGAGAGGTTGATGGGGTGGGGGAGAGGGAGAGGTTGATGGGCTGGGGGAGAGAGGGAGAGGTTGATGGGGGGGAGAGAGGGAGGGGTTGATGGGGGGGGAGAGAAGGAGAGGTTGATGGGGGAGAGAGGGAGAAATGGGGGGGAGAGAGGGAGAGGTTGATGGGGGGGAGAGAGGGAGAGGTTGATCGGAGGGAGAGAGGGAGAGGTTGATGGGGGAGAGAGGGAGAGGTTGATGGGGGGGAGAGGGAGAGGTTGATGGGGGGGGGAGAGAGGGAGAGGTTGTTGGGGGGAGAGAGGGAGAGGTTGATGGGGGGGGAGAGAGGGAGAGGTTGATGGGGAGAGAGGGAGAGGTTGATGGGGGCGGGGGGAGAGGGAGAGGTTGATGGGGGCGGGGGGAGAGGGAGAGGCTGATGGGGGGAGAGAGGGAGAGGTTGATGGGGGTAGAGTGGGAGAGGTTGATGGGGTGGGGAGAGAGGGAGAGGTTGATGGGCGGGGGGGAGAGAGGGAGAGGTTGATGGGGGGGAGAGAGGGAGAGGTTGATGGGGGCGGGGGGAGAGGGAGAGGTTGATGGGGGGGGAGAGAGGGAGAGGTTGATGTGGGGGGAGAGAGGGCCATAAAAGATAACCAAAACCCGCTGGACGCCATAATAACAGAAAAAGAACTTCTTGAAAAACTCAAGGACCTGCGACCAGGAAAAGCCTGCGGGACAGACGGCATACTAAACGAGATGATTAAACACACAGACAACAAAATGAAACTGGCTATCCTAAAACTCTTCAACTTGGTTCTGAATGTCGGTTATTTCCCTGATATCTGGAACAAAGGACTCATAACGCCCATATACAAAAGTGGGGACAAAATCGACCCAAACAACTATCGAGGCATCTGTGTAAACAGTAACCTGGGGAAGGTATTCTGTAGCATCATAAACAAAAGACTTATAAACTTCCTTGAGGAGCACAATGTCTTGAGTAAAAGCCAAATTGGATTCCTGCCAAACTATAGAACATCCGATCATATCTTCACCCTACAGACCCTAATTGACAAACACGTTCACCATAACAAAAGCAAAATCTATGCATGCTTTGTAGATTTCCAGAAGGCTTTCGACTCCATCTGGCATGACGGTTTATTCCTGAAACTTATCGAAAGTGGGGTAGGAGGGAAAACATATGATGTAATTAAATCAATGTATACAAACAACAAATGTGCAGTTAAAATTGGAGACAAACAAACAAAATACTTCCCACAGGGGCGGGGGGTGACGCAGGGCTCGCCAATCTCACCGACACTCTTTAATATTTACATAAATGGATTGGCAAAACTACTTGAACAATCTACAGCACCCGGCCTCACCCTATATGAATCCAAGGTTAAACTCCTCCTCTATGCAGACGACCTGGTTCTGCTGTCACCTACTAAAGAGGGGCTACAGCAAAACCTGGACCTGCTAGAGTCGTACTGCCAG
The DNA here is from genome assembly GCF_052327205.1 of Somniosus microcephalus. NCBI lineage: Eukaryota > Metazoa > Chordata > Chondrichthyes > Squaliformes > Somniosidae > Somniosus > Somniosus microcephalus. Next base: position 5,835,732 of record NW_028225184.1, read on the forward strand.
ACTTGGGCCCTGACAATAAATCCCCAAAAAACCAAAGTCCTTGTGTTCCAGCAAAGATCCAAACATCAGGGACCCAAAATAAATTTCACAGTAGGAACAACCAAAATTGAACAAACCACTAACTACACATACTTGGGCTTAAAAATCAGTTCTACGGGAAACTTCAAACTGGCTGTGAATGAACTGAAAGAGAAAGCAAGAAGGGCTTTCTATGCCATCAAAAAATCAATCCAAATAGAAATCCCAATTAGCATTTGGCTCAAAATTTTCAAATCAGTAATTGAACCAATTGTACTCTATGGCAGTGAGGTATGGGGACCGCTAACTCAACAAGAATTTGCAAAATGGGACAAACACCCAATTGAGATCCTACATGCAGAATTCTGTAAAAGTATCCTCCGGACTCAAAGGAAAACAGTAAACAATGCATGCAGGGCGGAACTAGGCCAATATCCATTAATAATCACTATCCAAAAAAGAGCCACCAAATTTTGGAATCACCTACAAATGAGCAATCCCCAATGCTATCACTACGACGCCCTGAAATGCCAAGAGCTGACCATAAAGAAGAATACCCTCAGTCAACTAGTCCTGGGACTCAGTGAAGTAACTACTAACAATACTAACAATAACCAGCCCCAGGACAGTGACAGGGTAACACAAAGAATTCGACCCAACACAATCGTCGCTAAGCAAAAGGAAAAATATCTGACATATTGGGCAGAAACAACAAAAACCCAAAGCAAACTCAATTGCTACTTGGCCCTAAACAGACAATACAACATAGCTGATTACCTGACCATGGTAAAGGATAACAAACTGAGAAGAACCTTGACAAGGTACAGACTTAGCGAACATAGCCTAGCGATCGAAAAAGGCAGACACAGGCAGACCAGGCTGCCAAGAGAGGACAGGATATGCTCTCACTGCAGTCAGGGAGTGGTGGAGACAGAGATGCACTTCCTCACAGCTTGTGGAAAATATCAGGGCATCAGGGAGAATTTCTACCAAAAATTCTCACAAATATGCCCTGATTTCAGAAATCTGAATGACAACCAAAAACTCCCATTCCTACTGGGAGAGGAGAGAAGCTGTATAACACTGGCGGCACACTATGTTACAGCTTGCCATGAACAGAGGGACAACCAGTAAACTAAGAAAAGAATATATATAAACAATGCGAATGTATATTTATACACTCAGGGATATACCTGTTTATACACTGTATGAATAGAACTGCGTTTATGTGCTAAACCATAAATGTATTTTGATGCTTTGGCAACATAAGATGTAACTTATCATGCCAATAAAGCGATTTGAATTGAATTGAATTGAATTGGGAGAGGTTGATGGGGGGGGGGAGAGAGGGAGAGGTTGATGGGGGTGGGGGGAGAGGGAGAGTTTGATGGGGGGGGGAAGAGAGGGAGAGGTTGATAGGGGGGGAGGGAGGGAGATGTTGATGGGGGGGAGAGAGGGAGAGGTTGATGGGGGTGGGGGGGAGAGAGGGAGAGGTTGATGGGTGTGGGGGGAGAGAGGGAGAGGTTGATGGGCGGGGAGGGGAGAGAGGGAGAGGTTGATGGGGTGGGGAGAGAGGGAGAGGTTGATTGGGGGGGAGAGAGGGAGAGGTTGATGGGGGAGAGGGAGAGGTTGATGGGTGTGGAGGGGAGAGAGGGAGAGGTTGATGGGGGTGGGGAGAGAGGGAGAGGTTGATGGGCGGGGAGGGGAGAGAGGGAGAGGTTGATGGGGGGGTGAGAGAGGGAGGAGGGAGAGGTTGATGGGGCGGGGGAGGAGAGAGGGAGAGGTTGATGGGGGTGGGGAGAGAGGGAGAGGTTGATGGGGGTGGGGAGAGAGGGAGAGGTTGATGGGGTGGGGAGAGAGGGAGAGGTTGATGGGCAGGGGGGGAGAGAGGGAGAGGTTGATGGGGGTGGGGAGAGAGGGAGAGGTTGATGGGCGGGGAGGGGAGCGAGGGAGAGGTTGATGGGCGGGGAGGGGAGTGAGGGAGAGGTTGATGGGGGGGAGAGAGGGAGAGGTTGATGGGGGGGAGAGAGGGAGGAGGGAGAGGTTGATGGGGGGGAGAGAGGGGGGAGGGAGAGGTTGATGGGGGTGGGGGGGAGAGAGGGAGAGGTTGATGGGGGGGCGGAGAGAGGGAGAGGTTGATGGGGGTGGGGAGAGAGGGAGAGGTTGATGGCGGGGGGCTGGTGGAGAGGGAAGAATCTGCCGTTTGGGACAGGAGTGCAGAGAGTGCAGAGAGACTGAGGTTCTTGGATATTGGTGTGTTGCTCTGCCTCCTGCAATCCAGCTCCGTTAACTGTTCCCATTCTCTCCACAGCTGCACTGCCAGTAACTCCGCAAGGAGCACTCCTACCAGCTAGCCGGCACTACGCAAGCGGCTGCCGCTCTGCCCGAAGGCCACGGACGGGGAAAGTGTGCTGGAGAAGGGTTCAGATAGCTCCTCAGAAAGGTTGTCCTGTGGCAACCAGTACAGCCACTCCACTCCCGGGCGCAACAGCAAGAACTCGCGGGTAAGAAGCCAGCGTATTTACCACCTACTCTCGGCACTGGGCAGGAAAGCTGTCTCAGACTCTGAATACATTGTCCTTTCCAGCAAATAATAGCTCCCTCAGAAGTCCAAAAGGAATACCAGCTAAATAAGGTGCTTGGCACATCTCTCGGCAGATTCTCTCAGCATCTCTTAAATTCTTGTTGATTAGTCAGAAGAAGATTCTCTTTGTCCTCTCTCGTTGTAATCTTTACCTAGCAGAGGTAGAAGGCACCTTAACAAGTACTAAGTATATCCAGGACACACAGTAAAGAGGCTACTAGACTGATTCCTGGGATGAGAGGGCTGTCCTATGAGGAGAGATTGAGTAGATTGGACCTATACTCTCTGGAGTTTAGAAGAATGAAAGGTGATCTCACTGAAACGTATAAAATTATTATACGGCTTGACAGGGTAGATGCCGAGAGGCTGTTTCCCCTGGCTGGACAGTCTAGAAGTAGGGGTCATCATCTCGGGATAAGAGGTCGGCTATTTAGGACTGAGCTGAGATATTTCTTGACTTTGGTGAATCTTTGGAATTCTCGGCCCCAGAGGGTTGTGGAGGCTGAGTCGTTGAGTATATTCAAGGCTGAGATCGATAGATTGTTGGACTCTCGGGGAATCGAGGGATATGGGGATTGGGCGGCCAAGTGGAGTTGAGGTCGATGATCAGCCGTGATCTCATTGAATGGCGGAGCAGGCTCGAGGGGCCGTATGTCCAACTCGTGCTTATATTTCTTATGTAAATCAGATATTTTTTATTAATTCCCGGTGTTAGATCAAGGTAATTTCAGTGGACCACACTGATCTGAGGTCAACACACTAAAATTAAAGTTTGCGAGTCCGGTGGTAAGTTTTAAATAGTCGATTTATTGCATCACTTGATTTACACTGTTTGACTTCCTTTATCCGACTAACAAGCATGTTCAAAATGGCTGGCTTTATACCGCAGCAGATGTACCCGCCCCCTTTATTACCACCGGACTTGCAAACTTTAATTTTGGTGTGTTGACCTCAGATCAGTGTGGTCCACTGAAATTACCTTGATCTAACACCCGGGTTGCAGGTGTCGCTGGCAAGGCCGGCATTTATTGCCCATCCCTAATTGCCCCTTGAGAAGGTGGTGGTGAGCCGCCGCCTTGAACCGCTGCAGTCCGTGTGGTGAAGGTGCTCCCACAGTGCTGTTAGGGAGGGAGTTCCAGGATTTCGACCCAGCGACGATAAAGGAATGGCGATATATAGACAAGATGGTGTGTGACACATCTGCGCTATTTCTCAGATTGTGTTCAATAATGTTTGTGAGGAAGTTGTTCACTTTTTTTACCATTTACGTGCTTTTGACACCAATCCTTTCCCCTCTCCTGCTATTTGATCTATAATCCCATCTTTTCCCCGCTCCTGCTATTTGCTCTGTAATCCAATCCTTTCCCCTCTTCCTTAAACACTTACCAATCACAGATTTATATTTTCTTTTCTTTTATCTTCCAGAAAATGCAGAGCTGGTACAACGTGAGTATAAAGTGCAATTCTTGATTTTTAATTCTGTGTTTTATGTCTGTGTTGCCTTGCGTTGGTTTGTGCTATTGTTAAATTACAGTTCGAGAACCATTGCTGTGGAATTGTGTGTCACGGTGGGATTAACTAATGCTGCTGCAAGACACGCCAGTATCTCTTTCTTGTCCTTTCTGGACATATGTTCTCATCAATGTGTCTCACATTTGAGAGAATCCATCACGTCATCTGCATGGAATCTAGAGAACCGGGGAGCCCCTGAGCTGAGATTGTCCGATGGGTCAGAGGGTGAAATCTAAAGCTGGCACTGGCCAGAAGGAAGAGCAGCAGAGCCCAAGTCAAGGAGGCCCTTGCCAAAGGAAATGGCAGAGCCTTCGAACTTTTGCCTAAAAAGAGCCATACTGAAATCTCTGGATCTCATTTCCCTTGGGATTCCTGGATACCAAATAAATGGGGGCAATTTTCTTGGTCTAGACTGGATACAATCCCAGGCCCGATAGGTGTGTGCTGGGCTCTACGCCCAGGCACCATTCCACTTTCCTTACATATATCTGATTAGAGAAGAGTAGATCCCAGCTAATCACTTATTGATGAGTAAATAAGTGCAGTACTGAGGGAGGACCGCACTGTCGGCGGGGTAGTACTGAGGGAGGACCGCACTGTCGGAGGGGCAGTACTGAGGGAGCACCGCACTGTCGGAGGGGCGGTACTGAGGGAGTGCCACACTGTCGGAGGGGCAGTACTGAGGGAGCACCGCACTGTCGGAGGGGCAGTACTGAGGGAGCACCGCACTGTCGGAGGGGCAGCACTGAGGGAGGACCGCACTGTCGGAGGGTCAGTACTGAGGGAGCACCGCACTGTCGGGGGGGCAGTACTGAGGGAGTGCCGCACTGTCGGAGGGGCAGTACTGAGGGAGGACCGCACTGTCAGAGGGGTAGTACTGAGGGAGCGCCGCACTGTCGGAGGGGCAGTACTGAGGGAGCACCACACTGTCGGAGGGGTAGTACTGAGGGAGCGCTGCACTGTCGGAGGGGCAGTACTGAGGGAGCGCTGCACTGTCGGAGGGGCAGTACTGAGGGAGCACCGCACTGTCGGAGGGGCAGCACTGAGGGAGCGCCGCACTGTCGGAGGGGCAGCACTGAGGGAGTGCCGCACTGTCGGAGGGGCGGTACTGAGGCAGTGCCACACTGTCGGAGGGTCAGTACTGAGGGAGCACCGCACTGTCGGAGGGGTAATACTGAGGGAGCACCGCACTGTCGGAGCGGCTGTACTGAGGGAGCGCTGCACTGTCGGAGGGGTAGCACTGAGGGAGTGCCGCACTGTCGGAGGGGCAGTGCTGAGGGAGGACCGCACTGTCGGAGGGGTAGTACTGAGGGAGCGCTGCACTGTCGGAGGGGCAGTACTGAGGGAGTGCCGCACTGTCGGAGGGGCAGTACTGAGGGAGGACCGCACTGTCGGAGGGGTAGTACTGAGGGAGCGCTGCACTGTCGGAGGGGCAGTACTGAGGGAGCGCTGCACTGTCGGAGGGGCAGTACTGAGGGAGCACCGCACTGTCGGAGGGGCAGCACTGAGGGAGCGCCGCACTGTCGGAGGGGCAACACTGAGGGAGTGCCGCACTGTCGGAGGGGCGGTACTGAGGCAGTGCCACACTGTCGGAGGGTCAGTACTGAGGGAGCACCGCACTGTCGGAGGGGTAATACTGAGGGAGCACCGCACTGTCGGAGCGGCTGTACTGAGGGAGCGCTGCACTGTCGGAGGGGCAGTACTGAGGGAGCAGCGCACTGTCGGAGGGGCAGTACTGAGGGAGCACTGCACTGTCAGAGGGGCAGTACTGAGGGAGCGCTGCACTGTCGGAGGGGCAGCACTGAGGGAGTGTCGGAGGGGCGGTACTGAGGGAGTGCCACACTGTCGGAGGGTCAGTATTGAGGGAGCGCCGCACTGTGGGAGGCTCAGTACTGAGGGAGTGCCACACTGTCGGAGGGGCAGTACTGAGGGAGAGCCGCACTGTCGGAGGGGCAGTACTGGGGGAGCACTGCACTGTCGGAGGGGCAGTACTGGGGGAGCGCTGCACTGTCGGAGGGGCAGTACTGAGGGAGCGCCACACTGTCGGAGGGGCAGTACTGAGGGGGGGCAGTACTGAGGGAGTGCCGCACTGTCGGAGGGGCAGTACTGAGGGAGCGCAGTACTGAGGGAGCGCCGCACTGTCGGAGGGGCAGTACTGAGGGAGCGCCGCACTGTCGGATGGGCAGTACTGAGGGAGTGCCGCACTGTCGGAGGGGGAGTACTGAGGGAGCGCCGCACTGTCAGAGGGGCAGTACTGAGGGAGCGCCACACTGTCGGAGGGGCAGTACTGAGGGGGGGCAGTATTGAGGGAGCGCCGCACTGTCGGAGGGGCAGTACTGAGGGAGCGCAGTACTGAGGGAGTGCCGCACTGAGGGAGTGCCGCACTGTCGGAGGGGCTGCACTGAGGGAGTGCTGCACTGTCGGAGTTGCAGTCTTTCGGATGAGACGTTAACACGAGGGCCCCGCCTGCCATTTCAGGTGGATGCAAAAGTTCCCGCAGCCACTATTTCGAAGAAGCGCAGGATGTTGTCCAGTTGTCCTGGGGCCAATATTTATCCCTCAATCAACATTGCTAAAACAGAATATTGTTGTTTGTGGGATCTTGTTGTACGCTAACTGGCCGATGGGCTGAGAGATGGTCACTACAGTTAATGTGCTGTGATCGCGCTTCTCGTGACTCCAGTTGCATGTTCATTTCTTTTAATTGCCATCCTGCTTAAATTAACGTCGCTCAGTCATGCTAAGTCTGAGGTTTGCTTTGATTTCTGTTACATATCCCATTAGCTTTCCAAAAAGGAGAAGGATTGAACTATGTGTCTCCTTCATATTGCAAGATGTATGGAAACCATTTTAGAGCCTGCATTTTCTGTGACTTGACAGCTGTGTACGTATTTGTAATAAGGTTGACTGGATAGGAAGAGCGGTGTTTGATCCAGATATTCCTCTGGAGAAATTGTATCTTTCTTCCAGGTGTTGAGCCCCACATACAAACAGCGGAACGAAGACTTTCACAAACTGTTCAAGAAGCTGCCCGATTCAGAGCGACTGATTGAGGGTGAGGCCGATTGTGGGTGTGAGGCGGGTGTTGGGCGGGGCCGGCGGTGGGCGAGGCAGAGTGTAGGTTCGAGTGACAGTAGGGTATTGATGAGAGTCACGTTTTGTTTGAGGGGGAAACAGTGAGCCTCAATGTTGACATCAGAAATACTTGTTCTGACTGTAGATTTTGACCCAGGGGTACAGGCTGGAGCTGACTGTAGATACATACCCGGGGTACAGACTGGGGCTGACTGTAGATTTTGACCCAGGGGTACAGACTGGGGCTGACTGTAGATTTTGACCCAGGGGTACAGAATGGGGCTGACTGTAGATACTGACCCAAGGGTACAGGCTGGAGCTGACTGTAGATATTGACCCAGGGGTACAGGCTGGAGCTGACTGTAGATACTGACCCAGTGGTACAGGCTGGGGCTGATTGTAGATATTGACCCAGGGGTACAGGCTGGGGCTGACTGTAGATACTGACCCAAGGGTACAGACTGGGGCTGATTGTAGATATTGACCCAGGGGTACAGACTGGGGCTGACTGTAGCTATTGACCCAGGGGTACAGGCTGGAGCTGACTGTAGATACTGACCATGGGGTACAGACTGGGGCTGACTGTAGATACTGACCCGGGGTACAGGCTGGGGCTGATTGTAGATACTGACCTGGGGTGCAGGCTGGAGCTGACTGTAGATACTGACCCAGGGGTACAGACTGGGGCTGACTGTAGATACTGACCCAGGGGTACAGACTCGGGCTGACTGTAGATACTGACCCAGGGGTACAGGCTGGAGCTGACTGTAGATACTGACCCAGGGGTACAGACTGGGGCTGACTGTAGATACTGACCCAGGGGTACAGGCTGGGGCTGATTGTAGATACTGACCCAGGGGTACAGACTGGGGCTGACTGTAGATACTGACGCAGGGGTACAGACTGGGTCTGACTGTAGATACTGACCCAGGGGTACAGGCTGGAGCTGACTGTAGATACTGGCCCAGGGGTACAGGCTGGGTCTGACTGTAGTTACTGACCCAGGGGTACAGACTGGGGCTGACTGTAGATTCTGACCCAGGGGTACAGGCTGGTGCTGACTGTAGATACTGACCCAGGGGTACAGACTGGGTCTGACTTTAGATACTGACCCAGGGGTACAGACTGGGGCTGACTGTAGATACTGACCCAGGGGTACAGACTGGGGCTGACTGTAGATACTGACCCAGGGGTACAGACTGGGGCTGACTGTAGATTCTGACCCAGGGGTACAGGCTGGAGCTGACTGTAGATACTGACCCAGGGATACAGGCTGGGGCTGACTGTAGATACTGACCCAGGGGTACAGACTGGGGATGACTGTAGATACTGACCCAGGGGTACCGGCTGGAGCTGACTGTAGATACTGACCCAGGGGTACAGGCTGGTGCTGACTGTAGATACTGACCCAGGGGTACAGACTGGGGCTGACTGTAGATACTGACCCAGGGGTACAGACTAGGGCTGACTGTAGATACTGACCCAGGGGTACAGACTGGAGCTGACTGTAGATACTGACCCAGGGGTACAGGCTGGGGCTGACTGTAGATACTGACCCGGGGTACAGACTGGAGCTGACTGTAGATACTGACCCAGGGGCACAGGCTGGAGCTGACTGTCGATACTGACCCGGGGTACAGACTGGGTCTGACTGTAGATACTGACCCAGGGGTACAGACTAGGGCTGACTGTAGATACTGACCCAGGGGTACAGACTGGGGCTGACTGTAGATACTGACCCAGGGGTACAGACTGGGGTTGACTGTAGATATTGACCCAGGGGTACAGACTGGAGCTGACTGTAGATACTGGCCCAGGGGTACAGACTGGGTCTGACTGTAGTTACTGACCCAGGGGTACAGACTGGGGCTGACTGTAGATTCTGACCCAGGGGTACAGGCTGGTGCTGACTGTAGATACTGACCCAGGGGTACAGACTGGGGCTGACTGTAGATTCTGACCCAAGGGTACAGGCTGGAGCTGACTGTAGATACTGACCCAGGGGTACAGACTGGAGCTGACTGTAGATACTGACCCAGGGGTACAGACTGGAGCTGACTGTAGATATTGACCCAGGGGTACAGACTGGGGCTGACTGTAGATACTGACCCAGGGGTACAGACTGGGGCTGACTGTAGATACTGACCCAGGGGTACAGACTGGGGCTGACTGTAGATTCTGACCCAGGGGTACAGGCTGGAGCTGACTGTAGATACTGACCCAGGGATACAGGCTGGGGCTGACTGTAGATACTGACCCAGGGGTACAGACTGGGGATGACTGTAGATACTGACCCAGGGGTACCGGCTGGAGCTGACTGTAGATACTGACCCAGGGGTACAGACTGTGGCTGACTTTAGATACTGACCCAGTGGTACAGACTGGGGCTGACTGTAGATACTGACCCAGGGGTACAGACTAGGGCTGACTGTAGATACTGACCCAGGGGTACAGACTGGAGCTGACTGTAGATACTGACCCAGGGGTACAGGCTGGGGCTGACTGTAGATACTGACCCGGTGTACAGACTGGAGCTGACTGTAGATACTGACCCAGGGGCACAGGCTGGAGCTGACTGTCGATACTGACCCGGGGTACAGACTGGTTCTGACTGTAGATACTGACCCAGGGGTACAGACTAGGGCTGACTGTAGATACTGACCCAGGGGTACAGACTGGGGCTGACTGTAGATACTGACCCAGGGGTACAGACTGGGGCTGACTGTAGATACTGACCCAGGGATACAGACTGGAGCTGACTGTAGATACTGACCCAGGGCTACAGACTGGGGTTGACTGTAGATATTGACCCAGGGGTACAGACTGGAGCTGACTGTAGATACTGGCCCAGGGGTACAGACTGGGTCTGACTGTAGATACTGACCCAGGGGTACAGACTGGGGCTGACTGCAGATACTGACCCAGGGGTACAGACTGGGGCTGACTGTAGATACTAACCCAGGGGTACAGGCTGGGGCTGACTGTAGATACTGACCCAGGGGTACAGGCTGGGGCTGACTGTAGATACTGACCCAGGGGTACAGACTGGGGCTGACTGTAGATACTAACCCAGGGTTACAGGCTGGGGCTGACTGTAGATACTGACCCAGGGGTACAGGCTGGGGCTGACTGTAGATACTGACCCAGGGGTGCAGACTGGGGCTGACTGTAGATACTGACCCAGGGGTACAGACTGGGGCTGACTGTAGATACTGACCCAGGGGTACAGGCTGGTGCTGACTGTAGATACTGACGCAGGGGTACAGACTGGGGCTGACTGTAGATACTGACCCAGGGGTGCAGACTGGGGCTGACTGTAGATACTGACCCAGGGGTACAGACTGGGGCTGACTGTAGATACTGACCCAGGGGTACAGGCTGGTGCTGACTGTAGATACTGACCCAGGGGTACAGGCTGGGGCTGACTGTAGATACTGACCCAGGGGTACAGGCTGGGGCTGGCTGTAGATACTGACCCAGGGGTACAGGCTGGAGCTGACTGTAGATACTGACCCAGGGGTACAGACTCAGGCTGACTGTAGTTACTGACCCAGGGGTACAGACTCGGGCTGACTGTAGATACTGACCCTGGGGTACAGACTGGGGCTGACTGTAGATACTGACCCAGGGGTACAGACTGGAGCTGACTGTAGATACTGACCCAGGGATACAGACTCGGTCTGACTGTAGATACTGACCCAGGGGTACAGACTGGGGCTGACTGTAGATACTGACCCAGGGATACAGACTCGGGCTGACTGTAGATACTGACCCAAGGGTACAGACTGGTGCTGACTGTAGATACTGACCCAGGGGTACAGACTCGGGCTGACTGTAGATACTGACCCTGGGGTACAGACTGGGGCTGACTGTAGACACTGACCCAGGGGTACAGACTCGGGCTGACTGTAGATACTGACCCAGGGGTACAGACTGGGGCTGACTGTAGATACTGACCCAGGGGTACAGACTCGGGCTAGGTGATGTTTGCAGTGTGATATAACATGTATTAATTGTCTTTCATGAATGGGGAGTGATGTTACAATTGGTTGATATTTTCCTGTGCGCGATATTTAGTGTACTGATGGATGCGTCCACATCAAATTCCGTTTTTTTGTTGCTCCTTTTGACCTCTGTTGAGCCCAGCACTGCTCGGGCCTCTCAGCGCTGCTCGGGATCCTTGGTGCTCACTCGTCCGACAGCTGCCTGTGGACGGAAGCTACTTTCACCTCTCCTGTGACTTGTGTCAGGTGTAAATCAAGGATCTGGTGAGAAAAGGAGCCGAATGATTCAGGTGCAACCCAATTTGAACAAAGGTCTTCGTTGCATTTGCTGCTACCTGCCCACAATTTATCAGACACTGAATTCACCCTGGCATGATGGGATTTTAAATCTTGACTTTAAATGGCTGTTCACTCCTCCTCTATAACCATGTCCCAAATAACAGGACTCCCGTCCTCTATAACCATGTCCCTAGTAACAGGACTTCCGTCCTCTATAACCATGTCCCCAGTAACAGGACTCCCGTCCTCTATAACCATGTCCCCAGTAACAGGACTTCCGTCCTCTATAACCATGTCCCCAGTAACAGGACTTCCGTCCTCTATAACCATGTCCCTAGTAACATAACTCCCGTCCTCTATAACCATGTCCCCAGTAACAGGACTCCCCTCCTCTATAACCATGTCCCCAGTAACAGGACTTCCGTCCTCTATAACCATGTCCCCAGTAACAGGACTTCCGTCCTCTATAACCATGTCCCTAGTAACATAACTCCCGTCCTCTATAACCATGTCCCCAGTAACAGGACTCCCCTCCTCTATAACCATGTCCCCAGTAACAGGACTCCCGTCCTCTATAACCATGTCCCCAGTAACAGGACTCCCGTCCCCTATAACCATGTCCCCAGTAACAGGACTCCCGTCCTCTATAACCATGTCCCCAGTAACAGGACTCCTGTCCTCTATAACCATGTCCCAGTAACAGGACCCCCGTCCTCTATAACCAGGTCCCCAGTAACAGGACTCCTGTCCTCTATAACCATGTCCCCAGTAACAGGACTCCCGTCCTCTATAACCATGTCCCCAGTAACAGGACTCCTGTCCCCTATAACCATGTCCCTAGTAACAGGACTCCCGTCCCCTCTAACCATGTCCCCAGTAACAGGACTCCCGACCTCTATAACCATGTCCCCAGTAACAGGACATAAGAACATAAGAAATAGGAGCAGGAGTAGGCCAGTCGGCCCCTCGAGCCTGCTCCGCCATTCAATAAGATCATGGCTGATCTGATCCTAACCTCAAATCTACTTCCACTCTCCATCCCACCCGAACCCATGTGATCTCCCGGGAGAGGCGAAAAACCAGATAAAAAACCCAATGGCCAATTTGGGAGATAAAATCTGGGAAATTTCTCTCCGACCCATCTAGGCGATCAAAACTCGTCCAGGAGATCACTCTGTCCCTATATTTCCTGCAGTACTTACCTTCTGTAAAAGGTGATCTCCACCCCAGCCAGGAACAGGCCCAATTTACTCTTGAAGGACTCCTAGCTGGCAGCCTGTTCCCGAGGTCTCCACTAATCCCTGTGAATAGAACCATCTCCTGAAATCTAACACAGAATTAGAACACAAGAAGTAGGAGCAGGACCAGGCTACACCGCCCCTGGCCCGCTCCGCCACCCACAGGGCCATGACTGATCCGAACCTAGACTCATGTCCAATTTCCTGCCCGCTCCCCGTAACCCCTAATTCCCTTTACTTCTAGGAAACTGTCTATTTCTGTTTTAAATTTATTTAATGATGTAGCTTCCACAGCTTTCTGGGGCAACAAATTCCACAGACCTACTACCCTCTGAGTGAAGAAGTTTCTCCTCATCTCAGTTATGAAAGAGCAGCCCCTTATTCTAAGATTATGCCCCCTAATTCTAGTTTCACCCATCATTGGGAACATCCTCACCACACCCACCCGATCAAGCCCCTTCACAATCTTATATGTTTCAATAAGATCGCCTCCCATTCTTCTGAACTCCAATGAGTAGAGTCCCAATCTACTCAACCTCTCCTCATATGTCCACCCCCTCATCCCCGGGATTAACCGAGTGAACCTTATTTGTACTGCCTCGAGAGCAAGTATGTCTTTTCTTAAGTATGGACACCAAAACTGTATGCAGTATTCCAGGTGCGGTCTCACGAATACCTTGTATAACTGCAGCAATACCTCCCTGTTTTTATATTCTATCCCCCTAGCAATAAAAGCCAACATTCCATTGGCCTTCTTCATCACCTGCTGCACCTGCATACTAACTTTTTGAGTTTCGTGCACCAGGACCCCCAGATCCCTTTGTACTGCAGTACTTTCCAGTTTCTTGCCATTAAGATAATAACTTGCTCTATGATTTTTCCTGCCAAAGTGCATAACCTCACACTTTCCAGTATTGTATTCCATCTGCCAAATCTCTGCCCACTTACTTAGCCTGTCTATGTCCCTTTGCAGGTTTTTTATGTCCTCCTCACTCACTACTTTCCCTCCCATCTTTGTATTATCTGCAAACTTTGATATGTTACACTCGGTCCCCTCCTCCAAATTGTTAATATAGATTGTAAAGAGTTGGGGACCCAGCACTGACCCCTGCGGAACACCACTAGTTACTGATTGCCAGTCTGAGAATGAACCATTTATCCCAACTCTCTGCTTTCTGTTAGATAACCAATCCTCCACCCATGCTAGAATATTACCCCCAATCCTGTGATTTTTTATCTTGAGCAATAATCTTTTGTGTGGCACCTTGTCAAATGCCTTTTGGAAGTCTAAATACACTACGTCCACTGGTTCCCCTTTATCCACCCTGTATGTTACGTCCTCAAAGAACTCAAGCAAATTTATCAAACGTGACTTCCCCTTCATAAAACCATGCTGACTTTGTCCTATTAAATTATGTGATGTAAGAAAAAGGAGACTTACCATCAAGTAACTTTAAAGTAAGCTTTAAGTAACTTATAAACACACTATATACAAGAGAGGTCTTTACCATGCCTCTGGTAGAAGCCTCTTACAATACTGAACAGACCAGTATTTATACCAGTCCAACAGGAAGTGACACATGACAGGAAGTGAGGTATGTACACAGTTCATAGTTCATAGTTCACAGTTCACAGGAAGTGATGACATAACTCCCCGGAAGTTATTATTTTTATCACATTCTTCCCTCCTGCAGATTTAAGAGGCTGTGGTCTACCTTTTGGTCCGCAGCCGCCGAACAAGGAAGAGTCGCACCCGTTTGGATTCCCGTCGTAGAGGGTCGCTGGTCCGCTTACATGCGGTTGGCCATTGGCCAGAGTCCGTGTGGCCTGGATTGCCCTGTGAAGGGTCGGGGAGATCATGGCTTCGAGTACGAGCCCCAATAGGTTCAAAGTCAGACTGCCTCTGTTCAGAGGGAGGTGCAGAGCTGGTCTGTGGCGGACCAGTACTTTCATGCGTGGTACTGGGAGGGTCGCAACCTTGAGCACGGGGTTCTACCGGCACCAAGCTAGTTGGTGTCCGATCAGGATCCTGGAGAGGGGTACCCGATAGGTCCCAAGAGTTTCCTGGTGAAATGCCATCACCCGATGTCCCACTAGGTCCTGGTGGGCAGGGAGCCAGATCCCGTAATGATACGGTAGATTCTCGGCCGTCGGAATATCGTATGTTTGCATAGGTGGGGTTGGCATCGGTTAGTTCGACCTCGTCTACAAGAGGGTCATTTTTAGACGTCCGAACGTATCTTCGGAGTAATACAGGTCCAGGAGTAGTTAGCCATGACGGGAGTGATGTCCCATGAGATGAGCGACGCTGGAATCCAAAGAACCGCTCATGAGGTGTAGTATTTGTGGCTGTAGAAAGCAGGGACCGTATAGAGTGCAATGCATCCGGAAGCACTGTTTCCCATTGCTGGTCTGGTAGGCCCCGAGATCTTAAAGCGAGACGTACGGAATTCCAGATGATACCGTTATACCTCTCTACCTGCCCATTTCCGATGGGATGGTATGGTGTTGTTTTGCTTGTAGCAATTCCCCGTTCTGAGAGGTAGTCCTTGAGTTCCCTCGACATAAAGGATGGACCCCGATCTGAGTGAATATAAGCCGGCATGCCACAGAGAGAAAATACCTGCTCAAGGCAGCAGCTTACTGTGGACGCCAGCATATTGGAGCAGGGGAAGGCAAACGGAAAACGTGAATATTCATCGATCATGGTGAGCAAATATGTGTTCCGAGTTGAAGAGGGCACTGGGCCCTTAAAATCGATGCTAAATCGTTGCATCGGTTGGGTTGCATGTATGAGTATACCATCTGAGGGGCGGAAGAACTGAGGTTTTAATTCCGCACAAAGTCGGCATTCTGAGCATATTTTCTTTACATCTCCAGTGGAAAAAGGGAGATTCCGTGATCGTACGAAATGTAGCATGCGCGTAATGCCAGGATGGCACAAACCATTGTGGTCATCCATGAGGGTGGAGGATGACATAGTGGAGCAGAATGCCCGTGTGAGGGTGTCCGGGGCCACATTCTCCTTGCCAGGCCGATAGAGAATGGTATAACCAAAAGAGGCCAGTTCCATCCTCCAAAGTTGTATTTTATTATTCTTAATTTTGGTTCGTTTTCGATTATCGAGCATGAAGGCGACTGATCGTTGGTCCGTGATCAATGTAAAGTGCTGGCGAGCTAGAAAATGGTTCCACTTCCGTACTGCCTCTATGATGGCTGTGGCTTCTTTCTCAACCGGAGGATAATGTAGCTCGGCACCTTGTAAGGTCCTGGACATAAATGCTACAGGACGACCTTCCTGATTCAGAGTAGCCGAGATCGCCACCTCCGAGGCATCACATTCAACCACGAAAGGGAGATTCTCATCAATGGAGTGAAGAGCCGCTTTCTCCAACTGTTTTTTGAGAAGGTTAAAGGCTGCAACAGCCACTGTTCCCAGTGGAAATGATCTAGCATGCAGCAAGGGTTGGATTTTGTCCGAAAAATGAGGAATCCATTTAGCGTAGTATGCAAACAGACCGAGAGCCCGACGTAAAGAAGCCGGATTCTTAGGTGACGGGAGCTCTTGGAGCGGGCGAAGTCTTTCTGGGTCTGGCTTAATGATACCATTGCCTACGCAGTAGCCAAGGATGTTGATGGTCGGTCGTGACTCAACAGATTTGGATTCATTCAGGGTCAAATTACGGCGATGGA
This sequence comes from Somniosus microcephalus, assembly GCF_052327205.1. Classification (NCBI taxonomy): domain Eukaryota; kingdom Metazoa; phylum Chordata; class Chondrichthyes; order Squaliformes; family Somniosidae; genus Somniosus; species Somniosus microcephalus. Next base: position 5,852,135 of record NW_028225184.1, read on the forward strand.
GGGCATCCCGAAATTTTTGGAGGTTGGAGTCGTGTTCCTGTTGATCGTGACCTGCAATGGTAATGTTATCAAGATAGGGAAAAGTGTCCCTTAGGTTTTCCTGCTTAACCAGGCCATCCATTGCCCGTTGAAAGACAGCCACTCCATTAGTAACCCCGAATGGGAGGCGACGAAATTGGTACAGCCGTCCATTAGCCTCAAAGGCTGTGTACTGCTTATCTGAGACCTTCAAGGGTAACTGATGATAGGCACTTTTTAAATCGTAAGTTGAGAACACTTTGTATTCGGCCAGTTTATTAACCATATCATCAATGCGTGGCAATGGGTAGGCGTCCAAGTCGGTATATTGATTGATGGTTTGCGAATAATCGATGCATAGTCGCTGTTTGTGAGGTTTTAGAGGGTTCTTGACAATGACGACTTGAGCCCGCCAGGGCGACGAACATGGTTCAATGATATCCTCTGCTAGAAGTCGAGAGATTTCAGCCGCAATAAAAGATTGGTCTTCCTGATTAAAGCGCCGCGATTTCGTTATTATCGGTTGGCATTGAGGCGGAATACTGGCAAATAATGAGGGTTCATCAAGTGAAGCTGCTGATAATGCACAAAATGGTAATTTAGACGGTATATTAGAAATAGTAAGTCCGGGTTTGGATCCACCAAACTCAATGGTGAGTTTCTTATGCTGTTTTTGGAAGTCCAGTCCTAAGAGGAGATCACTACATAAGTCCTTGAGCACCGAAAGTCGGGTGGAGGGATACATACGACCATGAAGTGTCATATCAACAACACAAAAGCCGGAGATTCTGGTATTAAGTGATGACTGGGCCATCGCAATTGCCTGGTCCGATGGGAAGACATGTAGTTTCAATTTCGCAACAATCTGTTCCTTAATGAAACTATCAGTACTTCCTGAGTCAATTAAGGCATCTAAGGTATGCCCATTAATTGAAATTTTTGTGGCAGCCTGAGACAGGTTCTGTGGGCAAGCAGCTGTAATTGGTGTCGTTGCACAGAGAGTGGCTAAAACTCTCGGTGTGCTTCTTCGGGAGAGAGCTCGAGAGGAAGCTTGATAGGTCCTAGCTGGAGCATCTTGATAGGCCCTAATTGGGGCAGTTCGGTAGGCCTTAGCTGGATTGGCCCTCGTAGAGGCCCTTGATAGGCAAACTTTAGCAAAGTGTCCTTTTTTCCCGCAATAACTGCAGATTGCATTGCGAGCAGGGCAGGTTTTCCTAGGGTGAAAAGCATCTCCACAAAAGAAGCATTCCTTCCTAGATTGCCAAGAGGCTGCTAAAGTGGGGTCGTCCTCCTCTTCTTCATCAGAATTATCAGAATTAGATTCCCCCATGATAGGGTTCACCTGAGACCGCTTGAATTGTCTGGTTGCAGCTACAGCAGCAGATCGAGATCTGGGCAGCTGATAGAGGTCTGCATTTCTCTTTGCCAAATCCAGTGAACAAGCTAGGTCAAAAGCTTTTTGTAGCTCAAGTGTTTTACTTTCTAGTAGACGCTGGCGTATAAATGGAGAGGCAATCCCGCAGATGAAAGCATCACGAATCATTTCTTGGCGGTACAGCTCAGCTGAGGCTGCCTGAAAGTTACAATCTACACTGAGCCTGCGAAGTTCTTGCAGGAATTCGTCAATTGATTCCCCTGGCCCTTGTCGGGCTGTGGCCAGTAGATGTCTAGCATAGACCTCATTTGGGGTCTTGGCATACAGTTTCTTAAGTGCCCGAATCACCTCATCGTAATTATCCCATTCATCAACATATTCGAACACTTTTGGGGTCACATAATTTATAAGTATCTTCAATCTAGCAGGAGCATCCGCTTCACATTCATCCAGAAAATTCTCAAAAATACGGTACCAATGCTTCCATACCCTGCCAGCTGCTGGTGCATTCGGGTCCAAGTCCAGACGAATAGGTCTAAGGATTTTCTCCATGATGGGTGGTTCCCTGGATCCTTAATTCCGAGTTTGTCCGAAGGTCTAGTATTTGTGAGTGTAAATACTAAGTTACTTAAATTGATGTAAGAAAAAGGAGGTTTACCATCAAGTAACTTTAAAGTAAGCTTTAAGTAACTTATAAACACACTATATACAAGAGAGGTCTTTACCATGCCTCTGGTAGAAGCCTCTTACAATACTGAACAGACCAGTATTTATACCAGTCCAACAGGAAGTGACACATGACAGGAAGTGAGGTATGTACACAGTTCATAGTTCATAGTTCACAGTTCACAGGAAGTGATGACATAACTCCCCGGAAGTTATTATTTTTATCACATTATGTTTATCCAAATGTCCCGTTACTGTGTCCTTAATAATGGACTCCAAAATTTTACCAACCACAGATGTTAGGCTAACTGGTCTATAGTTTCCAGCCTTCTGCCTACTACCCTTTTTAAATAAGGGTGTTACATTAACAGTTTTCCAATCTGCCGGGACCTTTGCTGAGTCCAGGGAGTTTAGGAAAATTATTACCAATGCATCCACAATCCCTACCGCCACTTCCCTCAAGACCCTAGGATGTAAGCCATCAGGTCCAGGGGATTTATCCGCCTTGAGTCCCATTATTTTACCGAGTACCAATTCCTTAGTGATTTTAATCGTATTTAGCTCCTCCCCCCCTAGAGCCCCCTGTTTGTCCAGTGTTGGGATATTCTTAGTGTCCTCTACCGTAAAGACTGAAACAAAATATTTTTTCAGCGTTTTTGCCATCTCCATATTTCCCTCCATTAATTTCCCGGTCTCATCCTCTAAGGGACCATCATTTACTTTAGCCACCCTTTTTCTTTTTATATAACTTATAGAAACTCTTGCTAATTGTTTTTAAATATTTTTTGCTAATTTACTTTCATAATCTATCTTCCCTTTCTTAATCAATCTTTTAGTTATTTTTTGCTGTCTTTTGAAGACTTCCCAATCTTCTGTCCTCCCACTAGATTTGGCTACCTTATATGCCCTTGTTTTTAGTCGGATACTATCCTTAATTACTTTACTTAGCCACGGATGGCTGTCATTTCTTTTACACCCTTTTTTCCTCAGTGGAATATATTTTCTTTGAAAGTTGTAAAATAACTCCTTAAATGTACACCACTGATCATGTACCATCTTACCCTTTAATCTATTTTCCCAGTTCACTCTAATCAATTCCTCTCTCATACCTTCATAGTCTCCTTTATTCAAGCTCAGTACGCTTGTTTGAGATCCAACCTTCTCACCCTCTAATTGAATATGGAATTCAACCATGTTATGGTCACTCATTCCAAGGGGATCCTTTACTAGGACATTTTTAATTAATCCTGACTCATTACACAGGACCAGATCTAAGGTTGCTTGCCCCCTGGTCGGTTCAGTTACATACTGCTCAAGAAACCCATCCCTAATACACTCAATGAACTCTTCCTTAAGGCTGCCCTGCCCAATTTGATTTGTCCAGTTAATATGATAGTTAAAATCCCCCATAATTATAGCTGTTCCCTTATTACAAGCCCCAACTATTTCCTGATTAATACTCCGTCCAACAGAGTTGCAGCTGTTAGGAGGCCTATAGACTACGCCCACTAGTGTTTTCTTTCCCCTTATTATTCCTTATCTCCACCGAAACTGTTTCACTATCCTGATCCTTTGACCCAATATAATTTCTCTGTATTACAGTGATTCCTTCCTTTATTAACATAGCCACCCCACCTCCCCTTCCTTCCTGCCTGTCCTTCCTGATTGTTAAATACCCTGGTATGTTTAATTCCCAGTCATGGTCACCCTGCAGCCATGTTTCTGTAATGGCCACGAGATCATACCCATATGTAGTTATTTGTGCCGTTAACTCGTCCATTTTGTTACGAATGCTATGTGCATTCAGATAAAGAACATTCAAATATGTTTTGTGACACTTAGTTCCTGCTTTTTCCCCTTTTACTACTTTACCTTTTACTCCATACCTTCTGTCCCTTCCTGACATGCTCCGGTTTTTAATTCCCCTACTGCTACCTAGGTCTATGGCCTTCTCCGTTGTCATTTTTATTATTTGCTCTCGAGGAACCTCCCCCCCACTAATTAGTTTAAAGCCCTCTCTACAGCCCTAGTTGTATGATTCACCAGGATTCAATCCCAGCACTGGCCAAGTGAAGTCCGTCCCAACGGAACAGCTCCCTCCTGTCCCAGTACTAATGCCAGTGTCCCAAGAAGCAAAATCCATTTCTCCCACACCAGTCTTTGAGCCACGCATTTAACTCTTTAATTTTATTTATCCTAGTCAAATTCGCTCGTGGCTCAGGTAATAATCCAGAGATTATTACCCTTGAGGTTCTGTTTTTTAATTTGACCCCTAGCTGCTCATACTCCTTTAACAGAACCTTCTTCCTTGTCCTGTCTACGTCGTTTGTACCAACATGGACCACGACAACTGGATCCTCCCCCTCCCACTCCAAGTTTCTTTCCAGCCCAGAAGAGATGTCCTTAACCCTGGCACCGGGCAGGCAACACAGCCTTTGGGACTCCCTCTCTCGACTGCAGAGAACCCTATCTATCCCCCTAATGATACTACCCCCTACCACTAGAACATTTCTTTTTACTCCCCCCATTTGAATGGCCCCCCGCTCCACGGTGCTGTGGCCAGGTTGCTCATCCCCCCCCTGCAGTCCCCGCTCCCACCCTCACTGGGAGTAAGAACCTCGAACCTGTTTGACAAGAGCAAGGGCTGCGGCTCCTCCAACACTAGCTCCTGGATCCCTGTACCTGCCTCACTCATAGTCACACCCTCCTGTCCCTGACCACGGATTACATCTGAATTAATTAATTTCATAGGTGTGACTACCTTCTGAAACATAGAGTCCAGGTATTTCTCCCCCTCCCTGATGTGCCGCAGTGTCTGAAGCTCGGTCTCAAGCTCATTAACACGGAGCCTGAGTTCCTCTAGCAGCAAACACTTATCGCAAATGTAATCACCGTGCGCCTCAATGGGGTCCACCGGCTCCCACATTTCGCAACAGTAACACATCACCTGTTCACACATTTCTATGTAATTAATAAAATTTCTTATTATTAGTTATGAAGACCCTCTGCCCCGATATAGATGATGAATATCACACCACTATTTAATAGGACTTACCAACTTATAAAGGTATAACAGAGAAGGAAGAGGACCTACCAACTGCTAAATCTGTGAGTTGTTCAAGTAATTAATACTCAGACTTAATCAGTAACAATAAAACAGGTCTTTACTGGTTGGAGGTAGGGACTATACGTAGGTCTTTACTTCATGCCCACAGGCGGGAACTGAGGGGAGATCAGTACCCACAGTACTATTTATACCCCTATGGCCAGTAGTGGTACTGCGTATCACTACGCCCTACAAGTAGTGCAGTCCTGTCCATAGGTTCAAAGTAGCACACATATTACATACACAACATTCCTCCCTTCCTAGCTTTACAGTCATCTCCCCATTTAACATAACGTAATAACATATATACATATATAACTTCAGGTTTACATACAGAATAACATAGATACATAGATAACTTCATGTCAAAACAGATCACAGATTCAGTCTCTGCGGAAAACAGTTCACAGATTCAATCTCTGTGGTGTAGTCGGTTCACGTTGCTGGAGTGACTCATTCAATAGTCCTTCCATGGATTTAACAGTTTGAACTTCCGAACTGAATTGGCTCCGTTCGGAGGGACCACGTGTGTGATCTGGTAGAGGTAATAATGGTTCAGATGGGTCATCTTCTGTTTCGACTTTTCCTTTTCTGCTTCTTGGAGACTCTCTGGGCTCCACTGTCAGCTGCCAGCTGCATGCGCAGTTCCTCCTTCTCTCCCTCCTTTTTCCGTAGTAGAGCCACCTTCTCCCGATGTTCCGTAGACTTTCGGTGCTCCTCCATGATTTCTGTATGGTGGGAGTCGAAGTTACAAGTTGGGCAGGACAGGACATAGTAATATTCGGTGTCGTCCTGATCTAGGCCAGAGAGAGGGTCTTCTATTTCCTCCATACCCAGCTGGGCGTTAGCCAGCTTTTGTTCCAAGTCCAGACATCTTTCCTGAAGAGACTTCTTCATGCGTACCTCTTCATCCAGCTTTTTCTGGGCTTTCAGCAAGTCGTTTACTAATGACCTCATTTGAGATTTTACTACTTCAACTTCTTTTGGAGATTGATTGATCGGACTATTCAATCCCTCTACCGGAGCAGCTGTTTCAGCGGTCTGTTGTTCTACGTTGACGTGAGTCAGCGTACTTTTGGCATCCAAGGGCTGCTCTGTTGCAGTCATCTCAGTCTGTGTTGCCACCTCAGCTCTTCCAATAACCTTTGAGAGCTCCGAACCCCTTTCGTTTGAATATTGAAGTTCGTGTTCAAGTTTTTCCCATTTCAGAGTCCTGTCCTTCAGCATATGCAGGAGTTGGCTGACCATTAACTCCTCTGACATCAGACGTTTTGTGTGCTCCTGTTCCATTTTCTCCATCAGCTGCTTCTGTTGTCTTTCCAGATTCTCCAACTCTATATCAAAGAACTCTTTCGTTGCATTCAACTCTTGCTCACAACGGCGAAGCATTTGTTCTAATTGCTGTTGTAGTTTGAAATGGAGTTGAGTTCGAGCCCGGTGTCCCTCAGAAATGGGCACATCAGTAGACTTGCCAGACTCAGAATCCACAGTTAAACTATGTTGTTGTTGCTCAGTGGAATTCTGTGCTGAAACTTTGTCTTTTGCACCTGAGTTGGGCTTACCATCATCCGTTCCAGAGTCTGGGCTGACTATCTTCACCGAGTTCTCACTCGTTATTGTTTGTAGGAAATGCCAGTCCATATTCATTTTCCTAATCCACTCCCGTCCTAGTAGTGGAGGACCTCCTTCAGATATCACATATAAGTCCATTATTTGACTGTCTTCGCCCTTGTGGACCACTGCAACCTCTATTTTCCCGATGGGGTACACTCTTTGCCCCGTGTATGTTTTCAATATAATCCCCGTATCCTGTAGGGGAATATGTTGGAATAACTTTCCGTAATCTTTCTTATTTATGACCGTCAATGCCGATCCAGTGTCCAATTCCAGTTTTACTTGGACTCCTTCTATCTGAAGAGTGACCCAAATTGTCTGGAGGTCTGCACCCTTACCAGCGTTGAGTACTCTTAAGCTAGCCAGTTCATTACAGCTTAAGCTAGCCAGTTCATTACTGCTAGCGTCTGAATCGGACTCCTGTTCGGTCACCTTGTGTACCTTTGCGTATTTTCCTTGCGGTGACTTCTTGTTGCTGGTCTTCTTCCCTGACCTGCATACTCTAGCTATATGTCCAAGCCTACCACAAGTTCTACATTCTTGGTTTTTAAACCAACACTGGTTCTGATCATGCGTTGTCTTTCCACAACGATAACATTTGCCAGAACTCACACCCAATTTGTGTGCACTGAGCTCCGGTGACCGTAGCTGCATTACTGCCGTGCCTCTCGCTGCGGCTTCGTGTGCTGCTGCCATAGTGACCGCCTTCTCAAGCGTCAGCTCATTCTCCTCGAGCAGTCGCTTTTGTGTATCCTGTTTAAATAAACCACACACAAATTTGTCTCGTAGTGCATCTGTTAGTCCCGTTCCAAACTGGCAATATTTCGCTAATTTACGCAATTCCAGCAAATATTCAGTATTGCTTTCATGCTGTAGCTGCCTTCTGTCGTAAAATTTAAATCGTTCCGCTAGCATCAGCGGCGTGGGGTTTAGATGATCTTTCAGGACAGTAACAACCTCATCGAACGTCTTATCCGCCGGTTCATCTGGTGATAACAGGTGTTTCAATTGCCCGTATGTCTTCGCACCCATTAAATTTAATAATGTTAGAGCTTTATCTTGGTCACGAATTTTATTGGCCTTACAATAATTTTTTACTCTTTCAACATATATGGCCCAATCTTCGAGGTCACTATCAAAGGTGCTAATATTCCCGTGTTTAGGCATTGTAGATTTGCAATTTCTCAGATTTTATTTTCTTTACTTGTTATCAAAGATGGCGGCTTCCCGCTCTTGCCGTCGTCCTCCGCCCACAAAATGGCGGTTTTCCCGCGCTTGGCGGTCTTCACCCGTCCCCCAACGCCGTCTCCCTTCAGCCCCCGAGTGCGGCCCTTATCTTCGCCGCGATCGCCCGAGTGCGGCCCTTATCAGCGGATGCGATCGCTGGATCGCGAAGCGGCTCTCGGCTCTTATCAGGAGATGCGATCGCTCCGTTGAAACGCCTCCCGCTCGAAGCGGCTCTCACGCCCTATTCCTCCAGCTCCCCCAGCCCCGTTCGTGCGGCCAACGCGGTCGACTGCCCGGCTCAGACAACGGCTTACCCACCACCAAGCTGGAGAAGAAGCTGACGGTCGCCGATGGAGGCTCTGAGGTCAGGATGTCTTCCAGTGGGGTGGAGAGGGTGGAAACCTCTCTGCAACGTCCTGGCTGTGGACGAAGCTGCCGTGGAGTGACTGCCGCAGGGTCCGAATCAGACTCGTCGCCAGTGTTAAATCTGTGAGTTGTTCAAGTAATTAATACTCAGACTTAATCAGTAACAATAAAACAGGTCTTTACTGGTTGGAGGTAGGGACTATACGTAGGTCTTTACTTCATGCCCACAGGCGGGAACTGAGGGGAGATCAGTACCCACAGTACTATTTATACCCCTATGGCCAGGAGTGGTACTGCGTATCACTACGCCCTACAAGTAGTGCAGTCCTGTCCATAGGTTCAAAGTAGCACACATATTACATACACAACACCAACCAGCTGATCACCTACCTCCCTTTTGAATGCTGTCTGTGGGGCCTGTTAGGTTCAATCGTCTTGCTGCTCTGCTTCTGCAGTGCTGACTAAGTCTGAGAGTGGGAAACAAAACAGGGCAGAAACACCCCCTCACCTCCCACTTGCCCGAACTCTCTCACTTACCAAACTCTCCTTGCACTCAACGCCACCGCACTCGCGCTGCCGCACTCGGCCCGCCCCTTTTTAAACCCGGATTCATAACCACTATGCTATCATTCCCAATTGCAGCTTTGAGCAAACCTGGGATAAAAGTCACCAGGGCATTAAAGAAAATGATTTTTTATTTCCATTTTCTTTGACCACTTTCATTCATTTATAAAAATATTGGAGACGGGGGAAAAAGGCGGTTGGATCCAGCAGGTCACGTGATGAAAGCTCCGGGAATACGTCCAATCAGAGATGGCGACTCGTGTTGTGTGACTCGAGTTGATAATTGTGGGTGGCACCAAGACGCACACGTGCAGAATGTGAAACCTGTTGAATAATCACTGACTACTGAGGCACAAGTGGGTCTAAATAACACTTTAACAAACAGAATGGCTGCACATTAATGGCACAGTAATTAACTTGGGTTATAATAGGCTTTATTTTGGAAGTACTTAACTCCCAAACTCTCATTACCACACGGCTTGCCAAGAAACAACTGGATCGCCTTTCAATCACAGGTAGAAACATAGAAACATAGAAACTAGGAGCAGGAGTAGGCCATTCGGCCCTTCGAGCCTGCTCCGCCATTCAACGAGATCATGGCTGATCATCCAAACCCTAGCACCCGGTCCCTACACCGACAGCCATCCCACCCAAACACTATCCCTGTAACCCCATGTATTTAATCCCCCCCTAACACTAAGGGCCAATTTTTTTATCATGGCCAATCAACCTAACCCGCACATTTTTGGACGTGTTAGAACTCACAACCAATCAGCACAGTGTTAACCCTTCACTCCCCGGAAGTTAAAAGAACTTTCTTTTTCATTTTCAATTGACATTGAGAATGACTATTTTGGGAACTGCCTCCCCGGTTTAGCGCCAGGATTCTCCCCAGATAAACTGGGTTTATAACACACTATTCACATGGTTAATGCCCCGAGGCACTTTAGAGAGTAGAATGAGATGCCAAATAGTAATACTAAGAAAGAAGCAGTGGACACAAGTAACACTGCCCCTTCACTGGACAGCTGCTGATGATAACCTTCAATCCACCCTCACAACAGATGTCAAGCCAGCTCGTTCTTCAAGGTGAGAAATGACCCTGGATGATAATCCTGAGATTTATTCTCCTTTTTGTTTCTTATCCGGCTCCCGACATTAAATTACTTGGTTTTATTACCCCATTGTCTTCTATTTGCAAACGTGAGCTATTGGAGCTTGATAGACAAACATGCTCACACGTGTCGCCTAGAAACACAAACAAATTGATTTTTTGTTAAACAGTGAGGATATTGCACCTTGAGATCCAATCCATGTGCTGCCGTCAAAAATGGGTGAATAGTTTAGGGTCTGGTCATTACAAGGACAATGTTGAAGGATAAAGGACCAACTGAAAGGTTGCTGCTGAATTTAGCAAAGACCAACTTTCCAATGTTGATACCAGGTAAACAATAGCACAAGGCAATTTTGATTTACGCCCTCCAATTTCTCAGTAGTGCATCAAGAACTTGCATTGATAGACCTTTCACAACATCAGGACATCCCAAAACACTTTACAACCAATGAAGCACTTCCTTAAAGTGTAATCGCTGCTGCAATGTAGGAAACGCAGCAGCCAATTTGCGCACAGCAAGCTCCCACAAATAGCGATGAAATAATGACCAGATAATCTGGTTTTTTTAGTGATGTTGGTTGAGGGATAAATGTTGGCCCAGGGGAACTCCCCTACCCTTCTTCAAAATACTGGCCATGGGATCTTTAAAGTCCACCTGAGAGGACAGATGGAGCCTCGGTTTAACGTCTCATCCGAAAGACGGCACCTCCGACAGTGCCGCACTCCCTCAGTATGGCACTGAAGTGTCAGCTTAGAGTACGTGCTACCACTGGGCCACGCAGGCACCTAAATCAAACAGCTAGATGATTTTAAAAGCACGGGATAATGGAACAAGAAACCTGAATGGGTTTCAAGAAGGAACTAGACAGGTTCTTATCAACAAGTGGGATTCAGGGTTATTAGAAACGCACCAAGGGAATACAGTGGATAGGTGGGCTCATCAGAACATAGGAACATAAGAAATAGGAGCAGGAGTCGGCCATTCGGCCCCTCGGGCCTGCTCCGCTGTTCAATAAGATCATAACTGATCTGATCTTGGCGTCAACTCCACTTCCCTGCCCGCTCCCCATAACGCTCGACTCCCTTAGCGTTCAAACATCTGTCTATCTCCACCTTAAATATATTCAATGACCCAACCTCCACAGCTCTCTGTGGAAGAGAATTCCAAAGATTCACGACCCTCTGAGAAGAAATTCCTCCTCATTTCCGATTTAAAAGGGTGCTCCCTTATTCTGAAATTATGCCCCCGAGTTCTAGATTCCCCCACGAGGGGAAACATCTTCTCTGCATCTACCCTGTCGAGCCCCCTCAGAATCTTATATGTTTCAATAAGATCCCCTCTCATTCTTCTAAACTCCACTGAGTATAGGCCCAATCTGCTCAACCTTTCTTCATAAGACAAGCCCTTCATCTCCGGAATCAACCTCGTGAACCTTCTCTGAACTGCCTCCAATGCAAGTATATCCTTCCTTAAATAAGGAGACCAAAGCTGTACGCAGTACTCCAGGTGTGGTCTCACCAATACCCTGTACAGTTGTAACAGGACTTCCCTACTTTTACATTCCATTCCTTTTGCAATAAAGGCCAACACTGCATTTGCCTTCCTAATTACTTGCTGTACCTGCATGCTAACTTTTTGTGATTCATGTACAAGGACTCCCAGATCCCTCTGTACCTCAGCATTTTGTAATCTCTCCCCATTTAAATAATAATTTGCTTTTATATTTTTGCTACCAAAGTGGATGATAAGTGTGTACCATCTACAGGATGCACTGCAGCAACTCACCAAGGTTTCTTCGACAGCATCTCCCAAACACGCAACCTCTACCACCTAAAAGGACAAGGGCAGCAGGCGCATGGGAACACCACCACCTCCAAGCTCCCCTCCAAGTCACACACCATCCTGACTTGGAAATATATCGGCCGATCCTTCATCGTCGCTGGGTCAAAATCCTGGAACTCCCTCCCTAACAGCACTGTGGGAGCACATTCACCACACGGACTACAGCGGTTCAAGAAGGCGGCTCACCACCACCTTCTCAAGCGCAATTAGGGATGGGCAATAAATGCCGGCCTTGCCAGCGACGCCCACATCCCTGGAAAGAATTAAGAAAAAGTCCAAATACAATTTAAAACAAAATTGGAGCAGGGTTAGATCAATGTGGTGCAGCGCCTCGACTCATGGAATTTTACAGCGTAGAAGGAAGCCATTTGGCCCATCGTGCCATCTCCATGTGTACCAGCTCTACGGAAGAGCTTAGTTCCATTTCCCTGCTCTTTACTCATACATTTTGCATTTCCCTTTAGTAAATATTTAATCACTAAGATGACTCAGTTGTTTCTCAGTGGGCAGCACTCTCTCTCGCCTTTGAGCCAGCAGGTTGTGGGTTCAAGTCCCACTCCAGAGACTTGAGCACAAAAATCCAGGTTGACACTCCCAGTGCAGTGCTGAGGGAGTGCCGCACTGTTGGAGGTGCCATGTTTCAGATGAGACGTTTAAACCGAGGCCTCCTCGCAACTCTCTTATCCGGTCCTGGCCTGTATGTGACTCCAGACCCACTGCAATGTGGTTGACTCTTAACTGCCCTCTGAAATGGTGGCTCACCACCTTCTCAATAAAAGCCGGCCTTGCCAGCGACGCCCACATCCCAGGAATGAATAAAAAAAAGATGATCTGGTCATTAGCTGTTTGTGGGAGCTTGCTGTGCGCAGATTGGCTGCCGTGGTTCCTACATTACAACAGTGACTACACTTCAAAAAGTACTGGGACATCTTGAGATTGAGAATGGTGCCATATTGTCGTACGGTAATGTAATGTGCATTGCATTATGGGAATTACCCGGGAAAAGGGCAGTCGGCCATTTTACGCAATAAAGTGAACATCGCAGTTATAAGCCTGTCTGCCTGACTCTGATTTAATTTGACGTATCTACATGCTTGATTCAATTCAACATGGACCGATTCATTTTCATGGGAATCCTGTTGTCTGAAAAGGGCATCGGACCAACAGCAGAGAGAGTGCAAGCGGTGGCAGAAGCTCGGGAACCAGAGAATGCTACAGAGGTGAGGAGTTTCTTGGGACTCGTTGGGTACAGTAGCAGATTCATCCCGCAGTTTGCAACGCTAACAGAGCCACTGCGACGCCTGACGAGAAAAGACGCACCATTTAAATTTGGATCACAACAGAGACAGTCATTCAGTGCACTCAAGGAAGAGTTGGCCAGAGCCGGCACTTTAGCATATCTTGATAAGGACGCACCAACCAAGGTGATAGCAGATGCCAGTCCTGTAGGTTTAGGCGCAGTACTAGTTCAGGACCAACAGGGACAAGAGGTGCCAATATGCTATGTAAGTCGTAGTTTAACAGACAGTGAGAAGAAATACTCTCAAACAGAGAGAGAGGCCTTAGCTCTTGTATGGGCTTGTGAGAGGCTGCATCCATATGTGTATGGCCGAAAATTTAACTTGGTAACTGACCATAAGCCATTACAAGTGATATACGGCCCACACTCTAAACCCTGTGCCCATATAGAGAGATGGGTACTTAGATTACAGCCGTACAATTTTAAGGTGATACGCATTCCAGGCAAGCAAAACATTGCAGACCCACTGTCACGATTGCTGGGGGAGACAGCAAAACAGGAGAGACATTCTCATGGCTCAGATGAATACGTGAGATTTGTAGCTGTGAGTGCGACACCAAAAGCACTCACTACTAGAGAGGTGGAGGAAGCCTCTGCTACCGACCCAGGGCTGATTGAGGTATGGAAGGCAATCACAAACGGACATTTTGAGAACTGTAAAGCTTATGCAGCAATTGCAAATGAGCTGTGCGTAGTGGGGTACCTAGTTCTTCGGGGAACACGCATCGTGCTACCCACAGTGTTACACGCACGAGCCCTGGTGTTAGCACATGAAGGACACTTGGGAATAGTTGGAACAAAGCAACATCTCAGAACCAAGGTTTGGTGGCCTGGCATGGACAAGGCAGCTGAAAAACACTGTAAAGCGTGCCACGGCTGTCAGATAGTAGCCAGACCTGACCCACCTGAACCGTTGAGACCAACACCATTACCGGAGGGCCCCTGGCAGGATGTAGCTATAGACTTACTGGGACCCTTGCCATCCAACCACTCCATTCTTGTGGTAGTTGATTGTTATAGTCACTACTATGAATACGACATCATGACCTCCACAACAACAGAGAAGGTTATTGATAGTTTAGAGTCAATCTTCAGCCATCATGGTTTGCCAATCACCTGCAAATCTGATAATGGTCCCCAATTCAGATCTGAATTATTCAAAGAATACTGTGAAAACAACGGGATCAAACACCTGAAAATGACAGCAAAATGGGCTCAGGCTAACGGAGAATTCGAGCGCTAGAATGCATCGCTGATGAAGAGAATCAGAATTGCTCAGTCAGAAGGACTAGATTGAAAACGTGAACTTAGAAAATATGTGACTGCGTACAGGAGCACTGACCATGCCACGACAGGAAAGAGCCCGGCAGAGCTGCTCTTTAAATGGAAAATGAGAGGAAAGCTGCCAGACATCACAGAGTCGAGCGCAGACATGGAAGTACGTGACCGGGACGCAGAACAAAAAGGCAAGTCCAAACTGTACGCAGATGAACAGCGGAGAACACAATACTCAGAGGTGGAAGTTGGCGACACGGTGCTGGTACGGCAGGACAAAGTGGACAAGTTCACCACTCCTTTTAATGCCACACCCCACAAAGTTTTGAGTAAAACAGGGAGTCAAGTAGTAGTAGAATCTCCAGACGGAGCACGCTACTCGAGAAACACTACGTTTGTGAAGAAATACAGAACCAATGGACCAAAGGAGACACTCCATGAGCAGGAGGAAACACAAGGGACTGAGGACAGTATAGTAGACCCTGACACACATACCACTGTGACACAGGCAATACCCACTGACACCAACATGTCAGACATACCCAATACAGCCAGACCTTAAAGGGTTAAAAGAAAACCCCAAAGACTGTCTGATTATGTCACAACATAAACTGTGCGAGAACTGCATGGGTGATGTTAAATGTTTAAACCTGGGAATTATTTAGTTGCATGGTAAGACACAAGTTTGTAAAAGGTTTATAAACCAAATAAGTTATGTAGTGTTATTGTAAGCAACTGTTTGTAAACTGCAAGTTTGTTTCCAAGGAAAAGGGGGATGTTGTGGCGTACCGATCACAGAAAGGACACAATCCGTTTTCCGGTCCGTAGACTTTAAATCAGGCGTCATGTCTTTAAGAAGGATCACACCTTTAAGAAACTCGATCTGCAACATAGTTAAGCCCAGAGCGGGGGAGGAGCAGTCGAAGCTGTGCACTGATGAAAGGCAGTCGTACTTTGTGTGGTCTCTGACTCCATTTTGTGTTCAGCATGCAGCCTCAACAATTAAACCTTTTCTGTTGAACCTCTCCGAGTTCAGTATTTTTTGCTAGGAGTACGTAGACTCCTACATTGGTGACCCCGATGCTCAGGACGACTCCTAAGCGTAACCATGGCTGACACAAACGCAGTTTCTGTGAAGCTGCCGGAGTTCTGGGAGAACCTGGCCACCGCCTGTTTCCTTCAAGCCGAATCGCAATTCCGACTCCGCGGCATCACCGCCGACGCAACGATGTACGACTACCTCCTCGCCTCCCTGGGCAGCTCCACAATCACGAAAGTCTGGACAACACTACAAAACCCTCCGGAGGAAGGCAAGTACGCACATCTCCAGGCCGCGCTCCTTAAAAAATTCACAGCCTCCCAATTCTTGCGCAACTGCCACCTCCTCAACCTCCCGGGCCTCGGTGACTCCATGCCGTCAGACTCGCTCTCACACATGCTTGCTCTGACCGACGAGAAACCGCCCGGCTCCCTCTTCCGCACGCTCTTTATCCGCCAACTACCTCCCAGCATCCGCCTGGCGATCGTGGCGTCCAGCCTCATGGACCCCGAGGCCCTGGCCGACGAAGCCGATAAGCTCCTGTCCGCCAGCTCCAACCACGCCGTCACCCCCGACCTGGCCTCCGCAGCGTCGGCGCGCGCTCCACCCTCTATCGCGCGGCCACACAGCTGGGCCACGAGGCCCCCCAGGCCCCCACGTCCCCCAAGCCCTCCGACCCAGGGCTACTGCTACTTCCATACCCGGTTCGGCGCACGGGCACGCCGCTGCAGCCATCCCTGCACGTTTCCAACCGCCCCCACACCGGCCTACATGATGGCCGTGGGGCAAGCAGGCGCGCTGCTGTACGTTACGGGCAGCGCCTCCGGACGCCATTTCCTATGCGACACGGGCGCGCAGCGCAGCATCATCCCCGCGTCCGCCCTCGAGATCCAGCGAGGCGGCCGTGGCCCTGCGCTGGCTGCTGCCAACGGCACCGACATCCGGACGTACGGCACCCACACCATCACCATCGACCTCGCATGCCGCCGCTACCACTGGGAGTTTATCACCGCCATGGTGCTCTCCCCGCTCCTCGGTGCGGATTTCCTGTGCGCCCACAGCCTGTTGGTCGACATGCCTCGACGCCGCCTCATGGACATGAACACCATGTCACCTATCCCGGGCGCCATGGCAACCCCCACAACCCGCCGAAATGGCATGGCAGTGCCGCGCCCGCTCAACGGACGACTACTCAGCACTCCTGGCTGAGTTCCCAGCCCTCACCAACCCGACCTTCTCTGGGAAGGTTGCTAAGCACGGGGTAGAACACTTCATCCCCACCACAGGCCCACCGGTGTATGCCCACGCCCGCAGGCGGGACCCGGCCAAGCTGGAGATCGCGCGGGCCGAGTTCACCACAATGGAACAGCTCGGCATCATCCGCCGCTCCAACAGCCCCTGGGCCTCCCCACTCCACATCGTCACCAAACCCGACGGGGGATGGCACCCCTGCGGGGACTACCGGCGCCTAAACGACACCACCACGCCGGATCGGTACCCCATACCGCACATTCAAGACTTCTCGGCTAGACTGGCCGGCCGCTCAGTCTTCTCCAAAGTCGACCTGGTGCGCGGTTACCATCAGGTGCCAGTCCACCCCACGGACTTTCCCAAGACGGCCATAATCACCCCTTTTGGGCTATTCGAGTTCCTCCGAATGCCCTTCGGCCTCAAAAACGCGGCCCAGGCCTTCCAGCGGCTCATGGACTCGGTCCTCCGGGACCTGAAGTTCCTCTTTGTCTACCTGGATGACATCCTGGTAGCTAGTTCCTCCAAGCAGGAACACATCGAGCACCTCCGCACCCTGTTCCAGCGGCTCAGTGAGCACGGGCTCATCATCAGCCCAGCCAAGTGCCAATTCGGCCTCAGCAGGATCGAATTCCTCGGCCACCACATCACGCAGGACGGAGCCATTCCCCTGCCCGCCAAGGTGCAAGCTGTCCAGCAGTTCCCCCGGCCTACCACCATCAAAGGCCTCCAGGAGTTCTTGGGGATGATCAACTTTTACAACCGCTTCATTCCCGGAGCGGCCTCCCTCATGCGGCCCCTATACGAAGCCCTCCGGGGTAAGAAAGCCAGAATGGCGATCGAGTGGTCGGCGGACATGTTGACCGCTTTCGACTCGACCAAAAAGGCGCTCGCCGACGCCACCATGCTCGCTCACCCACAGCCCAACGCCAGGGTGGCCCTCACCACGGACGCCTCCGATCACGCGGTCGGCGCCATGTACGAACAGTGGGTCGACGGGGCCTGGCAACCGCTGGCCTTTTTCAGCCGCCAACTGTGCCCCCCGGAGGCCAAATACAACGCCTTTGACCGCGAGCTCCTCGCACTGTACCTGGCAGTCCGCCATTTTAGATTTCTTCTGGAGGGACGCCCCTTCACCGCGTTTGTCGACCACAAACCCCTGACATTCGCGATGGCGAAATCTGCGGACTGTGGTCAGCCAGGCAACAATGCCAGCTCACCGCGGTGTCCGAATTCACCACGGACATCCGGCACGTCTCCGGTCGAGACAACGCGGTGGCCGACTGCCTATCCCGCCCCGCCGTCCACGGCGCCCACCTGGCAGTGGACTATGCTCAACTGGCAGCGGAGCAACGCACTGACCCCGATCTGCTCTCCACGCCCAAAACCCTCCCAGGGCTGCGATTGACCGACATCGCCTGCGGCCCGTCCGCCGTCACAGTCAAATGCGACACCTCCTTGGCACAACCCCGCCCCGTAGTCCCGGCGTCCTGGCGAAAACGGGTGTTCGACATCGTCCACGGCCTCTCACACCCCGGCACCCGCGCGTCCATTAGACTGGAGGCCAACCGATTTGTCTGGCGTGGCCTGCGCAAAGATGTGCGCATCTGGTCCAGATCCTGCATAGCTTGCCAGCGTGCCAAAATCCACCAGCACGTCAAAGCCCCACTCGAGGAGTTCACCGTGCCAGAAAGAAGGTTCGACCACGTCCACATCGACCTCGTCGGCCCCCTGCCGCCATCACAAGGTCACACGTACCTGCTGACAATCGTGGACCGTACCACCCGCTGGCCCGAGGCCATTCCACTAACGTCCACCACCACCGCCGACATCGCGAGGGCGTTCATCGGGACCTGGGTCGCTCGGTTCGGCGTCCCCTCTGACATGACGTCGGATAGAGGCCCGCAGTTCACCTCTGATCTGTGGGCCGCCATCGCCCGAAACCTCGGGGTGGCCGTTCACCACACCACGGCTTACCACCCCCAAGCCAACGGACTGTGCGAGCGATTCCACAGGTCCATGAAGGTGTCCCTCCGCGCCAGCCTCAAGGATGAGGCCTGGATTGACCGCCTCCCGTGGGTGCTACTTGGCCTACGCTCCGCGGTCAAGGAAGACCTGCAAGCCTCGGCGGTGGAACTCGTGTACGGCCAGCCACTGCGCGTACCCGGAGAGTTCCTGCCCACTGCCACGACCCCCTGGTCGGCTGACCAGCAACGCCGCGCTTTCGCCAACCGAGCACAACAGTTCGCTCCGGTACCCACCGGCCAGCACGGCGAACCAGCAACCCGCGTACCACCTAGCCTGCACATGGCCAAATTTGTTTTCGTGCGCCATGACGCCCACCGAGGACCTCTACGGCCCCCATACGACGGACCCTACAAGGTACTCCAGATGGGAAACAAGTTCTTCCTCCTCCAAGTGGGCGGCAGAACTGACAAGGTGTCGGTCGACCGGCTCAAGCTGGCGCACCTAGAGCCCGACGAACCCGTTCAAGTGGGCCAACCCCCACCGCGGGGCAGACCGCCTAAGAGCCCAACGCGTCCGACCGCCCCGCTCCCGACACCAACCGCCAAGAGCCGTTCCAGCTGTGCCATCAACCCACCACGCCGGTTCGTACACTCCCCACTAGCGGATTCTGGGGGGAGCTGTGTGGCGTACCGATCACAGAAAGGTCACAATCCGCTTTTTGGTCCGTAGACTATAAATCAGGCGTCATGCCTTTAAGAAGGATCACACCTTTAAGAAACTCGATCTGCAACATAGATAAGCCCAGAGCGGGGGAGGAGCAGTCGAAGCTGGGGACGGATGAAAAGCAGTCAGACTTGGTGTAAGCTCTGACGCCATTTTTGTGTGCAACATGTGGTCTCAACAATTAAACCTTTTCTGTTGAACCTCTCCGAGTTCAGTATATTTTGTTAGGAGTACGTAGACTCCTACAGTGCCATATTCTTGCGGTCTCCGTTGTATCTCTGCAGCGCCCCTTGCGGCTGCTTCATGTGATACTGCCATACTGAAAGCTTTGTCCAGCGTAAGGTCCTTTTCTGATAGAAGCCGTTTCTGGGTTCCTTCACTTTGTAGCCCACATACAAACTTGTCCCTTAACGTGTCTGCTAGTCCCGCTCCAAACTGGCAGTATTTCGATAGCTTGCGCAGTTCCGTTAGGTACTCAGCATTGCTTTCGTCTTTGTGTTGGTTCCTTTTATGGAACTTAAATCGTTCTGCTATCAGCAGCGGTGTGGGGTTTAAGTGGTCCTGTAGGATTTCTACTATGCTTTCAAAATTCTTGTTTACCGGCTTCTCTGGGGTTATTAGATTTCGCAGTAACCCATAAGTTTTTGCACCCATGGAATTTAACAGAACCAGTGCTTTATTAGCATCTGGCACTTCATTCGCCCTGCAGTACACCTCAATACGTTCCACATATGTCGCCCAATCTTCGACTTCATTGTCGAACGTAGAGATACTGCCACTCTTCGGCATCCTTGGTTGTGCGTTAACTATCACCAATGGCGCCTCCCGCGCTTCCCCTTCTTCTCTGCAGGCACAAAATGGCGTCTCCCGTGCTTTCCTTCCTTCCCGCGCTCACCCGTCTTCGCTGCGGCTTCGCAAAATGGCGTCTCCCGCGCTCTTCCTTCTTCTCCGCAGCTCAATGGCGCCTCCCGCGCTCTCCCTGCTTCTCCACGGCTCAATGGCGCCTCCCGCGCTCTCCCTGCTTCTCCACGGCTCAATGGCGTCTCCCGCGCTCTCCCTGCTTCTCCACGGCTCAATGGCGTCTCCCGCGCTCTCCCTGCTTCTCCGCGGCTCAATGGCGTCTCCCCTTGCTTCGCCCCGCGGACCCTGATCAGCCCGTGATCCTTGGCTGTGCTCTGCGCGTTCTTCTCTTGATATTTGTCGACGCCGCTCAGTCTAGAACCCGGCTGTTTCTTACCCTCTCTCCGGTTTTGCAGTATTTTTCTTCGACGCCGCTCTGTGATCAACCCCCAGCTGCGCCCTGCTCTCTTCACCCTTTTTCTTACCCCGTCGACGCTGCCCAGCTCTCTCCCTCTGCCGTCGGTCGGCTCCAGCCGCCGCTGCTCGGGAAGGGTCTGCTCTGGACCTGTCGTCGGTCTCTTACTGCTCGTTGTGGCTGGGGAACCAAGCCCGGCTCTCCACAGCCTCCCCAGTGAAGTTGGATCTCTGCCTGACTGCTGGGCGGTTGCTCGCGGTCGACGCCCGTGTTCCTAGACTCGACTATTTATTTTTTTTTGTTTTGTTTTTTTTGTTTAATGTTGCAGGTAGATTCGCATCAACACTCGTTGCCACTGTTAGATCCGTGGTTCAGTGGATAAGTAATTACACGGATGCTGTATATAAACAAATAACAGGTCTTTACTGGAGGAGGGTCATCTCTAGACTGGAGTACAGAGGCATGCACACAGCTTATATACCGGTGTGGTTACTGCCGGTACTACAGTATACAGGAGCTGTAAAAAGTAGTTCTGACTTAAAGCACATACACTACACTACCCACCCATTTAATCTCCTCCCACAGCCCATGCACACTCTCCCCTATCACGGACTCTACCCACCCATTTAATCTCCTCCCACAGCCCACACTCTCCCCTATCACAGACTCTACCCACCCATTTAATCTCCTCCCACAGCCCATGTACACTCTCCCCTATCACAGACTCTACCCACCCATTTAATCTCCTCCCACAACCCATGCACACTCTCCCCTATCACGGACTCTACCCACCCATTTAATCTCCTCCCACAGCCCATGTACACTCTCCTCTATCTTTGGCCGTGATTTTGCCAGTGGAGGTGGCGTCGCGGTGGGAGTGCTGATTGGCGGGTTCTGGTCCCACTCCTGGCTGCATCCGTTCTGTAAAAAGGAGTTTCCGTTAACAGAACTTGTTAAACCCGCCCTTGGAGGTTCCCCGCCAATTAAAAGGAAGCGTGTCTGATGATGTCATTTGATGACTCATCATCAGCCGGTTTCCTTAAAGGGGCCACGGCCACTTTGATTTTGACAGTTGTGCTGTCAGTATTCTGCAGCATTCAGGTGCTGCAAACACTGACAATCACTGCACAGAGGTGCGCGGCTGCACCTAGGCTCTCTCATGACTCCTTCCATATGCTTATGGAGGGAGTCACAGCACGCAGGGAGGTTCTCTTCCCTCCCAATGGGCGGAAGAGACCGGCCCAGGAGACCAACACAGCCTGGTTGCACATTGCATAGGAGTACACAAGCAGGGATGTGTCAGGAGGACCAGGCTGCAGTGGTGCAAACCTTTCAATGATCTCAGTAGATCACGATACGTTAGTACAAAGCCACACTCAACATCACCCTGCTTTGCCACTCATCACATCCCCATCACTCTGCCTTCCCTACCCTACTCCTGCACATCCTTACTCACACCAACTTACCTTGTACCTCCACCCATGCCTCTCGATCTACATTATCACATCCCCATCTCACTAGCCATCCCTCACACTCACCCTCATCCTAGTCCAATCATACCAACTAACACAGAAGGGTAGGCACTTGGGTGTTTTATGCAATGTTCATGTAAATTTTCGGTTAATGTGTTGTCAAACATTGAAATCTTTATTTTCAGCACTTTGCCTTATTGGACAGATCTGTGCTCGCCTTTGGAAGTGTCTTAGTGAGTTGCAGTGAATGGTGAGACATAACGGTATCCCCCGCAATGGTGATGAGTATGAAAGGAACGGCTTGGTCATTGTAGGAATGCTTTATGGTGATGGTGTGGGGTGGTGTTAATCTGGTGCATCATGTGGCAGCCAGGGTGTACAGCGTCAAGTGAAGTAAATCTGGCCATGGTAAGGCCATTGCTGGCCTCCCGGGCAGCAATGTGGTCGGGTGCTGATGCCCTGTGTCCTGTGCAGCATCAGATGATTGCAGAGAAGGTTGGTATTGTTGTTGGTGATGTTGGTGTGCCTGGTGAAGTTGGTGTTGGGACTGATCGTGGAGGGATTCAGAGGGCCAAGGTGAGATTTTTTCAAGGGCACCGATGTTGCTGGAATAGATGGCAGCTGAAGTTGAGATGACAGAAGCGATCTGTCAATGGTGAGAGAGCTTGCTCCAAGGAGGTGACAGTGGATAGAGAGTTTACTCCAAACACTTCCAAACTGCATACAGCTCAAAAGTGTCCTCCAAGCCCTGACGGCTCAAGCTTCTGACACTGGAAAGTGACCAGCTGTGAAATGGTAGCTTTCAGGCCACTTTTGCAGCCCTCACCTATTCACAGCAAAGGGGAGACACAGAGAACCCGACCTACTTACCTGACGTGATCTCCGAACGACGTGAACCCCGGAAAAAATGTGGTTAAATAGAAATAGGCTGGCAAAATAGTAGTTAACAAGCACTTAACAAGCAGTTAAATATCTTAAATGCCTCCCCCGCCGCTTGGTGTCTGGTCATAGACATAGACATAGAAGATGGAGTAGGCCATTCGGCCCTTCGAGCCTGCTCCACCATTCAACGAGATCATGGCTGATCATCCAAACCCTAGCACCCGGTCCCTACACCGACAGCCATCCCACCCAAGCCCTATCCCCGTAACCCTTAACCCCGCGTATTTAATCCCCCCTAACACTAAGGGGCAATTTTTATCATGGCCAATCAACCTAACCCGCACATCTTTGGACTGTGGGAGGAAACCGGAGCACCCGGAGGAAACCCACGCAAACACGGGGAGAATGTGCAAACTCCACAGTCACCCGAGGCCGGATTTGAACCCGGGTCCCTGGCGCTGTGAGGCAACAGTGCTAACCACTATGCCACTGTGCTGCCCTGAAATCACAGACCTGACACTTTGGAAACTTACATGGAGGCGGGTTCCCAACCCGCTGTCAATCATTTCGATTTTGACAGCAGACCCGCCTCCAAACACACCCTCTGAGCGCCGGCAAAACTCAGCCCATGGACTCGACCCACCCGTTTAATCTCCTGAGGGGAAGAACTGCAATTCTCTCTGTCCAAAATGTTCATGAATCAAAGCTCTAGAATATTCAATGCAACCTCACATCCTCCATTCTTAATGCTGACGTGAAAATTCCACAATCCCATCATATTCCACACAACATTTCATTATCCTTCACTTTGCCCCTTGTACTGGTGTCTCTGCCAGGTTTCCACTGCTCCAGTCTGGTTTGAAGAATACTGAGCTGACAGCACAGATAAATTACCTTGTGAGATAAACAAGACGGTGGGCACCTCTTAACATATTAAGGAGGCAAGAGAGGAAAGTTTGAATCATTTAGATTCAAAATATCCTTTCTTGATGGGATGACAAAAACAATACAGCTCAGCTTTCAAACTTCTGTCAGGAAGGATATTGCCAGTCTACGCAGCTCAGTGCAAAGTTGTGTGTTATGACCATGCCAGGCCACAAGATGGTGATGTGGGATTTAATAATGAGCGAGGTTTTCAGTGTAATCAGCTGAGGAACAAAACAACAACCCTTCTTGGCAACCAAGCGGGTGATTAGGCAAAGCCATGTGAGTTCAGGCCTTGCGCCATTTTTCTTATTGATTCATCGAGTTATGTGGAACTAGGTTTTCCACAGCAGGTGTCAGTATTGCCAACTCTCGCAAATCCATCGTGAGAGATGCGGTTTCGGAGTGAAACATAGAAGATAGGAGCAGGAGTAGGCCATTCGGCCCCTCGAGCCTGCTCCGCCATTCAACGCGATCATGGCTGATCATCCAAATTCAGTACCCTGTCCCTGCCTTCTCCCCATATCTCTTGATCCCTTTAGCCTTAAGAATTATATCTAACTCCTTCTTGAATATATTTAATGAATTGGCCTCCACTGCCTTCTGTGGTAGAGAATTCCACAGGTTCACCACTCTCTGGGTGAAGAAATTCCTCCTCATTTCTGTCGTAAATGGCTTACCCCTTATCCTTAGACTGTGACCCCTGGTTCTGGACTCCCCCTGCTGGCGAGGTGACAGCGTGGCCACCGATCCACCTGCTCCTGATCCTATTTCTTATGTTCTTGTGTCAGAAAGAAAGCATCACTCGCGATGGAACGCCTAAATCTCGGCACACGCGCTTTGCACATGCGCGAAGAAGAAATACGCCGATTGATGCTATTAGTGAAATCACAAACAAGTTCTTTTGCATTTGAAACTTTGCTGAAATGCCTGCCAGAGGAAATCTTTATCACGGCATTTACGTCATTGCACATCGCGACCAGAGCAATACACCTTCTGTTGGCTACCATATATGCCTTTAATCTCTGATTCCAACCTACTGACCTATCAGTGGTCATTAACAGCAGTCTTCTAGAAGCCCTTTCAAAGCTGACAAATTTCTGCCTTCTAGTAAACCAGAGACGATTATCAAATAAAATTTGACAGCAAGCCACATAAGTAGATATTAGGGCAGGTGACCAAAAGCTTGGTCAAAGAGGTCAGTTTTAAGGCGCGTCTTAAAGGAGGAGAGGTTTAGGGAGGGAATTCCAGAGCTTAGGGCCCGGGCAGCTGAAGACACGGCCGCCAATGGTGGAGCGATTAAAATGGGGAATGCGCAAGTGGCCAGAATTGGAGGAGCGCAGAGATCTCGGAGGGTTTTAGGGCCGGAGGAGGTTGTGTTCTGGAATGAGTGACGGTCTGGCCTTGCATTGTGTCATCAAAAACTACGAACAGGCTCAGCAATTTGAACAAGGCAGGTTGGTAAATGCCTTCAGAAGAAGTGATCGGTAGCAAACTGATTTAAATAACTTGGTGAAATACACAAAGAGCTGTCAATTTTTTTTATTTGTTCCCGGGATGTGGGCATCGCTGGCAAGGCTGGCATTTGTTGCCCATCCCTAGTTGCCCTTGAGAAGGTGGTGGTGAGCCGCCTTCTTGAACCGCTGCAGTCCGTGTGGTGAAGGTGCTCCCACAGTGCTGTTAGGGAGGGAGTTCCAGGATTTGGACCCAGCGACGATGAAGGAACGGCCAATATACTTCCAAGTCAGGATGTTGTGTGACTTGGAGGGGAACTTGTTCCCATGCACCTGCTGCCCTTGTCCTTCTAGGTGGTAGAGGTCACGGATTTGGGAGGTGCTGCCGAAGAAGTTCAGGCGAGTTGCTGCAGTGCATCTTGTAGATGGTACACACTGCAGCCACGGTGCGCCGGTGGTGGAGGGAGTGAATGTTTAAGGTGGTGGATGGGGTGCCAATCAAGCGGGCTGCTTTGTCCTGGATGGTGTCGAGCTTCTTGAGTGTTGTTGGGGCTGCACTCATCCAGGCAAGTGGAGAGTATTCCATCACACTCCTGACTTGTGCCTTGTAGATGGTGGAAAGGCTTTGGGGAGTCAGGAGGTGAGACACTCACCGCAGAATACCCAGCCTCTGACCTTTGCTGGTTGCCACTTTATTTATGAGGCTGGTCCAAGTAAGTTCCAGTTAAATTAAACACATTTGAACAAATCCCAAAAGATGTCTGCATTTGAATTCAAAATGTTTGGTCATTCAGAGTAAGGTCCCTCTGCAATGTTCCATTAAATACTCACAGTTTACACAGCATAATCAGCTGACACCTGTAACAGTGGTATCAGCTAGGGCCTGATTTTTGAGAGTGAAGCTGGTTTTAAACCTCTTATGTACTGGACAGAATTAAAGAAGCCTATACTAAAAACTAGGTAAAAATGCTTCATTTTTTTTATCATAACCTCGATACTATCTCAACCATTTCCCCAGGAAGCAAGGATCCAAGGTCTATACAGTATTATTCCACTGCTTTAAGTTAAGTGTCAGCCATGGCTCAGTGGGCAGCATTCTCGCCTCTGAGTCAGAAGGTTGTGGGTTCTAAATCCCACTCTAGAAACTTGAGCACAACAATCTAAGCTGACACTCCAGTGCAGTGCTGAGGGAGCGCTGCACTGTCGGAGGTGCTGTTTTTCGGCTGAGACATTAAAACAAGGCTCCGTCTGACCCCTCAGGTGGATGTAAAAGATCCCCATGGCACTGCTTGAAGAAGAGCAGGGGAGTTTTCCCCAGTGTCCTGGCCAATATTTATCTCTCGACCAACAGCACTGGCCATTTATCTCATTGCTGTCTCTGGAATCTTGCTGTGCACAAGTTGGCTGCCACGAATTCCCGACATTACAACATTGACCACACTTCAAATTGTACTTTATTGGCTGTAAATCGCTTGGGACGTTCTGAGGTGCTATATAAATGTGTGTTCTATCTTTCCGCTTTACTTATTCCCCTATAATGGGAAATGACTACCTCTGTCCGCTGTTGACAGTGAAATGGAGAATAGCTTTAAGAAGAATGTGTCTATGATTTTACTATCAATCTATGGCCAATTTTCCTTCACATTGTCTGTTTAATGATTCAGCAACAACAACGTGTATTTATATAGTGCCTTTAACGTAGTAAGACTTCCCAAGGCGCTGCACAGGAGTATTATAAGACAAAAAATTTGACACCGAGCCACATAAGGAGAAATTAGGGCAGGTGACCAAAAGCTTGGTCACAGAGGTCAGTTTTAAGGAGCGTCTTAAAGGAGGAAAGAGAGGTAGAGAGGCGGAGAGGTTTAGGCAGGGAATTCCAGAGCTTAGGGCCTAGGCAACCATCTACAAAGTAGTTAACAACCCGTCTGAAAAAGAAACATTCATCAAAACTGCTGCAGGCAAAGAGAGGACAAATGGGGATAGAAATTACTTCGCTGGATCCAAAGTGGGCGCCACAAAGTTGAATTCTGCAGCTCGACGTTCCTTGCTGGAAGCGCGCCTGACATCATATTGGTTTGGGTGCTCAAAAGGTATCCTTGGTGGTCACCAGCAACAAACACAGGCATCAGTTACCTGTTCTAGTGCTACTAGAGGTGGCTCCCCAGTGGCTACAGCTTGGGAGGTGGAAGGTTGCTGAATCTCCAGTGAGAGTCCTTGAGATGGCCATAGTGGACCACCTCAAGGAGCTGTGACCGGTGGTGACTGCTGGGACTCGGCTTCAGCTGTCCCAGGTGGCTGTCTGGCACCAACAAGGGCACTGGTTGAAAGGCTTGTGGGGAGCAGGCGTGTTGTCCTCCTGAGAGAGGACAGCAGGTGCCTCTCCCATGGAGCCAATGCTATTCTTAAGCTGTTGAGCCTCAGCACTATCACTGCTCTGCGCAAGAAGAGAGTGCAGGTGTGCTGGGAGGCTCTTGAAGCATCTATCCATGCTCTCCTTCAGGTTTTGCTTTGAGGACATGAATGTCAGGGTAGAATAGAGTGTGAAAGGTGGCAGAGGTGTGAGCAGGTGAAGGAAGTAAGAGTGAGGAGAGTAGCAGATGTAGAGTGTTGCAGTTGGAGCAGAAGGAAGTGGAGTAAAGTGTGCTGCAGTGATTGGAGGAGAATGGTAATTGTCCCTAACCCGCGGCTTCTACCACCTAGAAGGACAAGGGCAGAAGGTGCATGGGAACACCATCACCTCCCAGTTCCCCTCCAGGTCACACACCATCCTGTCTTAGAAATACATCGGCTGTTCCTTCACCGTCGCTGGGTCAAAATCCTGGAACTTCCTCCCTAACGGCACTGTGGGAGCACCTTCACCTCAGATAAGGCGACCAAAGCTGCACACAATACTCAAGGTGTGGTCTCACCAAGGCCCTGTACAACTGCAGCATAGTTTGTCTATTATGTAGGGTTCAGCAACCGCAAGACAGGTGGCTGTCATGAGTTCCCTAATATATACTAGAGTATATTTGTTTGTTTTTTGGTGAGTTAACATTAACTAATAATCATTAAATCTTTATGTACCTGGTCCATTGCGGGTGAATATCGTGAGCGATGACTTTGTTTAAACTGGGCTGTGCTGTACGTGAGGGCTCACCACGCAGACCAGATGAGGGGATTTGGATGAGGGAAAGTTCCTGAAACGGGATTTTGAAAGAGTGATTCTCTTTCACTGGGGGTTACAAGATCACAAGATAGTTATGGATGAGTTATGGATCCATGCAGAAACTTTAATGTCTCCCGCTCGCGGCATTCCATTGTCACTTAAATAATTTCACCGATTTTGCCTCCACAACCCGATCTGGGTCTTCATCCCATGTGTTGTTCACTCTTATGTGAAGATCTTCGTACTACCAGTCCTAAGTTTCCCAATTACTAGTGTACTCTTGTCTTAATCTCACAATTTCAAGAGTGAAGTTAGGAAACACTTCTACACACAAACGGTGGTAAAAGTTTGGAACTCTCTTCCGCAAATGGCAATTGATGCTCGATCAATTGTTAATTTTAAATCGGAGATTATCTTTCTGTTAACCAAAGGTATAAAGGGATATGGGGCAAAGTGGGTAGATGGTGTTAGGTCGCAGATCAGCCATGATCTCAGTGAATGGCGGAGCAGGCTCAAGGGGCTGAATGAAACATGGAAACATAGAAGATAGGAGCAGGAGTAGGCCATTCGGCCCCTCGAGCCTGCTCCACCATTCAATGAGATCATGGCTGATCAACCAAACTCAGTACCCTGTCCCTGCTTTCTCCCCATATCCCTTGATCCCTTTAGCCTTAAGAAATATATTTAACTCCTTCTTGAATATATTTAATGAATTGGCTTCAACTGCCTTCTGTGGTAGAGAATTACAGAGGTTCACCACTCTCTGGGTGAAGAAATTCCTCCTCATCTCTGTCCTAAATGGCTTACCCCTTAGACTGTGACCCCTGGTTCTGGACTCCCCCGCCATCGGGAACATCCTTCCTGTATCTAGTCTGTCTAGTCCTGTTAGAATTTTATAAGTTTCAATGAGATCCCCTCTCATTCTTCTAAACTCCAGCGAGTATAAGCCCAATCAACCCAATCTCTCCTCATACGTCATTCCTGCCATCCCAGGTATCAGTGGTGAATCTTCGTTGCACTCCCTCCATGGCAAGAACATCCTTCCTCAGATAAGGCGACCAAAACTGCACACAATACTCAAGGTGTGGTCTCACCAAGGCCCTGTACAACTGCAGCAAGACATCCTTGTTCCTGTACTCGAACCCTCTCGCATACCATTTGCCTTCTTAACCGCCTGCTACACCTGCATGCATATGTTCAGCGACTGGTGCACAAGGACGCCCAGGTCTCGTTGCACTTCCCCTTCTCCCAATCTATTGCCGTTCAGATAATAATCTGCCTTCCTGTTTTTGCCAAAACGTGGATAACCTCGCATTTATCCACATTATACTGCATCTGCCATGCTTCTGCCCAATCACCCAACCTGTCCAAATCATCCTGTAGTTTCTCGGCATCCTCCTCACAGTACACACGCCCACCCAGCTTTGTCTGCAAACTTGGAGATATTATATCTAGTTCCCTCGTCTAGATCATTACTATATATTGTGAATAGCTGGGGTCCTAGGACCGATCCCTGCGGTACCCCACTAGTCACTGCCTGCCACTCAGAAAAAGACCCGTTTATTCCAACTCTTTGCTTCCTGTATGCCAACCAGTTCTCTATCGAAGTCAGTACCTTGCCCCCAATCCCATGTGCCTTAACTTTACACAATTCTTTTTCCGAGTGGCAGGCAGTGACTAGTGGGGTACCGCAGGGATCGGTCCTAGGACCCCAGCTATTTACAATATATATTAATGATCTGGACAAGGGAACTAGATGTAATATCTCCAAGTTTGCAGATGACACAAAGCTGGGTGGGCGTGCGTGCTGTGAGGAGGATGCCAAGAAACTCCAGGATGATTTGGACAGGTTGGGTGATTGGGCAGAAGCATGGCAGATGCAATATAACATGGATAAATGCGAGGTTATCCACTTTGGTGTCAAAAACAGGAAGGCAGATTATTATCTGAATGGCAATAGATTGGGAGAAGGGGAAGTGCAACGAGACCTGGGTGTCCTTGTGCACCAGTCGCTGAAGGTAAGCATGCAGGTGCAGCAGGCGGTTAAGAAGGTAAATGGTACGTTGTCATTCGTAGCGAGAGGGTTTGAGTACAGGAACAAGGATGTCTTGCTGCAGTTGTACAGGGCCTTGGTGAGACCACACCTTGAGTATTGTGTGCAGTTTTGGTCGCCTTATCTGAGGAAGGATGTTCTTGCCATGGAAGGAATTCAGCGAAGATTCACCAGGCTGATACCTGGGATGGCAGGAATGACGTATGAGGAGAGATTGGGTCGATTGGGCTTATACTCGCTGGAGTTTAGAAGAATGAGAGGGGATCTCATTGAAACTTATAAAATTCTGACAGGACTGGACAGACTAGATGCAGGAAGGATGTTCCCGATGGTCGGGGAGTCCAGAACCAGGGGTCACAGTCTAAGGATAAGGGGTAAGCCATTTAGGACAGAAATGAGGAGGAATTTCTTCACCCAGAGAGTGGTGAACCTGTGGAATTCTCTACCACAGATGGCAGTAGAGGTCAATTCATTAAATATATTCAAGAAGGAGTTGGATATACTTCTTAAGGCTAAAGGGATCAAGGGATACGGGGAGAAGGCAGGGACAGGGTACTGAATTTGGATGATCTGCCATGATTTCATTGAATGGCGGAGCAGGCTCGAGGGGCCGAATGGCCTACTTCTGCTCCTATCTTCTATGTTTCTATGTTTCTATGAAGGAGGGTGTGTCTTATGAAGAAAGGTTGAGCAGGTTGTACCTATACTCATTGGAGTTTAGAAGAATGAGTCGGAATCTTATTGAAACATAAGATTCTGAGGGGGCTTGACAGGGTAGATGCAGAGCGGATGTTTCCCCTCATGGAGGAATCTAGAACTAGGGGGCATAATTTCAGAATAAGGGGGCACCCTTTTGTGGTAAACCACTTCTATCGTTCACTATCGTTACACTATGGTTATCACTGTTTATATCGTTACACTATGGTTATCACTGTTTACACTGCTGTATCACTACACAAGGTCACCTCTTGCCACGCTGTTATACCTGGGCTGACCACAGCTGACTCCGCCCATGGCTCCGCCTGCTTGCCCAGGTATAAAGGTGGTCGACTGGCTGGTATTCCTCCTTGTTGGATCCGATCACCCACGAGGGTGGGCTCTGTTATTTAGCCAATAAAAACCTATAGTTACTAACTTAACTCGTCGCTTTTCATGAACTGAATTGATAGGTATATCACCTTTTAAATCAGAAATGAGGAGGAATATCTTCTCGCAGAGGGTCGTGAATCTTTGGAATTCTCTTCCCCAGAGAGCTGTGGAGGCTGGGTCATTGAATATATTTAAGGTGGAGATAGACAGATTTTTTAATTGTAAGGGAGTCAAGGGTTATGGGGTGTGGGCAGGGAAGTGGAGTTAAGGCCAAGATTAGATCAGCCTTGATCTTATTGAATGGCGGAGCAGGCTCGAGGGGCTGAATGGCCTACCCCTGCTCCTACGTCTTATGTTCTTATGTTCTTTGCTTTGTGAAGGGAACATGAACAATGAAAACATCATCAACCAGCTGATTGGGCAGAAGCTGGTGAACTTGGAAAGGTTTGTCTTAACCTGTTGATCATGTATTATTAGTGAAAGTCGCAGTGAGCAATATGAACAGTTTAACAGATACAGTAATATTGGTGCACAGTCGGGTGGAATAGTTCATTGTTATTGGTAGATCTTCCATGGCGTTGCTCACAGGCAGTCTGGGGCCGAGAGCTTGGTTACTGAGCCCCACTCTCAGCTCCTCACTGTTGACCGGCTCCTCCCAGCCCTTGATTTTGGTGCTCACTCCCTGATCTGTAAATGTAGACAACCATTTATCATTGGTAGACCTCCCATGCCATTGCTCATAGGTAGTCAATGACCCGTTTATTCCAACTCTTTGCTTCCTGTATGCCAACCAGTTCTCTATCGAAGTCAGTACCTTGCCCCCAATCCCATGTGCCTTAACTTTACACAATTCTTTTTCCGAGTGGCAGGCAGTGACTAGTGGGGTACCGCAGGGATCGGTCCTAGGACCCCAGCTATTTACAATATATATTAATGATCTGGACAAGGGAACTAGATGTAATATCTCCAAGTTTGCAGATGACACAAAGCTGGGTGGGCGTGCGTGCTGTGAGGAGGATGCCAAGAAACTCCAGGATGATTTGGACAGGTTGGGTGATTGGGCAGAAGCATGGCAGATGCAATATAACATGGATAAATGCGAGGTTATCCACTTTGGTGTCAAAAACAGGAAGGCAGATTATTATCTGAATGGCAATAGATTGGGAGAAGGGGAAGTGCAACGAGACCTGGGTGTCCTTGTGCACCAGTCGCTGAAGGTAAGCATGCAGGTGCAGCAGGCGGTTAAGAAGGTAAATGGTACGTTGTCATTCGTAGCGAGAGGGTTTGAGTACAGGAACAAGGATGTCTTGCTGCAGTTGTACAGGGCCTTGGTGAGACCACACCTTGAGTATTGTGTGCAGTTTTGGTCGCCTTATCTGAGGAAGGATGTTCTTGCCATGGAAGGAATTCAGCGAAGATTCACCAGGCTGATACCTGGGATGGCAGGAATGACGTATGAGGAGAGATTGGGTCGATTGGGCTTATACTCGCTGGAGTTTAGAAGAATGAGAGGGGATCTCATTGAAACTTATAAAATTCTGACAGGACTGGACAGACTAGATGCAGGAAGGATGTTCCCGATGGTCGGGGAGTCCAGAACCAGGGGTCACAGTCTAAGGATAAGGGGTAAGCCATTTAGGACAGAAATGAGGAGGAATTTCTTCACCCAGAGAGTGGTGAACCTGTGGAATTCTCTACCACAGATGGCAGTAGAGGTCAATTCATTAAATATATTCAAGAAGGAGTTGGATATACTTCTTAAGGCTAAAGGGATCAAGGGATACGGGGAGAAGGCAGGGACAGGGTACTGAATTTGGATGATCTGCCATGATTTCATTGAATGGCGGAGCAGGCTCGAGGGGCCGAATGGCCTACTTCTGCTCCTATCTTCTATGTTTCTATGTTTCTATGAAGGAGGGTGTGTCTTATGAAGAAAGGTTGAGCAGGTTGTACCTATACTCATTGGAGTTTAGAAGAATGAGTCGGAATCTTATTGAAACATAAGATTCTGAGGGGGCTTGACAGGGTAGATGCAGAGCGGATGTTTCCCCTCATGGAGGAATCTAGAACTAGGGGGCATAATTTCAGAATAAGGGGGCACCCTTTTGTGGTAAACCACTTCTATCGTTCACTATCGTTACACTATGGTTATCACTGTTTATATCGTTACACTATGGTTATCACTGTTTACACTGCTGTATCACTACACAAGGTCACCTCTTGCCACGCTGTTATACCTGGGCTGACCACAGCTGACTCCGCCCATGGCTCCGCCTGCTTGCCCAGGTATAAAGGTGGTCGACTGGCTGGTATTCCTCCTTGTTGGATCCGATCACCCACGAGGGTGGGCTCTGTTATTTAGCCAATAAAAACCTATAGTTACTAACTTAACTCGTCGCTTTTCATGAACTGAATTGATAGGTATATCACCTTTTAAATCAGAAATGAGGAGGAATATCTTCTCGCAGAGGGTCGTGAATCTTTGGAATTCTCTTCCCCAGAGAGCTGTGGAGGCTGGGTCATTGAATATATTTAAGGTGGAGATAGACAGATTTTTTAATTGTAAGGGAGTCAAGGGTTATGGGGTGTGGGCAGGGAAGTGGAGTTAAGGCCAAGATTAGATCAGCCTTGATCTTATTGAATGGCGGAGCAGGCTCGAGGGGCTGAATGGCCTACCCCTGCTCCTACGTCTTATGTTCTTATGTTCTTTGCTTTGTGAAGGGAACATGAACAATGAAAACATCATCAACCAGCTGATTGGGCAGAAGCTGGTGAACTTGGAAAGGTTTGTCTTAACCTGTTGATCATGTATTATTAGTGAAAGTCGCAGTGAGCAATATGAACAGTTTAACAGATACAGTAATATTGGTGCACAGTCGGGTGGAATAGTTCATTGTTATTGGTAGATCTTCCATGGCGTTGCTCACAGGCAGTCTGGGGCCGAGAGCTTGGTTACTGAGCCCCACTCTCAGCTCCTCACTGTTGACCGGCTCCTCCCAGCCCTTGATTTTGGTGCTCACTCCCTGATCTGTAAATGTAGACAACCATTTATCATTGGTAGACCTCCCATGCCATTGCTCATAGGTAGTCAATGAGTGTCAGCATGGATTTGTGAAGGGCCGGTCATGTCTGACTGATCTAATAACCCTTCGGAGGCGGTCAGTAACATGGACAAGGGAGTGTCTCTGGATCTTGTATGTGTGGACTTCCAGAGGGTTAAATTATGAGGACAGGTTGCACAGACTGGGCTTGTATTCCCTCTAGTATAGAATATTAAACGGTGATATAATTGAGGTGTTTAAGATGTTCAAAGAGTTGGTAGGGTAGATTGATAAAAACGATTTCCTCTGGCGGGGAAATCCAGAACAAAGGGGCATGAGATTAAAATTAGAGTTAGCCTGGTCAGGGATGTGATGTCAGGAAGCACTTCTTCTCCCAAAGGCTAGTGGAATTGTGGAACTCTCTCCCCCCATATCTATTGAGGCTGGGGGTCAATTGAAAACTTCAAAAATGAGATTGATAGATTTTTGTTAGGCAAGAGTTTTAAGGGATGTGGAACCAAGGCGGGGAAATGGAGTTAACATACAGGTCAGCCATGCTTTGGCAGAACAGACTCGAGGGGCTGAAAGGCCTCCTCCTGTTCCTAAGTTGATCAAGAGATATCAATCAAAGACAGGTAAATGGATTTGAGGTGCAGAGCAGCCATGGTCTAATTGAATACTGGAGCAGGCTCGAGGGGCTGAATGGCCGGCTCCTGTTGCTTTAAATGTATGCAATTACTTCACATAATTGGTAGAAGGCAAACAATCCCATCACTGCCCATCGCCCACGCACCCTGTGCTATGGGTCATAACCACATGGAAACCTGTTATTGCTTTCTAGCGAAACAAGTCAGTTTAACTTAAGTAAAGCCCAAAGGTTTTTCCCATATATGGTTTCAAGGTGAGGTCAAACCGTGACATAACCGAGTAAGCCCCACCCTCACACTGCGCATCACACTGAGATGAGACATCACAATAGCTTTGTAAAGTAGATAAATATTAGCCAGGATGAGATAACAACAGTTTGTAAAGGCAAGGGAACTGCACTGAGTCTGATCTGTCTAGGACTGAATGCGGTCGGCTCGAACATCTGAACAGCTTTGCTCTGTGAAGACAACACGAACAATTGAAACATCATCAACCAGCGGCTTGGACAGAATTCGTGAACTTTGAAAGGTTTGTCTTTCTGGGATCTCAGGAATGGACGTATGAGGAGAGATTGGGTTGATTGGGCTTATATTCGCTGGAGTTTAGAAGAATGAGGGGATCTCATTGAAACTTATAAAATTCTAACAGGACTAGACAGACTAGATGCAGGAAGGATGTTCCCGATGGTTGGGGAGTCCAGAACCAGGGGTCACCATCTAAGGATAAGGGGTAAGCCATTTAGGACAGAGATGAGAAGGAATTTCTTCACCCAGAGAGTGGTGAACCTGTGGAATTCTCTACCACAGAAGGCAGTTGAGGCCAATTCATTAAATATATTCAAGGAGTTGGATATATGTCTTGAGGCTAAAGGGATCAAGGGATATGGGGAGAAAGCAGGGACAGGGTACTGAATTTGGATGATCAGCCATGATCGCATTGAATGGCGGAGCAGGCTCGAGGGGCCGAATGGCCTACTCCTGCTCCTATCTTCTATGTTTCTATGTTCCTATGTCTTAACCTGTTTATCTTGTATTATTAGTGAAAGTCATAATGAGCAATATGAACAGTTTATCAGATACAGTAATATTGATGCACAGTCAGGTGGAATAGTTCAGTTTGTTATTGGTAGTTCTTCCATAGCGTTGCTCATAGGTAGTCTGAGTCCCGGAGCCTGGTTACTGATGGTTACTGAGCCCCACTTCTCACTGACCGTCTCCTCCCAGTCCTGGAGTTTAATGCTCACTCCCTGATCTGTAAATGTAGACAACTATTTACTGACTGTGACTAACTGTGTTTGGAGCTGTACTTCCAGCTTGTATCATTCCCCGTGAAAGTCAGAGTCAGTTACAGCAAAATCCGTGCAGATATAAAGGCTCAAATCCTGGAAACTGAAAGCAGGTCAGTTCATGCTGGTTGTTCTGATCAACTTGTCCTGGACACGGGGATAGTCTGTGGGACAGCTCAGCCCGACCATTTAAAAAGTCAAGAGCGTCCCTCTTGAAACCGCTGATTGATGTTGAATGAACGGCTCTAAATAAGAGGAGAGGCTGACAGGGAGAGTGAACAACTGAATAATCAGTTTCTCAAAGTGTTCACCAGTACTGAGAGCTCAGGGTTAAGACTCGAAGAATGTACTCCTGGGCAGTAATGCCACTGGAGCTGCCTTGACCGAGCTTGGTACCTGCCCACACAGCTCGACGCTGGCCCAGGTGTTGACTTTTTAAAGGGAATTTGATAAATCCTTTTACAGGTTATATGGTTTACTATACGAGGGGAGCGATAAAATGCCTGTCGTTGTCCTTGTTGCAATCCAGTGATTTTTGTCATTTCTTCTTCTGCCACAGGTACAGGTTGGTGTCAGGACGAGTGAGAGGAAATGGACGGTTTCATCAAACTACCAACAGACTAAAGTTGTCAGTAACAAAACCACAAAGACACCTGGATCACACATCCTGACATCACATCAATGCCAGCAGAGATACCACAAAGGAGGAAACAGCAACACTGAAATACCCCTCAACCCATCCATTCCTTTTGTGTCAACTGTACATCTTTTAATTTCTTTATTTGACGGCCAATAACAGATCCATTAAAACTCGCAGCCAATGATTGGAGATGGTGTTAAACCAACCCTTTCCCTTCTGGCACGTTTCTTTCCCATTTTTAAAAATTTCCCACGCCCCTCTCCCTCCTCCCTAGTTCTCCCCTGGGCTGGACCTTCACGTCCAGCACTCAGGTCCCCGCATCGGCATCAAGCACCAACCCTGCTCCAACTCCAGGCTCAGTTCGGCATTGCTCGGGGTTAACTGCACTGGCACTGGATAGGGCCCAGTCCATACAGTCATCTCCGACCGATGTCGACCGGTGGTCCAAGTGTTGGGACTGAACAGGAAAGTCTCAAGGGTGGACGCTCCGGTTGTTGCCTCGATGGTGTGGAATGGGATGAGCTGGTTAAAGCCAATCCATCCCAGTCAACTACATCGGGTGAAACCCCGGTACCATTTGTACTGAGGCCTCCCAGGATAGAGGAAGAGTCCTCCTCTGGCACCAGCTGGTTCGGAGGTGTCCGTGCCTACTGGTGCCAGAATCAGGCTGGTTCCCCCAAGCGCCACCAGCTACTGTTGGTGTGTCCTTCCCCAGAGGCATCCGTCCCCTCTGGTGACACCAACGCAGCCCCGGGACATTGTCTCCAGTTGGCGCCAGCTCATTTGGGGGCACCACCCTCGGTGGACTCGACCCTACACAGGGTCACCTATGCTGTGGGTGACGTCCACTTTGGTGAGTGCAGCTGCAGATCTCTATTTATAGATCTGTAGCTCCCACCCACCACTGTGGACCCACCTTCAGCCGCTCCCTACGACACTCGAGAGGCACTCCCAGGGAGGGTGCGTGCGCTCCAGAAACCAAACTGGGAGCCTGAGTTGACCACGGCTTCCGTGCGTTGAGGTTTTTCCATGTATTCAAAACAAGGGTGACTTCGAGTCTGAAACTGTGAGTTCTGGAAGTCCCATCACTTGTGGGGGTTGAGTCTTTACCTGGGGTCTTGCAAAGGCCTCAGGCATCGAACTTTGTTGGATTCCCCCTCCCAATTTCCAAGGCGGTTTGGGCAGACTTGATAGGCGCGCCCCAGTTATGGCCAAGGTAGACAGCCCCGCCACTCTGCCTCACAACTTAAGGTTCGCTGGTACAGCTGGTGAACTTCAGTCGTGAAAGCCTCAGAAGGAAGGGAACTGCCCAGGAAACTAGTCCTGTTCCGCCCACCAGAATCCAAATGGTGGGACATGTGGGTCTGGCGGACCTTCCTGCAGGGTTTGGCGCATATCCCGAATTCCCTGCCATCAAATCCACTGGGGCTGGCTTCACTGACCAGTAGGTGAGTTGAGGGAGCAATCCCTGCCAGAGAGGACCACCTTCAGAGAGTATCTGCTGCAGCAGCAGACTGTGTGGGTGCTCTCAATGTAGGAGCAGGATCTATCATCCAGTGGATCTTGCATCGCCACTTAGTTTGTCCTCACACCTTGGGGATCCTTCAGGTTCTGCAGATGCCCATTGGTGCTGAGGGCTTCTTTGGCGAGCAAGTGGAGGATCTGCTGTAGCAGAACCTTCAGGCATTCCCGAATTGACACACAAGGGTGGGAGGGCACTGCTCACTTTGTAGCTTAGCCCACCCCATCTATAGGCCCCTTCCACTCGCCAACACCAGTCCACTCACCATCACCAATCCATTCACCACCACCATCCACTCACCACCACCAATCCATTCACCCCCACCAGCCTATTCAAGGCCTTATCCGGAGCACAATGTCCTTTGTATCTTGCTAGCCCGCCATTCCAGATTAGGACCTGGAATGCAGGTAGCTCACAAGTAACACTCGAGACCCTGTCCAGCTCCACCTCCCCCAGCAGTGATCATGCCTGGATAGCCCACCTC
The DNA here is from genome assembly GCF_052327205.1 of Somniosus microcephalus. NCBI lineage: Eukaryota > Metazoa > Chordata > Chondrichthyes > Squaliformes > Somniosidae > Somniosus > Somniosus microcephalus. Next base: position 5,891,478 of record NW_028225184.1, read on the forward strand.
AGAGTTGTGTGGGTGGGCTATTTCCAGTACTTCCCTGTGGAAGTGGATCACTCTGGATGTTTGGTTTGTCCATCAGAGGAACCATCTACTAGTGGGCATACTGGCAGGTCTTCTACCATCCACACTGAGAGCGAGTGATCGTCATCCAGAAGGCTCAACTGTTGGGGGTATTTCTCCAGTTGAGCTTCCTGGTTGACCATCACTCTGCCAGTAATGTATCCACAGGTCTCCTTTGTCACAGCATCTGAACTAGAGCTGGTGGTCCTGGGAGCACAGTGTTCTCCATACATTGGTGCTACAGCCATCAGCTGAATGCTTTGACATATGGGTGGGAGCCACATTCAGGATGAATGGTCTTCTCGGCCAGTGATTTCACTTGGCATTTCAACAGGCTCGGGGTGTGAACGGTATAATAGGACATCTCCACTTTCAGACTCGGTGCAGGGTAAGTCAGTGTGTCTGCAGACAGACAATATGACAAGGGTCCGGTAAGTCAACAAACAGGGTGGGACCCTCCTTCCTGGGTCCCTCTGTCAAGTTGACGCATTGCTTCCCATTGGTGCTTGAACGACGGGGTGACACTCTTGGTGCCACATTTGGCCCGGGGAGGACAACACAACAGTCGGCACACTCAGCTGCTCTGTAGTCCACCCTAACTAGTGGATGATCCACACTGAGGTAGTCCAGAACATCTTCAGGACTTGGGGGGTTTACCAGGTCGATCGACTTGCTCGCATCACCGGATAATCACCAATCTGCTGGAGGACCTCAGGCTGTCGGGGCGGAGGCCCGGCAGTCTTTCGTGCTTTTGTTTCTGGATTCTGTTGCTCAGGGTTGCCTGATCTCCAGGATGCTCCAGGAAATTGCAGCAGGTGGTGGTTCTGGTTAACCCTTTGGTTACCTCACAAACCGTGCTTCAGGGACACCCGGGTGTTGAATACACACTTTGATTTCAGGAGCCCACGGGAGAAATCCATGTCATTTTTAGAGTATAGAGGACCCTACCTTTTTTAGGGAATTTTTCATTCTGACATCCTCCACACACTGCTGGACACTGTCCAACTGGTACTCAGGGTGAGGAGGGCAGACCGTACCTGCAAGCGAACAGATTCTCCGGCTCCCAGGACAAATAGATCAAAGTGGGTGTTATTCATGGGTGCCAGCGCCAGAACCAAACAGTAAGCTGAACCGTCAGGATCTGGATTTGGATCCTGCCAGCTTCTGATTGATGGCCTGGCAGTTGAGATGGAATGCCCGTCAGATTAGGGTATACCAGCAGTGCGGCACTCATGGGTAATGCTCACTTTATTGTGTCTGTCCTGGTCATTTAAGCCTCTGTTCCCATACAAGTACCTCCACCCTCTTCGTCCTCTGTACTACTTGGTTAGTCGCCAGCTGTGTGTGCAGAATGCCTGAATGAAGATCACAGCTCCCTTGTCAGCTGTTCCCATGTCAGCTGCTCCCTTGTAAGCTCCTCTTCATTCTTCAAGTGACGTGGCATTTGCCACCCACCTGGTTGTCTCTTGGGTCTAGTGGGGAGTGTTGGTATGTCTTTTCCTCGTTCTGGGTTGTCTTTGGGTGTCAACAAACTGGGTTCTGGGGTGTGCTAAAAGTTAACACTGCACGGGAGTCGGGGAGGGAGGGGAAAAACAAGTGGGTTTGTCCTTCAAAGTTAGGATGTCTTAACAAAATGTCTTAACAGGGAAGGTCACGCCTTAAGAGATTTTCCCCAGGCAAATTGTGCCGATGCATCCCAGTAATTAGATCCACGTTCCACCCCCAATTCGGCCTGTCAATGTTTAGGAACGGATGTTCCCAGCAAATTAAATGCTGTCACAGTTAACACTTTAAAGAAAAGATTGGGGACAGTTTTCGTTCAACCTGGAACGACAGAAATGGAAACACTAGACAACCTGCCAACCAGTTTCTCGTCATCGCTGAATATTGGGTTTGTGACTGCTGCTACAGAACTAGACAGGAGATTGTTGAAGACCAGGCTCTCGGGGATTGTGTTCAATTGATGTTAGCAGAGTTGAAGTGAGAAAGTAATTGTCTTAGAATATTTGGGCCATAATGATCTCCTGGACTAGTTTCGATCGCCTAAGGGGGTCGGAGAGGAATTTCCCAGATTTTTTTCCCAAATTGGCCTGGGTTTTTATGTCTGGTTTTTTGCCTCTCCCAGGAGATCACATGGTGGGGGGGTCTATATATTGCGATGGACAAGGCTGGATGGACCAGAGAGTCTTTTCGTGTACAAGTCATCTTTCAATAACTGAAATGTGAGAAGTTTAACATCTGAAAATAAACATGGATTGAAAAATGAACAAACTTACTGTGTGTCTCCTGATTTGTGCACGGATCATTGAAGGGAACAGAAAGGGGAAGAGATGAGTTCTGATTGTCGCTGGGCTCAGTTACTGACTGGGTGAACTCTTTGAGCCACACACTAGGCTGGACCCAGATTGATTCCCCAGTCTGCACATACAAACATACAAAAAGACATACAAAAGTAGATGAAGACTATCAGGCCCATTAAGCTCACCCCATCCAGTAGACAGTAGGGCCTCGCATGCTGCTGTCCCACCTACCAGTTACGCTATCTCTGGAAACAGACAAAGAAACATGGCCAATTCAGGAAAAACCTCTGGCCAATTGTGTTACGTCCGTGAATAATTGAGACACGGACAGCAGGAGTGAACAAAATAAGTCTTTACTGGTGGAAGTCAATAGTGAAAACTAAAAACACAGAGACTCACTAGCGCCTTTTATACAGGGGTGGTCACTACCGGTACTGCAGTCTGAGACCAGTTATTCTCTTACAGGTACATACACAACAAATTGCTCTCCAACTCCCAACACATGACAATCTAAACTAACCACTAACTCTCACTGTAGCTGGTAATGTCCTCTCAGGGACTGGTCAAGATCATACAGCACAGAAGGAGGCCATTCAGCCCATCGTGCCTCTGCCAGCTCTTTGAATGCACTATCCAATTAGCCCCACTCTCCCGCTCTTTCCCCGTAGCCCAGCAAATTTTTCCTTTTCAAGCATTTACCTAATTCCCTTCTGAAAGTTGCAGTGGATGGAATTATAAGTTGGTGGTATTCTGTCATGTGATCCCCAAAGTTCCAGTAACTAAATTGCCAAATCCCCCAGTCAGTAAAACCTGGATTGGGCTTATTCAGTCACTAAAACACCAGTGGCACTTTCAAAGTCCCAGGCCACGTCAAGGAACTCCTCCAAACACAATTAACCAACAAAGTAGTGAATTGGTACAAAAACAAATACTAGTGGGGAGGGGCTGGGGGTGAAGACTTGAGTGGGGGAAACAAGACAACACTTGGCATGTACTGAGAGGCAGAGTCGTGTGTTGGGTTTCCAACTCTGCAGGATGTCCCGGAGTCTCCAGGAATTTAATCTCCTGGATTTTTTTTTGTTCGTTCATGGGATGTGGGCTTCGCTGGCAAGGCCAGCATTTATTGCCCATCGCTAATTGCCCTTGCAAAGGTGGTGGTGTGCCGCCTTCTTGAACCGCTGCAGTCCGTGAGGTGAAGGTGCTCCCACAGGAGCGGTTTGGTAGAACTGAGCGACTTGCTCGGCCATTTCAGATGGCAGTTAAAGAGTCAACCCCATTGCTGTGGGTCTGGAGTCACATATAGGTCAGACCGGGTAAGGCCAGCAGATTTCCTTCCCTGAAGGATATTAGTGAACAAGGTGGGATTTTAGTGCAATCCAATAGTTTCATGGTCATCATTACTGATGGTAGCTTTTTATTCCAGATTTATTTACGTGACTGAATTTAAATTCCCCAGCTGCCATGTGGTGGGATTTAAACTCATGTCTCTCAGATTGTTTAATCTAAGTCTGTCTCTGGATTGCTAGTCTGGTAACATAACCACTATGCTATCATTCCCAATTGCAGCTTTGAGCAAACCTGGGATAAAAGTCACCAGGGCATTAAAGAAAATGATTTTTTATTTCCATTTTCTTTGACCACTTTCATTCATTTATAAAAATATTGGAGACGGGGGAAAAAGGCGGTTGGATCCAGCAGGTCACGTGATGAAAGCGCCAGGAATACGTCCAATCAGAGATGGCGACTCGTGTTGTGTGACTCACGCCATTTATATACCACGACAAAATAAAATAATAGCAGGCGTTGATAATTGTGGGTGGCACCAAGACACACACGTGCAGAATGTGAAACCTGTTGAATAATCACTGACTACTGAGGCACAAGTGGGTCTAAATAACACTTTAACAAACAGAATGGCTGCACATTAATGGCACAGTAATTAACTTGGGATATAATAGGCTTTATTTTGGAAGTACTTAACTCCCAAACTCTCATTACCACACGGCTTGCCAAGAAACAACTGGATCGCCTTTCAATCACAGGTGTTAGAACTCTCAACCAATCAGCACAGTATTAACCCTTTGCTCCCCGGAAGTTAAAAGAACTTTCATTTTCAATCGACATTGAGAATTACTATTTTGGGAACTTCCTCCCCGGTTTAGCGCCACGATTTTCCCCAGCTAAACTGGGTTTATAACACACTATTCACATGGTTAATGCCCTGAGGCACATTGGAGAGTAGAATGAGATGCCAATTAGTAATACTAAGAAAGAAGCAATGGACACAAGTAACACTGCACCTTCACTGGACAGCTGCTGACGATAACCTCCAAACCGCCCTCACAACAGATGTCAAGCCAGCTCGTTCTTCAAGGTGAGAAATGACCCTGGATGATAATCCTGAGATTTATTCTCCTTTTTGTTTCTTACCCGGCTCCCAACATTAAATTACTTGGTTTTATTACCCCATTGTCTTCTCATAGAGTCATAGAGTCATAGAGTAATACAGCACAGATAGAGGCCCTTCGGCCCATCGTGTCCATGCCGGCCATCAAGCCCTGTCTAATCTAATCCCATATTCCAGCATTTGGCCCGTAGCCTTGTATGCTATGGCATTTCAAATGCTCATCCAAATGCTTCTTAAATGTTGTGAGGGTTTCTGCCTCCACAACCCTTTCAGGCAGTGAGTTCCAGACTCCAACCACCCTCTGGGTGAAAAAGTTCTTTCTCAAATCCCCTCTAAACCTCCCTCCCTTTACCTTGAATCTATGCCCCCTAGTTATTGACCCCTCTACTAAGGGGAAAAGCTCCTCAGCATCCATCCTATCTATGCCCCTCACAATTTTGTACACCTCAATCATGTCCCCCCTCAGCCTCCTCTGCTCCAAGGAAAACAAACCCAATCTGCCCAGTCTCTCTTCATAGCTGAAGCGCTCCAGCCCTGGTAACATCCTGGTGAACCTCCTCTGCACCCTCTCTAACGCGATCACATCTTTCCTGTAGTGTGGCGACCAGAACTGCACACAGTATTCCAGCTGTGGCCTAACCAGTGTTTTATACAGCTCCATCATAACCTCCTTGCTCTTATATTCTATGCCTCGGCTAATGAAGGCAAGTATCCCATATGCCTTTTTTACCACCTTATCCACCTGTTCCGCCGCCTTCAGGGATCTGTGTACCTGCACACCCAGATCCCTCTGACCCTCCGTCTTGCCTAGGGTCTTTCCCTTCATTGTGTATTCCCTTGCCTTGTTAGACCCCCCAAAGTGCATCACCTCGCACTTTTCCGGGTTAAATTCCATTTGCCACTGTTCCGCCCATCTGACCAACCCATCTATATCGTTCTGCAGACTGAGGCTACCCTCCTCGCTATTTACCACCCTACCAATTTTAGTATCATCCGCGAATTTACTGATCATACCCTTTACATTCATATCCAAGTCATTAATGTAGACCACAAACAGCAAGGGACCCAGCACCGATCCCTGTGGTACCCCACTGGCCACAGGTTTCCAGTCACAAAAACAACCTTCGACCATCACCCTCTGCCTTCTGCCACTAAGCCAGTTTTGTATCCAATGTGCCAAGGCACCCTGGATTCCATGGGCTCTTACCTTCTTGACCAGTCTCCTGTGCGGGACTTTATCGAAGGCCTTACTGAAATCCATGTATACCACATCCACTGCGTTACCCTCATCCACACACCTAGTCACCCCCTCAAAAAATTCAATCAAATTAGTCAGACATGATCTTCCCTTGACAAAGCCATGTTGACTATCCCTGATTAATCCTTGCCTCTCCAAGTGGAGACAAATTTTGTCCCTCAGGATTTTTTCCAGTAATTTTCCTACCACTATTTGCAAATGTGAGCTATTGGAGCTTGATAGACAAACATGCTCACACGTGTCGCCTAGAAACACAAACAAATTGATTTTTTGTGAAACAGTGAGGATATTGCACCTTGAGATCCAATCCATGTGCTGCCATCAAAAATGGGTGAATAGTTTAGGGTCTGGTCATTACAAGGACAATGTTGAAGGATAAAGGACCGACTGAAAGGTTGCTGCTGAATTTAGCAAAGACCAACTTTCCAATGTTGATACCAGGTAAACAATAGCACAAGGCAATTTTGATTTACACCCTCCAATTTCTCAGTAGTGCATCAAGAACTTGCATTGATAGACCTTTCACAACATCAGGACATCCCAAAGCACTTTACAGCCAATCAAACACTCCCTTAAAGTGTAATCGCTGCTGCAATGTGGGAAACGTAGCAGCCAATTTGCGCACAGCAAGCTCCCACAAATAGCGATGAAATAATGACCAGATAATCTGTTTTTTTTAGTGGTGTTGGTTGAGGGATAAATGTTGGCCCAGGGGAACTCCCCTACCCTTCTTCAAAATACTGGCCATGGGATCTTTTAAGTCCACCTGAGAGGACAGATGGAGCCTCGGTTTAACGTCTCATCCGAAAGACGGCACCTCCGACAGTGCCGCACTCCCTCAGTATGGCACTGAAGTGTCAGCTTAGAGTACGTGCTACCACTGGGCCACGCAGGCACCTAAATCAAACAGCTAGATGATTTTAAAAGCACGGGATAATGGAACAAGAAACCTGAATGGGTTTCTCGAAGGAACTAGACAGGTTCTTATCAACAAATGGGATTCAGGGTTATTAGAAACACACCAAGGGATTACAGTGGATAGGTGGGCTCATCAGAACATAAGAACATAAGAAATAGGAGCTGGAGTCGGCCATTCGGCCCCTCGGGCCTGCTCCGCTGTTCAATAAGATCATAACTGATCTGATCTTGGCCTCAACTCCACTTCCCTGCCCGCTCCCCATAACGCTCGACTCCCTTATCGTTCAAACATCTGTCTATCTCCACCTTAAATATATTCAATGACCCAACCTCCACAGCTCTCTGTGGAAGAGAATTCCAAAGATTCACGACCCTCTGAGAAGAAATTCCTCCTCATTTCCGATTTAAAAGGGTGCTCCCTTATTCTGAAATTATGCCCCCTAGCAGGCAGGTAGTGCAGGGGTCCCCTGTGACCATCCCCCTTTCAAACAGATATACTGCTTTGGATATTGGTGAGGGAGATGCTTATCAGAGGAAGGCAGCAGCAGCCAACTTCCTGGCACCGTGGGTGGTTCTGCTGCACAGGACGGGAGGGAAAAGAGCGAGAGAGCTATAGTGATAGGGGATTCTATTGTAAGGGGAATAGATAGGCGTTTCTGCGGCCGCAAACGAGACTCCAGGATGGTATGTTGCCTCCCTGGTGCAAGGGTCAGGGATGTCTCGGAGCGGCTACAGAGCATTTTGGAAGGGGAGGGTGAACAGCCAGTTGTCGCTGTGCAAATAGGTACCAACGATATAGGTAAAAACCGGGATGAGGTCCTAAAAGCTGAATATAGGGAGTTAGGAGGTAAATTTAAAAAACGGCCAGGTCTCTCCAGACGTTGCCGATAACCCAGACCCTTGAATCTGGGAATTCGATTCGTGCCTCTTCTCAGCATCATCAGCAGCACTTGAATATCTTCCTTGTGTCTCAGTAACCAGAACTGGACACAGTGATCAAGGTGGGTCTGACCGGAACTGGACACAGTGCTCAAGGTGGGACTTACCAGAACTGGACACAGTGCTCAAGATGTGACTGACCAGAACTGGACACAGTGCTCAAAGTGGGTCTGACCAGAACTGGACACAGTGCTCAAGGTGTGACTGACCAGAACTGGACACAGTGCTCAAGGTGTGACTGACCAGAACTGGACACAGTGCTCAAGCTGGGACTGACCAGAACTGGACACACTGCTCAAGGTGGGTCTGACCAGAACTGGACACAGTGCTCAAAGTGGGTCTGACCAGAACTGGACACAGTGCTCAAGGTGGGTCTGACCAGAACTGGACACAGTGCTCAAGGTGGGACTGACCGGAACTGGACACAGTGCTCACGGTGGGTCTGACCAGAACTGGACACAGTGCTCAAGGTGGGACTGACCGGAACTGGACACCGTGCTCACGGTGGGTCTGACCGGAACTGGACACAGTGCTCAAGGTGGGTCTGACCAGAACTGGACACAGTGCTCAAGGTGGGACTGACCAGAACTGGACACAGTGCTCAAGGTGGGACTGACCAGAACTGGACACAGTGATCAAGGTGGGACTGACCAGAACTGGACACAGTGCTCAAGGTGGGTCTGACCAGAACTGGACACAGTGCTCAAGGTGGGTCTGACCAGAACTGGACACAGTGCTCAAGGTGGGACTGACCTGAACTGGACACAGTGCTCAAGGTGGGACTGACCAGAACTGGACACAGTGCTCAAGGTGGGTCTGACCAGAACTGGACACAGTGCTCAAGGTGGGTCTGACCAGAACTGGACACAGTGATCAAGGTGGGTCTGACCAGAACTGGACACAGTGCTCAAGGTGGGTCTGACCAGAACTGGACACAGTGCTCAAGGTGGGTCTGACCAGAACTGGACACAGTGCTGAAGGTGGGTCTGACCAGAACTGGACACAGTGCTCAAGGTGGGTCTGACCAGAACTGGACACAGTGCTCAAGGTGGGTCTGACCGGAACTGGACACAGTGATCAAGGTGGGTCTGACCAGAACTGGACACAGTGCTCAAGGTGGGTCTGACCAGAACTGGACACAGTGCTCACGGTGGGACTGACCAGAACTGGACACAGTGCTCAAGGTGGGACTGACCAGAACTGGACACAGTGATCAAGGTGGGTCTGACCGGAACTGGACACAGTGATCAAGGTGGATCTGACCAGAACTGGACACAGTGCTCAAGGTGGGTCTGACCAGAACTGGACACAGTACTCATGGTGGGTCTGACCAGAACTGGACACAGTGCTCAAGGTGGGTCTGACCAGAACTGGACACAGTGTTCAAGGTGGGACTGACCAGAACTGGACACAGTGCTCAAGGTGGGTCTGACCAGAACTGGACACGGTGCTCAAGGTGGGACTGACCAGAACTGGACACAGTGCTCAAGGTGGGACTGACCAGAACTGGACACAGTGCTCAAGGTGGGACTGACCAGAACTGGACACAGTGCTCAAGGTGGGACTGACCAGAACTGGACACAGTGCTCAAGGTGGGACTGACCAGAACTGGACACAGTGATCAAGGTGGGACTGACCAGAACTGGACACAGTGCTCAAGGTGGGTCTGACCAGAACTGGACACGGTGCTCAAGGTGGGACTGACCAGAACTGGACACAGTGCTCAAGGTGGGACTGACCAGAACTGGACACAGTGCTCAAGGTGGGACTGACCAGAACTGGACACAGTGCTCAAGGTGGGACTGACCAGAACTGGACACAGTGCTCAAGGTGGGACTGACCAGAACTGGACACAGTGCTCAAGTTGGGACTGACCAGAACTGGACACAGTGCTTAAGGTGGGACTGACCAGAACTGGACACAGTGCTCAAGGTGGGTCTGACCGGAACTGGACACAGTGATCAAGGTGGGTCTGACCAGAACTGGACACAGTGCTCAAGGTGGGTCTGACCAGAACTGGACACAGTGCTCACGGTGGGACTGACCAGAACTGGACACAGTGCTCAAGGTGGGACTGACCAGAACTGGACACAGTGATCAAGGTGGGTCTGACCGGAACTGGACACAGTGATCAAGGTGGATCTGACCAGAACTGGACACAGTGCTCAAGGTGGGTCTGACCAGAACTGGACACAGTACTCATGGTGGGTCTGACCAGAACTGGACACAGTGCTCAAGGTGGGTCTGACCAGAACTGGACACAGTGATCAAGGTGGGACTGACCAGAACTGGACACAGTGCTCAAGGTGGGTCTGACCAGAACTGGACACGGTGCTCAAGGTGGGACTGACCAGAACTGGACACAGTGCTCAAGGTGGGACTGACCAGAACTGGACACAGTGCTCAAGGTGGGACTGACCAGAACTGGACACAGTGCTCAAGGTGGGACTGACCAGAACTGGACACAGTGCTCAAGGTGGGACTGACCAGAACTGGACACAGTGCTCAAGTTGGGACTGACCAGAACTGGACACAGTGCTTAAGGTGGGACTGACCAGAACTGGACACAGTGCTCAAGGTGGGACTGACCAGAACTGGACACAGTGCTCACGGTGGGTCTGACCAGAACTGGACACAGTGCTCAAGGTGTGACTGACCAGAACTGGACACATTGCTCAAGGTGGGTCTGACCGGAACTGGACACAGTGCTCAAGGTGGGACTGACCAGAACTGGACACAGTGCTCAAGGTGGGTCTGACCAGAACTGGACACAGTGCTCAAAGTGGGTCTGACCAGAACTGGACACAGTGCTCAAGGTGGGTCTGACCAGAACTGGACACAGTGCTCAAGGTGGGACTGACCGGAACTGGACACAGTGCTCACGGTGGGTCTGACCAGAACTGGACACAGTGCTCAAGGTGGGACTGACCAGAACTGGACACAGTGCTCAAGGTGGGTCTGACCAGAACTGGACACAGTGCTCAAGGTGGGTCTGACCAGAACTGGACACAGTGCTCAAGGTGGATCTGACCAGAACTGGACACAGTGCTCAAGGTGGATCTGACCAGAACTGGACACAGTGCTCAAGGTGGGTCTGACCAGAACTGGACACAGTGCTCAAGGTGGGTCTGACCAGAACTGGACACAGTGCTCAAGTTGGGACTGACCAGAACTGGACACAGTGCTCAAGGTGGGTCTGACCAGAACTGGACACAGTGCTCAAGGTGGGACTGACCTGAACTGGACACAGTGCTCAAGGTGGGACTGACCAGAACTGGACACAGTGCTCAAGGTGGGACTGACCAGAACTGGACACAGTGCTCAAGGTGGGTCTGACCAGAACTGGATACAGTGATCAAGGTGGGACTGACCAGAACTGGACACAGTGCTCAAGGTGGGACTGACCAGAACTGGACACAGTGCTCAAGGTGGGTCTGACCAGAACTGGACACAGTGCTCAAGGTGGGTCTGACCAGAACTGGACACAGTGCTCAAGGTGGGTCTGACCAGAACTGGACACAGTGCTCAAGGTGGGTCTGACCGGAACTGGACACAGTGATCAAGGTGGGTCTGACCAGAACTGGACACAGTGCTCAAGGTGGGTCTGACCAGAACTGGACACAGTGCTCACGGTGGGACTGACCAGAACTGGACACAGTGCTCAAGGTGGGACTGACCAGAACTGGACACAGTGATCAAGGTGGGTCTGACCGGAACTGGACACAGTGATCAAGGTGGGTCTGACCAGAACTGGACACAGTGCTCAAGGTGGGTCTGACCAGAACTGGACAAAGTACTCACGGTGGGTCTGACCAGAACTGGACACAGTGCTCAAGGTGGGTCTGACCAGAACTGGACACAGTGATCAAGGTGGGACTGACCAGAACTGGACACAGTGCTCAAGGTGGGTCTGACCAGAACTGGACACAGTGCTCAAGGTGGGACTGACCAGAACTGGACACAGTGCTCAAGGTGGGACTGACCAGAACTGGACACAGTGCTCAAGGTGGGACTGACCAGAACTGGACACAGTGCTCAAGGTGGGACTGACCAGAACTGGACACAGTGCTCAAGGTGGGACTGACCAGAACTGGACACAGTGCTCAAGGTGGGACTGACCAGAACTGGACACAGTGCTCAAGGTGGGACTGACCAGAACTGGACACAGTGCTCAAGGTGGGTCTGACCAGAACTGGACACAGTGCTCACGGTGGGTCTGACCAGAACTGGACACAGTGCTCAAGGTGGGACTCACCAGAACTGGACACAGTGCTCATGGTGGGTCTCACCGGAACTGGACACAGTGCTCAAGGTGGGTCTGACCGGAACTGGACACGGTGCTCACGGTGGGTCTGACCAGAACTGGACACAGTGCTCAAGGTGGGTCTGACCAGAACTGGACACAGTGCTCAAGGTGGGACTGACCAGAACTGGACACAGTGCTCAAGGTGGCTCTGACCAGAACTGTACACAGTGATCAAGGTGGGTCTGACCAGAACTGGACACAGTGCTCAAGGTGGGACTGACCAGAACTGGACACAGTGCTCAAGGTGGGTCTGACCAGAACTGGACACAGTGCTCAAGGTGGGTCTGACCAGAACTGGACACAGTGCTCAAGGTGGGTCTGACCAGAACTGGACACAGTGCTCAAGGTGGATCTGACCAGAACTGGACACAGTGCTCAAGGTGGATCTGACCAGAACTGGACACAGTGCTCAAGGTGGGTCTGACCAGAACTGGACACAGTGCTCAAGGTGGGTCTGACCAGAACTGGACACAGTGCTCAAGTTGGGACTGACCAGAACTGGACACAGTGCTCAAGGTGGGTCTGACCAGAACTGGACACAGTGCTCACGGTGGGTCTGACCAGAACTGGACACAGTGCTCAAGGTGGGTCTGACCAGAACTGGACACGGTGCTCAAGGTGGGACTGACCAGAACTGGACACAGTGCTCACGGTGGGTCTGACCAGAACTGGACACAGTGCTCAAGGTGGGACTGACCAGAACTGGACACAGTGCTCAAGGTGGGACTGACCAGAACTGGACACAGTGCTCAAGGTGGGTCTGACCAGAACTGGACACGGTGCTCAAGGTGGGTCTGACCGGAACTGGACACAGTGCTCAAGGTGTGTCTGACCGGAACTGGACACAGTGCTCAGGGTGGGACTGACCAGAACTGGACACAGTGATCAAGGTGGGACTGACCGGAACTGGACACAGTGCTCAAGGTGGGACTGACCAGAACTGGACACAGTGCTCAAGGTGGGACTGACCAGAACTGGACACAGTGCTCAAGGTGTGTCTGACCAGAACTGGACACAGTGCTCAAAGTGCAGTCTGACCAGAACTGGACACAGTGCCCAAGGTGGGTCTGACCAGAACTGGACACAGTGCTCAGGGTGGGACTGACTAGAACTGGACACAGTGCTCAAGGTGGGTCTGACCGGAACTGGACACAGTGCTCAAGGAGCTGTCTGACCAGAGACCCTGTACAGTGTGACCGTTATCCCCTCTGACTTTTATTCTACTGTTCTAACGATGCTGTTCAACATATTACGGGCTTTGTTCACTGTTCCTCTGCATTGGTTGGACATGTTGGCTGTCCATTCGACGGAGACTCCTAGGGCTCGTTCAGCATCATCCTTATCTGTTTTAATACCATTCATGAAGTATGTGTTTTATCTACTTTTCCTTCCTGTTTACTGTACCTTACGCTGTAAATTCCACCTTCCGTTGTTCTGCACACTTGTAAATTATGTCCACCTCATTCTATCATTTCAGAGCTGCCCCCTCCAACTCCCGAGCTCCTCCTAGTTTGATATCATCATCAAATTCGACCAGTTTACATTGAGTTTCTGCATCCAAGCCATTGACGCAAGTTAGAGACAGTAATAATCCCAGCACTGAGCCCTAGGGCACCCCACTCAGTACTTCCGTCCACCTCTAAGAAGTACCACCTGACAGCCAAGGGAAACCTCACAGATCTGTGAAATGGCAGGCTGTCTCGAGTTATGTTGGTCTCCTACCCTAGAACAGGTGCCCAGCTCTTTGCTGTAAAGTGCTGATAAAGGGCCTGTGAAGGAAGTAAGTATTCAGAGGGGAATCATGGAACCTCATGTAATGGGAGTGGTCTGTATTAAGCCAAGTGCATTGTAACACGGCGCTGATACCTCCCACGTGTTATACTCCAGCTAGTAATAGTGCTAAGGGCCGCTCCAAGGCCCAAAGTTCCTGGGATGGGTCTTTCCTCTTCCACCCCTCTGCCCCAATCAAAATTTACATGTCCTGGCCTGCTCGAATGGACAGGCCATGTTTGAATGTGACCTGATTGGACCAAACCACATCTGATCAATTAGGACAAAATGTTCCTCGTGAATCAGTGCTTATGGTGCCTGTACCCAACGCGAGGCGGTGCCTGTACCCAGCACTGGGCGGTGCCTGTACCCATCGCGAGGCGGTGTCTGTACCCAGCGCAGGGCGGTGCCTGTACCCAGCGCGGGGCGGTGCCTGTACCCATCGCGAGGCGGTGCCTGTACCCAGCGCAGGGCGGTGCCTGTACCCAGCACGGGGCGGTGCCTGTACCCAGCACGAGGCAGTGCCTGTACCCAGTGTGGGGCGGTGCCTGTACCCAGCACTAGGCGGTGCCTGTACCCAGCACGAGGCGATGCCTGTACCCAGCGCGAGGCGGTGCCTGTACCCAGCGCGAGGCGGTGCCTGTACCCAGTGCAGGGTGGTGCATGTACCCAGCACGGGGCGGTGCCTGCACCCAGCGCAGGGTGGTGCCTGCACCCAGAGCGAGGCGGTGCCTGTACCCAGCGCAAGGTGGTGCCTGTACCCAGCGCAGGGCGGTGCCTGTACCCAGCGCGGGGCGGTGCCTGTACCCAGCATGAGGCGGTGCCTGTACACACCGCAGTGCGGTGCCTGTACCCAACACGGGGCGGTGCCTGTACCCAGCATGGGGCGGTGCCTGTACCCAGCGTGAGGCGGTGCCTGTACCCAATGCGAGGCACAGCCTGTACCCAGCGCAAGGTGGTGCCTGTACCCAGCATGGGGCGGTGCCTGTTCCCAGTGCGAGGCAGTGCCTGTACCCAGCGCAGGGCGGTGCCTGTACCCAGCGTTGGGCGGTGCCTGTACCCAATGCGAGGCACAGCCTGTACCCAGCGCGAGGCGGTGCCTGTACCCAGCGCGAGGCGGTGCCTGTACCCAGCGCAGGGCGGTGCCTGTACCCAATGTGGGCCAATGCCTGTACCTAGCATGGGGCGGTGCCTGTACCCAGCGCGGGGCAGTGCCTGTACCCAGCGCTAGGCGGTGCCTGTACCCAGCGTGGGACGGTGCCTGTACCCAGCGTGGGGCGGTGCCTGTACCCCGCGCGGTGCGGTGCCTGTAACCAACGCGAGGCGGCTCCTGTACCCAGAGCGAGGCGGAGCCTGTACCCAGCGCGGGGCGGTGCCTGTACCCAGTGCGAGGCGGAGCCTGTACCCAGTGAGAGACGGAGACTGTACCCAGCACGGGGCGGTGCCTGTAACCAGCGCGAGGTGGAGCCTGTAACCAGTGAGAGACAGAGCCTCTACCCAGCGCAAGGCGGTGCCTGTACCCAGCGCGTGGCAGTGCCTGTACCCAGTGCAGGGCGGTGCCTGTATCCAGCGCGGGGCGGTGCCTGTACCCAGCGCAGGGCAGTGCCTGTATGCAGTGCGGGGCAGTGCCTGTACCCAGCGCGAGGCGGTGCCTGTACCCAGCGTGAGGCGGTGCCTGTACCCAGCGCGAGGCGGTGCCTGTAGCCTTCACTTCCCCTCTCCTGAATGTGCTGGCTCTGGCGGGGGGTCGGTATTGTTCCACGATGACTGGGCCCTCTCCGATCCTTCACTCATGCGGCCATTCTTAATGCGAGAGTCTAAACAGTGAAGATCACAGGTTATTGAACCATTGGGATTTTTACAGCGAAGCCCAAGCCCATGCTATCACACATGCACCTTTCCGATGGGGGCACTGGATAGTAATCAGAGCAGCGACCCTGGCTGAGCTATCCTCTCCCTAACCCGGGGGTTTGGACAGTGATGCAAGAGCAGGATCACGGTGTGCACGAAGCTCTGCCAGTTGCTCGAGCTCACGCTGTGAGATTCGGAGCTTGAGGAGCGGCTGGAGTCACTGCAGTGCATCAGGGAGTTCGAGAGTTTCCTGGAAGTGGGTCACCCTACTGCCACAGAAGGTGCAGGAGGTGAGGGAGTGGGTGATCACCAGACAGGGTAGGAGGAAGACTCAGGTAGCGCAGGAATCCCCCAAGCCAGTGGCACTCGCTAACCGGTTTTCAGTTTTGAATACCAGGGAGGGTGACGACTCCTTGGAAGAATGCAGTAGGAATTAAACCCCTGGCACCACGAGAGATTTGACTGCACACAGGGGAAAAAGAAAGAGCAGAAATGCAGTAGTCATAGGGGATTCCATAGTTAGCAGCATAGACAGGCATTTCTGCAACCACAAACATGATTCCCGAATGGTATAAGAACATAAGAATTAGGAGCAGGAGTCGGCCATACGGCCCCTCGAGCCTGCTCCGCCATTCAATAAGATCATGGCTGATCTTCGAGCTCAACTCCGCCTGATCTCCATATCCCTTGATTCCCCATGAGTCCAAAAATCTATCGATCTCAGCCTTGAATATACTCAAAGACTCAGCATCCACAGCCCCCTGGGGCAGAGAATTCCAAAGATTCACCACCCCCTGAGTGAAGAAATTCCTCCTCATCTCGCTCTTAAATGGCCGACCCTGTACCCTGAGACTATGTCCCCTAGTTCTAGACACTCCAGCCAGGGGGAAACAACCTCTCAGCATCTACCCTGTCAATCCCCCTCAGAATCTTGTATGTTTTAATGAGATCACTTCTCATTTTTCTAAACTCCAGAGAGTATCGGCCCATTCTACACAATCTCTCCCATTGTACTTTCCTCAAGGTCTCATGCAGGTCTTTTACGAACCTGTCCCGGTTGACCTCCCTCATTTGGGCTTCGGTCAGGACCGGTACCAACACGTGAGTCGGGGTCCTCACCGCCCTACTGGTCATCAGCTCATACGGAGAGTGCCCTGTGCTTTTGGAGAGGCTGGCCCGGATATTCATGAGAACTAGAGGCAGGACCTCGTCCCATTTCTTTGGGTACCCCCCTATCTCCTTCCTAAGCCTTTCCTTTAAGGTCCGGTTCATCCTTTCCACTATTCCCGATGATTGGGGGTTGTGGGTCACATGCCATTTTCCCTGTATCCCGAAAAGTTTCAGGGTGGTCTGCAAGACTTGTCCTGTGAAATGGCTCCCCTGATCTGATTCCACCACCTGGGGCAATCCCCATCGGGAGAATACATCCCTTACTAGGATCTTAGCCGTGTTTAACGCTGTGGCTGTTCGACAAGGGAAGGCCTCAACCCACTTAGAGAAAACATCCACCAACACCAGACAATACTTGTTGTCTGCTTTTGTGGTGGGCAGGGGCCCAATGAAGTCTATTTGTATAGAATAGAGGATCTAAGGATCCTTATCTGAGGAAGGATGTTCTTGCCATGGAAGGAGTGCAGCGAAGATTCACCAGGCTGATACCTGGGACGGCAGGAATGACGTATGAGGGGAGATTGGGTCGATTGGGCTTGTACTCGCTGGAGTTTAGAAGAATGAGAGGGGATCTCATTGAAACTTATAAAATTCTAACAGGATTAGACAGACTAGATGCAGGAAGGATGTTCCCGATGGTCGGGGAGTTCAGAACCAGGGGTCACAGTCTAAAGATAAGGGGTAAGCCATTTAGGACAGAGATGAGGTGGAATTTCTTCATCCAGAGAGTGGTGAACCTGTGGAATTCTCTGCCACACAAGGCAGTTGAGGCCAATTCATTAAATATATTCAAGAAAGAGTTGGATATATTTCTTAAGGCTAAAGGGATCAAGTGATATGGGGAGAAGGCAGGGACAGGGTACTGAATTTGGATGATCAGCCATGATCTCATTGAATGGCGGAGCAGGCTCGAGGGGCCGAATGTCCTACTCCTGCTCCTATCTTCAATGTTTCTATGTTTCTATGAATGCCATGGTCCCTCTACCCTCCTAATCTGTCCCAACGGTGCCTTTCTACGGTGGGGTTCTAGATTATTCGCAGCGCACACTAGGCACTCACTGCAATATTCCTTCACCTCTTCCCTGAGATGAGGCCACCAACCCACCTCCTCCACTTTCTTCCAGGTATTTTCCGGCCCTGGCTGTCCAGCTCCCGGACCCCCGTGAGCTAGCTGTATAAATTCCTCCTGGTACTGTGTGGGCACGATCCACCTTTCCCCTTTAAACAACATCCCCTCTTTGACCACTATATCTGCTGCTCCAAAAGGACCATCAATTGGTTCCCCTTCTACCCTTTTCTTAATCACGGTTTTTAAAACCGCATCTTGTGCTTGAACCTGGGTCAGGCCTGGGGGCAACTTCACCTCCTGTGGGCCCTCCATATCCCTTATGGCCGCGATCTGTCCAGATCGGTACGGGTCCCAAAGTACTCCCTCCCTGGCCCCTTTTTTGCCAACTCGTCGGCCTTCTGGTTACCTTTCCATTTAGACTCGGTTTTTGAGTGTGCCTTTACTTTTTCAATGTAATGCTCCCCTTTATTGCCCGTAACGCCCAGGATTGTGGTCAGCAGTGGGGCGATTACTGACGGTTTCCCGTCGGCGGACTTGAATTCTCGTCTAGCCCATATTGCCAGATACTCAGTGCAAGAATTGCACGTGAACATCGAGTCTGAGCATATTGTGTAGGGGGTTGGGAATTCCTCGGGATGCCTGACCACATAAGCTACAGCCGCCAGCTCGGCCTGCTCTGCGCTCAGTGTGCTGGGGAGTTTGATGGCTTTCTCTATTCCCAGCCCCTGGGTCATAAATCCCACACCCTGTCCTACACTCTCCATTTGTCACCGAGCTGGACCCACCCGCATATATATCTCTCCCTGTCGGATGTTGCCCGGCCCGGAATCCCACGTTTACATCCCATACCCCTTCTATAGTGCACACATGATTCGTCCCTGGATAAATCATGTTCAAGGCCAGCTTAGGTTCCGCCAATCTTTCCACCCTCAGGTTCATCTGGGAGAGAAGCAATGTCCAGTGGGCAATACGACTGCTACTCACTGTCCCATCTTTTATCCTCCCGTCCAATAGCATCTGTGTCGGGGTATGACATGTCAGTAAGGTTATTAAAGATGACCCCGTAAATAATTGGAAACGTTTGACGGACCAATAGCTCGCCAAAAGGTGTCTTTCACAGTTGGAGTAACCCCTCTCCACATCTGTCAGGACTCGGGAGGCATAAGCCACTGGCCTCAACTTGTCATGTCGTTCTTGGAGCAACACTGCACTCAAACTATCCCCAGTAGCTGCTACCTCCAGATCAAAATCTTTGTTCCTGTTTATTGCTCCTGGTGCGGGTGCAGTTTGTAAATTTTCCTTTAGGTGAGTAAATATCTCCTTACAACTCTCATCCCAACACCATCCTACTCCTTTCCTAAGGAGTCTAAGCAAAGGGGCTGCCGTGGCTGCATAGTCTTCAATAAAATCCCTGCAGTACCCTGTCATTTTTAATGTGGAAGCAAATCATCCTCGGTTCCGAGGGACTGCCTAAGAAGAAGAAGAAGTTTCTCTCTTAACTCGTTGTGTTTTTTCTGATTCACACATTCCTGAATCAAGTTTATCACTTCTTCAACGGGACTCGGTCTCCTTTGGTTAAACGTTCCATCAATAATACCTGGACTTCCTCCGCACAGGCGCCTCTGTCTAATTTACTCTGATATGCATTAACAAAACTTTTACTAGCCATTTGGTGAATTTCCTAACAGACCTCTAACATCAATAACTATCGGCGCGCAATTCTCGGGCACTCTCCACTCCCTGCGGGGTTTATCGCTCCTCAAGGGTAGCAGCTGATCAGGAAGCTACTTTTGAGGTCCGATCTATTACACAATACTAGCCACTTTGTCTTGTCCCATCTGGGGTACCAATTGTAAGATCTTAATCATCTCTCAGAGTTCTTGGACAAGACACCAATAGGCAGCAGTTAGTATGTTTGAGCAATAGATCAAGATTTATTAAGCTTACAGCGTAATATACTTAACATTAGGCGATAGTTTTAACGAGTAGCTCACAGCCCTTGGTCTCATAGAAACATAGAAGATCGGAGCAGGAGTCAGCCATTCGGCCCCTCGAGCCTGCTCCGCCATTCAATGAGATCATGGCTGATCATCTAAATTCAGTACCCTGTCCCTGCTTTCTCCCCATTCCCCTTGATCCCTTTAGCCTTAAGAAATATATCTAACTCCTTCTTGAATATATTTATATGATCTCTGGAACCTGTCGGACACAGATGACGTTTTCTTAAGTCTGTTCCTTTGTTCTCGCAGTAAGTCTGTGTAAAGTTGTTATTTGAGTATCGAGGTTTTAACCCTTTTCTCATCAAAGGTTGGGTTGGCCAGTGTCCATATATCCATATATGGGCCTAGAAATTCATTATAGCCACTTTTGGGGCGGTAAAGTCGGGCGGCCGCTAAAGTTTGCGGCCGGCGCAAATTCGAGGCCACTTCGCCGATATTCATTAGCTTCGCCTTAAGAGTTTGCTCGAGCGCTAAAACTGGCGATGCACGGCTCTCTTTAGGCGCTAAGCCGGAGGTGCTGAGCGATACCGCCGAGGCCGGGCGCAGCGCAGGTGCGGCCATTTCTTGATTGACAGCAGACACCCTGGCGCCGGCGAGCTCTTAAGGGGGAAGGGTCGACTTGGTCTGCTGCCACGCCCTGGACACTGGAGCCCTCCAGCTAGGCCTGAACACTGCTGCTGGACCCAAATAGCGCCTCAAAGTATGGAGAAGGCCCGTGAACGAGCACAGCGCTTCTCAGAGCATGATCTGAGGGTGCTGGTTAGCGCTGTGGAGAAGAGACGCCATATTTTGTTCCCAGACAATGGGAGGAAGCCGCCAGCCCGCGTCTACCAGGAAGCCTGGAAGCATGTCGCCACCAGGGTGACATCCAACAGTGAGGTCCCCAGGAGCGCTGTACAATGCCACAAAAAGCTCAATGACCTCGCCAGGATTGTCAGGGTGAGTACTAGGGTTGCAAAGGGGTGGAAAGTTTCTGGTAAATTTCCGGTAATTTTCCACGGGAAGTTTAGCTTGGGAATTTTGGGAATTTTGCCCAAAAAAGCACATGCTAGCATAATATTGGTTTTTTTGTATTTCTTTCTTTTTTTTCCACAGGTCCTCTCTTAAAATTACTAACAGAGATGGAATCTTAATTATTAAGGAATTTCTTAATCAATATATGTTTATCTTCTTACTTGGCTTGTTTTAATAATTATAAGTTTTGTGTGTGACTATGAACAAGTGTGTCCTGATTGGTTGGATGAGTGGATGAGTGATTAGCTCCCTCTATTTTTAATATTTGCATATCGAATTGTGATTGGCCTGCAGGCATCTGTAAGAATGCTATAGTTTTTTTAAGATCCAGGTTAGGGGTCCTGAGGGAAGTCATTTTGTTTTCTGCTGATGTTGTGATGATGCAGTAAGTAAATCAGACTTTATACCAAATAAACCAGTTACTTGTCCTTCAATTTAAAATATACAAAATAATACACTATTGGTGATGTAGCGTCGTGTGTGTACAGGTCATGCTTCCATCACATGGAGCATCAGCAAAAATGTACTCACCCTGTTGCAATCGTGCTGATCGACCGCAGTTCGACACAGAGATGAATGCCCTTTATTTCTCTGCATAGAACAATGCCACGTTTACCGTCGGATGTGTGGAAGCATTTTACCCCAGGCATTAAAGATGGAAAGACTGTGTACATGTGCAAACTGTGTTTGCATCTGTGTTCACTATGGAGAAAGACGATGCAGACATAGAAATCGGGCAAGGGGGCTGTGACATACTTGAACATATTAGCATCGAGAGGGAGGAGGTGCTAGCGGTTTTAGCAGGCCAAAAAGTGGATAAATCCCCAGGCCCAGACGAGATGTATCCCAGGCTGCTGTGGGAGGCAAAGGAGGAGATTGCAGGGGCTCTGACACAAATTTTCAGAACCTCTCTGGCCACAGGGGATGTACCAGAGGACTGGAGAACAGCTAACGTAGTACCATTATTCAAGAAGGGTAGCAGGGATAAACCAGGGAATTACAGGCCAGTGAGCCTAACATCTGTGGTAGGGAAATTATTGGAAAAAATTCTGAGGGACAAAATTAGTCTCCACTTGGAGAGGCAAGGATTAATCGGGGATAGTCAGCATGGCTTTGTCAAGGGTAAATCATGTCTGACAAATCTGATTGAATTTTTCGAGGGGGTGACTAGGGGGGTGGATGAGGGAAATGCTGTGGATGTGGTTTACATGGACTTCAGTAAAGCTTTTGACAAAGTCCCGCATAGGAGACTGGTCAAGAAGGTAAGAGCCCATGGGATCCAGGGTGCCTTGGCGCGTTGGATCATAAACTGGCTGAGTGGCAGGAGGCAGAGGGTGATGGTCGAAGGTTGCTTTTGTGACTGGAAGCCTGTGTCCAGTGGGGTACCTCAGGGATCGGTGCTGGGTCCCTTGTTGTTTGTGATCTACATAAATGATTTGGATGAGAATGTAAAAGGTATGATCAGTAAGTTCGCAGATGACACGAAAATTGGTGGGGTGGTAAATTGCGAGGAGGAAAGCCTCAGGCTACAGGACGATATAAACGGGTTGGTCAGATGGGCGGAAAAGTGGCAAATGGAATTTAACCCTGAAAAGTGCGAGGTGATGCATTTTGGACGGACAAATAAGGCAAGGGAATACACAATGAGTGGTAGGACCCTAGGAAGTACAGAGGGTCAGAGGGACCTTGGTGTACATGTACATAGATCCCTGAAGGCAGCGGAACAGGTAGATAAGGTGGTTAAAAAGGCATATGGGATACTTGCCTTCATTAGCCGAGGCATAGAATATAAGAGCAGGGAGGTTATGATGGAGCTGTACAAAACGCTGGTGAGGCCACAGCTGGAGTACTGTGTGCAGTTCTGGTCGCCTCACTATAGGAAGGATGTGATTGCTTTGGAGAGGGTGCAGAGAAGATTCACCAGGATGTTACCTGGGATGGAGCGCCTCAGCTATGAAGAGAGGCTGGACAGGCTGGGGTTGTTTTCCTTGGAGCAAAGAAGGCTGAGGGGGGACCTGATTGAGGTGTACAAAATGATGAGGGGCATAGATAGGGTAGACAAAGAGGAACTTTTCCCCTTAGTAGGGGGGTCAATAACAAGGGGACATAGATTCAGGGTAAGGGGCAGGAGATTTAGAGGGGATTTGAGGAGGAACTTTTTCACCCAGAGGGTGGTTGGAATGTGGAACTCAATGCCTGAAAGGGTGGTAGAGGCAGGAACCCTCACAACATTCAAGAAGCATTTGGATGAGCACTTGAAATGCCATTGCATACAAGGCTATGGACCAAATGCTGGAAAATGGGATTAGACTGGACAGGGATGGATGGGCGGCGCAGACACGATGGGCTGAAGGGCCTCTTTCTGTGCTGTAAAACTCTATGACTCTATGACTCTATGACTCTAAACACTGTAGAAAGCCATATGTAAAGAATGCCACAAAGATGCAGCAGCATTTATCCAAATGCAACAACTTCACTCATATTACGTCTATTGGGTGCGCAGCTCATGGGCTTAACCTGCTCCTCAAGGACATCATGGGTTTGAGAACCATGGAAGCACTGTACAAGAGAGCCAAGCAAGTTGTTAAGTATGTCAGGGGAAAACAGGTAGTTGCAGCAACCTACAACTCCAAGCAAATGACAAAGCACAAGAACACCACACTGAAGCTGCCCAACAACACTAGATGGGGTGGTGTTGTCATAATGTACAACAGCCTTCTGGAGGGTAAGGAGTCGCTGCAAGAAATGGCAATATCCCAGTCTGGGGATATGGAAACCACCATCAAGAAAATACTGCTGGATGATGTGTTTTGGGAGAGAGTGGTTAGCAGCCTTAAACTACTCTCACCAGTAGCATCTGCAATTGCTCAGATTGAAGGAGATGACGCTGTCTTGTCAGATGTTCTCAGGCTTTTTACTGATTTAAAAGAACAAATCAGCATTGCCCTACCCACATCCCTGCTGCTCAAAGCAGAGGAGAAGGCAATTGTTCAATTCATACAGACGCGTCAAGAATTTTGTGTCAAGCCGATTCATGCTGCACCCAAAGCATGTTGGGAGACCAATACTTTCTGGAGAACAGATCAACAGCGCTTAGTGTGATTTCTACCCTCTCACACCATCTCAATCTGGACATGGGCAAAGTTCTGGGAAGTCTGGCAAAGTTCTCTACCAAGCAAGGTCTTTGGAATGGGGATGGGATATGGGAATCATGCAAGCATATCAGTGCACATACCTGGTGGAAGGGACTTTGTGCATCTGAGGCCATGTCACCTATTGCATCGGTGATACTCCAAATCCCACCTTCATCAGCAGCCTCTGAACGAAACTGGTCACTTTTTGGGAATACGCATACAAAGGTGTGCAACAGGCTGACTAACAAGAGAGTGGAGAAACTGATGGCTATCCGGGCGAACCTACAACTTATTGAGCCAGATACAGAAGTGTCCACCACACAGCTAGACACTGACACAGAGGAGGAAATGGACACGTCAGAGCCAGAGTCAGAGAATCAGGAGGAGCAATGAGGAGTACAAGACTCAGAAGACTCATGAGTAGAAGACTCAAAGGGACAAAATAAGGACAAATTACAGGCTAAATAAGCTGACGCTCTTTTTATTTTATTTTAGATGGGTCTTTTTTGTGGGGGTTCAATAAAGTTCAAAACTATAACCTAAATAAAGTTTTGAAAGCCTGTTTTTATTTGTATGGAACAGTATGTCTATTCTGACGACAGATAATATAAGGGTCAGAGACAAAAACCATCAGTGTGCAAAAAAACTCAAAATTCCCATAAATTCCCAAAATTCCCATAAATTCCCGAAAATTCCCATGGAAAGTTTCCTCTTTTAAAAATTCCCAGAATTTTGCAACCCTAGTGAGTACCCTTTCCAGTGTCCTCCTCATCCTTGCATGTGCACCTCACATTATGGGCAAAGGGACCTGAAAGCCCTAATGGCCAGCCCTCATGCAGCAGCTATGGGACAGTCATGAGCATCAATTGCACATTGTGCACTTAACACACTGGCCAGGCTATTCGACCATGGGAGGCAGTGCACACAAGATCAGGGCTACACACTGGCCAGGCTATTCCACCATGGGAGGCAGTGCACACAAGATCAGGGCTACACACTGGCCAGGCTATCCCACCATGGGAGGCAGTGCACACAAGATCAGGGCTACACACTGTACTTAGAGGCCGTCCTTTCTCTTGCAGGCCAAGCTGGCCAATAATAAGAGGAGCCGGACTGTGACCGGGGGAGGCGGACCCCAGATCCAGCCGCTCACCGAGCTGCAACAGCGCGTGGAGCGCATCATGGGTGCCCGGGTGATTGGCCCCGTTGCATCTGGAGATGCCGACCCTGTTCTGGGCACCAATGGTAAGGACATCACCTTTTGGACCTCTCTCGTCCCACTTGCGCATCAGATCTACATCCTTTGCCACTGTCCGACCAATGCGCTGAATGCCACCACTCATGCATCCCTCGCTGACGCCCTCTCCTCACTCTAAAGCTACTCTTGTGCCTTCCTGCTTTCAGATGGTGAGGAGGAGGTCCCTGAAGTTGCCAGTGACAGCCCCTCAGAAGAGGAGGAGGAGGAGGAGCAAGAGGAAGGCGGCCCATCAGGGGACCCCTCAGCCGTGGCAAGCCATGCCACTGTAGGGGAGACGTCTTCCCTGGAGGGGAGCGTGGGGGAAGTGTCGGAGGGGAGTGTAGCTCCTGGGACCAGCGGCCTGCAGAAACGCGGGAGGGGGGTGGAAGCTCAGCGGCCTTCTCCCCAGAGGGGGGAAGGGTCGGAGGGGAGTCCAATTGCTGGGCCCAGCGGCATCCAGCAACGCAGGAAGGGTCGGCCAGTTCGGCGGCCTTCTCCCCAGAGGGAGAGTCCGGCCTCCAGTCCGGAGACGGTCAACGCCGAGGAGATGCGCCGCCTCGAGGACATGTCCGCGGACTCGGAGCACCGGCACACGGAGCTCATGGGGGTAGTGGGACGGATGCCTGAGGCCATCAAGTCCCTGTCTCGGAGTGTCACCGAATTCGGGGCCTCTCTGGCAGCGACTGGCCAGGTGATCAGTGGTGCCGTGCAGTCACTGGCTGCTCTGATGCTGTCACAGAACAGGGCAACACGGGCACTCACTGCTGCCACACTCGCTGTGTCAGCCCGGCATCGCCAGGACACCCGGCGCGCTGCAGCAGCACAGCGGTCTGTCCCTCGGCAGATTGCTGCGCATGCTGCAGTGCTGGCCTGGGCGAGTGCCAGTGTCTCAGGCAACCAGCGAGCGCCTGCCATCCGCCAGCTTGCCCCCATTCCTCCAGCTGCCACTGCCACTCCCCCAGTGGAGCTGCCACGAGCTGCTGCAGCGACTGATGCTGGCCAGCCACAGCTGCAGCATTCACCAGCCGGCCCCTCGAGGGCCAGACCTCGTCTAGGCCGACCCCCAAGGGCATCTGCCGTCACGACATGTGCCCCTCAGGAGCCTTCCCCCAGCCTTGCAGCAGCCACTGGCCTCACTTTGAGGAGGAGCAGCAGGGCGTCCAGGGGCCGGCAAAGTTTGCAGAAGGCATCGCCCTCGCGGGACACAAAGTAGAGGGTGTGTCCAAATGTTGTGTTTTTTGGAATGGGTGTTTTTTGAAGGCCGAGGATGAGGCCATTTTTGTTTACATCTTTTGTTAATCCTCCCCAGGTTGTGGGAGTGAGTCATGTGTGTGAGTGTTTTTTGGGGGTTTCGTGTGTTCTTGGTTTTCATGTGGGAAGGGCCCTGAGTTTGTACAATAAACCATTTTATTTATTCACATTGTCCATGTTTGATCTTTGAAGTGTTTGTTGCCTTAACCGGCTGAGGGCTTGCGGAGCGGCTGCAATCATGTTCTTTCATTGGCACAAGCCATTCCCTGACAGGGGGCCTAGAAGTGACGTTCAATAAGCCACCGACGGGCAGCCCTTGGACCTTCTGCCTCCCTCCTGGGCTGGTACTCCTCGTCCTCCTCCTCCTCATGCTCCTCCTGCTCCTCCTCCTGAGGTGGTGGTCCAACGTGAGGTGGCAGTGCCTGAGTCCTGCGGATAGCCAGGTTGCGCAGCATGCAGCAAACGACGACGAATTGGGAGACTCGCTCCTGCGAATACTGGAGGGCTCCCCCGGAGCGATCCAGACAGCGGAACCGTTGCTTCAGGACGCCGATTGTTTGTTCGATGAGGTTCCTGGTCGCTTGATGGCTCTCGTTGTATGCCTCTTCAGCAGGGGTCATGGGCGCGCGGAGCGGGGTCATGAGCCAGGTACACAAAGGATAGCCTTTGTCCCCGATAAGCCATCCTCTTGGGTGAGGCTGTGCCTGGAAGATGTCAGCCACAGTAGTCTGTCGCAGGATAAAGGCATCGTGGCTGCTGCCTGGAAAGCGGGCATTGACAGCTAGGATGCACTGCCTGTGGTCACACACCAGCTGTACGTTGAGGGAATGGTAGCCCTTCCGGTTGCGGTAATCCTCGGGATGGTCCAGAGGTGCCCGCAAAGCCACATGCGTGCAGTCAATGGCGCCCTGCACCATGGGGAAGTCCGCAATTCTTGCAAATCCCACTGCACGCTGCTGCTGCCTCTCCAGGGTCATGGGGAAGGAGATGAATTGGCGTCTCCTTCTGAAAAGGGCATTGGTGACCTGGTGGATGCAGCAATGCACGGCGAACTGGGATATGTTAGCAATGTCCCCAGCAGCTGATTGGAAGGAGCCGGTGGCATAGAAGTTCAGAGCCACCGTCACCTTCACTTCCACCGACAGAGACGTCCTGCACCTCAGCTGTGGACGCAGATCTCTGTGAAGCAGCTGGCAGATCTCTGCAACCACCTCCCTTCTGAATCGCAGCCTCCTAACACATTGCGCGCCAGTCATGTTGAGATACGAGACCTGCTGGCGGTATTGCCTGAGTGGGTAAGGCCCATGTTGCCGACGCCTGTTGCCCCCTCTGCGTCTAGCCAGGGCTGCCCCTCTCACACAGCGTCTGCGAGCCCTTCCGACATAATCCTGAAACTCAGCATTGGCACCCCATGCAGCCACCATAATATGCTGGCAAACAATGAGATATCTGTGAAGGCGAATTGCAAAGCACTGGCCTGAAGCCAAAAATACCTGTCCTAGTGTTGGGCCAAAGCAGTAAGCTCCCTTCCTTGTTTTTTTTCAAAAAATCCGTTGCACAAGAGTGATTGCTGCAAAATGGCTGCACTTTATAGTGCAGGGTAAGTGCCCTTTAATTTGCGCTCCCCGCGGCCCGCTTCGGCTGTGCACCGTTCCACTCCACAGTCGTTAGGGGCGCCCGGCGCACAATGGGCCGGCGCGACTGAAGTTCCGGTTTGGGGCGCACAAAGGGCGTTGCACGAGGAAATGACGCGCGCAAAGACTTTGCGCCGGCGCTAAATGTCTACTGAAGTTGGGGCGAGGTCGCGCTGCGCCCGGGCGCTAAGCGCCTAGCGCTCGAGATCTACTCCTCCTAAGGCGCTAACGGCTGGCGCAGCCAACTGAATTTCTAGGCCAGAGTGTCTGGGACACATTAATGATTAACCCGCATGGGGTCTTTGCTGTCAGAGAAGGAAAACGACAAAGTCCAAAGTGCCGTTTGCCCCACTCAGTGTGACCTTGAAATATTGTGTCCAGGCTGATGATCTGTTCTCACCATACGATCCTTCCCCCCACATTGACCTTTCTGAGCTCCAGCCAGGTGGTTCTAAATACCCAGGTGGCAAAGACAAAAATCTACATTTTCCCAGCCCTGAGGAGACGGGTTTGGAGGCGGGACAGTTGACAAAATGTTAAAAACTGAGGGCAGTTTCAGAACCCGCATCCGTGCTCAGGAGGCTGGATGAAGAAATTCACCCCTTCCCACAAACAGAGCAGGTGAACGGCCTCTCCCAGTGTGAACCCGCTGGTGTGTCAGCAGGCTGGATGGCTGAATGAATCCTTTCCCACACACGGAGCAGTGGGAGGCATTCAAGGAGGAGATCCGGACAGTTCAGAACAAATATGTGCATTTAATATGTAGGGTAAAGAAAAAAAGGGAGTCGTTTGACAGAAACCGCGAGCTAAATACTGCAGGATCTTTAGCGGAGTACAGAAAGTGCAGGGGTGCAATGAAAAAAGATGTTAGGAAAGCAAAGGGAGAGCATGAGAAATTCTTGGCAAGACAAATCAAGGATAACCCAAAGGTGTTTTATAAATATATTAAGAGTAAGAGGATAACTAAAGAAAGTATAGCGCCTATTAGAGATCAACAGGGTACTCATTCTGTGGAGGCGGGAGGTGTCGGTAGGTTTCTTAATGATTAGTTTGCGTCTGTTTTCACAACGGAGAGTGGCGATGCAGACATTGCTATCACGGAGGAGGAGTGTGAAATGTTAGATAAAATAAATATACTGAGAGAGGAGATATTAAGGGGTTTAGCAGCTTTAAAAGTGTATAAATCCTCAGGCCCAGATGAAATGCATTCCAGGCTGTTAAGCGAAACAAAAGAGGAAATTGCAGAGTCCCTGACCATCATTTTCTAATCCACTCTGGCTTCAGTTGTGGTGCCGGAGGACTGGAGGACTGCTAATGTGGTACCCTTGTTTAAAAAGAGAGAAAAGGATAGACCGAGTAATTATAGGTCAGTCACCTAACCTCGGTGGTGGGAAAGTTCTTGGAAAGAATTCTGAAGGACAGGAAACATCTTCATTTAGAATGCCACCGATTAATCAAGAATAGTCTACAGGGAGTTATTAAGGGATGGTCGTATCTGACAAACTTGATTGAATTTTTTGAGGTGGTAACAAGGAGGGTAGATGAGGGTAGTGCGTTTGATATAGTGCATATGGCTTTTGATAAGCTTCCACATGGCTGACTGGTCACAAAGTTAAAAGGCCATAGGATCCAGTGCAAAATGTCAATTTGAATTCGAAGCTGAGTCGGAGGCACGAGGTAGGTTGTAATGGTTGATGGGTGTTGTTGTGACTGGAAGGCTGTTTCCAGTGGGGTTCTGCAGGGCTCAGTACTGGGTCCCTTGCTTTTTGTGGTATATATCAATGGTCTAGACTTGAATATAAGGGTTATGGTTAAGAAGTTTGCTGATGATACTAAAATCAGCTGTACGCTTGAAACTGAAGAAGGAAGCTGTAGACTGCAGGAACATATCAATAAATTGGTCAGGTGAGCAGAACATTGGCAATTGGAATTCAATCCGGGGATGTGTGAGGTAATCTAGTTGGGGAGGGCTAACAAGGAAAGGCAATACACTTTAAATGGTAGGACACTGAGTAGTGCAGAGGAACAATGGAACCTTGGAGTGCATGTCCACAGATTCCTGAAGGTAGCAGGCCAGGTAGATAAGGTGCTTGAGAAGGAACGCGGAATGCTTGCCTTTATTAGCCGTGGCATAGAATAAAATAGCAGGGGGGGATATCCTTCAACTGTATGAAACACTAGTTAGGCCTCAGCTAGAGTACTGCGTGCAGTTCTGGTCACCACATTACAGGACAGATGTGATTGCACTAGAGAGGGTACAGAGCAGATTTACAAGGATGTTGCCGTGAGTAGAGAATCTTAGCTATGAGGAAAGACTGGATCGGCTGGGTTTGTTTTCTGTTAAACAGAGGAGGTTGAGGCG
The DNA here is from genome assembly GCF_052327205.1 of Somniosus microcephalus. Lineage (NCBI taxonomy): Eukaryota > Metazoa > Chordata > Chondrichthyes > Squaliformes > Somniosidae > Somniosus > Somniosus microcephalus. The sequence goes on from NW_028225184.1 coordinate 5,922,155, forward strand.
AGACCTTATTGAGGTGTATAAACTCATAAGGAGCCTAGATAAAGTGGATGGAAGGGACCTATATCCCTCAGCACAGCAGTCAGAACCTGGGGGCACTGATTTAAAGGAATTGGTGGAAGGGTTAGAGGGAATTTGAGAGGTAATGCCTTCACCCAGACGGTTATGGGGTCTGGAACTCACTGCCTGATAGGGTGGTAGAGGCAGGAACCATAACCACATTTAAAAGGTACTTGGATGTACACTTGGGATGTTGTAACCTGCACGGCTGCTGATGTTATGCCCAGTGCCAGCATCGGGCGCTCGCAGGGCAGGTACAGGACTAGTTAGATAAGAGGCTCCCAGTAATTTCTGATTTTCCTTATCTTTTAGATTGCGTACTATGGAGCTTCATCCTAAATCCTGGAATTCTTTGCTGCTGTCGGCCTCCATTGTGACCCTCACTACAATCCTGCCGACTTTATCTGTGATTATCTCAAATTTCTGACCAGCCTTGAGATGGTACGATATGCCCCTAGATCGAAATGTATCTTCAACTTCCTCACCTTGACGTCGATCGTGGTCCAATTACCTCAACTAGGCTTGTAGTCTCTGCAATATCGAAGATTAAGAGGTTGATTTGATGAAGATAGGAGCAGGAGGAGGCAGTTCAGACCCATCGAGCCTTTTCCGTCATTCAATGAGGTCATGGCTGATCGGTATCCCAATTGAGAACTATGGGCCTTTGCTCCATATCCCTTAATAACTTTGGTTTGCAAAAATCTACCAATCTCGGACGTAACATTAACAATTGACCTAGCATCAATTGCAGTTTGTGGAAGAGAGCTCCAAACTTCTACCACCCTTTGTGTGTTGAAGTGTTTCCTAACTTCATTACTTGAAGATCTGGATCCAACCTTTAGGCTATGTCCCCTACCTCTAGACTCCCCTCCCGCTGACAACCAGCGTAGATGTACCAGAATGACACTTGGACTCCCAGGGTTAAAATACGAGAAGAGATTACACAAACCAGGATTGTAATCCCTGGAATTTCTCTCCATCTATCCTATCAGATCCCCTTAATATCTTGAAAACATCGAACAAGTCACCCCTTAACCTTGTAAATTCCAGGGTATATAAAACTTGTGTGTGTAATCTCCCCATGTAACTTAACCTTTGGATTCCAGATATCATTCTGGTAAATCTACGCTGCACTACCTCCAGGGTAAATATATCCTTCCTACGATGTGAAACATAGAAATATAGAAGATAGGAGCAGGAGTAGGCCATTCGGCCCCTCGAGCCTGTTCCGCCATTCAACGAGATCATGGCTGAACATTCAAATTCAGTACCCTGTCCCTGATTTCTCCACATACCCCTTCATCCTTTTAGCATTAAGAAATATATCTAACTCCTTCTTGAATATATTTAATGAATTGGCTTCAACTGTCTTGTGTGGAAGGGAATTCCACAGGTTCACCACTCTCTGGGCGAAGAAATTTCTCCTCATCTCTGTCCTAACTGGCTCATCCCTTATCCTTAGACTGTGACCCCTGGTTCTTGAAACCCTGCCATCAGGAACATCCTTCCTGCATCTAGTCTGTCTAGTCCTGTTAGAACTTTATGTTTCAATGAGATCACCTCTCATTCTTCTAAACTCCAGCGAATATAAGTCTAATCGACCCATTCTCTCCTCATAAGTCATTCCTGCCAGCCCAGGTATCAGTCTGGTGAATCTTCGCTGCACTTTCTCCATGGCAAGAACATGCTGCCTCAGATAGGTTGATCAAAACTGCACACAATACTCAAGGTGTGGTCTCACCAAAGCACTGTACAACTGCAGCAAGACATCCTCGCTCCTGCACTGGAATCACCTCGCTATGAAGGCCAACATTCCATTTGCCTTGTTAACAGCCTGCTGCATCTGCATGCTTACCTTCAGCGACAGGTGCACAAGGACACCCAGATCTCGTTGCACTTCCCCATTTCCCAATCTATTGCCGTTCAGATAGTCATCTGTCTTCCTGTTTTTGCAACCAATGTGGATAACCTCGTATTTATCCACATTATACTGCATTTGCTATGCATCTACCAATCACCTAACCTGCCCAAACCATACTGGAGTTTCTCTACATCCTCCTCACAGCACACACGCCCACTCAGCTTTGTGTCATCTGCAAAATTGGAGATATTACATCTAGTATTCGCTCGCCTAGATCATTTATATATATTGTGATTAGTTGGAGTCCTAGCAGCGATCACTACGATGCCCCACTCGTCACTGCCAGCCACTCGGAAGAAGATCAGTTTTTCCAACACTTTGCTTCCTATCTGCCAAACCGTTCTCGAACCAACACAGTATCTTATCCCCAATCCTGTGTGCATGAACTTTGCACGCTAATCTCTTATGCAGGAGCTTACTGAAAGCCTTCTGAAAGTCCAAATACACCACACCACTGGCTCACCCTTATCTATTCTACCAGTTACATCCTCAAAAACTTGCTGTAGATTATTCAAGCATGCTTTAACTTTTGCAAATCCATGTTGACTTTGTCCGATCCTGTCAGTATTTTCCAAGTGCTCTGCTATTACATCTTTTATAATGGACTCTAGCATTTTCCCCACTACCGATGTCAGACTTACCGGTCTAGAATTCCCCATTTTCTCTCTTCCACCGTTTTTAAAGAGTGGGGATAGATTAGCTATCCTCCCGTCCATGGGAACTGTTTCAGAGTCTATATAATTTTGGAAGATGACCAGCAATGCATCTACTATTTCTAGGGCCACTTCCTTAATTACCCTTGGATGCAGATTATCAGGCCCTGGGGACTTATTGGCCTTCAATCCCGTCAATTTCCCTAAATCCATTTCCCTACAAATACTTGTTTCATTCAATTCCTCCCTCTCATTAGACCCTATGTTCCCCGACATCTCTGGTAGGTTATTTCTCTCCTCCTTTGTGAAGACAGAACCAAAGTATGTAATTAATTGTTCTGCCATAACTTTGTTCCCCATTATAAATTCCCCTGATTCTGACTGCAAGGGACCTACTCTTGACTTCTCCAATCTTTTTATCTTCACATATCTATAGAAGCTTTTACAGTCAGTTTTTATGTTCGCTGAGAGCTTACTCTGATACTGTATTTTCCCCCTCTTAAGTAATCCCTTTGTCCACCTTTGCTGAATCGTAAGCTGCACCCAATCCTCAGGCTGGTTGCTCTTTCTGACCAATTGATTAGTCCTCTCCTTGGATCTTATGCTATCCCTAATTTCCCTTGTTAGCCATGGTTGTGTCACCATTTTAATATTTTTATTTCAAACAGGGATGAGCAAAATCTGTAGTTTACCCATGCGATCATTAAATGTTTGCCATTGCCTATCCACCGTTAACCCTTTAAGTAACATTCCCCAAACAATCCTAGCCAACTCGCACCTCATACCATCGTAGTTTCCTTTATTTACATGCAGGACCCTAGTCTCTGAGACAAATACTTCACTCTCCACCTTAATGAAGAATTCAATCATATTATGGTCGCTCCACACCGAGGGGCCTCGGACAACAATTAATCCTTTCTCGTTACATAATACCCAGTCTAAGATTGCCTGATCTCTAGTTGGTTCCTCGACATATTGGTCCAGGAAATGATCCCGTACACACTCTAGGAATTCCACCTCCACTTTATTGTTACTAAATTGTTTAGCCCAATCTATATTTAGATTAAAGTCACCTATGATAACTGCTGTGTGCTTATTGCATGTGTCTCTAATTTCCCATTTAATGCCATCCCCAACCTCAGCATTACTGTTTGGTGGTCTGTATACAGCTCCTACTAACGTTTTCTGCCCCTTGGAATTTCTCTGCTCTACCCATACAGATTCCACATCATCAGAGCTAATATCCCTCCTTTCTATTGTGTTAATCTCTTCTTTAACCAGCAATGCTACCCCACCATCTTTTCCTTTTTGCCTGTCCTTCCTGAATATTGCATAACCCTGGATGTTGAATTCCCAGCCTTGGTAACCCTGGAGCCATGTCTCCGTTATCCCAATTATATCATATCCGTTTACATCTACTTGCACAGCTAATTCGTCCGCCATATTACAAATTCTCCTCTCATTAAGACACAAAGCCTTCAGGCTTGATTTTTTTAACACTCTCAGACCTTTTAGAATTATTGATTACTGTGGCCATGTTTGATTTACACCCTTGATTGCTCTGACTTCCACTTTTGCTTTTCTCTTTCCTGTCTTTTGCTTCAATCCTTGCTTCCCTTTCCTCTGTCTCCCTGCACAGTTTCCCAAACCCCTGCCATTTTAGTTTAATCCCTCCCCAAGAGCCTCAGCAAGCATTCCCCCTAGGACATCGGTCCCGGTCCTGCCCAGGTGCAAACCATCCAGTATGTACTGGTCCCACCTCCCCCAGAACTGGTACCAATGTCCCAGGAGTTGGAATCCCTCCCCCTTGCTGCATTCCTCTAGCCAAGTATTCATCTGAAATATCCTTCTCTTTCTACTCTGACTAGCACTTGGCACTGGTAGCAATTCTGATATTACTATCTTTGAGGCCCTATTTTTTAATTTACCTCCTAACTCCCTATATTCAGCTTTTAGGACCTCATCCCGTTCACCCTTCTCCTCCAGAATGCCCTGGAGCCGCTCCAAGATATCATTGACCCTTGCACCAGGGAGGCAACATACCATCCTGGAGTCACGTTTGTGGCCGCAGAAACGGCTATCTATTACCCTTACAATAGAATCCCAAATCATTATAGCTCTCGCTCTCTTTTTCCTCCTGTCCCGTGCAGCAGAACCACCCATGGTGCCAGTAATTTGGTTGCTGCTGCCTTCCCCGATAAGCCATCCTCCCCAACAATATCCAAAGTGGTATATCTGTTTGAGAGGGGGATGGCCACAGGGGACCCCTGCACTACCTGCCTGTGCCTACTATTCAACTGGCGGTCATTAATTCACTTCCTGCCTGTGCAGCCTTTACCTGCGGTGTGACCATCTGATTAAACATGATATGCATGACGTCCTCAGCATCGCGTATGTATCCATTCGCATCTCCAGTGCTGCAATGTGGTCTGCCAGTAGGTGCAGCTGGATACTCTTCCCGCACACATGGTCGTCAGGGACACAGGAAGTGCCCCTGAATTGCCACATAGTGCAAGAGGAGCATGTCACGGGGCTGAGCTTTGCTGCCATTACTTACCCTTTAATTATTTTAAATTAAATCAATACCAACAATTATACTAGAATTAAATGATATACTCAATGGCCCTTGTTTCTTAGTACTCCCCACTCACCCAGTTAGCCGCTTCCTCCTGCCTGCGTCACATTTTAATCGTGACCTGGCTCTGGAACGCTGCTGCTGGTCTGCGAGATTGGTAAACCTCTGAAAAAGAGCCCGCAAAAGTGAGTTTAAATACTCAGAGTCTCCACTCTCACCGCTCCCGACAATGGCCTGTGAAAAACGCCCGCGAAAATGAGTTTAGATACTCACTGTCTCTCCGTTCTGACCACTCCCGACAATGGCCTGTGAAAAAAAGCCTGCGAAAGTGTGTTTAAATACTCACCGAACCACTTCTCTCACCGCTCCCGCCACTGGCCCATTTTAAAGAGGGAGGCCTAGAAATTCAGTTGGCCATGCGCCCACTTAGCGCCTAAAGAGGTCTTTTGCGCCGGCGGGGTGGTAGCGCGGAAATTGAGTGCAGCGGTATTGGCGGCGGTAGCCGTTAGCGCTGCGCCGGGACCGATGACGTCATCGGTGTGCGCGGTGGCCCGTAACGCCCCGAAACCGCGCCGATCCCCATATTTATTTGCGCCCGCCTCCTCCGAAGCGGGCACAAACAGCGAACAGAAAACGGGGCCGTCCTGCTGCCATAGTGGGGCGCTTTAAAGCTGAAGGTGCGGCCGGCCGCTTTTTCGGCGGCCGCCTGCCCGCACCTCCTTCCCCGGCCTCCTCCACCCCCCCCCGCGGCATTGCCGGCTGGTTTCCGTGGAGCCCGGCACCTCTCCGTTGTGCCGGGCTCTTTTGCCGGCACTCGCGATCGGGGCTCCGGCCGTTGCAGGCACCTCCCCCTTAAGAGAAGGAGGAGGCCTGCAGTACCGCAGCCTGCCGCACCGCATCGGGTGGCACTGCGGCAACTAGCATGCCGATATTCAGTTGCAGCGCCCCAAACGGAGGCGGGCACACCCTGGTATAGCGCCCGCTTCCGAATTGGGGCGCAGAAGACGAATATACGGTGTGCGCTAATGCCTCCCCGCCCAGCGCTAACTTTTGGGCGCCAGCGAGCTGCCCGCGCCCAAGTGAATTTCTAGGCCGGAGTCTCTCCATCAGGGACCACTTTTAAACAGGGAGGCTCTCCATCAGCGACCACTTTTAAAGAGGGAATCTATCCATCAGGGACACTGTTTAAAGTGGGTGTATCTCCATCAGGGGCCCTTTTAAAAGAGGGAGCCTCTCCATCAGGGACCCCCTTTAAAGAGGGAGTCACTCCATCAGGGACACTTTTAAATAGGAGTCACTCCATCAGGGAACCATTTCAAAGAGGCAGTCTCTCCATAAGGGACACTTTTTAAAGAGGGAGTCTGTCCATCAGGAATCCCTTTTATTGAGGCGGTGTCTCCATCAGGGATACGTTATAAAGAGGGAGTCTTCATCAGGGTCCCCTTTTAATGAGGCAGTCTCTCAATCAGGGACCCTTATTCAAGAGGGAATCTCTCCATCAGGGACCCTGCTTAAAGAGGAAGTCTAACCATCAGGGACACCTTTTAAAGAGGGAGTGTCTCCTCAGGGAGTCTCTCCATCAAGCTCCCCTAGTAAAGAGGGAGTCTTTCCACCAGGGACCCCATTTAAAGAGAGAGTCTCTCCGTCTGGGGTCCCTTTTAATGAAGGAACCTCTCTGTTTGGAACCCCTTTTAAAGAGGTGTCTCTCCGTAAGGTACCCCTTTTAAGCAGTGATTTTCTCCCTCAGGGACCCCTTTTAAAGAGGTAGCCTTTCCGCAGTGGAATTCTTTAAAAGATGGAGCCTCTCTGTCAGGGACCCTGTTTAAACATGAAGTCTCTCTGTAAGGGACTCCTTTAAAGCTGGATTCACTCCATCAGGGATCCCTCTTATGGAGGGAGACTCTCCGTCAGAGACCCCTATTAAAGAGGGATCTCTCTGTCGGGGACTACATTTAAATAGGAAGTATATCCTCAGAGAACGCATTTAAAGGTGGCGCCTCTCCATCAGAGACACCTTTAAAAGAGGAAGACTCTCCATCAGGGACCCTTTATTTGAATATATGAACAAAAGAAATCGGAGCTGGAGTAGGCTATTCGGACCTTCAAGCCTGCTCCGCCATTCAAGGAGATCATGGCTGATCTTCTGTCTCAACTCCATTCACCGGCCCTATCTCCATATCCCATGATGCCCTGAAAAGTCAGAAATCTATCGACATCTGTTTTGAATGGACCCAATGACTGAGCCTCCACAGCCCTCTGGGGTAGAGAATTCCAAAGATTCACCACCTTCTGTGTGAATAAATTTCTGCTCATATCTGTTTTGAATGGCCTATCGTTTATCCTGAGGCTGTTGCCCCTGGTTCTAGACACCCCAGCCAAGGGAAACAATCCCCCAGCATCCACCCTATCAAGCCCTGAAATAATTTTATATGCTTCAATGAGATCCCCTCTCATTCTTCTGAACTCCAGAGAATACAGGCCTAGTTTACTCAATCTCTTCTCATACGACAGTCCCGCCATCCATGGAATCAATCAGCAAATTTGGAAATGTTACATGTATTCCCCTCATCCAGATCATTGATATAGATTGTGGAAAGCTGGGGCCCAAGCACCGATCCTAGCGATATCCCACTAGTCTCTGTCTGCCATCCTGTAAAAGACCCGTTTCTCCCTACAATTTGTTTTCTCTTAGTTTACCAATTCTCAATCCATGCTAGTGTAATAGCCCCAATTCCATGTGCCCTAATTTTGTTCATCAACCTCTTGTGCGGGACCTTATCGAAGGCCTTCTCAAAATCCAGATACACCACATCTACCAGTTCCCCTTTGTCTACTCCACTAGGTACATTCTGAAATAACTCCAATAAGATTGTCAAACAGGATTTCCCTTACAATAATCCATGTTGACTCTGCCTAATCTTACTATTAGTTTCTAAGTGCCCAGTTATTACATCCTTTATAATTGAATACAGCATTTTCCCAACTACTGATGTGAGGCTAAAAGGTCTGTATTTCCCTGTTTTCTCGGTTCCTGCTTTCTTAAATAGCGGGGTTACATTTGCTATCCTACAATCTGCACGATCCGTTCCAGAATCTATAGAATTTTGGAAGATGACAACCAATGCGTCCACTATACCAATGGCCACCTCTTTCAAAATCGTAGCATGTAGGTCATCCGGTCCTTGGGATTTGTCGCATTTTAGTCCCACTAATCTTGCTAGTGCTGTTTCTTTAACTTATAAAAAATTCAATATTTTCCTCATTCTCGCCAAACCCTTGGTTTTCTCGTATTTCTGGGAGGTTTCTTGTGTCTTCCTCCGTGAAGACAGAAACAAAGTATTTACTTAATGTCTCTTGCCATTTCCTCATTCCCCATTATAAATTCTCCCGTCTCTGACTGTGAAGGACCTACTTTTACCTTCACCAGTGTTTTCCTTTTCACATACCTATCGAAGCTTTTGCAATCTGTTTTTATATGTTTCGCTAGTTTGTGCTCATATTCCATTTTCCATTTCTCTATCAATTTCCTGGTCGCCCTTTGCTGATTTCTAAAAATATCCCAATCCTCAGGCTGACCGTTATTTCTGGCAACTTTACAAGCTTCCTCCTTTGACTTAATACTAGCTTTAATTTCTTTTGTTAGCCATGGTTTGATCTATTTTCCTTTTGGGTATTTATGCCCTAGAGGAATATATGTTCGGTGCAAACTATGCATTATTTCCTTGAATGTTAGCCAGTATGTCCACATTCATACCTTTTAGTGTAGTCTCCCAGTCTACCATGGCCAAGTTGTCCCTCATACACTTGTAGATTCCACAGTTTAGGTTTAAGAACATAGTTTCAGGCTGGAATACATCACTCTCAATCATAAAGTAAAAATCAATCATATTATGATCACTTGTCCCTAAAGGCCCCTTCACCACAAGATTATTGATTAGCCCGTTCTAACTACACATTAGCAAATCCAGAATAGCCTGTTCTCTGGTTGGTTCCTCCACATATTGATCCAGGGAACCATCTCGCATACATTCCAAGAATTTGTCCTCCACACCATTAGTGGCAAGTTGATTTGGCGAGTCATTATGTAGGTTAAAGTCGTCCATGATTACAGTATTGTCCTTGTTACATGCACTTCTAATTTCTAGATTTTTACTGTGCTCCACATTACCACTCCTCTTTGGTGGCCTATACACTGCTCCCACCAATATTTTCCGCCCTTTGCTGATCCCTTAGCTCCACACAAACTGATTTTTAAAGAGGGAGTCTCTCTGTAAGTGACCCCTTTTAATGCTGGCGTCTCTCCGCGTCGGTCCAATTTTACAGAGGGAATCTCTCCGTCAGGGAGCCCTGTTAAAGAGGGAGTCTCACCATCAGTGGCCCCTGTTAAAGAGGGAGTCTCTGAGCCAGGGACCCGTTTTAAAAATGATTCTCTCCATCAGCGACACCTATTAAAGAGGGAGTCTCTCTGTCGGGGACCCCTTTTAAAGATGGTGCCTCTCCTCAGTGACCCCTTTTAAATTGAAGTCTCTCCATCAGGGACAAATATAAAAGAGGGAGTCTCCCTGTCGGTGACCCCTTTTAAAGAAGGAGACTCTCTGTCAGGGACCCCTATTAAAGAGGGATCTCTCCGTCAGGGACCCCTGTTTAAAGAATGATTCTCTTCATCAGGGACACCTTTTTTAGAGGGAGTCTCTGCATCAGGAATCCTTTTTTAAAGAGACAGGCCTAGAAATTCAGTTGTTTGCGCCAGCCTCTAGCGCCTTAGGAGGAGGAGATGTGGGGTGCTAAGCGGCTAGCGCCCGGGCGCAGCGCGATCTGCGCCTCTCGCCAACTTCAGTTAAGATTTAGCGGCGGCGCCAAGCCTTTGCGCGCGCTCAGCTGCGCGCGCAGATCCTGACGTCATTTCATGGTGCAACGCCCTTTGTGCGCCCCAAACCAGAAATTCAGTGGCGCCGGCCTATTGTGCGCCTGGCGCCCCTAGCGACTGGTAGAGGGGAACGGTTCCCAGTCGCTGCGGGGCGCGGGGGGCGCTAATTAAAGGGCACTCCTCCTGCAGTAGAAATGGCAGCCATTTTGCAACACTCCTTCTTTGTGAGAGACGGATCTTTGGAGAGAGACAAAGGTAGAGGGCTTTCTGGTTTGGCTCAACACTCGCACAGGTACTTGTGGCTTCAGGCCACAGCTTTGCACTTGTCTTTAACTTCAGAGCCATAGCATTGATTGGAAACATATAATGGGGGCTGCAATGGGTGGAAACGTTGGGCTTCTCCATTGCATTCAAAGGGCTCAGAGACGCCGTGAGAGAGTGCCAGTCATGGCCAGATGGAGAAGGGGCAACAGGCGTTGGCAAAGGAGGCCTTACCCACCCAGGGTATACCACCAGCAGTTCTCATATCTGAACATGTCTGACGAGCAGTGTGTTCGGAGGCTGCGATTCAGAAGGGCGGTGGTCACTGAGATCTGCCACCTGCTTCGCGGAGATCTGCAGCCACAGCTGAGGAACAGGACGTCTCTGTCGGCGGCAGTGAAGGTGACAGTGTCTCTCAACTTCTATGCCACCAGCTCCTTCCAATCCACTACTGGGGACATTTCCAACATCTCCCAGTTTGCGGTACATTGCTGCATCCACCAGGTGACCAATGCCCTTTTCAGAAGGAGATGTCAGTTCATCTCCTTCTCCATGACCGTTGACAAGTAGCAACAGCGTGCAATGGGCTTTGCAGCATTAGTGGGCTTCCCCATGGTGCAGGGCGCCATTGACTGCACACATGTGGCTTTGCGGGCACCTCTAGAGAATGCCGAGGATTACCGCAACCGGAAGGGCTACCATTCGCTCAACGTGCAGTTGGTGTGTGACCACAGGCAGCTCACCCTAGCTGTCAATGCCCGCTTTCCAGGCAGCAGCCACAATGCCTTCATCCTGCGCCAGACTTCTGTGGCAGACATGTTCCAGGCCCAGCCTCACCCACGCGGATGGCTTCTCGGGGACAAAGGCTATCCTTTGTGCACCTGGCTGATGACCCCGCTCCGTGCGCCCCGCACCCCTGCTGAAGAGGGATACAATGACAGCCATCAAGCAACCAGGAACATCATTGAGCAAACAATCGGCGTCCTGAAGCAACGGTTCTGCTGTCTGGATCATTCCGGAGGAGCCCTACAGTACTCGCCTGAGCGAGTCTCCCATTTCGTTGTCATGTGCTGCATGCTGCACAACCTGGCTATCTGCAGGACTCAGCCACTGCCACCAGACATTGGAGGACCACCAGAGGAGGAGGAGGACCAGCACAGGAGGGAGGCAGAAAGTGCAAGGGCCGCCCGTCGGCGGCTTATTGCACGTCGGTTCTAGGCCCCCTCTCAGGGAATGGCTTGGCACAAGATGAATGTCGCCGCTCCACAAGCCCTCAGCCGAGCAGGGCAACCAGGACTTCCAAAAGAAAGCATGGACAGTGCGATTTCAGAAAATTTATTACTTTGATACCTCTGTGCCCTTCCCACATAACAAACTAATGGAGAGAAGCCCCCACCAAAAAAACAAATAGACCAGTCTCGGCCTTTCCAAAAAAACAAATAGACCAGTCTCGGCCTTTCCAAAAAAACAAATAGACCAGTCTCGGCCTTCACAAGTAAAACAAAGACACCAGTATCAGCCTTTACAAGTGAAACAAAACATTTGGCCTCACCTTCTACTTTTTCCCCCGCAAGGGTGATGCGTTTCGCATCCATGACTGGCCCCTGCCCGCCCTGCAGCTCCTCCTCAATGGGACCCCAGTGGCTGCAGCAAGGCTGGGTGAAGGCTGCTGAGGGTCAGATGGTGAGACGGCAGATGCCCTTGGGGGTCGGCCTGGACCAGCTCTGGGACTGGAGGGGCCGGCTGCTGACTGCTCCAACTCTGCTTGGGCGGCAGCAGTCTGTCCAGCGGCTGGTGGCAGCTGCAATGAAGGAGTGACAGTTTCGGCTGCAGGAATGCTACCAACCTGACAGATCACAGGTACTCCCTGGTCGCCTGATACATTGGCACTCGCACAGGCCAGCACTGCAGCATGCGCAGCAATCTGCTGAAGCACAGACTGCTGGGCTGCTGCGGCGCGGCGAGTGCCCTGGCGATGCCTGGCCAATCCAGCGAGGGTGGCAGCAGTTAGTGCCCGTGTGGCCCTGGTCTGTGTCCGCATGACACCAGCCAGTGAATGCACGGCACGACTGAGCACTTGGCTAGAAGCCGCCTGTGCTGCCTGTGTAATGAAGACATACCCCTACAACACAAGGTGGATAACTTCTTGTTTGCCTACCGGAATGCGACACATGCGGTTACCGACCAAACTCCAGCCATGATGGTCTTCAATCGAAGACTACGATGCCGCTTGGATTTGGTTAAGCCAAACATCAGAAGAGATGTGGAGAACAGGCAGTTTCAGAATATGAATGAAAGGCCGACCAGGAGTTTTAAGATAGGTCAACCAGTTTTGGCCCGGGACTACCGCACAGAGAAATGGCAGCCAGGCACGATCTGTACACGGCAAGGACCTCTAATGTATACCGTGGACGTTGGAGTGAGCATTGTAAGATGCCATGCTGACCAGATTCTAGAGTCATTGGAAAACGTCAATTCCACACCACGATCCGATACACATGGTGATGAAACCGAAGTACCAATTGCATCTACCTCAGAATCGGGAATATTGGAAGCAGACGAACCCAACAACGACGTTGATTCCGAATCAACTCTGCCAGAAGAACCTGACACCCCAAAGAGGCGTTATCCGGACAGAATCAGGAAGCCTCCTCAAAGACTGAACTTATAATTGCTTAACTTCAGATAATGTATATGACAACTGTAATTGTAAATATGTTATTTAATTATTAATCGAATGTTATGTACTGTTTAGCTAAAAGGGGAGGAATTGTAGTGTATGTACTTTGCAGAAGGAACTATATTCTGCAGCCCCTGTATACTGCAGTACCAGTAGTGACCACCCCTGTATATAAGCCTGTGTAGTAACTTTGCATAGTTAGTTCCAGTTTGTCTCCACTCAGTAAAGACCTGTTATAACCAACTCCTGCAGTCCGTGTCACAATTACACACGGACATAATATACGCTCTACCCTATCATGGGCTCTACCCACCCATTTAATCTCCTCCCACAGTCCATGTACACTCTCCCCTATCATGGACTCTACCCACCCATTTAATCTCCTCCCAGAGTCCATATACACTCTCCCCTATCATGGGATCTACCCACCCATTTAATCTCCTCCCGCAGTCCATGTACACTCTACCCTATCATGGACTCTACCCAGCCACTTAATCTCCTCCCGCAGTCCATGTACACTCTACCCTATCATGGACTCTACCCAGCCACTTAATCTCCTCCCACAGTCCATGTACACTCTCCCCTATCATGGGATCTACCCACCCATTTAATCTCCTCCCACAGTCCATGTACACTCTACCCTATCATGGGATCTACCCACCCACTTAATCTCCTCCCACAGTCCATGTACACTCTCCCCTATCATGGACTCTACCCACCCATTTAATCTCCTCCCAGTGTCCATATACACTCTCCCCTATCATGGGATCTACCCACCCATTTAATCTCCTCCCACAGTCCATGTACACTCTACCCTATCATGGGATCTACCCACCAACTTAATCTCCTCCCACAGCCCATGTACACTCTCCCTATCATGCACTCCACCCACCCATTTAATCTCCTCCCACAACCCAGGTACACTCTCCCCTATCATGGACTCTACCCACCCATTTAATCTCCTCCCAGAGTCCATGTACACTCTCCCCTATCATGGACTTAACCACCCATTTAATCTCCTCCCACAGCCCATGTACACTCTCCCCTATCACAGACTCTACCCACCCATTTAATCTCCTCCCACAGCCCATGTAAACTCTCCCCGATCATGGACTCTATCCACCCATTTATTCTCCTCCCACAGCCCATGTACACTCTCCCCTATCATGGACTCTACCCACCCATTTAATCTCCTCCCACAGCCCATGTACACTCTACCCTATCATGGACTCTACCCACCCATTTAATCTCCTCCCACAGTCCATGTACACTCTCCCCTATCACGGACACTACCCACACATTTAATCTCCTCCCACAGCCCACACTCTCCCCTATCACGGACTCTACCCACCCATTTAATCTCCTCCCACAGCCCATGTACACTGTCCCCTATCATGGACACTACCCACACATTTAATCTCCTCCCACAGCCCATGTACACTCTCCCCTATCATGGACTCTACCCACCCATTTAATCTCCTCCCACATCCCATGGACACTCTCCCCTATCATGGACTTAACCACCCATTTAATCTCCTCCCACAGCCCATGTACACACTCCCCTATCATGGACTCTACCCACCCATTTAATCTCCTCCCACAGCCCATGTACACTCAATTCAATTCAATTCAATTCAAATCGCTTTATTGGCATGACAAGGTACATCTTATGTTGCCAAAGCATCGAAAAACATTTATGGTTGAACACATAAACGCAGATCTATCCATAAAGTGTATAAACAGATATATCCCTGAGTGTATAAGTATACATTCATATAATTTGTATATATTCTTTTTTTCAGATTTAATGGTTGTCCCTCTGTTTATAGCAAGCTGTAACATAGTGTACCGCTAAGGTTACACAATTTCTCTGTTGCCCTAGTAGGTATGGGAGTTTTTGGTCGTCATTCAAATTTCTGAATTCAGGGCATATTTTTGTGAATTTTGTGTAGAAATTCTCCCTGATATCCTGATATTTTCCACAAGCTTTGAGGAAGTGCATCTCTGTCTCCACCACTCCCTGACTGCAGTGATAGCATATCCTGTCCTCTCTTGGCAGCCGGGTCTGCCTGTGTCTGCCTTTTTCGATGGCCAGGCTATGTTCGCTAAGTCTGTACAATGTCAAGGTTTTTCTCAGTTTGCTATCCTTTACCATGGTCAGGTATTCAGCCATGTTGTATTGTCTGTTTAGGGCCAAGTAGCAATTGAGTTTGTTTTGGGTTTTTGTTGTTTCTGCCCAATATGACAGATATTTTTCCTTTTGCTTAGTGACAATTGTGTTGGGTCGAATTCTCTGTGCTACGATGTCACTGTCCTGGGGCTGGTTATTGTTAGTAGTGTTAGTAGTTACTTCATTGAGTCCCAGTACTAGTTGAATGAGGGTATTCTTCTTTATGGTCCTCTATTGGCATTTAAGGGCTTCGGAATGATAGCAGTGGGGGTTACTCATTTTTAGCTGTTTCCAAAATTTGGTGGCTCTTTTTTGGATAGTAATTATTAACGGATATTGGCCTAGTTCTGCCCTGCATGCATTGTTTATGGTTTTTCTTTGGGTTCGGAGGATACTTTTACAGAATTCTGCATGTAGGATCTCAATGGGGTGTTTGTCCCATTTTGCAAATTCTTGTTGTGTTAGTGGTCCCCACAACTCACTGCCATAGAGTGCAATTGGTTCAATTACTGATTTAAAAATTTTGAGCCAAATGCTGATTGGAATTTCTATTTGGATTGATTTTTTAATGGCATAGAAAGCCCTTCTTGCTTTCTCTTTCAGTTCATTCACAGCCAGGTGAAAATTTCCCGTAGAACTGATTTTTAAGCCCACCTATGTGCAGTCATAGACTCCACCCACCCATTTAATCTCCTCCCACAGCCCATGTACACTCTCCCCTATCATAGACACAACCCACCCATTTAATCTCCTCACACAGCCCATGTACACTCTACCCTATCATGGACTCTACCCACCCACTTAATCTCCTCCCACAGTCCATGTACACTATCCCCTATCATGGACTCTACCCACCCATTTAATCTCCTCCCACAGCCCATGTACACTCTCCCCTCTCATAGACTCTACCCACCCATTTAATCTCCTCCCACAGCCCATGTACACTCTCCCCTCTCATAGACTCTACCCACCCATTTAATCTCCTCCCACAGCCCATGTACACTCTACCCTATCATGGACTCTACCCACCCATTTAATCTCCTTCCACAGTCCATGTACACTCTCCCCTATCACGGACACTACCCACACATTTAATCTCCTCCCACAGCCCACATTCTCCCCTATCACGGACTCTACCCATCCATTTAATCTCCTCCAACAGTCCATGTATACTCTCCCCTATCATGGACTCTGTTGTGTATGTAATATGTGTGCTACTTTGAACCTATGGACAGGACTGCACTACTTGTAGGGCGCAGTGATACGCAGTACCACTCCTGGCCATAGGGGTATAAATAGTACCGTGGGTACTGATCTCCCCTCAGTTCCCGCCTGTGGGCATGAAGTAAAGACCTACGTGCAGTCCCTACCTCCAACCAGTAAAGACCTGTTTAAGTTATACATTTAAGTCTTTGTGTTAATTGTTCAATACAATACACATACTTAACACTGGCGACGAGTCAGGTTCTTACCCTGCGGCAGTTGAAGAGAGGTTTCAAACATCACCACCCCACTAGAAGCGACAGGCTTTAGGACTCTGAAGCCTCCATCAGCGACTGAGCACTGGAGTGCAGCAGCCATCCTGACAGCTTCCAGCGACTGACAGAAGTCTTTCTGCAGTTTCCTTGTTCAACCTAGGTGGTGGGGTAAGCCGTGCAGCGTTGGCTGCAAAGACAGGGCTGGGGAAGTTGGAGAAGATAAGGGCGATCGCAATCCCTGATAAGAGCCGCGGTGAAACGCGCGAGCGGGTAAGCCAGAGCCCGGGAGGGAGCGAGCAAGAGCCGCGTGAGCGGGTGAGCCAGAGGCCGGGAGCCGCTTCAAGTGCGAGGCGCAGCGCGGGCCAGCGATCGGGACCAAAGATAAGGGCCGCACTCGGACTGAAAGGCGCGGCGGCTGCAGAAGCTCAAGGTGCGAGAGCCGCGGTGCACAGCGCGGGCTATCGATCGCGGCGAAGATAAGGGCCGCACTCGGGGCTGAAGGGAGACGGCGTCGGGGGACGGGTGAAGACCGCCAAGCGCGGGAAAACCGCCATTTTGTGGGCGGAGGACGACGGCAAGAGCGGGAAGCCACCATCTTTGATAACAAGTAAACAAAATAAAATCTGAGAAATTGCAAATCTACAATGCCTAAACACGGGAATATTAGCACCTTTGATAGTGACCTCGAAGATTGGGCCATATATGTTGAAAGAGTAAAAAATTATTGTAAGGCCAATAAAATTCGTGACCAAGATAAAGCTCTAACATTATTAAATTTAATGGGTGCGAAGACATACGGGCAATTGAAACACCTGTTATCACCAGATGAACCGGCGGATAAGACGTTCGATGAGATTGTTACTGTCCTGAAAGATCATCTAAACCCCACGCCGCTGATGCTAGCGGAACGATTTAAATTTTATGACAGAAGGCAGCTACAGCATGAAAGCAATGCTGAATATTTGCTGGAATTGCGTAAATTAGCGAAATATTGCCAGTTTGGAACGGGACTGACAGATGCACTACGAGACAAATTTGTGTGTGGTTTATTTAAACAGGATACACAAAAGCGACTGCTCGAGGAGAATGAGCTGACGCTTGAGAAGGCGGTCACTATGGCAGCAGCACACGAAGCCGCAGCGAGAGGCACGGCAGTAATGCAGCTACGGTCACCGGAGCTCAGTGCACACAAATTGGGTGTGAGTTCTGGCAAATGTTATCGTTGTGGAAAGACAACGCATGATCAGAACCAGTGTTGGTTTAAAAACCAAGAATGTAGAACTTGTGGTAGGCTTGGACATATAGCTAGAGTATGCAGGTCAGGGAAGAAGACCAGCAACAAGAAGTCACCGCAAGGAAAATACGCAAAGGTACACAAGGTGACCAAACAGGAGTCCGATTCAGACGCTAGCAGTAATGAACTGGCTAGCTTAAGCTGTAATGAACTGGCTAGCTTAAGAGTACTCAACGCTGGTAAGGGTGCAGACCTCCAGACAATTTGGGTCACTCTTCAGATAGAAGGAGTCCAAGTAAAACTGGAATTGGACACTGGATCGGCATTGATGGTCATAAATAAGAAAGATTACGGAAAGTTATTCCAACATATTCCCCTACAGGATACGGGGATTATATTGAAAACATACACGGGGCAAAGAGTGTACCCCATCGGGAAAATAGAGGTTGCAGTGGTCCACAAGGGCGAAGACAGTCAAATAATGGACTTATATGTGATATCTGAAGGAGGTTCTCCACTACTAGGACGGGAGTGGATTAGGAAAATGAATATGGACTGGCATTTCCTACAAACAATAACGAGTGAGAACTCGGTGAAGATAGTCGGCCCAGACTCTGGAACGGATGATGGTAAGCCCAACTCAGGTGCAAAAGACAAAGTTTCAGCACAGAATTCCACTGAGCAACAACAACATAGTTTAACTGTGGATTCTGAGTCTGGCAAGTCGACTGATGTGCCCATTTCTGAGGGACACCGGGCTCGAACTCAACTCCATTTCAAACTACAACAGCAATTAGAACAAATGCTTCGCCGTTTTGAGCAAGAGTTGAATGCAACGAAAGAGTTCTTTGATATAGAGTTGGAGAATCTGGAAAGACAACAGAAGCAGCTGATGGAGAAAATGGAGCAGGAGCACACAAAACGTCTAATGTCAGAGGAGTTAACGGTCAGCCAACTCCTGCATATGCTGAAGGACAGGACTCTGAAATGGGAAAAACTTGAACACGAACTTCAATATTCAAACGAAAGGGGTTCGGAGCTCTCAAAGGTTATTGGAAGAGCTGAGGTGGCAACACAGACTGAGATGACTGCAACAGAGCAGCCCTTGGATGCCAAAAGTACGCTGACTCACGTCAACGTAGAACAACAGACCGCTGAAACAGCTGCTCCGGTAGAGGGATTGAATAGTCCGATCAATCAATCTCCAAAAGAAGTTGAAGTAGTAAAATCTCAAATGAGGTCATTAGTAAACGACTTGCTGAAAGCCCAGAAAAAGCTGGATGAAGAGGTACGCATGAAGAAGTCTCTTCAGGAAAGATGTCTGGACTTGGAACAAAAGCTGGCTAACGCCCAGCTGGGTATGGAGGAAATAGAAGACCCTCTAGTTGGCCTAGATCAGGACGACACCGAATATTACTATGTCCTGTCCTGCCCAACTTGTAACTTCGACTCCCACCATACAGAAATCATGGAGGAGCACCGAAAGTCTACGGAAAAAGGAGGAAGAGAAGGAGGAACTGCGCATGCAGCTGGCAGCTGACAGTGGAGCCCAGAGAGTCTCCAAGAAGCAGAAAAGGAAAAGTCGAAACAGAAGATGACCCATCTGAACCATTATTACCTCTACCAGATCACACACGTGGTCCCTCCGAACGGAGCCAATTCAGTTCGGAAGTTCAAACTGTTAAATCCATGGAAGGACTATTGAATGAGTCACTCCAGCAACGTGAACCGACGACACCACAGAGATTGAATCTGTGAACTGTTTTCCGCAGAGACTGAATCTGTGATCTGTTTTGACATGAAGTTATCTATGTATCTATGTTATTCTGTTATGTAAACCTGAAGCTATATATGTATATATGTTATTACGTTATGTTAAATGGGGAGATGACTGTAAAGCTAGGAAGGGAGGAATGTTGTGTATGTAATATGTGTGCTATTTTGAACCTATGGACAGGACTGCACTACTTGTAGGGCGTAGTGATACGCAGTACCACTCCTGGCCATAGGGGTATAAATAGTACCGTGGGTACTGATCTCCCCTCAGTTCCCGCCTGTGGGCATGAAGTAAAGACCTACGTGCAGTCCCTACCTCCAACCAGTAAAGACCTGTTTAAGTTATACGTTTAAGTCTTTGTGTTAATTGTTCAATACAATACACATACTTAACAGACTCCATCCATCAATTTAATCTCCTCCCACAGCCCATGTACACTCTCCCCTATCATGGACTCTACCCACCCATTTAATCTCCTCCAACAGTCCATGTATACTCTCCCCTATCATGGACTCTACCCACCCATTTAATCTCCTCCCACAGCCCATGTACACTCTCCCCTATCACGGACACTACCCACACATTTAATCTCCTCCCACAGCCCACACTCTCCCTATCATGGACTCTACCCACCCATTTAATCTCCTCCAACAGCCCATGTACACTCTCCCCTATCACGGACACTACCCACACATTTAATCTCCTCCCACAGCCCACACTCTCCCTATCATGGACTCTACCCACCCATTTAATCTCCTCCAACAGCCCATGTACACTCTCCCCTATCATGGACTCTACCCACCCATTTAATCTCCTCCCACAGCCCATGTACACTCTCCCCTATCATGGGCTCTATCCACCCATTTATTCTCCTCCCACAGCCCATGTACAGGTACACTCTCTATCCTATCATGGACTCTACCCACACATTTAATCTCCTCCTACAGCCCATGTGCACTCTCCCCTATCATGGACTCTACCCACCCATTTATTCTCCTCCACAGCCCATGTACACTCTCCCCTATCATGGACTCTACCCACCCATTTACTCTCCTCCCACAGCCCATTAGCACTCTCCCCTATCATGGACTTAACCACCCATTTAATCTCCTCCCACAGCCCATGTACACTCTCCCCTATCATGGACTCTACCCACCCATTTAATCTCCTCCCACAGCCCATGTGCACTCAATTCAATTCAATTCAATTTCAATTCAAATCGCTTTATTGGCATGACAAGGTACATCTTATGTTGCCAAAGCATCGAAAAACATTTATGGTTGAACACATAAACGCAGATCTATTCATACATTGTATAAACAGATATATCCCTGAGTGTATAAATATACATTCATATAATTTGTATATACTCTTTTCTTAGATTTAATGTTGTCCCTCTGTTTATGGCAAGCTGTAACATAGTGTGCCGCTAGGGTTACACAATTTCTCTGTTCCCCTAGTAGGTATGGGAGTTTTTGGTCGTCATTCAAATTTCTGAATTCAGGGCATATTTTTGTGAACTTTGGGTAGAAATTCTCCCTTATGCCCTGATATTTTCCACAAGCTGTGAGGAAGTGTGTCTCTGTCTCCACCACTCCCTGACTGCAGTGAGAGCATATCCTGTCCTCTCTTGGCAGCTGGGTCTGCCTGTGTCTGCCTTTTTCGATGGCCAGGCTATGTTCACTAAGTCTGTACATTGTCAAGGTTTTTCTCAGTTTGCTATCCTTTACCGTGGTCAGGTATTCAGCCATGGTGTATTGTCTGTTTGGGGCCAAGTAGCAATTGAGTTTGTTTTGGGTTTTTGTTGTTTCTGCCCAATATGACAGATATTTTTCCTTTTGCTTCGTGACAATTGTGTTCGGTCGAATTCTCTTTGCTACGATGTCACTGTCCTGGGACTGGTTATTGCTAGTAGTGTTAGTAGCTACTTCACTGAGTCCCAGGACTAGTTGCTTGAGGGTATTCTTCTTTATGATCCTCTCTTGGCATTTCAGGGCTTTGTAATGATACCAGTGGGGGTTGCTCACTTTTAGGTGTTTCCAAAATTTGGTGGCTCTTTTTTGGATAGAAATTATTAATGTATTTGGTCTAGTTCTGCCCTGCATGCATTGTTTATGGTTTTCCTTTGAGTTCGGAGGATACTTTTACAGAATTCTGCATGTAAGTTCTCAATTGGGTGTTTGTCCCATTTTGCAAATTCTTGTTGTGTTAGCGGTCCCCTCTCATAGACTCTACCCACCCATTTAATCTCCCCCCACAGTCCATGTACACTCTCTCCTACCACGGACACTACCCACACATTTAATCTCCTCCCACAGCCCACACTCTCCCCTATCACGGACTCTACCCACCCATTTACTCTCCTCCCACAGCACATGTACACTCTCCCCTATCATCGACTCTACCCACCCATTTAATCTCCTCCCACAGCCCATGCACACTCTCTCCTACCACGGACACTACCCACACATTTAATCTCCTCCCACAGCCCACACTCTCCCCTACCACGGACTCTACCCACCCATTTAATCTCCTCCCACACCCCATGGACACTCTCCCCTACCACGGACTCTACCCACCCATTTAATCTCCTCCCACACCCCATGGACACTCTCCCCTATCACGGACTCTACCCACCCATTTAATCTCCTCCCACAGCACATGTACTCTCCCCTATCACGGACTCTACCCACCCATTTACTCTCCTCCCACAGCCCATGCACACTCTCCCCTATCACAGACTCTACCCACCCATTTAATCTCCTCCCACAGCACATGTACTCTCCCCTATCACGGACTCTACCCACCCATTTACTCTCCTCCCACAGCCCATGCACACTCTCCCCTATCACGGACTCTACCCACCCATTTAATCTCCTCCCACAGCCCATGCACACTCTCCCCTATCACGGACTCTACCCACCCATTTAATCTCCTCCCACAGCCCACACTCTCCCCTATCACGGACTCTACCCACCCATTTAATCTCCTCCCACAGCCCATGTACACTCTCCCCTATCACGGACTCTACCCACCCATTTAATCTCCTCCCACAGCCCATTTACACTCTCCCCTATCACAGACTCTACCCACCCATTTAATCTCCTCCCACAGCCCACACTCTCCCCTATCACGGACTCTACCCACCCATTTAATCTCCTCCCACAGCCCATGTACACTCTCCCCTATCACGGACTCTACCCACCCATTTAATCTCCTCCCACAGCACATGTACACTCTCCCCTATCACGGACTCTACCCACCCATTTACTCTCCTCCCACAGCCCATGTACACTCTCCCCTATCACGGACTCTACCCACCCATTTAATCTCCTCCCACAGCACATGTACACTCCCCCCTATCACGGACTCTACCCACCCATTTAATCTCCTCCCACAGCCCATGCACACTCTCCCCTATCACGGACTCTACCCACCCATTTAATCTCCTCCCACAGCCCATGCACACTCTCCCCTATCACGGACTCTACCCACCCATTTACTCTCCTCCCACAGCCCATGCACACTCTCCCCTATCACGGACTGTACCCACCCATTTAATCTCCTCCCACAGCCCACACTCTCCCCTATCATGGACTCTACCCACCCATTTACTCTCCTCCCACAGCCCATGTACACTCTCCCCTATCACAGACTCTACCCACCCATTTAATCTCCTCCCACAGCCCATGCACACTCTCCCCTATCACAGACTCTACCCACCCATTTACTCTCCTCCCACAGCCCATGTACACTCTCCCCTATCACAGACACTACCCACCCATTTAATCTCCTCCCACAGCCCATGTACACTCTCCCCTATCACGGACTCTACCCACCCATTTACTCTCCTCCCACAGCCCATGTACACTCTCCCCTATCACAGACTCTACCCACCCATTTACTCTCCTCCCACAGCACATGTACACTCTCCCCTATCACAGACACTACCCACCCATTTAATCTCCTCCCACAGCCCATGTACACTCTCCCCTATCACGGACTCTACCCACCCATTTACTCTCCTCCCACAGCCCATGTACACTCTCCTCTATCACAGACTCTACCCACCCATTTAATCTCCTCCCACAGCACATGTACACTCTCCCCTATCACAGACACTACCCACCCATTTAATCTCCTCCCACAGCCCATGCACACTCTCCCCTATCACAGACACTACCCACCCATTTAATCTCCTCCCACAGCCCATGTACACTCTCCCCTATCATTGACTCTACCCACCCATTTACTCTCCTCCCACAGCCCATGCACACTCTCCCCTATCACAGACACTACCCACCCATTTAATCTCCTCCCACAGCCCATGCACACTCTCCCCTATCACAGACACTACCCACCCATTTAATCTCCTCCCACAGCACATGTACACTCTCCCCTATCACAGACACTACCCACCCATTTAATCTCCTCCCACAGCCCATGTACACTCTCCCCTATCACAGACACTACCCACCCATTTAATCTCCTCCCACAGCCCATTTACACTCTCCCCTATCACGGACACTACCCACCCATTTACTCTCCTCCCACAGCCCATGCACACTCTCCCCTATCACAGACTCTACCCACCCATTTAATCTCCTCCCACAGCCCATGCACACTCTCCCCTATCACGGACTCTACCCACCCATTTAATCTCCTCCCACAGCCCATTTACACTCTCCCCTATCACAGACTCTACCCACCCATTTAATCTCCTCCCACAGCCCATGTACACTCTCCCCTATCACAGACACTATCCACCCATTTAATCTCCTCCCACACCCCATGTACACTCTCCCCTATCACAGACTCTACCCACCCATTTAATCTCCTCCCACAGCCCATTTACACTCTCCCCTATCACGGACTCTACCCACCCATTTAATCTCCTCCCACAGCCCATGTACACTCTCCTCTATCTTTGGCCGTGATTTTGCCAGTGGAGGTGGCGTCGCGGTGGGAGTGCTGATTGGCGGGTTCCGGTCCCACTCCTGGCTGCATCCGTTCTGTAAAAAGGATTTTCCGTTAATAGAACTTGTTAAACCCGCCCTTGGGGGTTCCCGGCCAATTAAAAGGAAGCGTGTCTGATGATGTCATTTGATGACTCATCATCAGCCGGTTTCCTTAAAGGGGCCACGGCCACTTTGATTTTGTCAGTTGTGCTGTCAGTGTTCTGCAGCATTCAGGTGCTGCAAACACTGACAATCACTGCACAGAGGTGCGCGGCTGCACCTAGGCTCTCTCATGACTCCCTCCATATGCTTATGGAGGGAGTCACAGCACGCAGGGAGGTTCTCTTCCCTCCCAATGGGTGGAAGAGACCGGCCCAGGAGACCAACGCAGCCTGGTTGCACATTGCATAGGAGTACACAAGCAGGGATGTGTCAGGAGGACCAGGCTGCAGTGGTGCAAACCTTTCAATGATCACAGTAGATCACGATACGTTAGTACAAAGCCACACTCAACCTCACCCTGCTTTGCCACTCATCACATCCCCATCACTCTGCCTTCCCTACCCTACTCCTGCACATCCTTACTCACACCAACTTACCTTCTACCTCCACCCATGCCTCTCTATCTACATTATCACATCCCCATCTCACTAGCCATCCCTCACACTCACCCTCATCCTAGTCCAATCATACCAACTAACACAGAAGGGTAGGCACGTGGGTGTTTTATGCAATGTTCATGTAAATTTTCGGATAATGTGTTGTCAAACATTGAAATCTTTATTTTCAACACTTTGCCTTATTGGACAGATCTGTGCTCGCCTTTGGAACTGTCTTAGTGAGTTGCAGTGAATGGTGAGACACAACGGTATCCCCCGCAATGGTGATGAGTATGAAAGGAATGGCTTGGTCATTGTAGGAATGCTTTATGGTGATGGTGTGGGGTGGTGTTAATCTGGTGCATCATGTGGCAGCCAGGGTGTACAGCGTCAAGTGAAGTAAATCTGGCCATGGTAAGGCCATTGCTGGCCTCCCGGGCAGCAATGCAGTCGGGTGCTGATGCCCTGTGTCCTGTGCAGCATCAGATGATTGCGGAGAAGGTTGGTATTGTTGTTGGTGATGTTGGTGTGCCTGGTGAAGTTGGTGTTGGGACTGATCGTGGAGGGATTCAGAGGACCAAGGTGAGATTTTTTCAAGGGCACCGATGTTGCTGGAATAGATGGCAGCTGAAGTTGAGATGACAGAAGCGATCTGTCAATGGTAAGAGAGCTTGATCCAAGGAGGTGACAGTGGATAGAGAGTTTACTCCAAACACTTCCAAACTGCATACAGCTCAAAAGTGTCCTCCAAGCCCTGACGCCTCAAGCTTCTGACACTGGAAAGTGACCAGCTGTGAAATGGTAGCTTTCAGGCCACTTTTGCAGCCCTCACCTATTCACAGCAAAGGGGAGACACAGAGAACCCGACCGACTTACCTGACGTGATCTCCGAACGACGTGAACCCCGTAAAAAAATGTGGTTAAATAGAAATAGGCTGGCAAAATAGTAGTTAACAAGCACTTAACAAGCAGTGAAATATCTTAAATGCCTCCCCCGCCGCTTGGTGTCTGGTCTGTTCTGAAATCACAGACCTGACACTTTGGAAACTTACATGGAGGCGGGTTCCCAACCCGCTGTCAATCATTTCGATTTTGACAGCAGACCCGCCTCCAAACACACCCTCTGAGCGCCGGCAAAACTCAGCCCATGGACTCGACCCACCCGTTTAATCTCCTGAGGGGAAGAACTGCAAGTCTCTCTGTCCAAAATGTTAATGAATCAAAGCTCTAGAATGTTCAATGCAACCTCACATCCTCCATTCTTAATGCTGACGTGAAAATTCCACAATCCCATCATATTCCACACAACATTTCATTATCCTTCACTTTGCCCCTTGTACTGGTGTCTCTGCCAGGTTTCCACTGCTCCATCTGGTTTGAAGAATACTGAGCTGACAGCACAGATAAATTACCTTGTGAGATAAACAAGACGGTGGGCACCTCTTAACATATTAAGGAGGCAAGAGAGGAAAGTTTGAATCATTTAGATTCAAAATATCCTTTCTTGATGGGATGACAAAAACAATACAGCTCAGCTTTCAAACTTCTGTCAGGAAGGATATTGCCAGTCTACGCAGCTCAGTGCAAAGTTGTGTGTTATGACCATGCCAGGCCACAAGATGGTGATGTGGGATTTAATAATGAGCGAGGTTTTCAGTGTAATCAGCTGAGGAACAAAACAACAACCCTTCTTGGCAACCAAGCGGGTGATTAGGCAAAGCCATGTGACTTCAGGCCTTGCGCCATTTTTCTTATTGATTCATCGAGTTATGTGGAACTAGGTTTTCCACAGCAGGTGTCAGTATTGCCAACTCTCGCGAATCCATCGTGAGAGACGCGGTTTCGGAGTGAAACATAGAAGATAGGAGCAGGAGTAGGCCATTCGTCCCCTCGAGCCTGCTCCGCCATTCAATGCGATCATGGCTGATCATCCAAATTCAGTACCCGGTCCCTGCTTTCTCCCCATATCTCTTGATCCCTTTAGCCTTAAGAATTATATCTAACTCCTTCTTGAATATATTTAATGAATTGGCCTCCACTGCCTTCTGTGGTAGAGAATTCCACAGGTTCACCACTCTCTGGGTAAAGAAATTCCTCCTCATTTCTGTCGTAAATGGCTTACCCCTTATCCTTAGACTGTGACCCCTGGTTCTGGACTCCCCCTGCTGGCGAGGTGACAGCGTGGCCACCGATCCACCTGCTCCTGCTCCTATTTCTTATGTTCTTGTGTCAGAAAGAAAGCATCACTCGCGATGGAACGCCTAAATCTCGGCACACACGCTTTGCGCATGCGAGAAGAAGAAATACGCTGATTGATGCTATTAGTGAAATCACAAACAAGTTCTTTTGCATTTGAAACTTTGCTGAAATGCCTGCCAGAGGAAATCTTTATCACGGCATTTACAACGTCACTGCACATCGCGACCAGAGCAATACACCTTCTGTTGGCTACCATATATGCCTTTAATCTCTGATTCCAACCTACTGACCTATCAGTGGTCATTAACAGCAGTCTTCTAGAAGCCCTTTCAAAGCTGACAAATTTCTGCCTTCTAGTAAACCAGAGACGATTATCAAATAAAATTTGACAGCAAGCCACATAAGTAGATATTAGGGCAGGTGACCAAAAGCTTGGTCAAAGAGGTCAGTTTTAAGGCGCGTCTTAAAGGAGGAGAGGTTTAGGGAGGGAATTCCAGAGCTTAGGGCCCGGGCAGCTGAAGACACGGCCGCCAATGGTGGAGCGATTAAAATGGGGAATGCGCAAGTGGCCAGAATTGGAGGAGCGCAGAGATCTCGGAGGGTTTTAGGGCCGGAGGAGGTTGTGTTCTGGAATGAGTGACGGTCTGGCCT
This sequence comes from Somniosus microcephalus, assembly GCF_052327205.1. Classification (NCBI taxonomy): domain Eukaryota; kingdom Metazoa; phylum Chordata; class Chondrichthyes; order Squaliformes; family Somniosidae; genus Somniosus; species Somniosus microcephalus. Next base: position 5,950,235 of record NW_028225184.1, read on the forward strand.
TGCATTGTGTCATCAAAAACTACGAACAGGCTCAGCAATTTGAACAAGGCAGGTTGGTAAATGCCTTCAGAAAAAGTGATCGGTAGCAAACTGATTTAAATAACTTGGTGAAATACACAAAGAGCTGTCAATTTTTTTTATTTGTTCCCGGGATGTGGGCGTCGCTGGCAAGGCTGGCATTTGTTGCCCATCCCAAGTTGCCCTTGAGAAGGTGGTGGTGAGCCGCCTTCTTGAACCGCTGCAGTCCGTGTGGTGAAGGTGCTCCCACAGTGCTGTTAGGGAGGGAGTTCCAGGATTTGGACCCAGCGACGATGAAGGAACGGCCGATATACTTCCAAGTCAGGATGTTGTGTGACTTGGAGGGGAACTTGTTCCCATGCACCTGCTGCCCTTGTCCTTCTAGGTGGTAGAGGTCACGGGTTTGGGAGGTGCTGCCGAAGAAGTTCAGGCGAGTTGCTGCAGTGCATCTTGTAGATGGTACACACTGCAGCCACGGTGCGCCGGTGGTGGAGGGAGTGAATGTTTAAGGTGGTGGATGGGGTGCCAATCAAGCGGGCTGCTTTGTCCTGGATGGTGTCGAGCTTCTTGAGTGTTGTTGGGGCTGCACTCATCCAGGCAAGTGGAGAGTATTCCATCACACTCCTGACTTGTGCCTTGTAGATGGTGGAAAGGCTTTGGGGAGTCAGGAGGTGAGACACTCACCGCAGAATACCCAGCCTCTGACCTTTGCTGGTTGCCACTTTATTTATGAGGCTGGTCCAAGTAAGTTCCAGTTAAATTAAACACATTTGAACAAATCCCAAAAGATGTCTGCATTTGAATTCAAAATGTTTGGTCATTCAGAGTAAGGTCCCTCTGCAATGTTCCATTAAATACTCACAGTTTACACAGCATAATCAGCTGACACCTGTAACAGTGGTATCAGCTAGGGCCTGATTTTTGAGAGTGAAGCTGGTTTTAAACCTCTTATGTACTGGACAGAATTAAAGAAGCCTATACTAAAAACTAGGTAAAAATGCTTCATTTTTTTTATCATAACCTCGATACTATCTCAACCATTTCCCCAGGAATCAAGGATCCAAGGCCTATACAGTATTATTCCACTGCTTTAAGTTAAGTGTCAGCCATGGCTCAGTGGGCAGCATTCTCGCCTCTGAGTCAGAAGGTTGTGGGTTCTAAATCCCACTCTAGAAACTTGAGCACAACAATCTAAGCTGACACTCCAGTGCAGTGCTGAGGGAGCGCTGCACTGTCAGAGGTGCTGTTTTTCGGCTGAGACATTAAAACAAGGCTCCGTCTGACCCCTCAGGTGGATGTAAAAGATCCCCATGGCACTGCTTGAAGAAGAGCAGGGGAGTTTTCCCCAGTGTCCTGGCCAATACTTATCTCTCAACCAACAGCACTGGCCATTTATCTCATTGCTGTCTCTGGAATCTTGCTGTGCACAAGTTGGCTGCCACGAATTCCCGACATTACAACATTGACCACACTTCAAATTGTACTTTATTGGCTGTAAATCGCTTGGGACGTTCTGAGGTGCTATATAAATGTGTGTTCTATCTTTCCGCTTTACTTATTCCCCTATAATGGGAAATGACTACCTCTGTCTGCTGTTGACAGTGAAATGGAGAATAGCTTTAAGAAGAATGTGTCTATGATTTTACTATCAATCTATGGCCAATTTTCCTTCACAATGTCTGTTTAATGATTCAGCAACAACAACGGTGGCATAGTGGTTAGCACTGTTGCCTCACAGTGCCAGGGACCCGGGTTCGAATCCGGCCTCGGGTGACTGTCTGTGTGGAGTTTGCACATTCTCCCTGTGTCTGCGTGGGTTTCCTCCGGGTGCTCCGGTTTCCTCCCACAGTCCAAAGATGTGCGGGTTAGGTTGATTTGGTTATGATAAATTGACCCTTAGTGTTAGGGGATTAAATACGTGGGGTTACGGGGATAAGGTGGGATATGTGTCGGTGCAGGCTCGATGGGCCGAAATGGCCTCTATCTGCACTGTAGATTCTGTGATTCTGTGATTCTGTGAACGTGTATTTATATAGTGCCTTTAACATAGTAAGACGTCCCAAGGCGCTGCACAGGAGTATTATAAGACAAAAAATTTGACACCGAGCCACATAAGGAGAAATTAGGGCAGGTGACCAAAAGCTTGGTCAAAGAGGTCAGTTTTAAGCAGCGTCTTAAAGGAGGAAAGAGAGGTAGAGAGGCGGAGAGGTTTAGGCAGGGAATTCCAGAGCTTAGGGCCTAGGCAACCATCTACAAAGTAGTTAACAACCCGTCTGAAAAAGAAACATTCATCAAAACTGCTGCAGGCAAAGAGAGGACAAATGGGGATAGAAATTACTTCGCTGGATCCAAAGTGGGCGCCACAAAGTTGAATTCTGCAGCTCGACGTTCCTTGCTGGAAGCGCGCCTGACATCATATTGGTTTGGGTGCTCAAAAGGTATCCTTGGTGGTCACCAGCAACAAACACAGGCATCAGTTACCTGTTCTAGTGCTACTAGAGGTGGCTCCCCAGTGGCTACAGCTTGGGAGGTGGAAAGTTGCTGAATCTCCAGTGAGAGTCCTTGAGATGGCCATAGTGGACCACCTCAAGGAGCTGTGACCGGTGGTGACTGCTGGGACTCGGCTTCAGCTGTCCCAGGTGGCTGTCTGGCACCAACAAGGGCACTGGTTGAAAGGCTTGTGGGGAGCAGGCGTGTTGTCCTCCTGAGAGGGGACAGCAGGTGCCTCTCCCATGGAGCCAATGCTATTCTTAAGCTGTTGAGCCTCAGCACTATCACTGCTCTGCGCAAGAAGAGAGTGCAGGTGTGCTGGGAGGCTCTTGAAGCATCTATCCATGCTCTCCTTCAGGTTTTGCTTTGAGGACATGAATGTCAGGGTAGAATAGAGTGTGAAAGGTGGCAGAGGTGTGAGCAGGTGAAGGAAGTAAGAGTGAGGAGAGTAGCAGATGTAGAGTGTTGCAGTTGGAGCAGAAGGAAGTGGAGTAAAGTGTGCTGCAGTGATTGGAGGAGAATGGTAATTGTCCCTAACCCGCGGCTTCTACCACCTAGAAGGACAAGGGCAGAAGGTGCATGGGAACACCATCACCTCCAAGTTCCCCTCCAGGTCACACACCATCCTGTCTTAGAAATACATCGGCCGTTCCTTCACCGTCGCTGGGTCAAAATCCTGGAACTTCCTCCCTAACGGCACTGTGGGAGCACCTTCACCTCAGATAAGGCGACCAAAGCTGCACACAATACTCAAGGTGTGGTCTCACCAAGGCCCTGTACACCTGCAGCATAGTTTGTCTATTATGTAGGATTCAGCAACCGCAAGACAGGTGGCTGTCATGAGTTCCCTAATATATACTAGAGTATATTTGTTTGTTTTTTTGGTGAGTTAACATTAACTAATAATCATTAAATCTTTATGTACCTGGTCCATTGCGGGTGAATATCGTGAGCGGTGACTTTGTTTAAACTGGGCTGTGCTGTACGTGAGGGCTCACCACACAGACCAGATGAGGGGATTTGGATGAGGGAAAGTTCCTGAAACGGGATTTTGAAAGAGTGATTCTCTTTCACTGGGGGTTACAAGATCACAAGATAGTTATGGATGAGTTATGGATCCATGCAGAAACTTTAATGTCTCCCGCTCGCAGCATTCCATTGTCACTTAAATAATTTCACCGATTTTGCCTCCACAACCCGATCTGGCTCTTCATCCCATGTGTTGTTCACTCTTATGTGAAGATCTTCGTACTACCAGTCCTAAGTTTCCCAATTACTAGTGTACTCTTGTCTTAATCTCACAATTTCAAGAGTGAAGTTAGGAAACACTTCTACACACAAACGGTGGTAAAAGTTTGGAACTCTCTTCCGCAAACGGCAATTGATGCTCGATCAATTGTTAATTTTAAATCGGAGATTATCTTTCTGTTAACCAAAGGTATAAAGGGATATGGGGCAAAGTGGGTAGATGGTGTTAGGTCGCAGATCAGCCATGATCTCAGTGAATGGCGGAGCAGGCTCGAGGAGCTGAATGAAACATGGAAACATAGAAGATAGGAGCAGGAGTAGGCCATTCGGCCCCTCGAGCCTGCTCCACCATTCAATGAGATCATGGCTGATCATCCAAACTCAGTACCCTGTCCCTGCTTTCTCCCCATATCCCTTGATCCCTTTAGCCTTAAGAAATATATTTAACTCCTTCTTGAATATATTTAATGAATTGTCCTCAACTGCCTTCTGTGGTAGAGAATTCCAGAGGTTCACCACTCTCTGGGTGAAGAAATTCCTCCTCATCTCTGTCCTAAATGGCTTACCCCTTAGACTGTGACCCCTGGTTCTAGACTCCCCCGCCATCGGGAACATCCTTCCTGCATCTAGTCTGTCTAGTCCTGTTAGAATTTTATAAGTTTCAATGCGATCCCCTCTCATTCTTCTAAACTCCAGCGAGTATAAGCCCAATCAACCCAATCTCTCCTCATACGTCATTCCTGCCATCCCAGGTATCAGTGGTGAATCTTCGCTGCACTCCCTCCATGGCAAGAACATCCTTCCTCAGATAAGGTGACCAAAACTACACACAATACTCAAGGTGTGGTCTCACCAAGGCCCTGTACAACTGCAGCAAGACATCCTTGTTCCTGTACTCGAACCCTCTCGCTACGAAGGCCAACATACCATTTGCCTTCTTAACCGCCTGCTACACCTGCATGCATATCTTCAGCGACTGGTGCACAAGGACACCCAGGTCTCGTTGCACTTCCCCTTCTCCCAATCTATTACCATTCAGATAATAATCTGCCTTCCTGTTTTTGCCACCAAAGTGGATAACCTCGCATTTATCCACATTATACTGCATCTGCCATGCATCTGCCCAATCACCCAACCTGTCCAAATCATCCTGTAGTTTCTCGGCATCCTCCTCACAGCACACACGCCCACCCAGCTTTGTCTGCAAACTTGGAGATATTGGCCTAGAAATTCATTGTAGCCACTTTTGGGGCGGTGAAGTCGGGCGGCCGCTAAAGTTTGCGCCCGCCGCCAAATCGAGGCCACTTCTCCGATATTCATTAGCTTCGCCCTAAGAGTTTGCTCGAGCGCTAAAACTGGCGCTGGACGCCTCTCTTTAGGCGCTAAGCCGGAGGTGCTGAGCGAGAGCGCCGAGGCCGGGCGCAGCGCAGGTGCGGCCATCTCGTGATTGACAGCAGACACCCTGGCGCCGGCCAGCTCTTAAGGGGGAAGGGTCGACTTGGTCTGCTGCCACGCCCTGGATAGTGGAGCCCTCCAGCTAGGCCTGAACACTGCTGCTGGACCCAAATAGCGCCTGAAGCCATGCAGAAGGCCCGTGAACGAGCGCAGCGCTTCTCAGAGCTTGATCTGAGTGTGCTGGTTGGTGCTGTGGAGAAGAGGCGCCATATTTTGTACCCGGACAATGGCAGGAAGGCGCCGGTCCGCGCCTACCGGAGAGCCTGGAGGCATGTCGCCAGCAAGGTGTCAGCCAACAGCGAGGTCCCCAGGACCGGTGTCCAATGCCGCAAAAAGTTTAATGACCTCACGTGGATTGTCAGGGTGAGTACCCTTTACAGTGACCTCCTCATCCTTGCATGTGCACCTCACATTATGGGCAAAGGGACCTGAAACCCCTAATGGCCAGCCCTCATCCAGCAGCTATGGGACAGGCATGAACATCAATTGCACATTCTGCACTTGACACACTGGCCAAGCTATTCCACCATGGGAGGCAGTGCACACAAGATCAGGGCTATGCACTGGCCAGGCTATTCCACCATGGGAGGCAGTGCACACAAGATCAGGGCTACACACTGGCCAGGCTATTCCACCATGGGAGGCAGTGCACACAAGATCAGGGCGACACACTGGCCAGGCTATTCCACCATGGGAGGCAGTGCACACAAGATCAGGGCGACACACTGGCCAGGCTATTCCACCATGGGAGGCAGCGCACACAAGATCAGGGCGACACACTGTACTTAGAGGCCGTCCTTTCTCTTGCAGGCCAAGCTGGCCAATAATAGGAAGAGCCGGACTGCGACCGGGGGGGGACGACCCCAGATCCAGCCGCTCACCGAGCTGCAACATCGCGTGGAGCGCATCATGGGTGGCCGGGTGATTGGCCTCGTCGCATGTGGAGATGCCGACCCTGTTCTGGGCACCAATGGTAAGGACATCAACGTTTGGACCTCTCTCGTCCCACTTGCGCATCAGATCTACATCCTTTGCCACTGTCCGACCAATGCGCTGAATGCCACCACTCATGCATCCCTCGCTGACGCCCTCTCCTCACTCTAAAGCTACTCTTGTGCCTTCCTGCTTTCAGATAGTGAGGAGGAGGTCCCTGAACTTGCCAGTGACAGCCCCTCAGAAGAGGAGGAGGAGGAGGAGCAAGAGGAAGGCGGCCCATCAGGGGAACCCTCAGCCGTGGCAACCCATGCGAATGTAGGGGACACGTCTTCCCTGGAGGGGAGCGTGGCGGAAGTGTCGGAGGGGATGGGAGCTCATGGGACCTGCGGCCTGCAGAAACGCGGGACGGGGGTGCCAGCTCGGCGGCCTTCTCCCCAGAGGGGGGAAGGGTCGGAGGGGAGTCCAATTGCTGGGCCCAGCGGCGTCCAGCAACGCAGGAAGGGTCGGCCAGCTCGGCGGCCTTCTCCCCAGAGGGAGAGTCTGGCCTCCAGTCCGGAGATGGTCTTCGCCGAGGAGATGGAACGCCTCGAGGACTTGTCCGCGGACTCGGAGCGCCGGCACACGGCGCTCATGGGGGTAGTGGCACGGTTGCCTGAGGCCATCGAGTCCCTCTCTCGGAGTGTCACCGACGTCGGGGCCTCACAGGCCATCAGTTTGGCGGAATTCGGGGCAGAGCAGGCAGCGAGTCGGGCGGCATTCGGGGCAGATCAGGCAGCGAGTCGGGCGGCATTCGGGGCAGCTCAGGCAGCGAGTGGACAGCTGATCAGTGGTGCCGTGCAGTCACTGGGTGCTCTGATGAGGTCACTGAACAGGTCAACACGGGCACTCACTGCTGCCACACTCGCTGTGTCAGCCAGGCATCGCCATGGCACCCGGCGCGCTGCAGCAGCACAGCGGTCTGTCCCTCGGCAGATTGGTGCGCATGCTGCAGTGCTGGCCCGGGCGAGTGCCAGTGCCTCAGGCGACCAGCGAGCGTCTGCCATCCGCCAGCTTGCCCCCATTCCTTCAGCCGCCACTGCCACTCCCCCAGTGGAGCTGCCAGGAGCTGCTGCAGCGACTGATGCTGGCCAGCCACAGCTGCAGCATTCAACAGCCGCCCGCTCGACGGCCAGACCTCGACTAGGCCGACCCCCAAGGGCATCTGCCGTCACGACATGTGCCCCTCTGGAGCCTGCCCCCAGCCTTGCAGCAGCCAATGGCCTTACTTTGAGGAGGAGCAGCAGGGCAGGCAGGGGCCACACAAAGATGGCCAAGGCATCGCCCTCGCGGGCCAAAAAGTCAAATGTGTGGCCAGTTGTGTTTGTTTTTTGAGGCCGAGAATTGGATGTTTGTTTTTTGAGGCCGAGAATTGGATGTTTGTTTTTTGAGGCCGAGAATTGGATGTTTGTTTTTCACAAAGGCCGAGGATGACGGCCATTTTAGTTGCACTGTTTTGTTAATCCTCTCCATGTTGTGGGAGCGAGTAATGTGTTTGAGTGTTTTTTGGGGGTTTCGTCTGTTTTTGGTTTTCATGTGGGAAGGGCCCTGAGTTTGTACAATAAAGCATTTTATTTATTAACATTGTCCATGTTTGATCTTTGAAGTGTTTGTTGCCTTAACCGGCTGAGGGCTTGCGGAGCGGCTGCAATCATGTTCTTTCATTGGCACAAGCCATTCCCTGACAGGGGGCCTAGAAGTGACGTTCAATGAGCCACCGACGGGCGGCCCTTGGACCTTCTGCCTCCCTCCTGGGCTGGTACTCCTCGTCCTCCTCCTCCTCATGCTCCTCCTGCTCCTCCTCCTGAGGTGGGGGTCCAACGTGAGGTGGCAGTGCCTGAGTCCTGCGGATAGCCAGGTTGTGCAGCATGCAGCAAACGACGACGAATTGGGAGACTCGCTCCTGCGAATACTGGAGGGCTCCCCCGGAGCGATCGAGACAGCGGAACCGTTGCTTGAGGACGCCGATTGTTTGTTCTATGATGTTCCTAGTCGCTTGATGGCTCTCGTTGTATGCCTCTTCAGCAGGGGTCGTGGGCGCGTGGAGCAGGGTCATGAGCCAGGTACACAAAGGATAGCCTTTGTCCCCGATAAGCCATCCTCTTGCGGGAGGCTGTGCCTGGAACATGTCAGCCACAGTTGTCTGTCGCAGGATAAAGGCATCGTGGCTGCTGCCTGGAAAGCGGGCATTGACAGCTAGGATGCGCTGCCTGTGGTCACACACCAGCTGTACGTTGAGGGAATGGTAGCCCTTCCGGTTGCGGTAATCCTCGGCATGCTCCAGAGGTGCCCGCAAAGCCACATGCGTGCAGTCAATGGCGCCCTGCACCATGGGGAAGCCCGCTATTCTTGCAAATCCCACTGCACGCTGCTGCTGCTTGTCCAGGGTCATGGGGAAGGAGATGAATTGATGTCTCCTTCTGAAAAGGGCTTCGGTCACCTGGCGGATGCAGCAATGCACGGCGAACTGGGAGATGTTAGCGATGTCCCCAGCAGCGGATTGGAAGGAGCCGGTGGCATAGAAGTTGAGAGCCACCGTCACCTTCACTGCCACCGACAGAGACGTCCTGCGCATCAGCTGTGGCTGCAGATCTCTCTGAAGCAGCTGGCAGATGTCTGCAACCACCTCCCTTCTGAATCGCAGCCTCCTTACACACATCGCGGCAGACATGGTCAGATAGGAGGACTGCTGGCGGTATACCCTGGGTGGGTAAGGCCTCAGTTGGCGACGCCTGTTGCCCCCTCTGCGTCGAGCCAGGGCTGCCACTCTCTCACGGCGTCTGTAAGCCCTTCTGGCATAAGGGTGAAAGTCAGCGTTGGCACCCAATGCAGCCCCCATTATATGCTGGCAAACACTGAGCTCTCAATGAAGGCAAAGATAATTGCTAAGCTCTGGCCTGAGCCAAAAATACCTGTCCTAGTGTTGGTCCAAACCAGTAAGCTCTCCTCCTTGGTCTCTCTCCAAAAAACCGTTGCACAAGAGTGAATGCTGCAAAATGGCTGCCCTTTATAGTGCAGGGTAAGTGCCCTTTAATTAGCGCTCCCCGCGGCCCGCCTCGGCTGTGTACCGTTCCACTTCACAGTCGTTAGGGCCGCCCGGCGCACAATGGCCCGGCGCGAGTGAAGTTCCGGTTCGGGGCGCACAAAGGGCGTTGCACTAGTAAATGACGTCATGATCTGCGCGCGCAGCAGGGCACGCGCTAAGGCTTTGCGTCGGCGCTAAATGTGTACTGAAGTTGGGGCGAGGCGCAGATCGCGCTGTGCCCGGACGCTAAGCGCCTAGCGCTCGAGATCTACTCCTCCTAAGGCGCTAACGGCTGGCGCAGCCAACTGAATTTCTAGGCCATTATATTTAGTTCCCTCGTCTAGATCATTACTATATATTGTGAATAGCTGGGGTCCTAGGACCGATCCCTGCGGTACCCCACTAGTCACTGCCTGCCACTCGGAAAAAGAATCGTTTATTCCAACTCTTTGCTTCCTGTATGCCAACCAGTTCTCTATCGAAGTCAGTACCTTGCCCCCAATCCCATGTGCCTTAACTTTACACGATTCTTTTTCCGAGTGGCAGGCAGTGACTAGTGGGGTACCGCAGGGATCGGTCCTTGGACCCCAGCTATTCACAATATATATTAATGATCTGGACAAGGGAACTAGATGTAATATCTCCAAGTTTGCAGATGACACAAAGCTGGGTGGGCGTGTGTGCTGTGAGGAGGATGCCAAGAAACTCCAGGATGATTTGGACAGGTTGGGTGATTGGGCAGAAGCATGGCAGATGCAATATAACGTGGATAAATGCGAGGTTATCCACTTTGGTGTCAAAAACAGGAAGGCAGATTATTATCTGAATGGCAATAGATTGGGAGAAGGGGAAGTGCAACGAGACCTGGGTGTCCTTGTGCACCAGTCGCTGAAGGTAAGGATGCAGGTGCAGGAGGCGGTTAAGAAGGCAAATGGTATGTTGGCATTTGTAGCGAGAGGGTTCGAGTACAGGAACAAGGATGTCTTGCTGCAGTTGTACAGGGCCTTGGTGAGACCACACCTTGAGTATTGTGTGCAGTTTTGGTCGCCTTATCTGAGGAAGGATGTTCTTGCCATGGAAGGAGTTCAGCGAAGATTCACCAGGCTGATACCTGGGATGGCAGGAATGACGTATGAGGAGAGATTGGGTCGATTGGGCTTATACTCGCTGGAGTTTAGAAGAATGAGAGGGGATCTCATTGAAACTTATAAAATTCTGACAGGACTGGACAGACTAGATGCAGGAAGGATGTTCCCAATGGTCGGGGAGTCCAGAACCAGGGGTCACAGTCTAAGGATAAGGGGTAAGCCATTTAGGACAGAAATGAGGAGGAATTTCTTCACCCAGAGAGTGGTGAACCTGTGGAATTCTCTACCACACATGGCAGTAGAGGTCAATTCATTAAATATATTCAAGAAGGAGTTGGATATATTTCTTAAGGCTAAAGGGATCAAGGGATACGGGGAGAAGGCAGGGACAGGGTACTGAATTTGGATGATCAGCCATGATTTCATTGAATGGCGGAGCAGGCTCGAGGGGCCGAATGGCCTACTTCTGCTCCTATCTTCTATGTTTCTATGTTTCTATGAAGGAGGGTGTGTCTTATGAAGAAAGGTTGAGCAGGTTGTACCTATACTCATTGGAGTTTAGAAGAATGAGACGGAATCTTATTGAAACATTTAAGATTCTGAGGGGGCTTGACAGGGTAGATGCAGAGCGAATGTTTCCCCTCATGGAGGAATCTAGAACTAGGGGGCATAATTTCAGAATAAGGGGGCACCCTTTTAAATCAGAAATGAGGAGGAATATCTTCTCTCAGAGGGTCGTGAATCTTTGGAATTCTCTTCCCCAGAGAGCTGTGGAGGCTGGGTCATTGAATATATTTAAGGTGGAGATAGACAGATTTTTGAATTGTAAGGGAGTCAAGGGTTATGGGGTGCGGGCAGGGAAGTGGAGTTAAGGCCAAGATTAGATCAGCCTTGACCTTATTGAATGGCGGAGCAGGCTCGAGGGGCTGAATGGCCTACCCCTGCTCCTACGTCTTATGTTCTTATGTTCTTTGCTTTGTGAAGGGAACATGAACAATGAAAACATCATCAACCAGCAGATTGGACAGAAGCTGGTGAACTTGGAAAGGTTTGTCTTAACCTGTTGATCATGTATTATTAGTGAAAGTCGCAGTGAGCAATATGAGCAGTTTAACAGATACAGTAATATTGGTGCACAGTCGGGTGGAATAGTTCATTGTTATTGGTAGATCTTCCATGGCGTTGCTCACAGGCAGTCTGGGGCCGAGAGCTTGGTTACTGAGCCCCACTCTCAGCTCCTCACTGTTGACCGGCTCCTCCCAGCCCTTGATTTTGGTGCTTCTTTGGCGAGCAAGTGGAGGATTTGCTGTAGCAGAACCTTCAGGCATTCCCAAATTGACACACAAGGGTGGGAGGGCACTGCTCACTTTGTAGCTTAGCCCACCCCATCTATAGGCCCCTTCCACTCGCCAACACCAGTCCACTCACCATCACCATCCACTCACCCCCACCATCCACTCACCATCACCAATCCATTCACCCCCACCAGCCTATTCAAGGCCTTATCCGGAGCACAATGTCCTTTGTATCTTGCTAGCCCGCCATTCCAGATTAGGACCTGGAATGCAGGTAGCTCACAAGTAACACTCGAGACCCTGTCCAGCTCCACCTCCCCCAGCAGTGATCATGCCTGGATAGCCCACCTCAGAGTTGTGTGGGTGGGCTATTTCCAGTACTTCCCTGTGGAAGTGGATCACTCTGGATGTTTGGTTTGTCCATCAGAGGAACCATCTACTAGTGGGCATACTGGCAGGTCTTCTACCATCCACACTGAGAGCGAGTGATCGTCATCCAGAAGGCTCAACTGTTGGGGGTATTTCTCCAGTTGAGCCTTCTGGATGACCATCACTCTGCCAGTAATGTATCCACAGGTCTCCTTTGTCGCAGCATCTGAACTAGAGCTGGTGGTCCTGGGAGCACAGTGTTCTCCATACATTGGTGCTACAGCCATCAGCTGAATGCTTTGACATATGGGTGGGAGCCACATTCAGGATGAATGGTCTTCTCGGCCAGTGATTTCACTTGGCATTTCAACAGGCTCGGGGTGTGAACGGTATAATAGGACATCTCCACTTTCAGACTCGGTGCAGGGTAAGTCAGTGTGTCTGCAGACAGACAATATGACAAGGGTCCGGTAAGTCAACAAACAGGGTGGGACCCTCCTTCCTGGGTCCCTCTGTCAAGTTGACGCATTGCTTCCCATTGGTGCTTGAACGACGGGGTGACACTCTTGGTGCCACATTTGGCCCGGGGAGGACAACACAACAGTCGGCACACTCAGCTGCTCTGTAGTCCACCCTAACTAGTGGATGATCCACACTGAGGTAGTCCAGAACATTTTCAGGACTTGGGGGGTTTACCAGGTCGATCGACTTACTCGCATCACCGGATAATCACCAATCTGCTGGAGGACCTCAGGCTGTCGGGGCGGAGGCCCGGCAGTCTTTCGTGCTTTTGTTTCTGGATTCTGTTGCTCAGGGTTGCCTGATCTCCAGGATGCTCCAGGAAATTGCAGCAGGTGGTGGTTCTGGTTAACCCTTTGGTTACCTCACAAACCGTGCTTCAGGGACACCCAGGTGTTGAATACACACTTTGATTTCAGGAGCCCACGGGAGAAATCCATGTCATTTTTAGAGTATAGAGGACCCTACCTTTTTTAGGGAATTTTTCATTCTGACATCCTCCACACACTGCTGGACACTGTCCAACTGGTACTCAGAGTGAGGAGGGCGGACCGTACCTGCAAGTGAACAGATTCTCCGGCTCCCAGGACAAATAGATCAAAGTGGGTGTTATTCATGGGTGCCAGCGCCAGATCCAAACAGTAAGCTGAACCGTCAGGATCTGGATTTGGATCCTGCCAGCTTCTGATTGATGGCCTGGCAGTTGAGATGGAATGCCCGTCAGATTAGGGTATACCAGCAGTGCGGCACTCATGGGTAATGCTCACTTTATTGTGTCTGTCCTGGTCATTTAAGCCTCTGTTCCCATACAAGTACCTCCACCCTCTTCGTCCTCTGTACTACTTGGTTAGTCGCCAGCTGTGTGTGCAGAATGCCTGAATGAAGATCACAGCTCCCTTGTCAGCTGTTCCCATGTCAGCTGCTCCCTTGTAAGCTCCTCTTCATTCTTCAAGTGACGCGGCATTTGCCACCCACCTGGTTGTCTCTTGGGTCTAGTGGGGAGTGTTGGTATGTCTTTTCCTCGTTCTGGGTTGTCTTTGGGTGTCAACAAACTGGGTTCTGGAGTGTGCTAAAAGTTAACACTGCACGGGAGTCGGGGAGGGACGGGAAAAACAAGTGGGTTTGTCCTTCAAAGTTAGGATGTCTTAACAAAATGTCTTAACAGGGAAGGTCACGCCTTAAGAGATTTTCCCCAGGCAAATTGTGCCGATGCATCCCAGTAATTAGATCCATGTTCCACCCCCAATTCGGCCTGTCAATGTTTAGGAACGGATGTTCCCAGCAAATTAAATGGTGTCACAGTTAACACTTTAAAGAAAAGATTGGGGACAGTTTTCGTTCAACCTGGAACGACAGAAATGGAAACACTAGACAACCTGCCAACCAGTTTCTCGTCATCGCTGAATATTGGGTTTGTGACTGCTGCTACAGAACTAGACAGGAGATTGTTGAAGACCAGGCTCTCGGGGATTGTGTTCAATTGATGTTAGCAGAGTTGAAGTGAGAAAGTAATTGTCTTAGAATATTTGGGCCATAATGATCTCCTGGACTAGTTTTGATCGCCTAAGGGGGTCGGAGAGGAATTTCCCAGATTTTTTTCCCAAATTGGCCTGGGTTTTTATGTCTGGTTTTTCGCCTCTCCCAGGAGATCACATGGTGGGGGGGTCTATATATTGCGATGGACAAGGCTGGATGGACCAGAGAGTCTTTTCGTGTACAAGTCATCTTTCAATAACTGAAATGTGAGAAGTTTAACATCTGAAAATAAACATGGATTGAAAAATGAACAAACTTACTGTGTGTCTCCTGATTTGTGCACGGATCATTGAAGGGAACAGAAAGGGGAAGAGATGAGTTCTGATTGTCCTTGGGCTCAGTTACTGACTGGGTGAACTCTTTGAGCCACACACTAGGCTGGACCCAGATTGATTCCCCAGTCTGCTCATACAAACATACAAAAAGACATACAAAAGTAGATGAAGACTATCAGGCCCATTAAGCTCACCCCATCAAGTAGACAGTAGGGCCGCACATGCTGCTGTCCCACCTACCAGTTACGCTATCTCTGGAAACAGACAAAGAAACATGGCCAATTCAGGAAAACCCTCTGGCCAATTGTGTTACGTCCGTGAATAATTGAGACACGGACAGCAGGAGTGAACAAAATAAGTCTTTACTGGTGGAAGTCAATAGTGAAAACTAAAAACACAGAGGCTCACTAGCGCCTTTTATACAGGGGTGGTCACTGCCGGTACTGCAGTCTGAGACCAGTTATTCTCTTAAAGGTACATACACAAGAAATTGCTCTCCAACTCCCAACACATGACAATCTAAACTAACCACTAACTCTCGCTATAACTGGTAATGTCCTCTCAGGGACTGGCCAAGGCCATACAGCACAGAAGGAGGCCATTCAGCCCATCGTGCCTCTGCCAGCTCTTTGAATGCACTATCCAATTAGTCCCACTCTCCCGCTCTTTCCCCGTTGCCCAGCAAATTTTTCCTTTTCAAGCATTTACCTAATTCCCTTCTGAAAGTTGCAGTGGGTGGAATTATAAGTTGGTGGAATTCTGTCATGTGATCCCCAAAGTTCCAGTAACTAAATTGCCAAATCCCCCAGTCAGTAAAACCTGGATTGGGCTTATTCAGTCACTTAAACACCAGTGGCAC
Organism: Somniosus microcephalus; assembly: GCF_052327205.1. Taxonomy (NCBI): domain Eukaryota; kingdom Metazoa; phylum Chordata; class Chondrichthyes; order Squaliformes; family Somniosidae; genus Somniosus; species Somniosus microcephalus. The sequence goes on from NW_028225184.1 coordinate 5,965,384, forward strand.
TTTCAAAGTCCCAGGCCACGTCAAGGAACTCCTCCAAACACAATTAACCAACAAAGTAGTGAATTGGTACAAAAACAAATACTAGTGGGGAGGGGCTGGGGGTGATGAATTGAGTGGGGGAAACAAGACAACACTTGGCATGTACTGAGAGGCAGAGTCGTGTGTTGGGTTTCCAACTCTGCAGGATGTCCCGGAGTCTCCAGGAATTTAATCTCCTGGATTTTTTTTTATTCGTTCATGGGATGTGGGCTTCGCTGGCAAGGCCAGCATTTATTGCCCATCCCTAATTGCCCTTGCGAAGGTGGTGGTGAGCCGCCTTCTTGAACCGCTGCAGTCCGTGAGGTGAAGGTGCTCCCACAGGGAGCACATATAGGCCAGCAGGGTCTGGAGTCACATATAGGCCAGCAGATTTCCTTCCCTAAAGGACATTAGTGAACAAGGTGGGATTTTAGTGCAATCCAATAGTTTCATGGTCATCATTACTGATGGTAGCTTTTTATTCCAGATTTATTTACGTGACTGAATTTAAATTCCCCAGCTGCCATGTGGTGGGATTTAAACTCATGTCTCTCAGATTGTTTAATCTAAGTCTGTCTCTGGATTGCTAGTCTGGTAACATAACCACTATGCTATCATTCCCAATTGCAGCTTTGAGCAAACCTGGGATAAAAGTCACCAGGGCATTAAAGAAAATGATTTTTTATTTCCATTTTCTTTGACCACTTTCATTCATTTATAAAAATATTGGAGACGGGGGAAAAAGGCGGTTGGATCCAGCAGGTCACGTGATGAAAGCGCCAGGAATACGTCCAATCAGAGATGGCGACTCGTGTTGTGTGACTCACGCCATTTATATACCAAGACAAAATAAAATAATAGTAGGCGTTGATAATTGTGGGTGGCACCAAGACACACACGTGCAGAATGTGAAGCCTGTTGAATAATCACTGACTACTGAGGCACAAGTGGGTCTAAATAACACTTTAACAAACAGAATGGCTGCACATTAATGGCACAGTAATTAACTTGGGATATAATAGGCTTTATTTTGGAAGTACTTAACTCCCAAACTCTCATTACCACACGGCTTGCCAAGAAACAACTGGATCGCCTTTCAATCACAGGTGTTAGAATTCACAACCAATCAGCACAGTATTAACCCTTTGCTCCCCAGAAGTTAAAAGAACTTTCATTTTCAATTGACATTGAGAATGACTATTTTGGGAACTGCCTCCCCGGTTTAGTGCCACGATTTTCCCCAGCTAAACTGGGTTTATAACACACTATTCACATGGTTAATGCACTGAGGCACTTTAGAGAGTAGAATGAGATGCCAGTTAGTAATACTAAGAAAGAAGCAATGGACACAAGTAACACTGCACCTTCACTGGACAGCTGCTGACGATAACCTTCAAACCGCCCTCACAACATATGTCAAGCCAGCTCGTTCTTCAAGGTGAGAAATGACCCTGGATGATAATCCTGAGATTTATTCTCCTTTTTGTTTCTTACCCGGCTCCCAACATTAAATTACTTGGTTTTATTACCCCATTGTCTTCTATTTGCAAATGTGAGCTATTGGAGCTTGATAGACAAACATGCTCACACGTGTCGCCTAGAAACACAAACAAATTGATTTTTTGTTAAACAGTGAGGATATTGCACCTTGAGATCCAATCCATGTGCTGCCGTCAAAAATGGGTGAATAGTTTAGGGTCTGGTCATTACAAGGACAATGTTGAAGGATAAAGGACCGACTGAAAGGTTGCTGCTGAATTTAGCAAAGACCAACTTTCCAATGTTGATACCAGGTAAACAATAGCACAAGGCAATTTTGATTTACGCCCTCCAATTTCTCAGTAGTGCATCAAGAACTTGCATTGATAGACCTTTCACAACATCAGGACATCCCAAAGCACTTTACAGCCAATCAAACACTTCCTTAAAGTGTAATCGCTGCTGCAATGTAGGAAACGTAGCAGCCAATTTGCGCACAGCAAGCTCCCACAAATAGCGATGAAATAATGACCAGATAATCTGGTTTTTTTAGTGATGTTGGTTGAGGGATAAATGTTGGCCCAGGGGAACTCCCCTACCCTTCTTCAAAATACTGGCCATGGGATCTTTTAAGTCCACCTGAGAGGGCAGATGGAGCCTCGGTTTAACGTCTCATCCGAAAGACGGCACCTCCGACAGTGCCGCACTCCCTCAGTATGGCACTGAAGTGTCAGCTTAGAGTACGTGCTACCACTGGGCCACGCAGGCACCTAAATCAAACAGCTAGATGATTTTAAAAGCACGGGATAATGGAACAAGAAACCTGAATGGGTTTCTTGAAGGAACTAGACAGGTTCTTATCAACAAATGGGATTCAGGGTTATTAGAAACACACCAAGGGATTACAGTGGATAGGTGGGCTCATCAGAACATAAGAACATAAGAAATAGGAGCTGGAGTCGGCCATTCGGCCCCTCGGGCCTGCTCCGCTGTTCAATAAGATCATAACTGATCTGATCTTGGCCTCAACTCCACTTCCCTGCCCGCTCCCCATAATGCTCGACTCCCTTATCGTTCAAAAATCTGTCTATCTCCACCTTAAATATAATCAATGACCCAACCTCCACAGCTCTCTGTGGAAGAGAATTCCAAAGATTCACCACCCTCTGAGAAGAAATTCCTCCTCATTTCCGATTTAAAAGGGTGCTCCCTTATTCTGAAATTATGCCCCCTAGCAGGCAGGTAGTGCAGGGGTCCCCTGTGACCATCCCCCTTTCAAACAGATATACTGCTTTGGATATTGGTGAGGGAGATGCTTATCAGAGGAAGGCAGCAGCAGCCAACTTCCTGGCACCGTGGGTGGTTCTGCTGCACAGGACGGGAGGGAAAAGAGCGAGAGAGCTATAGTGATAGGGGATTCTATTGTAAGGGGAATAGATAGGCGTTTCTGCGGCCGCAAACGAGACTCCAGGATGGTATGTTGCCTCCCTGGTGCAAGGGTCAGGGATGTCTCGGAGCGGCTACAGAGCATTTTGGAAGGGAAGGGTGAACATCCAGTTGTCGTTGTGCATATAGGTACCAACGATATAGGTAGAAACCGGGATGAGGTCCTAAAAGCTGAATATAGGGAGTTAGGAGGTAAATTTAAAAAGCGGCCAGGTCTCTCCAGACGTTGCCGATAACCCAGACCCTTGAATCTGGGAATTCGATTCGTGCCTCTTCTCAGCATCATCTGCAGCACTTGAATATCTTCCTTGTGTCTCGGTAACCAGAACTGGACACAGTGATCAAGGTGGGTCTGACCGGAACTGGACACAGTGCTCAAGGTGGGACTTACCAGAACTGGACACAGTGCTCAAGGTGTGACTGACCAGAACTGGACACAGTGCTCAAGGTGGGACTGACTCAAGGGGGCAAGCACTTTGCTGGGAGTGTACTATAGGCCCCCAAACAGTCAGGGGGAGATAGAGGAACAGATATGTAGGCAAATCTCAGAAAAGTGCGAAAATAATAGGGTAATAATAGTGGGGGATTTCAACTTCCCCAATATAAATTGGGATAGTCAGAGTGTGAAAGGCTTAGAGGGTGCAGAATTCTTAAAGTGCATCCAGGAGAGCTTTTTGAGCCAACATGTAGAAAGTCCTACAAGAGAGGGGGCGATACTGGACCTAATTCTGGGGAATGTAGCCGGGCAAGTGGTGGAAGTGTCAGTAGGAGAGCATTTTGGCGATAGTGACCATAATTCGGTGAGATTTAAGGTGGTCATGGAAAAAGACAAAGACGGCCCGGAAATAAGGGTTCTAAATTGGGGGAGGGCCGATTTTAATATGATAAGGCAGGATCTGGCCAAAGTGGGCTGGGAGCAGCTACTTATAGTAAAATCCACATCAAGACAGTGGGAGACTTTCAGAAGGGAAATAGAGAGAGTACAACGCCAACATGTTCCTGTAAAGGTCAAGGGTGGGACCAACAAGCAAAGGGAACCTTGGATGACAAGGGATATACAAAAATGCATTAGAAATAAAAGGGGGGCTTTTGGCAGTTACAAAAGACTAAAGACGGAAGGAGCCCTAGAGGAGTATAAAAAGTGCAGGGGCATACTTAAAAAAGAAATTAGGAGGGCGAGGAGGGGCCATGAAATAACACTGGCGAGCAAAATAAAGGAAAATCCTAAGATGTTTTATAAGTATATTAAGGGCAAGAGGATAACCAGGGAAAGGGTAGGGCCCATTAGGGACCAAAGTGGCAATCTGTGTGTAGAGCCAGATGATGTAGGCGGGGTTTTAAATGAATTTTTTGCATCTGTGTTCACGATGGAGAGAGACGATGCAGACATAGTAAACGGGCAAGGGGACTGTGACATACTTGAACATATTAGCATCGAGAGGGAGGAGGCGCTAGCGGTTTTAGCAGGCCAAAAAGTGGATAAATCCCCAGGCCCGGACGAGATGTATCCCAGGCTGCTGTGGGAGGCAAAGGAGGAGATTGCAGGGGCTCTGACACAAATTTTCAGAACCTCTCTGGCCACAGGGGATGTACCAGAGGACTGGAGAACAGCTAATGTAGTACCATTATACAAGAAGGGTAGCAGGGATAAACCAAGGAATTACAGGCCAGTGAGCCTAACATCTGTGGTAGGGAAATTATTGGAAAAAATTCTGAGGGACAAAATTAGTCTCCACTTGGAGAGGCAAGGATTAATCGGGGATAGTCAGCATGGCTTTGTCAAGGGTAAATCATGTCTGACAAATCTGATTGAATTTTTCGAGGGGGTGACTAGGGGGGTGGATGAGGGAAATGCTGTGGATGTGGTTTACATGGACTTCAGTAAAGCTTTTGACAAAGTCCCGCATAGGAGACTGGTCAAGAAGGTAAGAGCCCATGGGATCCAGGGTGCCTTGGCGCGTTGGATCCTAAACTGGCTGAGTGGCAGGAGGCAGAGGGTGATGGTCGAAGGATGCTTTTGTGACTGGAAGCCTGTGTCCAGTGGGGTACCTCAGGGATCGGTGCTGGGTCCCTTGTTGTTTGTGATCTACATAAATGATTTGGATGAGAATGTAAAAGGTATGATCAGTAAGTTCGCAGATGACACGAAAATTGGTGGGGTGGTAAATTGCGAGGAGGAAAGCCTCAGGCTACAGGACGATATAAACGGGTTGGTCAGATGGGCAGAATAGTGGCAAATGGAATTTAACCCTGAAAAGTGCGAGGTGATGCATTTTGGACAGACAAATAAGGCAAGGGAATACACAATGAGTGGTAGGACCCTAGGAAGTACAGAGGGTCAGAGGGACCTTGGTGTACATGTACATAGATCTCTGAAGGCAGCGGAACAGGTAGATAAGGTGGTTAAAAAGGCATATGGGATACTTGCCTTCATTAGCCGAGGCATAGAATATAAGAGCAGGGAGGTTATGATGGAGCTGTACAAAACGCTGGTGAGGCCACAGCTGCAGTGTGTGCAGTTCTGGTCGCCTCACTATAGGAAGGATGTGATTGCTTTGGAGAGGGTGCAGAGAAGATTCACCAGGATGTTACCTGGGATGGAGCGCCTCAGCTATGAAGAAAGACTAAACAGGCTGGGGTTGTTTTCCTTGGAGCAAAGAAGGCTGAGGGGGGACCTGATTGAGGTGTACAAAATGATGAGGGGCATAGATAGGGTAGATAAAGAGGAACTTTTCCCCTTAGTAGGGGGGTCAATAACAAGGGGGCATAGATTCAGGGTAAGGGGCAGGAGATTTAGAGGGGATTTGAGGAGGAACTTTTTCACCCAGAGGGTGGTTGGAATCTGGAACTCACTGCCTGAAAGGGTGGTAGAGGCAGGAACCCTCACAACATTCAAGAAGCATTTGGATGAGCACTTGAAATGCCATTGCATACAAGGCTATGGACCAAATGCTGGAAAATGGGATCAGACAGGACAGGGATGGATGGGCGGCGCGGACACGATGGGCCGAAGGGCCTCTTTCTGTGCTGTAAAACTCTATGACTATGACTCTATGTCCCGAACTGGACACAGTGCTCAAGGTGGGTCTGACCAGAACTGGACACAGTGCTCAAAGTGGGTCTGACCAGAACTGGACACAGTGCTCAAGGTGGGACTGACCAGAACTGGACACAGTGATCAAGGTGGGACTGACTGGAACTGGACACAGTGCTCAAGGTGGGTCTGACCGGAACTGGACACAGTGATCAAGGTGGGTCTGACCAGAACTGGACACAGTGATCAAGGTGGGACTGACCGGAACTGGACACAGTGCTCAAGGTGGGTCTGACCAGAACTGGACACAGTGCTCAAGGTGGGACTGACCAGAACTGGACACAGCGCTCAAGGTGGGTCTGACCAGAACTGGACACAGTGCTCAAGGTGGGACTGACCAGAACTGGACACAGTGATCAAGGTGGGACTGACCTGAACTGGACACAGTGATCACGGTGGGACTGACCGGAACTGGACACAGTGCTCAAGGTGGGTCTGACCAGAACTGGACACAGTGCTCAAGGTGGGTCTGACCAGAACTGGACACAGTGCTCAAGGTGGGTTTACCAGAACTGGAGACAGTGCTCACGGTGGGACTGACCGGAACTGGACACAGTGCTCAAGGTGGGACGTCCCAGAACTGGAGACAGTGCTCAAGGTGGGACTGACCAGAACTGGAGACAGTGCTCAAGGTGGGACTGACCAGAACTGGACACAGTGCTCAAGGTGGGTCTGACCAGAACTGGACACAGTGATCAAGGTGGGACTGACCAGAACTGGACACAGTGCTCAAGGTGGGACTGACCAGAACTGGACACAGTGCTCAAGGTGGGACTGACCTGAACTGGAGACAGTGCTCAAGGTGGGACTGACCAGAACTGGACACAGTACTCAAGGTGGGTCTGACCAGAACTGGACACAGTGCTCAAGGTGGGTCTGACCAGAACTGGACACAGTGCTCAAGGTGGGACTGACCAGAACTGGGCACAGTGATCAAGGTGGGACTGACCAGACCTGGACACAGTGCTCAAGGTGGGTCTGACCAGAACTGGACACAGTGCTCAAGGTGTGTCTGACCATAACTGGACACAGTGATCAAGGTGGGTCTAACCAGAACTGGACACAGTGATCAAGGTGGGTCTGACCAGAACTGGACACAGTGATCAAGGTGGGACTGACCAGAACTGGACACAATGCTCAAGGTGGGTCTGACCAGAACTGGACACAGTGATCAAGGTGGGTCTGACCAGAACTGGACACAGTGCTCAAGGTGGGTCTGACCAGAACTGGACACAGTGCTCAAGGTGGGTCTGACCAGAACTGGACACAGTGCTCAAGGTGGGTCTGACCAGAACTGGACACAGTGCTCAAGGTGTGTCTGACCAGAACTGGACACAGTGATCAAGGTGGGACTGACCAGAACTGGACACAGTGCTCAAGGTGGGTCTGACCAGAACTGGACACAGTACTCAAGGTGGGTCTGACCAGAACTGGACACAGTGCTCAAGGTGGGACTGACCAGAACTGGACACAGTGCTCAAGGTGGGTCTGACCAGAACTGGACACAGTGCTCAAAGTGGGTCTGACCAGAACTGGACACAGTGCTCAAGTTGGGACTGACCAGAAATGGACACAGTGATCAAGGTGGGACTGACCAGAACTGGACACAGTGCTCAAGGTGGGACTGACTGGAACTGGACACAGTGCTCAAGGTGGGTCTGACCAGAACTGGACACAGTGCTCAAGGTGGGTCTGACCAGAACTGGACACAGTGCTCAAGGTGGGTCTGACCAGAACTGGACACAGTGCTCAAGGTGGGACTGACCAGAACTGGACACAGTGCTCAAGGTGGGTCTGACCAGAACTGGACACAGTGCTCAAGGTGGGTCTGACCAGAACTGGACACAGTGCTCAAGGTGGGACTGACCTGAACTGGACACAGTGCTCAAGGTGGGTCTGAGCAGAACTGGACACAGTGCTCAAAGTGGGTCTGACCAGAACTGGACACAGTGCTCAAGGTGGGACTGACCAGAACTGGACACAGTGATCAAGGTGGGACTGACCAGAACTGGACACAGTGCTCAAGGTGGGACTGACCAGAACTGGAGACAGTGCTCAAGGTGGGACTGACCAGAACTGGACACAGTGCTCAAGGTGGGACTGACCAGAACTGGACACAGTGCTCAAGGTGGGTTTGACCAGAACTGGACACAGTGCTCAAGGTGGGTTTAACCAGAACTGGACACAGTGCTCAAGGTGGGACTGACCAGAACTGGACACAGTGCTCAAGGTGGGACTGACCAGAACTGGACACAGTGATCAAGGTGGGTCTGACCAGAACTGGACACAGTGCTCAAGGTGGGTCTGACCAGAACTGGACACAGTGCTCAAGGTGGGACTGACCAGAACTGGACACAGTGCTCACGGTGGGTCTGACCAGAACTGGACACAGTGCTCAAGGTGGGTCTGACCAGAACTGGACACAGTGCTCAAGGTGGGTCTGACCAGAACTGGACACAGTGCTCAAGGTGGGTCTGACCAGAACTGGACACAGTGCTCAAGGTGGGTCTGACCAGAACTGGACACAATGCTCAAGGTGGGTCTGACGAGAACTGGACACAGTGCTCACGGTGGGACTGACCTGAACTGGGCAAAGTGCTCAAGGTGGGTCTGACCAGAACTGGACACAGTGCCCAAGGTGGGACTGACCAGAACTGGACACAGTGCTCAAGGTGGGACTGACCAGAACTGGACACAGTGCTCAAGGTGGGTCTAACCAGAACTGGACACAGTGATCAAGGTGGGTCTAACCAGAACTGGACACAGTGATCAAGGTGGGACTGACCAGAACTGGACACAGTGATCAAGGTGGGTCTAACCAGAACTGGACACAGTGATCAAGGTGGGTCTAACCAGAACTGGACACAGTGATCAAGGTGGGACTGACCAGAACTGGACACAGTGCTCATGGTGGGACTGACCAGAACTGGACACAGTGCTCAAGGCGGGACTGACCAGAACTGGACACTGTGATCAAGGTGGGTCTGACCAGAACTGGACACAGTGCTCAAGGTGGGTCTGACCAGAACTGGACACAGTGATCAAGGTGGGACTGACCGGAACTGGACACAGTGATCAAGGTGGGTCTAACCAGAACTGGACACAGTGATCAAGGTGGGACTGACCATAACTGGACACAGTGCTCAAGGTGGGACTGACCAGAACTGGACACAGTGCTCACGGTGGGTCTGACCAGAACTGGACACAGTGATCAAGGTGGGTCTGACCAGAACTGGACACAGTGCTCAAGGTGGGACTGACCAGAACTGGACACAGTGCTCAAGGTGGGACTGACCAGAACTGGACACAGTGATCAAGGTGGGTCTGACCAGAACTGGACACAGTGCTCAAGGTGGGTCTGACCAGAACTGGACACAGTGATCAAGGTGGGACTGACCGGAACTGGACACAGTGCTCAATGTGGGACTGACCAGAACTGGACACAGTGCTCAAGGTGGGTCTGACCAGAACTGGACACAGTGCTCAAGGTGGGTCTGACCAGAACTGGACACAGTGCTCAAGGTGGGTCTGACCAGAACTGGACACCGTGCTCAAGGTGGGACTGACCAGAACTGGACACAGTGCTCATGGTGGGTCTGACCAGAACTGGACGCAGTGCTCAAGGTGGGTCTGACCAGAACTGGACACAGTGCTCATGGTGGGTCTGACCAGAACTGGACACAGTGCTCAAGGTGGGTCTGACCAGAACTGGACACAGTGCTCAAGGTGGGACTGACCAGAACTGGACACAGTGCTCAAGGTGGGTCTGACCAGAACTGGACACAGTGATCAAGGTGGGACTGACCGGAACTGGACACAGTGCTCAAGGTGGATCTGACGAGAACTGGACACAGTGATCAAGGTGGGACTGACCAGAACTGGACACAGTGCTCAAGGTGGGACTGACCAGAACTGGACACAGTGATCAAGGTGGGACTGACCGGAACTGGACACAGTGATCAAGGTGGGACTGACCGGAACTGGACACAGTGCTCAAGGTGGGTCTGACCAGAACTGGACACAGTGCTCAAGGTGGGACTGACCAGAACTGGACACAGTGATCAAGGTGGGACTGACCGGAACTGGACACAGTGATCAAGGTGGGACTGACCGGAACTGGACACAGTGCTCAAGGTGGGTCTGACCAGAACTGGACACAGTGCTCAAGGTGGGACTGACCGGAAATGGACACAGTGATCAAGGTGGGACTGACCGGAACTGGACACACTGCTCAAGGTGGGTCTGACCAGAACTGGACATAGTGCTCAATGTGGGACTGACCAGAACTGGACACAGTGATCAAGGTGGGACTGACCTGAACTGGACACAGTGATCACGGTGGGACTGACCGGAACTGGACACAGTGCTCAAGGTGGGTCTGACCAGAACTGGACACAATGCTCAAGGTGGGTCTGACGAGAACTGGACACAGTGCTCACGGTGGGACTGACCTGAACTGGGCAAAGTGCTCAAGGTGGGTCTGACCAGAACTGGACACAGTGCCCAAGGTGGGACTGACCAGAACTGGACACAGTGCTCAAGGTGGGACTGACCAGAACTGGACACAGTGCTCAAGGTGGGTCTAACCAGAACTGGACACAGTGATCAAGGTGGGTCTAACCAGAACTGGACACAGTGATCAAGGTGGGACTGACCAGAACTGGACACAGTGATCAAGGTGGGTCTAACCAGAACTGGACACAGTGATCAAGGTGGGTCTAACCAGAACTGGACACAGTGATCAAGGTGGGACTGACCAGAACTGGACACAGTGCTCATGGTGGGACTGACCAGAACTGGACACAGTGCTCAAGGCGGGACTGACCAGAACTGGACACTGTGATCAAGGTGGGTCTGACCAGAACTGGACACAGTGCTCAAGGTGGGTCTGACCAGAACTGGACACAGTGATCAAGGTGGGACTGACCGGAACTGGACACAGTGATCAAGGTGGGTCTAACCAGAACTGGACACAGTGATCAAGGTGGGACTGACCATAACTGGACACAGTGCTCAAGGTGGGACTGACCAGAACTGGACACAGTGCTCACGGTGGGTCTGACCAGAACTGGACACAGTGATCAAGGTGGGTCTGACCAGAACTGGACACAGTGCTCAAGGTGGGACTGACCAGAACTGGACACAGTGCTCAAGGTGGGACTGACCAGAACTGGACACAGTGATCAAGGTGGGTCTGACCAGAACTGGACACAGTGCTCAAGGTGGGTCTGACCAGAACTGGACACAGTGATCAAGGTGGGACTGACCGGAACTGGACACAGTGCTCAATGTGGGACTGACCAGAACTGGACACAGTGCTCAAGGTGGGTCTGACCAGAACTGGACACAGTGCTCAAGGTGGGTCTGACCAGAACTGGACACAGTGCTCAAGGTGGGTCTGACCAGAACTGGACACCGTGCTCAAGGTGGGACTGACCAGAACTGGACACAGTGCTCATGGTGGGTCTGACCAGAACTGGACGCAGTGCTCAAGGTGGGTCTGACCAGAACTGGACACAGTGCTCATGGTGGGTCTGACCAGAACTGGACACAGTGCTCAAGGTGGGTCTGACCAGAACTGGACACAGTGCTCAAGGTGGGACTGACCAGAACTGGACACAGTGCTCAAGGTGGGTCTGACCAGAACTGGACACAGTGATCAAGGTGGGACTGACCGGAACTGGACACAGTGCTCAAGGTGGATCTGACGAGAACTGGACACAGTGATCAAGGTGGGACTGACCAGAACTGGACACAGTGCTCAAGGTGGGACTGACCAGAACTGGACACAGTGATCAAGGTGGGACTGACCGGAACTGGACACAGTGATCAAGGTGGGACTGACCGGAACTGGACACAGTGCTCAAGGTGGGTCTGACCAGAACTGGACACAGTGCTCAAGGTGGGACTGACCAGAACTGGACACAGTGATCAAGGTGGGACTGACCGGAACTGGACACAGTGATCAAGGTGGGACTGACCGGAACTGGACACAGTGCTCAAGGTGGGTCTGACCAGAACTGGACACAGTGCTCAAGGTGGGACTGACCGGAAATGGACACAGTGATCAAGGTGGGACTGACCGGAACTGGACACACTGCTCAAGGTGGGTCTGACCAGAACTGGACATAGTGCTCAATGTGGGACTGACCAGAACTGGACACAGTGATCAAGGTGGGACTGACCTGAACTGGACACAGTGATCACGGTGGGACTGACCGGAACTGGACACAGTGCTCAAGGTGGGTCTGACCAGAACTGGACACAGTGCTCAAGGTGGGTCTGACCAGAACTGGACACAGTGCTCAAGGTGGGACTTACCAGAACTGGAGACAGTGCTCACGGTGGGACTGACCGGAACTGGACACAGTGCTCAAGGTGGGAGGTCCCAGTTCTGGAGACAGTGCTCAAGGTGGGACTGACCAGAACTGGAGACAGTGCTCAAGGTGGGACTGACCAGAACTGGACACAGTGCTCAAGGTGGGTCTGACCAGAACTGGACACAGTGATCAAGGTGGGACTGACCAGAACTGGACACAGTGCTCAAGGTGAGACTGACCAGAACTGGACACAGTGCTCAAGGTGGGACTGATCTGAACTGGAGACAGTGCTCAAGGTGGGACTGACCAGAACTGGACACAGTACTCAAGGTGGTTCGGACCAGAACTGGACACAGTGCTCAAGGTGGGTCTGACCAGAACTGGACACAGTGCTCAAGTGGGACTGACCAGAACTGGGCACAGTGATCAAGGTGGGACTGACCAGACCTGGACACAGTGCTCAAGGTGGGTCTGACCAGAACTGGACACAGTGCTCAAGGTGTGTCTGACCATAACTGGACACAGTGATCAAGGTGGGTCTAACCAGAACTGGACACAGTGATCAAGGTGGGTCTGACCAGAACTGGACACAGTGATCAAGGTGGGACTGACCAGAACTGGACACAGTGCTCAAGGTGGGTCTGACCAGAACTGGACACAGTGATCAAGGTGGGTCTGACCAGAACTGGACACAGTGCTCAAGGTGGGTCTGACCAGAACTGGACAAAGTGCTCAAGGTGGGTCTGACCAGAACTGGACACAGTGCTCAAGGTGGGTCTGACCAGAACTGGACACAGTGCTCAAGGTGTGTCTGACCAGAACTGGACACAGTGATCAAGGTCGGACTGACCAGAACTGGACACAGTGCTCAAGGTGGGTCTGACCAGAACTGGACACAGTGCTCAAGGTGGGTCTGACCAGAACTGGACACAGTGCTCAAGGTGGGACTGACCAGAACTGGACACAGTGCTCAAGGTGGGTCTGACCAGAACTGGACACAGTGCTCAAAGTGGGTCTGACCAGAACTGGACACAGTGCTCAAGGTGGGACTGACCAGAAATGGACACAGTGATCAAGGTGGGACTGACCAGAACTGGACACAGTGCTCAAGGTGGGACTGACTGGAACTGGACACAGTGCTCAAGGTAGGACTGACCAGAACTGGACACAGTGCTCAAGGTGGGACTGACCAGAACTGGACCCAGTGCTCAAGGTGGGACTGACCAGAACTGGACACAGTGCTCAAGGTGGGACTGACCAGAACTGGACACAGTGCTCAAGGTGGGACTGACCAGAACTGGACACAGTGCTCAAGGTGGGTCTGACCAGAACTGGACACAGTGATCAAGGTGGGTCTGACCAGAACTGGACACAGTGCTCAAGGTGGGTCTGACCAGAACTGGACACAGTGCTCAAGGTGGGTCTGACCAGAACTGGACACAGTGCTCAAGGTGGGTCTGACCAGAACTGGACACAGTGCTCAAGGTGGGTCTGACCAGAACTGGACACAGTGATCAAGGTGGGACTGACCAGAACTGGACACAGTGCTCAAGGTGGGTCTGACCAGAACTGGACACAGTGCTCAAGGTGGGTCTGACCAGAACTGGACACAGTGCTCAAGGTGGGACTGACCAGAACTGGACACAGTGCTCAAGGTGGGTCTGAGCAGAACTGGACACAGTGCTCAAAGTGGGTCTGACCAGAACTGGACACAGTGCTCAAGGTGGGACTGACCAGAACTGGACACAGTGATCAAGGTGGGACTGACCAGAACTGGACACAGTGCTCAAGGTGGGACTGACCAGAACTGGAGACAGTGCTCAAGGTGGGACTGACCAGAACTGGACACAGTGCTCAAGGTGGGACTGACCAGAACTGGACACAGTGCTCAAGGTGGGTCTGACCAGAACTGGACACAGTGCTCAAGGTGGGTTTAACCAGAACTGGACACAGTGCTCAAGGTGGGACTGACCAGAACTGGACACAGTGCTCAAGGTGGGACTGACCAGAACTGGACACAGTGATCAAGGTGGGTCTGACCAGAACTGGACACAGTGCTAAAGGTGGGTCTGACCAGAACTGGACACAGTGCTCAAGGTGGGACTGACCAGAACTGGACACAGTGCTCACGGTGGGTCTGACCAGAACTGGACACAGTGCTCAAGGTGGGTCTGACCAGAACTGGACACAGTGCTCAAGGTGGGTCTGACCAGAACTGGACACAGTGCTGAAGGTGGGTCTGACCAGAACTGGACACAGTGCTCAAGGTGGGTCTGACCAGAACTGGACACAGTGCTCACGGTGGGACTGACCTGAACTGGGCAAAGTGCTCAAGGTGGGTCTGACCAGAACTGGACACAGTGCCCAAGGTGGGACTGACCAGAACTGGACACAGTACTCAAGGTGGGACTGACCAGAACTGGATACAGTGCTCAAGGTGGGTCTAACCAGAACTGGACACAGTGATCAAGGTGGGTCTAACCAGAACTGGATACAGTGATCAAGGTGGGTCTAACCAGAACTGGACACAGTGATCAAGGTGGGACTGACCAGAACTGGACACAGTGATCAAGGTGGGTCTAACCAGAACTGGACACAGTGATCAAGGTGGGACTGACCAGAACTGGACACAGTGCTCACGGTGGGACTGACCAGAACTGGACACAGTGCTCAAGGCGGGACTGACCAGAACTGGACACAGTGATCAAGGTGGGTCTGACCAGAACTGGACACAGTGATCAAGGTGGGACTGACCAGAACTGGACACAGTGCTCAAGGTGGGACTGACCAGAACTGGACACAGTGCTCACGGTGGGTCTGACCAGAACTGGACACAGTGATCAAGGTGGGTCTGACCAGAACTGGACACAGTGCTCAAGGTGGGACTGACCAGAACTGGACACAGTGCTCAAGGTGGGACTGACCAGAACTGGACACAGTGATCAAGGTGGGTCTGACCAGAACTGGACACAGTGCTCAAGGTGGGTCTGACCAGAACTGGACACAGTGATCAAGGTGGGACTGACCGGAACTGGACACAGTGCTCAATGTGGGACTGACCAGAACTGGACACAGTGCTCAAGGTGGGTCTGACCAGAACTGGACACAGTGCTCAAGGTGGGTCTGACCAGAACTGGACACAGTGCTCAAGGTGGGTCTGACCAGAACTGGACACAGTGCTCAAGGTGGGTCTGACCAGAACTGGACACCGTGCTCAAGGTGGGACTGACCAGAACTGGACACAGTGCTCATGGTGGGTCTGACCAGAACTGGACACAGTGCTCAAGGTGGGTCTGACCAGAACTGGACACAGTGCTCATGGTGGGTCTGACCAGAACTGGACACAGTGCTCAAGGTGGGTCTGACCAGAACTGGACACAGTGCTCAAGGTGGGACTGACCAGAACTGCACACAGTGCTCAAGGTGGGTCTGACCAGAACTGGACACAGTGATCAAGGTGGGACTGACCGGAACTGGACACAGTGCTCAAGGTGGATCTGACTAGAACTGGACACATTGATCAAGGTGGGACTGACCAGAACTGGACACAGTGCTCAAGGTGGGACTGACCAGAACTGGACACAGTGATCAAGGTGGGACTGACCGGAACTGGACACAGTGATCAAGGTGGGACTGACCGGAACTGGACACAGTGCTCAAGGTGGGTCTGACCAGAACTGGACACAGTGCTCAAGGTGGGACTGACCAGAACTGGACACAGTGATCAAGGTGGGACTGACCGGAACTGGACACAGTGATCAATGTGGGACTGACCGGAACTGGACACAGTGCTCAAGGTGGGTCTGACCAGAACTGGACACAGTGCTCAAGGCGGGACTGACCGGAACTGGACACAGTGATCAAGGTGGGACTGAACGGAACTGGACACAGTGCTCAAGGTGGGTCTGACCAGAACTGGACATAGTGCTCAAGGTGGGACTGACCAGAACTGGACACAGTGATCAAGGTGGGACTGACCGGAACTGGACACAGTGATCAAGGTGGGACTGACCGGAACTGGACACAGTGCTCAAGGTGGGTCTGACCAGAACTGGACACAGTGCTCAAGGTGGGTCTGACCAGAACTGGACACAGTGCTCAAGGTGGGACTGACCAGAACTGGACACAGTGCTCACGGTGGGTCTGACCAGAACTGGACACAGTGCTCAAGGTGGGTCTGACCAGAACTGGACACAGTGATCAAGGTGGGATTGACCAGAACTGGACACAGTGCTCAAACATAGAGATAGGAACAGGAGTAGGCCATTCGGCCCTTCGAGCCTGCTCCGCCATTCAATGAGATCATGGCTGATCTTCGTCTGAGATCTTAGCTGATCTTACCAGATCAGTACCCCGTCCCCGCCTTTTCTCCGTAACCCTTAATCCCCTTAGCCTTCAGAAATATATCCAATTCTCTCTTGAAAATATTTATTGAATTAGCCTTCACAGCCCTCTGTGGCAGGGAATTCCACAGGCTCACCACTCTTTGAGTGAAGAAATTCTTCCTCATCTCTGTTTTAAATGATTTGCCCGCTATTTTTAGACTGTGGCCCCTGGTTCTGTGCTCCCCTGCCATTGGAAACATTCTCTCTGAATTCAGCCTGTCCAGGCCTGCCATAATTTTATATGTTTCGATGAGATCCCCTCTCAATCTTCTAAACTCCAGTGAGTACAAGCCCAAACTATTCAATCTCTCCTCGTAGGTCATTCCCGCCATTCCAGGTATCAGCCTGGTGAATCGCCGCTGCACTCTTTCCATGGCAAGAACATCCTTCCGCAGATGGGGCGACCAAAACTGTACACAATACTCCAGATGCGGTCTCACCAGCACCTTGTACAGCTGTAGTAAGGTATCCCTATTCCTATACTCGAACCCCCTTGATATGAAGGCCAACATACCATTTGCCTTCTTAATCGCCTGTTGCACCTGCATGCTCTCCTTCAGTGACTGGTGCACAAGAACACCCAGGTCCCTCTGCACTTCCCCATCTCCCAATCTATTGCCAGGTGGGACCGACCAGAACTGGAGACAGTGCTCAAGGTGGGACTGACCAGATCTGGACACAGTGCTCAAGGTGGGACTGACCAGAACTGGACACAGTGCTCAAGGTGGGTCTGACCAGAACTGGAGACAGTGCTCAAGGTGGGTCTAACCAGAACTGGACACAGTGCTCAAGGTGGGACTGACCAGAACTGGACACAATGCTCAAGGTGGGTCTGACCAGAACTGGACACAGTGCTCAAGGTGGGACTGACCAGAACTGGACACAGTGCTCACGGTGGGTCTGACCAGAACTGGACACAGTGCTCAAGGTGGGTTTGACCAGAACTGGACACAGTGCTCAAGGTGGGTCTGACCAGAACTGGACACAGTGCTCAAGGTGGGTCTGACCAGAACTGGACACAGTGCTCAAGGTGGGTCTGACCAGAACTGGACACAGTGCTCAAGGTGGGTCTGACCAGAACTGGACACAGTGCTCACGGTGGGACTGACCTGAACTGGGCAAAGTGCTCAAGCTGGGTCTGACCAGAACTGGACACAGTGCCCAAGGTGGGACTGACCAGAACTGGACACAGTGCTCAAGGTGGGACTGACCAGAACTGGACACAGTGCTCAAGGTGGGTCTAACCAGAACTGGACACAGTGATCAAGGTGGGTCTAACCAGAACTGGACACAGTGATCAAGGTGGGACTGACCAGAACTGGACACAGTGATCAAGGTGGGTCTAACCAGAACTGGACACAGTGATCAACATGGGTCTAACCAGAACTGGACACAGTGATCAAGGTGGGACTGACCAGAACTGGACACAGTGCTCAAGGTGGGTCTGACCAGAACTGGACACAGTGATCAAGGTGGGACTGACCAGAACTGGACACAGTGCTCAAGGTGGGTCTGACCAGAACTGGACACAGTGCTCAAGGTGGGTCTGACCAGAACTGGACACAGTGCTCAAGGTGGGACTGACCAGAACTGGACACAGTGCTCAAGGTGGGTCTGAGCAGAACTGGACACAGTGCTCAAAGTGGGTCTGACCAGAACTGGACACAGTGCTCAAGGTGGGACTGACCAGAACTGGACACAGTGATCAAGGTGGGACTGACCAGAACTGGACACAGTGCTCAAGGTGGGACTGACCAGAACTGGAGACAGTGCTCAAGGTGGGACTGACCAGAACTGGACACAGTGCTCAAGGTGGGACTGACCAGAACTGGACACAGTGCTCAAGGTGGGTCTGACCAGAACTGGACACAGTGCTCAAGGTGGGTTTAACCAGAACTGGACACAGTGCTCAAGGTGGGACTGACCAGAACTGGACACAGTGCTCAAGGTGGGACTGACCAGAACTGGACACAGTGATCAAGGTGGGTCTGACCAGAACTGGACACAGTGCTCAAGGTGCGTCTGACCAGAACTGGACACAGTGCTCAAGGTGGGACTGACCAGAACTGGACACAGTGCTCACGGTGGGTCTGACCAGAACTGGACACAGTGCTCAAGGTGGGTCTGACCAGAACTGGACACAGTGCTCAAGGTGGGTCTGACCAGAACTGGACACAGTGCTGAAGGTGGGTCTGACCAGAACTGGACACAGTGCTCAAGGTGGGTCTGACCAGAACTGGACACAGTGCTCACGGTGGGACTGACCTGAACTGGGCAAAGTGCTCAAGGTGGGTCTGACCAGAACTGGACACAGTGCCCAAGGTGGGACTGACCAGAACTGGACACAGTACTCAAGGTGGGACTGACCAGAACTGGACACAGTGCTCAAGGTGGGTCTAACCAGAACTGGACACAGTGATCAAGGTGGGTCTAACCAGAACTGGACACAGTGATCAAGGTGGGACTGACCAGAACTGGACACAGTGATCAAGGTGGGTCTAAACAGAACTGGACACAGTGATCAAGGTGGGTCTAACCAGAACTGGACACAGTGATCAAGGTGGGACTGACCAGAACTGGACACAGTGCTCACGGTGGGACTGACCAGATCTGGACACAGTGCTCAAGGCGGGACTGACCA
The DNA here is from genome assembly GCF_052327205.1 of Somniosus microcephalus. NCBI lineage: Eukaryota > Metazoa > Chordata > Chondrichthyes > Squaliformes > Somniosidae > Somniosus > Somniosus microcephalus. The sequence goes on from NW_028225184.1 coordinate 5,984,767, forward strand.
GAACTGGACACTGTGATCAAGGTGGGTCTGACCAGAACTGGACACAGTGCTCAAGGTGGGTCTGACCAGAACTGGACACAGTGATCAAGGTGGGACTGACCGGAACTGGACACAGTGATCAAGGTGGGTCTAACCAGAACTGGACACAGTGATCAAGGTGGGACTGACCAGAACTGGACACAGTGCTCAAGGTGGGACTGACCAGAACTGGACACAGTGCTCACGGTGGGTCTGACCAGAACTGGACACAGTGATCAAGGTGGGTCTGACCAGAACTGGACACAGTGCTCAAGGTGGGACTGACCAGAACTGGACACAGTGCTCAAGGTGGGACTGACCAGAACTGGACACAGTGATCAAGGTGGGTCTGACCAGAACTGGACACAGTGCTCAAGGTGGGTCTGACCAGAACTGGACACAGTGATCAAGGTGGGACTGACCGGAACTGGACACAGTGCTCAATGTGGGACTGACCAGAACTGGACACAGTGCTCAAGGTGGGTCTGACCAGAACTGGACACAGTGCTCAAGGTGGGTCTGACCAGAACTGGACACAGTGCTCAAGGTGGGTCTGACCAGAACTGGACACCGTGCTCAAGGTGGGACTGACCAGAACTGGACACAGTGCTCATGGTGGGTCTGACCAGAACTGGACACAGTGCTCAAGGTGGGTCTGACCAGAACTGGACACAGTGCTCATGGTGGGTCTGACCAGAACTGGACACAGTGCTCAAGGTGGGTCTGACCAGAACTGGACACAGTGCTCAAGGTGGGACTGACCAGAACTGCACACAGTGCTCAAGGTGGGTCTGACCAGAACTGGACACAGTGATCAAGGTGGGACTGACCGGAACTGGACACAGTGCTCAAGGTGGATCTGACGAGAACTGGACACATTGATCAAGGTGGGACTGACCAGAACTGGACACAGTGCTCAAGGTGGGACTGACCAGAACTGGACACAGTGATCAAGGTGGGACTGACCGGAACTGGACACAGTGATCAAGGTGGGACTGACCGGAACTGGACACAGTGCTCAAGGTGGGTCTGACCAGAACTGGACACAGTGCTCAAGGTGGGACTGACCAGAACTGGACACAGTGATCAAGGTGGGACTGACCGGAACTGGACACAGTGATCAAGGTGGGACTGACCGGAACTGGACACAGTGCTCAAGGTGGGTCTGACCAGAACTGGACACAGTGCTCAAGGCGGGACTGACTGGAACTGGACACAGTGATCAAGGTGGGACTGAACGGAACTGGACACAGTGCTCAAGGTGGGTCTGACCAGAACTGGACATAGTGCTCAAGGTGGGACTGACCAGAACTGGACACAGTGATCAAGGTGGGACTGACCGGAACTGGACACAGTGATCAAGGTGGGACTGACCGGAACTGGACACAGTGCTCAAGGTGGGTCTGACCAGAACTGGACACAGTGCTCAAGGTGGGTCTGACCAGAACTGGACACAGTGCTCAAGGTGGGACTGACCAGAACTGGACACAGTGCTCACGGTGGGTCTGACCAGAACTGGACACAGTGCTCAAGGTGGGTCTGACCAGAACTGGACACAGTGATCAAGGTGGGATTGACCAGAACTGGACACAGTGCTCAAACATAGAGATAGGAACAGGAGTAGGCCATTCGGCCCTTCGAGCCTGCTCCGCCATTCAATGAGATCATGGCTGATCTTCGTCTGAGATCTTAGCTGATCTTACCAGATCAGTACCCCGTCCCCGCCTTTTCTCCGTAACCCTTAATCCCCTTAGCCTTCAGAAATATATCCAATTCTCTCTTGAAAATATTTATTGAATTAGCCTTCACAGCCCTCTGTGGCAGGGAATTCCACAGGCTCACCACTCTTTGAGTGAAGAAATTCTTCCTCATCTCTGTTTTAAATGATTTGCCCGCTATTTTTAGACTGTGGCCCCTGGTTCTGTGCTCCCCTGCCATTGGAAACATTCTCTCTGAATTCAGCCTGTCCAGGCCTGCCATAATTTTATATGTTTCGATGAGATCCCCTCTCAATCTTCTAAACTCCAGTGAGTACAAGCCCAAACTATTCAATCTCTCCTCGTAGGTCATTCCCGCCATTCCAGGTATCAGCCTGGTGAATCGCCGCTGCACTCTTTCCATGGCAAGAACATCCTTCCGCAGATGGGGCGACCAAAACTGTACACAATACTCCAGATGCGGTCTCACCAGCACCTTGTACAGCTGTAGTAAGGTATCCCTATTCCTATACTCGAACCCCCTTGATATGAAGGCCAACATACCATTTGCCTTCTTAATCGCCTGTTGCACCTGCATGCTCTCCTTCAGTGACTGGTGCACAAGAACACCCAGGTCCCTCTGCACTTCCCCATCTCCCAATCTATTGCCAGGTGGGACCGACCAGAACTGGAGACAGTGCTCAAGGTGGGACTGACCAGATCTGGACACAGTGCTCAAGGTGGGACTGACCAGAACTGGACACAGTGCTCAAGGTGGGTCTGACCAGAACTGGAGACAGTGCTCAAGGTGGGTCTAACCAGAACTGGACACAGTGCTCAAGGTGGGACTGACCAGAACTGGACACAGTGCTCAAGGTGGGACTGACCAGAACTGGACACAGTGATCAAGGTGGATCTGACCAGAACTGGACACAATGCTCAAGGTGGGTCTGACCAGAACTGGACACAGTGCTCAAGGTGGGACTGACCAGAACTGGACACAGTGCTCACGGTGGGTCTGACCAGAACTGGACACAGTGCTCAAGGTGGGTTTGACCAGAACTGGACACAGTGCTCAAGGTGGGTCTGACCAGAACTGGACACAGTGCTCAAGGTGGGTCTGACCAGAACTGGACACAGTGCTCAAGGTGGGTCTGACCAGAACTGGACACAGTGCTCAAGGTGGGTCTGACCAGAACTGGACACAGTGCTCACGGTGGGACTGACCTGAACTGGGCAAAGTGCTCAAGCTGGGTCTGACCAGAACTGGACACAGTGCCCAAGGTGGGACTGACCAGAACTGGACACAGTGCTCAAGGTGGGACTGACCAGAACTGGACACAGTGCTCAAGGTGGGTCTAACCAGAACTGGACACAGTGATCAAGGTGGGTCTAACCAGAACTGGACACAGTGATCAACATGGGTCTAACCAGAACTGGACACAGTGATCAAGGTGGGACTGACCAGAACTGGACACAGTGCTCACGGTGGGACTGACCAGAACTGGACACAGTGCACAAGGTGGGACTGACCAGAACTGGACACAGTGCTCAAGGTGGGTCTAACCAGAACTGGACACAGTGATCAAGGTGGGTCTAACCAGAACTGGACACAGTGATCAAGGTGGGACTGACCAGAACTGGACACAGTGATCAAGGTGGGTCTAACCAGAACTGGACACAGTGATCAAGGTGGGTCTAACCAGAACTGGACACAGTGATCAAGGTGGGACTGACCAGAACTGGACACAGTGCTCAATGTGGGACTGACCAGAACTGGACACAGTGCTCAAGGTGGGACTGACCAGAACTGGACACAGTGATCAAGGTGGGTCTGACCAGAACTGGACACAGTGCTCAAGGTGGGTCTGACCAGAACTGGACACAGTGATCAAGGTGGGACTGACCGGAACTGGACACAGTGATCAAGGTGGGTCTAACCAGAACTGGACACAGTGATCAAGGTGGGACTGACCAGAACTGGACACAGTGCTCAAGGTGGGACTGACCAGAACTGGACACAGTGCTCATGGTGGGTCTGACCAGAACTGGACACAGTGATCAAGGTGGGTCTGATCAGAACTGGACACAGTGCTCAAGGTGGGACTGACCAGAACTGGACACAGTGCTCAAGGTGGGACTGACCAGAACTGGACACAGTGATCAAGGTGGGTCTGACCAGAACTGGACACAGTGCTCAAGGTGGGTCTGACCAGAACTGGACACAGTGATCAAGGTGGGACTGACCGGAACTGGACACAGTGCTCAATGTGGGACTGACCAGAACTGGACACAGTGCTCAAGGTGGGTCTGACCAGAACTGGACACAGTGCTCAAGGTGGGTCTGACCAGAACTGGACACAGTGCTGAAGGTGGGTCTGACCAGAACTGGACACCGTGCTCAAGGTGGGTCTGACCAGAACTGGACACAGTGCTCAAGGTGGGACTGACCAGAACTGGACACAGTGATCAAGGTGGGACTGACCGGAACTGGACACAGTGATCAAGGTGGGACTGACCGGAACTGGATACAGTGCTCAAGGTTGGTCTGACCAGAACTGGACACAGTGCTCAAGGTGGGACTGACCGGAACTGGACACAGTGATCAAGGTGGGACTGAACGGAACTGGACACAGTGCTCAAGGTGGGTCTGACCAGAACTGGACATAGTGCTCAAGGTGGGACTGACCAGAACTGGACACAGTGATCAAGGTGGGACTGACCGGAACTGGACACAGTGATCAAGGTGGGACTGACCGGAACTGGACACAGTGCTCAAGGTGGGTCTGACCAGAACTGGACACAGTGCTCAAGGTGGGTCTGAACAGAACTGGACACAGTGCTCAAGGTGGGACTGACCAGAACTGGACACAGTGCTCACGGTGGGTCTGACCAGAACTGGACACAGTGCTCAAGGTGGGTCTGACCAGAACTGGACACAGTGATCAAGGTGGGATTGAACAGAACTGGACACAGTGCTCAAGGTGGGACTGACCAGAACTGGAGACAATGCTCAAGGTGGGACTGACCAGATCTGGACACAGTGCTCAAGGTGGGACTGACCAGAACTGGACACAGTGCTCAAGGTGGGTCTGACCAGAACTGGACACAGTGCTCAAGGTGGGTCTAACCAGAACTGGACACAGTGCTCAAGGTGGGACTGACCAGAACTGGACACAGTGCTCAAGGTGGGACTGACCAGAACTGGACACAGTGATCAAGGTGGATCTGACCAGAACTGGACACAATGCTCAAGGTGGGTCTGACCAGAACTGGACACAGTGCTCAAGGTGGGACTGACCAGAACTGGACACAGTGCTCACGGTGGGTCTGACCAGAACTGGACACAGTGCTCAAGGTGGGTTTGACCAGAACTGGACACAGTGCTCAAGGTGGGTCTGACCAGAACTGGACACAGTGCTCAAGGTGGGTCTGACCAGAACTGGACACAGTGCTCAAGGTGGGTCTGACCAGAACTGGACACAGTGCTCAAGGTGGGTCTGACCAGAACTGGACACAGTGCTCACGGTGGGACTGACCTGAACTGGGCAAAGTGCTCAAGCTGGGTCTGACCAGAACTGGACACAGTGCCCAAGGTGGGACTGACCAGAACTGGACACAGTGCTCAAGGTGGGACTGACCAGAACTGGACACAGTGCTCAAGGTGGGTCTAACCAGAACTGGACACAGTGATCAAGGTGGGTCTAACCAGAACTGGACACAGTGATCAAGGTGGGACTGACCAGAACTGGACACAGTGATCAAGGTGGGTCTAACCAGAACTGGACACAGTGATCAACGTGGGTCTAACCAGAACTGGACACAGTGATCAAGGTGGGACTGACCAGAACTGGACACAGTGCTCACGGTGGGACTGACCAGAACTGGACACAGTGCGCAAGGTGGGACTGACCAGAACTGGACACAGTGCTCAAGGTGGGTCTAACCAGAACTGGACACAGTGATCAAGGTGGGTCTAACCAGAACTGGACACAGTGATCAAGGTGGGACTGACCAGAACTGGACACAGTGATCAAGGTGGGTCTAACCAGAACTGGACACAGTGATCAAGGTGGGTCTAACCAGAACTGGACACAGTGATCAAGGTGGGACTGACCAGAACTGGACACAGTGCTCAATGTGGGACTGACCAGAACTGGACACAGTGCTCAAGGTGGGACTGACCAGAACTGGAGACAGTGATCAAGGTGGGTCTGACCAGAACTGGACACAGTGCTCAAGGTGGGTCTGACCAGAACTGGACACAGTGATCAAGGTGGGACTGACCGGAACTGGACACAGTGATCAAGGTGGGTCTAACCAGAACTGGACACAGTGATCAAGGTGGGACTGACCAGAACTGGACACAGTGCTCAAGGTGGGACTGACCAGAACTGGACACAGTGCTCATGGTGGGTCTGACCAGAACTGGACACAGTGATCAAGGTGGGTCTGACCAGAACTGGACACAGTGCTCAAGGTGGGACTGACCAGAACTGGACACAGTGCTCAAGGTGGGACTGACCAGAACTGGACACAGTGATCAAGGTGGGTCTGACCAGAACTGGACACAGTGCTCATGGTGGGTCTGACCAGAACTGGACACAGTGATCAAGGTGGGACTGACCGGAACTGGACACAGTGCTCAATGTGGGACTGACCAGAACTGGACACAGTGCTCAAGCTGGGTCTGACCAGAACTGGACACAGTGCTCAAGGTGGGTCTGAACAGAACTGGACACAGTGCTGAAGGTGGGTCTGACCAGAACTGGACACCGTGCTCAAGGTGGGTCTGACCAGAACTGGAGACAGTGCTCATGGTGGGTCTGACCAGAACTGGACACAGTGCTCAAGGTGGGTCTGACCAGAACTGGACACAGTGCTCATGGTGGGTCTGACCAGAACTGGACACAGTGCTCAAGGTGGGTCTGACCAGAACTGGACACAGTGCTCAAGGTGGGACTGACCAGAACTGGACACAGTGCTCAAGGTGGTTCTGACCAGAACTGGACACAGTGATCAAGGTGGGACTGACCGGAACTGGACACAGTGCTCAAGGTGGATCTGACGAGAACTGGACACAGTGATCAAGGTGGGACTGACCGGAACTGGACACAGTGATCAAGGTGGGACTGACCGGAACTGGACACAGTGCTCAAAGTGGGTCTGACCAGAACTGGACATAGTGCTCAAGGTGGGACTGACCAGAACTGGACACAGTGATCAAGGTGGGACTGACCGGAACCGGACACAGTGATCAAGGTGGGACTGACCGGAACTGGACACAGTGCTCAAGGTGGGTCTGACCAGAACTGGACACAGTGCTCAAGGTGGGTCTCACCAGAACTGGACACAGTGCTCAAGGTGGGACTGACCAGAACTGGACACAGTGCTCACGGTGGGTCTGAGCAGAACTGGGCACAGTGCTCAAGTGGGTCTGACCTGAACTGGACACAGTGATCAAGGTGGGATTGACCAGAACTGGACACAGTGCTCAAGGTGGGACTGACCAGAACTGGAGACAGTGCTCAAGATGGGACTGACCAGAACTGGACACAGTGCTCAAGGTGGGACTGAACAGAACTGGACACAGTGCTCAAGGTGGGTCTGACCAGAACTGGACACAGTGCTCAAGGTGGGTCTAACCAGAACTGGACACAGTGCTCAAGGTGGGACTGACCAGAACTGGACACAGTGCTCAAGGTGGGACTGACCAGAACTGGACACAGTGATCAAGGTGGATCTGACCAGAACTGGACACAGTGCTCAAGGTGGGTCTGACCAGAACTGGACACAGTGCTCAAGGTGGGACTGACCAGAACTGGACACAGTGCTCACGGTGGGTCTGACCAGAACTGGACACAGTGCTCAAGGTGGGTCTGACCAGAACTGGACACAGTGCTCAAGGTGGGTCTGACCAGAACTGGACACAGTGCTCAAGGTGGGTCTGACCAGAACTGGACACAGTGCTCAAGGTGGGTCTGACCAGAACTGGACACAGTGCTCAAGGTGGGTCTGACCAGAACTGGACACAGTGCTCATGGTGGGACTGACCTGAACTGGGCAAAGTGCTCAAGGTGGGTCTGACCAGAACTGGACACAGTGCCCAAGGTGGGACTGACCAGAACTGGACACAGTGCTCAAGGTGGGACTGACCAGAACTGGACACAGTGCTCATGGTGGGTCTGACCAGAACTGGACACAGTGCTCAAGGTGGGTCTGACCAGAACTGGACACAGTGCTCATGGTGGGTCTGACCAGAACTGGACACAGTGCTCAAGGTGGGTCTGACCAGAACTGGACACAGTGCTCAAGGTGGGTCTGAGCAGAACTGGACACAGTGCTCAAAGTGGGTCTGACCAGAACTGGACACAGTGCTCAAGGTGGGACTGACCAGAACTGGACACAGTGATCAAGGTGGGACTGACCAGAACTGGACACAGTGCTCAAGGTGGGACTGACCAGAACTGGAGACAGTGCTCAAGGTGGGTCTGACCAGAACTGGACACAGTGATCAAGGTGGGACTGACCGGAACTGGACACAGTGATCAAGGTGGGTCTAACCAGAACTGGACACAGTGATCAAGGTGGGACTGACCAGAACTGGACACAGTGCTCAAGGTGGGACTGACCAGAACTGGACACAGTGCTCACGGTGGGTCTGACCAGAACTGGACACAGTGATCAAGGTGGGTCTGACCAGAACTGGACACAGTGCTCAAGGTGGGACTGAACAGAACTGGACACAGTGCTGAAGGTGGGACTGACCAGAACTGGACACAGTGATCAAGGTGGGTCTGACCAGAACTGGACAAAGTGCTCAAGGTGGGTCTGACCAGAACTGGACACAGTGATCAAGGTGGGACTGACCGGAACTGGACACAGTGCTCAATGTGGGACTGACCAGAACTGGACACAGTGCTCAAGGTGGGTCTGACCAGAACTGGACACAGTGCTCAAGGTGGGTCTGACCAGAACTGGACACAGTGCTCAAGGTGGGTCTGACCAGAACTGGACACCGTGCTCAAGGTGGGACTGACCAGAACTGGACACAGTGCTCATGGTGGGTCTGACCAGAACTGGACACAGTGCTCAAGGTGGGTCTGACCAGAACTGGACACAGTGCTCATGGTGGGTCTGACCGGAACTGGACACAGTGCTCAAGGTGGGTCTGACCAGAACTGGACACAGTGCTCAAGGTGGGACTGACCAGAACTGGACACAGTGATCAAGGTGGGACTGACCAGAACTGGACACAGTGCTCAAGGTGGGACTGACCAGAACTGGAGACAGTGCTCAAGGTGGGTCTGACCAGAACTGGACACAGTGCTCAAGGTGGGTCTGACCAGAACTGGACACAGTGCTCAAGGTGGGTCTGACCAGAACTGGACGCAGTGCTCAAGGTGGGTCTGACCAGAACTGGACACAGTGCTCAAGGTGGGTCTGACCAGAACTGGACACAGTGCTCAAGGTGAGACTGACCAGAACTGGACCCAGTGCTCAAGGTGGGTCTGACCAGAACTGGACACAGTGCTCAAGGTGGGTCTGACCAGAACTGGACACAGTGCTCAAGGTGGGACTGACCAGAACTGGACACAGTGCTCAAGGTGGGACTGACCAGAACTGGACACAGTGCTTAAGGTGGGTCTTACCAGAACAGGACACAGTGCTCAAGGTGGGACTGGCCAGAACTGGACACAGTGCTCAAGGTGGGTCTGACCAGAACTGGACACAGTGCTCAAGGTTGGTCTGACCAGAACTGGACACAGTGCTCAAGGTGGGTCTGACCAGAACTGGACACAGTGCTCAAGGTGGGTCTGACCAGAACTGGACACAGTGATCAAGGTGGGACTGACCAGAACTGGACACAGTGCTCAAGGTGGGACTGACCAGAACTGGACACAGTGATCAAGGTGGGACTGACCAGAACTGGACACAGAGCTCAAGGTGGGACTGACCAGAACTGGACACAGTGATCAAGGTGGGACTGACCAGAACTGGACACAGTGATCAAGGTGGGACTGACCGGAACTGGACACAGTGCTCAAGGTGGATCTGACGAGAACTGGACACAGTGATCAAGGTGGGACTGACCAGAACTGGATACAGTGCTCAAGGTGGGACTGACCGGAACTGGACACAGTGATCAAGGTGGGACTGACCGGAACTGGACACAGTGCTCAAGGTGTGACTGACCGGAACTGGACACAGTGCTCAAGGTGGGTCTAACCAGAACTGGACACAGTGATCAAGGTGGGTCTAACCAGAAGTGGACACAGTGCTCAAGGTGGGTCTGACCAGAACTGGACACAGTGCTCATGGTGGGTCTGACCAGAACTGGACACAGTGCTCAAGGTTGGTCTGACCAGAACTGGACACAGTGCTCAAGGTGGGTCTGAGCAGAACTGGACACAGTGCTCAAAGTGGGTCTGACCAGAACTGGACACAGTGCTCAAGGTGGGACTGGCCAGAACTGGACACAGTGATCAAGGTGGGACTGACCAGAACTGGACACAGTGCTCAAGGTGGGACTGACCAGAACTGGAGACAGTGCTCAAGGTGGGTCTGAACAGAACTGGACACAGTGATCAAGTTGGGACTGACCGGAACTGGACACAGTGATCAAGGTGGGTCTAACCAGAACTGGACACAGTGATCAAGGTGGGACTGAACGGAACTGGACACAGTGCTCAAGGTGGGACTGACCAGAACTGGACACAGTGCTCACGGTGGGTCTGACCAGAACTGGACACAGTGATCAAGGTGGGTCTGACCAGAACTGGACACAGTGCTCAAGGTGGGACTGAACAGAACTGGACACAGTGCTGAAGGTGGGACTGACCAGAACTGGACACAGTGATCAAGGTGGGTCTGACCAGAACTGGACAAAGTGCTCAAGGTGGGTCTGACCAGAACTGGACACAGTGATCAAGGTGGGACTGACCGGAACTGGACACAGTGCTCAATGTGGGACTGACCAGAACTGGACACAGTGCTCAAGGTGGGTCTGACCAGAACTGGACACAGTGCTCAAGGTGGGTCTGACCAGAACTGGACACAGTGCTCAAGGTGGGTCTGACCAGAACTGGACACCGTGCTCAAGGTGGGACTGACCAGAACTGGACACAGTGCTCATGGTGGGTCTGACCAGAACTGGACACAGTGCTCAAGGTGGGTCTGACCAGAACTGGACACAGTGCTCATGGTGGGTCTGACCAGAACTGGACACAGTGCTCAAGGTGGTTCTGACCAGAACTGGACACAGTGCTCAAGGTGGGTCTGAGCAGAACTGGACACAGTGCTCAAAGTGGGTCTGACCAGAACTGGACACAGTGCTCAAGGTGGGACTGACCAGAACTGGACACAGTGATCAAGGTGGGACTGACCAGAACTGGACACATTGCTCAAGGTGGGACTGACCAGAACTGGAGACAGTGCTCAAGGTGGGTCTGACCAGAACTGGACACAGTGCTCAAGGTGGGTCTGACCAGAACTGGACACAGTGCTCAAGGTGGGTCTGACCAGAACTGGACGCAGTGCTCAAGGTGGGTCTGACCAGAACTGGACACAGTGCTCAAGGTGGGTCTGACCAGAACTGGACACAGTGCTCAAGGTGAGACTGACCAGAACTGGACCCAGTGCTCAAGGTGGGTCTGACCAGAACTGGACACAGTGCTCAAGGTGGGTCTGACCAGAACTGGACACAGTGCTCAAGGTGGGACTGACCAGAACTGGACACAGTGCTCAAGGTGGGACTGACCAGAACTGGACACAGTGCTCAAGGTGCGTCTTACCAGAACAGGACACAGTGCTCAAGGTGGGACTGGCCAGAACTGGAAACAGTGCTCAAGGTGGGTCTGACCAGAACTGGACACAGTGCTCAAGGTGGGTCTGACCAGAACTGGACACAGTGCTCAAGGTGGGTCTGACCAGAACTGGACACAGTGCTCAAGGTGGGTCTGACCAGAACTGGACACAGTGATCAAGGTGGGACTGACCAGAACTGGACACAGTGCTCAAGGTGGGACTGACCAGAACTGGACACAGTGATCAAGGTGGGACTGACCAGAACTGGACACAGAGCTCAAGGTGGGACTGACCAGAACTGGACACAGTGATCAAGGTGGGACTGACCAGAACTGGACACAGTGATCAAGGTGGGACTGACCGGAACTGGACACAGTGCTCAAGGTGGATCTGACGAGAACTGGACACAGTGATCAAGGTGGGACTGACCAGAACTGGATACAGTGCTCAAGGTGGGACTGACCGGAACTGGACACAGTGATCAAGGTGGGACTGACCGGAACTGGACACAGTGCTTAAGGTGGGACTGACCGGAACTGGACACAGTGCTCAAGGTGGGTCTAACCAGAACTGGACACAGTGATCAAGGTGGGTCTAACCAGAAGTGGACACAGTGATCAAGGTGGGACTGACCAGAACTGGACACAGTGATCAAGGTGGGTCTAACCAGAACTGGACACAGTGATCAAGGTGGGTATAACCAGAACTGGACACAGTGATCAAGGTGGGACTGACCAGAACTGGACACAGTGCTCAAGGTGGGACTGACCAGAACTGGACACAGTGATCAAGGTGGGACTGACCGGAACTGGACACAGTGATCAAGGTGGGACTGACCGGAACTGGACACAGTGCTCAAGGTGGGACTGACCAGAACTGGAGACAGTGCTCAAGGTGGGTCTGACCAGAACTGGACACAGTGCTCAAAGTGGGTCTGACCAGAACTGGACACAGTGCTCAAGGTGGGACTGACCAGAACTGGACACAGTGATCAAGGTGGGACTGACCAGAACTGGACACAGTGCTCAAGGTGGGACTGACCAGAACTGGAGACAGTGCTCAAGGTGGGTCTGACCAGAACTGGACACAGTGCTCAAGGTGGGTCTGACCAGAACTGGACACAGTGCTCAAGGTGGGTCTGACCAGAACTGGACGCAGTGCTCAAGGTGGGTCTGACCAGAACTGGACACAGTGCTCAAGGTGGGTCTGACCAGAACTGGACACAGTGCTCAAGGTGAGACTGACCAGAACTGGACCCAGTGCTCAAGGTGGGTCTGACCAGAACTGGACACAGTGCTCAAGGTGGGTCTGACCAGAACTGGACACAGTGCTCAAGGTGGGACTGACCAGAACTGGACACAGTGCTCAAGGTGGGACTGACCAGAACTGGACACAGTGCTCAAGGTGGGTCTTACCAGAACAGGACACAGTGCTCAAGGTGGGACTGGCCAGAACTGGACACAGTGCTCAAGGTGGGTCTGACCAGAACTGGACACAGTGCTCAAGGTGGGTCTGACCAGAACTGGACACAGTGCTCAAGGTGGGTCTGACCAGAACTGGGCACAGTGCTCAAGGTGGGTCTGACCAGAACTGGACACAGTGATCAAGGTGGGACTGACCAGAACTGGACACAGTGCTCAAGGTGGGACTGACCAGAACTGGACACAGTGATCAAGGTGGGACTGACCAGAACTGGACACAGAGCTCAAGGTGGGACTGACCAGAACTGGACACAGTGATCAAGGTGGGACTGACCAGAACTGGACACAGTGATCAAGGTGGGACTGACCGGAACTGGACACAGTGCTCAAGGTGGATCTGACGAGAACTGGACACAGTGATCAAGGTGGGACTGACCAGAACTGGATACAGTGCTCAAGGTGGGACTGACCGGAACTGGACACAGTGATCAAGGTGGGACTGACCGGAACTGGACACAGTGCTCAAGGTGGGACTGACCGGAACTGGACACAGTGCTCAAGGTGGGTCTAACCAGAACTGGACACAGTGATCAAGGTGGGACTGACCAGAACTGGACACAGTGATCAAGGTGGGACTGACCAGAACTGGACACAGTGATCAAGGTGGGACTGACCAGAACTGGACACAGTGATCAAGGTGGGTCTAACCAGAACTGGACACAGTGATCAAGGTGGGTCTAACCAGAACTGGACACAGTGATCAAGGTGGGACTGACCAGAACTGGACACAGTGCTCAAGGTGGGACTGACCAGAACTGGACACAGTGATCAAGGTGGGACTGACCGGAACTGGACACAGTGATCAAGGTGGGACTGACCGGAACTGGACACAGTGCTCAAGGTGGGTCTGACCAGAACTGGACATAGTGCTCAAGGTGGGACTGACCAGAACTGGACACAGTGATCAAGGTGGGACTGACCGGAACTGGACACAGTGATCAAGGTGGGACTGACCGGAACTGGACACAGTGCTCAAGGTTGGTCTGACCAGAACTGGACACAGTGCTCAAGGTGGGTCTGACCAGATCTGGACACAGTGCTCAAGGTGGGACTGACCAGAACTGGACACAGTGCTCACGGTGGGTCTGACCAGAACTGGACACAGTGCTCAAGGTGGGTCTGACCAGAACTGGACACAGTGATCAAGGTGGGATTGACCAGAACTGGACACAGTGCTCAAGGTGGGACTGACCAGAACTGGAGACAGTGCTCAAGGTGGGACTGACCAGATCTGGACACAGTGCTCAAGGTGGGACTGACCAGAACTGGACACAGTGCTCAAGGTGGGTCTGACCAGAACTGGACACAGTGCTCAAGGTGGGTCTAACCAGAACTGGACACAGTGCTCAAGGTGGGACTGACCAGAACTGGACACAGTGCTCAAGGTGGGACTGACCAGAACTGGACACAGTGATCAAGGTGGATCTGACCAGAACTGGACACAGTGCTCAAGGTGGGTCTGACCAGAACTGGACACAGTGCTCAAGGTGGGACTGACCAGAACTGGACACAGTGCTCACGGTGGGTCTGACCAGAACTGGACACAGTGCTCAAGGTGGGTCTGACCAGAACTGGACACAGTGCTCAAGGTGGGTCTGACCAGAACTGGACACAGTGCTCAAGGTGGGTCTGACCAGAACTGGACACAGTGCCCAAGGTGGGACTGACCAGAACTGGACACAGTGCTCAAGGTGGGACTGACCAGAACTGGACACAGTGCTCAAGGTGGGTCTAACCAGAACTGGACACAGTGATCAAGGTGGGTCTAACCAGAACTGGACACAGTGATCAAGGTGGGACTGACCAGAACTGGACACAGTGATCAAGGTGGGTCTAACCAGAACTGGACACAGTGATCAAGGTGGGTCTAACCAGAACTGGACACAGTGATCATGGTGGGACTGACCAGCACTGGACACAGTGCTCACGGTGGGACTGACCAGAACTGGACACAGTGCGCAAGGTGGGACTGACCAGAACTGGACACAGTGCTCAAGGTGGGTCTAACCAGAACTGGACACAGTGATCAAGGTGGGACTGACCAGAACTGGACACAGTGCTCACGGTGGGACTGACCAGAACTGGACACAGTGCTCAAGGTGGGACTGACCAGAACTGGACACAGTGATCAAGGTGGGTCTGACCAGAACTGGACACAGTGCTCAAGGTGGGTCTGACCAGAACTGGACACAGTGATCAATTTGGGACTGACCGGAACTGGACACAGTGATCAAGGTGGGTCTAACCAGAACTGGACACAGTGATCAAGGTGGGACTGACCAGAACTGGACACAGTGCTCAAGGTGGGACTGACCAGAACTGGACACAGTGCTCATGGTGGGTCTGACCAGAACTGGACACAGTGATCAAGGTGGGTCTGACCAGAACTGGACACAGTGCTCAAGGTGGGGCTGACCAGAACTGGACACAGTGCTCAAGGTGGGACTGACCAGAACTGGACACAGTGATCAAGGTGGGTCTGACCAGAACTGGACACAGTGCTCAAGGTGGGTCTGACCAGAACTGGACACAGTGATCAAGGTGGGACTGACCGGAACTGGACACAGTGCTCAATGTGGGACTGACCAGAACTGGACACAGTGCTCAAGGTGGGTCTGACCAGAACTGGACACAGTGCTCAAGGTGGGTCTGACCAGAACTGGACACAGTGCTCAAGGTGGGTCTGACCAGAACTGGACACCGTGCTCAAGGTGGGTCTGACCAGAACTGGACACAGTGCTCATGGTGGGTCTGACCAGAACTGGACACAGTGCTCAAGGTGGGTCTGACCAGAACTGGACACAGTGCTCATGGTGGGTCTGACCAGAACTGGACACAGTGCTCAAGGTGGGTCTGACCAGAACTGGACACAGTGCTCAAGGTGGGACTGACCAGAACTGGACACAGTGCTCAAGGTGGGTCTGACCAGAACTGGACACAGTGATCAAGGTGGGACTGACCGGAACTGGACACAGTGCTCAAGGTGGATCTGATGAGAACTGGACACAGTGATCAAGGTGGGACTGACCAGAACTGGACACAGTGCTCAAGGTGGGACTGACCAGAACTGGACACAGTGATCAAGGTGGGACTGACCGGAACTGGACACAGTGATCAAGGTGGGACAGACCGGAACTGGACACAGTGCTCAAGGTGGGTCTGACCAGAACTGGACATAGTGCTCAAGGTGGGACTGACCAGAACTGGACACAGTAATCAAGGTGGGACTGACCGGAACTGGACACAGTGATCAAGGTGGGACTGACCGGAACTGGACACAGTGCTCAAGGTGGGTCTGACCAGAACTGGACACAGTGCTCAAGGTGGGTCTGACCAGAACTGGACACAGTGCTCAAGGTGGGACTGACCAGAACTGGACACAGTGCTCACGGTGGGTCTGACCAGAACTGGACACAGTGCTCAAGGTGGGTCTGACCAGAACTGGACACAGTGATCAAGGTGGGATTGACCA
Organism: Somniosus microcephalus; assembly: GCF_052327205.1. Classification (NCBI taxonomy): domain Eukaryota; kingdom Metazoa; phylum Chordata; class Chondrichthyes; order Squaliformes; family Somniosidae; genus Somniosus; species Somniosus microcephalus. The sequence continues at coordinate 6,001,242 of NW_028225184.1, forward strand.
GAACTGGACACAGTGCTCAAGGTGGGACTGACCAGAACTGGAGACAGTGCTCAAGGTGGGACTGACCAGAACTGGACACAGTGCTCAAGGTGGGACTGACCAGAACTGGACACTGTGCTCAAGGTGGGTCTGACCAGAACTGTACACAGTGCTCAAGGTGGGTCTAACCGGAACTGGACACAGTGCTCAAGGTGGGACTGACCAGAACTGGACACAGTGCTCAAGGTGGGACTGACCAGAACTGGACACAGTGATCAAGGTGGATCTGACCAGAACTGGACACAGTGCTCAAGGTGGGTCTGACCAGAACTGGACACAGTGCTCAAGGTGGGACTGACCAGAACTGGACACAGTGCTCACGGTGGGTCTGACCAGAACTGGACACAGTGCTCAAGGTGGGTCTGACCAGAACTGGACACAGTGCTCAAGGTGGGTCTGACCAGAACTGGACACAGTGCTCAAGGTGGGTCTGACCAGAACTGGACACAGTGCTCAAGGTGGGTCTGACCAGAACTGGACACAGTGCTCAAGGTGGGTCTGACCAGAACTGGACACAGTGCTCATGGTGGGACTGACCTGAACTGGGCAAAGTGCTCAAGGTGGGTCTGACCAGAACTGGACACAGTGCCCAAGGTGGGACTGACCAGAACTGGACACAGTGCTCAAGGTGGGACTGACCAGAACTGGACACAGTGCTCAAGGTGGGTCTAACCAGAACTGGACACAGTGATCAAGGTGGGTCTAACCAGAACTGGACACAGTGATCAAGGTGGGACTGACCAGAACTGGACACAGTGATCAAGGTGGGTCTAACCAGAACTGGACACAGTGATCAAGGTGGGTCTAACCAGAACTGGACACAGTGATCAAGGTGGGACTGACCAGAACTGGACACAGTGCTCACGGTGGGACTGATCAGAACTGGACACAGTGCTCAAGGTGGGACTGACCAGAACTGGACACAGTGATCAAGGTGGGTCTGACCAGAACTGGACACAGTGCTCAAGGTGGGTCTGACCAGAACTGGACACAGTGATCAAGGTGGGACTGACCGGAACTGGACACAGTGATCAAGGTGGGTCTAACCAGAACTGGACACAGTGATCAAGGTGGGACTGACCAGAACTGGACACAGTGCTCAAGGTGGGACTGACCAGAACTGGACACAGTGCTCACGGTGGGTCTGACCAGAACTGGACACAGTGATCAAGGTGGGTCTGACCAGAACTGGACACAGTGCTCAAGGTGGGACTGACCAGAACTGGACACAGTGCTGAAGGTGGGACTGACCAGAACTGGACACAGTGATCAAGGTGGGTCTGACCAGCACTGGACACAGTGCTCAAGGTGGGTCTGACCAGAACTGGACACAGTGATCAAGGTGGGACTGACCGGAACTGGACACAGTGCTCAATGTGGGACTGACCAGAACTGGACACAGTGCTCAAGGTGGGTCTGACCAGAACTGCACACAGTGCTCAACGTGGGTCTGACCAGAACAGGACACAGTGCTCAAGGTGGGTCTGACCAGAACTGGACACCGTGCTCAAGGTGGGACTGACCAGAACTGGACACAGTGCTCATGGTGGGTCTGACCTGAACTGGACACAGTGCGCAAGGTGGGTCTGACCAGAACTGGACACAGTGCTCATGGTGGGTCTGACCAGAACTGGACACAGTGCTCAAGGTGGGTCTGACCAGAACTGGACACAGTGCTCAAGGTGGGTCTGACCAGAACTGGACACAGTGCTCAATGTGGGTCTGACCAGAACTAGACACAGTGCTCAAGGTGGGACTGACCAGAACTGGACACAGTGCTCAAGGTGGGTCTGACCAGAACTGGACACAGTGCTCAAGGTGGGACTGACCAGAACTGGACACAGTGCTCAAGGTGGGTCTGACCAGAACTGCACACAGTGCTCAAGGTGGGTCTGACCAGAACTGGACACAGTGCTCAAGGTGGGTCTGACCAGAACTGGACGCAGTGCTCAAGGTGGGTCTGACCAGAACTGGACACAGTGCTCAAGGTGGGTCTGACCAGAACTGGACATAGTGCTCAAGGTGGGACTGACCAGAACTGGACACAGTGATCAAGGTGGGACTGACCGGAACTGGACACAGTGATCAAGGTGGGACTGACCGGAACTGGACACAGTGCTCAAGGTGGGTCTGACCAGAACTGGACACAGTGCTCAAGGTGGGTCTGACCAGAACTGGACACAGTGCTCAAGGTGGGACTGACCAGAACTGGACACAGTGATCAAGGTGGGACTGACCGGAACTGGACACAGTGCTCAAGGTGGATCTGACGAGAACTGGACACAGTGATCAAGGTGGGACTGACCAGAACTGGATACAGTGCTCAAGGTGGGACTGACCGGAACTGGACACAGTGATCAAGGTGGGACTGACCGGAACTGGACACAGTGCTCAAGGTGGGTCTAACCAGAAGTGGACACAGTGATCAAGGTGGGACTGACCAGAACTGGACACAGTGATCAAGGTGGGTCTAACCAGAACTGGACACAGTGATCAAGGTGGGTCTAACCAGAACTGGACACAGTGATCAAGGTGGGACTGACCAGAACTGGACACAGTGCTCAAGGTGGGACTGACCAGAACTGGACACAGTGATCAAGGTGGGACTGACCGGAACTGGACACAGTGATCAAGGTGGGACTGACCGGAACTGGACACAGTGCTCAAGGTGGGACTGACCAGAACTGGAGACAGTGCTCAAGGTGGGTCTGACCAGAACTGGACACAGTGCTCAAAGTGGGTCTGACCAGAACTGGACACAGTGCTCAAGGTGGGACTGACCAGAACTGGACACAGTGATCAAGGTGGGACTGACCAGAACTGGACACAGTGCTCAAGGTGGGACTGACCAGAACTGGAGACAGTGCTCAAGGTGGGTCTGACCAGAACTGGACACAGTGCTCAAGGTGGGTCTGACCAGAACTGGACACAGTGCTCAAGGTGGGTCTGACCAGAACTGGACGCAGTGCTCAAGGTGGATCTGACCAGAACTGGACACAGTGCTCAAGGTGGGTCTGACCAGAACTGGACACAGTGCTCAAGGTGAGACTGACCAGAACTGGACCCAGTGCTCAAGGTGGGTCTGACCAGAACTGGACACAGTGCTCAAGGTGGGTCTGACCAGAACTGGACACAGTGCTCAAGGTGGGACTGACCAGAACTGGAGACAGTGCTCAAGGTGGGTCTGACCAGAACTGGACACAGTGCTCAAGGTGGGTCTGACCAGAACTGGACACAGTGCTCAAGGTGGGTCTGACCAGAACTGGACGCAGTGCTCAAGGTGGGTCTGACCAGAACTGGACACAGTGCTCAAGGTGGGTCTGACCAGAACTGGACACAGTGCTCAAGGTGAGACTGACCAGAACTGGACCCAGTGCTCAAGGTGGGTCTGACCAGAACTGGACACAGTGCTCAAGGTGGGTCTGACCAGAACTGGACACAGTGCTCAAGGTGGGACTGACCAGAACTGGACACAGTGCTCAAGGTGGGACTGACCAGAACTGGACACAGTGCTCAAGGTGGGTCTTACCAGAACAGGACACAGTGCTCAAGGTGGGACTGGCCAGAACTGGACACAGTGCTCAAGGTGGGTCTGACCAGAACTGGACACAGTGCTCAAGGTGGGTCTGACCAGAACTGGACACAGTGCTCAAGGTGGGTCTGACCAGAACTGGGCACAGTGCTCAAGGTGGGTCTGACCAGAACTGGACACAGTGATCAAGGTGGGACTGACCAGAACTGGACACAGTGCTCAAGGTGGGACTGACCAGAACTGGACACAGTGATCAAGGTGGGACTGACCAGAACTGGACACAGAGCTCAAGGTGGGACTGACCAGAACTGGACACAGTGATCAAGGTGGGACTGACCAGAACTGGACACAGTGATCAAGGTGGGACTGACCGGAACTGGACACAGTGCTCAAGGTGGATCTGACGAGAACTGGACACAGTGATCAAGGTGGGACTGACCAGAACTGGATACAGTGCTCAAGGTGGGACTGACCGGAACTGGACACAGTGATCAAGGTGGGACTGACCGGAACTGGACACAGTGCTCAAGGTGGGACTGACCGGAACTGGACACAGTGCTCAAGGTGGGTCTAACCAGAACTGGACACAGTGATCAAGGTGTGTCTAACCAGAAGTGGACACAGTGATCAAGGTGGGACTGACCAGAACTGGACACAGTGATCAAGGTGGGTCTAACCAGAACTGGACACAGTGATCAAGGTGGGTCTAACCAGAACTGGACACAGTGATCAAGGTGGGACTGACCAGAACTGGACACAGTGCTCAAGGTGGGACTGACCAGAACTGGACACAGTGATCAAGGTGGGACTGACCGGAACTGGACACAGTGATCAAGGTGGGACTGACCGGAACTGGACACAGTGCTCAAGGTGGGTCTGACCAGAACTGGACATAGTGCTCAAGGTGGGACTGACCAGAACTGGACACAGTGATCAAGGTGGGACTGACCGGAACTGGACACAGTGATCAAGGTGGGACTGACCGGAACTGGACACAGTGCTCAAGGTTGGTCTGACCAGAACTGGACACAGTGCTCAAGGTGGGTCTGACCAGATCTGGACACAGTGCTCAAGGTGGGACTGACCAGAACTGGACACAGTGCTCACGGTGGGTCTGACCAGAACTGGACACAGTGCTCAAGGTGGGTCTGACCAGAACTGGACACAGTGATCAAGGTGGGATTGACCAGAACTGGACACAGTGCTCAAGGTGGGACTGACCAGAACTGGAGACAGTGCTCAAGGTGGGACTGACCAGATCTGGACACAGTGCTCAAGGTGGGACTGACCAGAACTGGACACAGTGCTCAAGGTGGGTCTGACCAGAACTGGACACAGTGCTCAAGGTGGGTCTAACCAGAACTGGACACAGTGCTCAAGGTGGGACTGACCAGAACTGGACACAGTGCTCAAGGTGGGACTGACCAGAACTGGACACAGTGATCAAGGTGGATCTGACCAGAACTGGACACAGTGCTCAAGGTGGGTCTGACCAGAACTGGACACAGTGCTCAAGGTGGGACTGACCAGAACTGGACACAGTGCTCACGGTGGGTCTGACCAGAACTGGACACAGTGCTCAAGGTGGGTCTGACCAGAACTGGACACAGTGCTCAAGGTGGGTCTGACCAGAACTGGACACAGTGCTCAAGGTGGGTCTGACCAGAACTGGACACAGTGCCCAAGGTGGGACTGACCAGAACTGGACACAGTGCTCAAGGTGGGACTGACCAGAACTGGACACAGTGCTCAAGGTGGGTCTAACCAGAACTGGACACAGTGATCAAGGTGGGTCTAACCAGAACTGGACACAGTGATCAAGGTGGGACTGACCAGAACTGGACACAGTGATCAAGGTGGGTCTAACCAGAACTGGACACAGTGATCAAGGTGGGTCTAACCAGAACTGGACACAGTGATCATGGTGGGACTGACCAGCACTGGACACAGTGCTCACGGTGGGACTGACCAGAACTGGACACAGTGCGCAAGGTGGGACTGACCAGAACTGGACACAGTGCTCATGGTGGGTCTAACCAGAACTGGACACAGTGATCAAGGTGGGACTGACCAGAACTGGACACAGTGCTCACGGTGGGACTGACCAGAACTGGACACAGTGCTCAAGGTGGGACTGACCAGAACTGGACACAGTGATCAAGGTGGGTCTGACCAGAACTGGACACAGTGCTCAAGGTGGGTCTGACCAGAACTGGACACAGTGATCAATTTGGGACTGACCGGAACTGGACACAGTGATCAAGGTGGGTCTAACCAGAACTGGACACAGTGATCAAGGTGGGACTGACCAGAACTGGACACAGTGCTCAAGGTGGGACTGACCAGAAGTGGACACAGTGCTCATGGTGGGTCTGACCAGAACTGGACACAGTGATCAAGGTGGGTCTGACCAGAACTGGACACAGTGCTCAAGGTGGGGCTGACCAGAACTGGACACAGTGCTCAAGGTGGGACTGACCAGAACTGGACACAGTGATCAAGGTGGGTCTGACCAGAACTGGACACAGTGCTCAAGGTGGGTCTGACCAGAACTGGACACAGTGATCAAGGTGGGACTGACCGGAACTGGACACAGTGCTCAATGTGGGACTGACCAGAACTGGACACAGTGCTCAAGGTGGGTCTGACCAGAACTGGACACAGTGCTCAAGGTGGGTCTGACCAGAACTGGACACAGTGCTCAAGGTGGGTCTGACCAGAACTGGACACCGTGCTCAAGGTGGGTCTGACCAGAACTGGACACAGTGCTCATGGTGGGTCTGACCAGAACTGGACACAGTGCTCAAGGTGGGTCTGACCAGAACTGGACACAGTGCTCATGGTGGGTCTGACCAGAACTGGACACAGTGCTCAAGGTGGGTCTGACCAGAACTGGACACAGTGCTCAAGGTGGGACTGACCAGAACTGGACACAGTGCTCAAGGTGGGTCTGACCAGAACTGGACACAGTGATCAAGGTGGGACTGACCGGAACTGGACACAGTGCTCAAGGTGGATCTGATGAGAACTGGACACAGTGATCAAGGTGGGACTGACCAGAACTGGACACAGTGCTCAAGGTGGGACTGACCAGAACTGGACACAGTGATCAAGGTGGGACTGACCGGAACTGGACACAGTGATCAAGGTGGGACAGACCGGAACTGGACACAGTGCTCAAGGTGGGTCTGACCAGAACTGGACATAGTGCTCAAGGTGGGACTGACCAGAACTGGACACAGTAATCAAGGTGGGACTGACCGGAACTGGACACAGTGATCAAGGTGGGACTGACCGGAACTGGACACAGTGCTCAAGGTGGGTCTGACCAGAACTGGACACAGTGCTCAAGGTGGGTCTGACCAGAACTGGACACAGTGCTCAAGGTGGGACTGACCAGAACTGGACACAGTGCTCACGGTGGGTCTGACCAGAACTGGACACAGTGCTCAAGGTGGGTCTGACCAGAACTGGACACAGTGATCAAGGTGGGATTGACCAGAACTGGACACAGTGCTCAAGGTGGGACTGACCAGAACTGGAGACAGTGCTCAAGGTGGGACTGACCAGAACTGGACACAGTGCTCAAGGTGGGACTGACCAGAACTGGACACTGTGCTCAAGGTGGGTCTGACCAGAACTGGACACAGTGCTCAAGGTGGGTCTAACCGGAACTGGACACAGTGCTCAAGGTGGGACTGACCAGAACTGGACACAGTGCTCAAGGTGGGACTGACCAGAACTGGACACAGTGATCAAGGTGGATCTGACCAGAACTGGACACAGTGCTCAAGGTGGGTCTGACCAGAACTGGACACAGTGCTCAAGGTGGGACTGACCAGAACTGGACACAGTGCTCACGGTGGGTCTGACCAGAACTGGACACAGTGCTCAAGGTGGGTCTGACCAGAACTGGACACAGTGCTCAAGGTGGGTCTGACCAGAACTGGACACAGTGCTCAAGGTGGGTCTGACCAGAACTGGACACAGTGCTCAAGGTGGGTCTGACCAGAACTGGACACAGTGCTCAAGGTGGGTCTGACCAGAACTGGACACAGTGCTCATGGTGGGACTGACCTGAACTGGGCAAAGTGCTCAAGGTGGGTCTGACCAGAACTGGACACAGTGCCCAAGGTGGGACTGACCAGAACTGGACACAGTGCTCAAGGTGGGACTGACCAGAACTGGACACAGTGCTCAAGGTGGGTCTAACCAGAACTGGACACAGTGATCAAGGTGGGTCTAACCAGAACTGGACACAGTGATCAAGGTGGGACTGACCAGAACTGGACACAGTGATCAAGGTGGGTCTAACCAGAACTGGACACAGTGATCAAGGTGGGTCTAACCAGAACTGGACACAGTGATCAAGGTGGGACTGACCAGAACTGGACACAGTGCTCACGGTGGGACTGATCAGAACTGGACACAGTGCTCAAGGTGGGACTGACCAGAACTGGACACAGTGATCAAGGTGGGTCTGACCAGAACTGGACACAGTGCTCAAGGTGGGTCTGACCAGAACTGGACACAGTGATCAAGGTGGGACTGACCGGAACTGGACACAGTGATCAAGGTGGGTCTAACCAGAACTGGACACAGTGATCAAGGTGGGACTGACCAGAACTGGACACAGTGCTCAAGGTGGGACTGACCAGAACTGGACACAGTGCTCACGGTGGGTCTGACCAGAACTGGACACAGTGATCAAGGTGGGTCTGACCAGAACTGGACACAGTGCTCAAGGTGGGACTGACCAGAACTGGACACAGTGCTGAAGGTGGGACTGACCAGAACTGGACACAGTGATCAAGGTGGGTCTGACCAGCACTGGACACAGTGCTCAAGGTGGGTCTGACCAGAACTGGACACAGTGATCAAGGTGGGACTGACCGGAACTGGACACAGTGCTCAATGTGGGACTGACCAGAACTGGACACAGTGCTCAAGGTGGGTCTGACCAGAACTGCACACAGTGCTCAACGTGGGTCTGACCAGAACAGGACACAGTGCTCAAGGTGGGTCTGACCAGAACTGGACACCGTGCTCAAGGTGGGACTGACCAGAACTGGACACAGTGCTCATGGTGGGTCTGACCTGAACTGGACACAGTGCGCAAGGTGGGTCTGACCAGAACTGGACACAGTGCTCATGGTGGGTCTGACCAGAACTGGACACAGTGCTCAAGGTGGGTCTGACCAGAACTGGACACAGTGCTCAAGGTGGGTCTGACCAGAACTGGACACAGTGCTCAATGTGGGTCTGACCAGAACTAGACACAGTGCTCAAGGTGGGACTGACCAGAACTGGACACAGTGCTCAAGGTGGGTCTGACCAGAACTGGACACAGTGCTCAAGGTGGGACTGACCAGAACTGGACACAGTGCTCAAGGTGGGTCTGACCAGAACTGCACACAGTGCTCAAGGTGGGTCTGACCAGAACTGGACACAGTGCTCAAGGTGGGTCTGACCAGAACTGGACGCAGTGCTCAAGGTGGGTCTGACCAGAACTGGACACAGTGCTCAAGGTGGGTCTGACCAGAACTGGACATAGTGCTCAAGGTGGGACTGACCAGAACTGGACACAGTGATCAAGGTGGGACTGACCGGAACTGGACACAGTGATCAAGGTGGGACTGACCGGAACTGGACACAGTGCTCAAGGTGGGTCTGACCAGAACTGGACACAGTGCTCAAGGTGGGTCTGACCAGAACTGGACACAGTGCTCAAGGTGGGACTGACCAGAACTGGACACAGTGATCAAGGTGGGACTGACCGGAACTGGACACAGTGCTCAAGGTGGATCTGACGAGAACTGGACACAGTGATCAAGGTGGGACTGACCAGAACTGGATACAGTGCTCAAGGTGGGACTGACCGGAACTGGACACAGTGATCAAGGTGGGACTGACCGGAACTGGACACAGTGCTCAAGGTGGGTCTAACCAGAAGTGGACACAGTGATCAAGGTGGGACTGACCAGAACTGGACACAGTGATCAAGGTGGGTCTAACCAGAACTGGACACAGTGATCAAGGTGGGTCTAACCAGAACTGGACACAGTGATCAAGGTGGGACTGACCAGAACTGGACACAGTGCTCAAGGTGGGACTGACCAGAACTGGACACAGTGATCAAGGTGGGACTGACCGGAACTGGACACAGTGATCAAGGTGGGACTGACCGGAACTGGACACAGTGCTCAAGGTGGGACTGACCAGAACTGGAGACAGTGCTCAAGGTGGGTCTGACCAGAACTGGACACAGTGCTCAAAGTGGGTCTGACCAGAACTGGACACAGTGCTCAAGGTGGGACTGACCAGAACTGGACACAGTGATCAAGGTGGGACTGACCAGAACTGGACACAGTGCTCAAGGTGGGACTGACCAGAACTGGAGACAGTGCTCAAGGTGGGTCTGACCAGAACTGGACACAGTGCTCAAGGTGGGTCTGACCAGTTCTGGACACAGTGCTCAAGGTGGGTCTGACCAGAACTGGACGCAGTGCTCAAGGTGGATCTGACCAGAACTGGACACAGTGCTCAAGGTGGGTCTGACCAGAACTGGACACAGTGCTCAAGGTGAGACTGACCAGAACTGGACCCAGTGCTCAAGGTGGGTCTGACCAGAACTGGACACAGTGCTCAAGGTGGGTCTGACCAGAACTGGACACAGTGCTCAAGGTGGGACTGACCAGAACTGGACACAGTGCTCAAGGTGGGACTGACCAGAACTGGACACAGTGCTCAAGGTGGGTCTGACCAGAACTGGACACAGTGCTCAAGGTGGGTCTGACCAGAACAGGACACAGTGCTCAAGGTGGGTCTGACCAGAACTGGACACAGTGCTCAAGGTGGGTCTGACCAGAACTGGACACAGTGATCAAGGTGGGACTGACCAGAACTGGACACAGTGCTCAAGGTGGGACTGACCAGAACTGGACACAGTGATCAAGGTGGGACTGACCAGAACTGGACACAGAGCTCAAGGTGGGACTGACCAGAACTGGACACAGTGATCAAGGTGGGACTGACCAGAACTGGACACAGTGATCAAGGTGGGACTGACCGGAACTGGACACAGTGCTCAAGGTGGATCTGACGAGAACTGGACACAGTGATCAAGGTGGGACTGACCAGAACTGGATACAGTGCTCAAGGTGGGACTGACCGGAACTGGACACAGTGATCAAGGTGGGACTGACCGGAACTGGACACAGTGCTCAAGGTGGGACTGACCGGAACTGGACACAGTGCTCAAGGTGGGTCTAACCAGAACTGGACACAGTGATCAAGGTGGGTCTAACCAGAAGTGGACACAGTGATCAAGGTGGGACTGAACAGAACTGGACACAGCGATCAAGGTGGGTCTAACCAGAACTGGACACAGTGATCAAGGTGGGTCTAACCAGAACTGGACACAGTGATCAAGGTGGGACTGACCAGAACTGGACACAGTGCTCAAGGTGGGACTGACCAGAACTGGACACAGTGATCAAGGTGGGACTGACCGGAACTGGACACAGTGATCAAGGTGGGACTGACCGGAACTGGACACAGTGCTCAAGGTGGGTCTGAGCAGAACTAGACATAGTGCTCAAGGTGGGACTGACCAGAACTGGACACAGTGATCAAGGTGGGACTGACCGGAACTGGACACAGTGATCAAGGTGGGACTGACCGGAACTGGACACAGTGCTCAAGGTTGGTCTGACCAGAACTGGACACAGTGCTCAAGGTGGGTCTGACCAGAACTGGACACAGTGCTCAAGGTGGGACTGACCAGAACTGGACACAGTGCTCACGGTGGGTCTGACCAGAACTGGACACAGTGCTCAAGGTGGGTCTGACCAGAACTGGACACAGTGATCAAGGTGGGATTGACCAGAACTGGACACAGTGCTCAAGGTGGGACTGACCAGAACTGGAGACAGTGCTCAAGGTGGGACTGACCAGATCTGGACACAGTGCTCAAGGTGGGACTGACCAGAACTGGACACAGTGCTCAAGGTGGGTCTGACCAGAACTGGACACAGTGCTCAAGGTGGGTCTAACCAGAACTGGACACAGTGCTCAAGGTGGGACTGACCAGAACTGGACACAGTGCTCAAGGTGGGACTGACCAGAACTGGACACAGTGATCAAGGTGGATCTGACCAGAACTGGACACAGTGCTCAAGGTGGGTCTGACCAGAACTGGACACAGTGCTCAAGGTGGGACTGACCAGAACTGGACACAGTGCTCACGGTGGGTCTGACCAGAACTGGACACAGTGCTCAAGGTGGGTCTGACCAGAACTGGACACAGTGCTCAAGGTGGGTCTGACCAGAACTGGACACAGTGCTCAAGGTGGGTCTGACCAGAACTGGACACAGTGCCCAAGGTGGGACTGACCAGAACTGGACACAGTGCTCAAGGTGGGACTGACCAGAACTGGACACAGTGCTCAAGGTGGGTCTAACCAGAACTGGACACAGTGATCAAGGTGGGTCTAACCAGAACTGGACACAGTGATCAAGGTGGGACTGACCAGAACTGGACACAGTGATCAAGGTGGGTCTAACCAGAACTGGACACAGTGATCAAGGTGGGTCTAACCAGAACTGGACACAGTGATCAAGGTGGGACTGACCAGCACTGGACACAATGCTCACGGTGGGACTGACCAGAACTGGACACAGTGCGCAAGGTGGGACTGACCAGAACTGGACACAGTGCTCAAGGTGGGTCTAACCAGAACTGGACACAGTGATCAAGGTGGGACTGACCAGAACGGGACACAGTGCTCACGGTGGGACTGACCAGAACTGGACACAGTGCTCAAGGTGGGACTGACCAGAATTGGACACAGTGATCAAGGTGGGTCTGACCAGAACTGGACACAGTGCTCAAGGTGGGTCTGACCAGAACTGGACACAGTGATCAAGGTGGGACTGACCGGAACTGGACACAGTGATCAAAGTGGGTCTAACCAGAACTGGACACAGTGATCAAGGTGGGACTGACCAGAACTGGACACAGTGCTCAATGTGGGACTGACCAGAACTCGACACAGTGCTCAAGGTGGGTCTGACCAGAACTGGACACAGTGCTCAAGGTGGGTCTGACCAGAACTGGACACAGTGCTCAAGGTGGGTCTGACCAGAACTGGACACCGTGCTCAAGGTGGGTCTGACCAGAACTGGACACAGTGCTCATGGTGGGTCTGACCAGAACTGGACACAGTGCTCAAGGTGGGTCTGACCAGAACTGGACACAGTGCTCAAGGTGGGTCTGACCAGAACTGGACACAGTGATCAAGGTGGGATTGACCAGAACTGGACACAGTGCTCAAGGTGGGACTGACCAGAACTGGAGACAGTGCTCAAGGTGGGACTGACCAGATCTGGACACAGTGCTCAAGGTGGGACTGACCAGAACTGGACACAGTGCTCAAGGTGGGTCTGACCAGAACTGGACACAGTGCTCAAGGTGGGTCTAACCAGAACTGGACACAGTGCTCAAGGTGGGACTGACCAGAACTGGACACAGTGCTCAAGGTGGGACTGACCAGAACTGGACACAGTGATCAAGGTGGATCTGACCAGAACTGGACACAGTGCTCAAGGTGGGTCTGACCAGAACTGGACACAGTGCTCAAGGTGGGACTGACCAGAACTGGACACAGTGCTCACGGTGGGTCTGACCAGAACTGGACACAGTGCTCAAGGTGGGTCTGACCAGAACTGGACACAGTGCTCAAGGTGGGTCTGACCAGAACTGGACACAGTGCTCAAGGTGGGTCTGACCAGAACTGGACACAGTGCCCAAGGTGGGACTGACCAGAAGTGGACACAGTGCTCAAGGTGGGACTGACCAGAACTGGACACAGTGCTCAAGGTGGGTCTAACCAGAACTGGACACAGTGATCAAGGTGGGTCTAACCAGAACTGGACACAGTGATCAAGGTGGGACTGACCAGAACTGGACACAGTGATCAAGGTGGGTCTAACCAGAACTGGACACAGTGATCAAGGTGGGTCTAACCAGAACTGGACACAGTGATCAAGGTGGGACTGACCAGCACTGGACACAATGCTCACGGTGGGACTGACCAGAACTGGACACAGTGCGCAAGGTGGGACTGACCAGAACTGGACACAGTGCTCAAGGTGGGTCTAACCAGAACTGGACACAGTGATCAAGGTGGGACTGACCAGAACTGGACACAGTGCTCACGGTGGGACTGACCAGAACTGGACACAGTGCTCAAGGTGGGTCTGACCAGAACTGGACACAGTGCTCAAGGTGGGACTGACCAGAACTGGACACAGTGCTCAAGGTGGGTCTGACCAGAACTGCACACAGTGCTCAAGGTGGGTCTGACCAGAACTGGACACAGTGCTCAAGGTGGGTCTGACCAGAACTGGACGCAGTGCTCAAGGTGGGTCTGACCAGAACTGGACACAGTGCTCAAGGTGGGTCTGACCAGAACTGGACATAGTGCTCAAGGTGGGACTGACCAGAACTGGACACAGTGATCAAGGTGGGACTGACCGGAACTGGACACAGTGATCAAGGTGGGACTGACCGGAACTGGACACAGTGCTCAAGGTCGGTCTGACCAGAACTGGACACAGTGCTCAAGGTGGGTCTGACCAGAACTGGACACAGTGCTCAAGGTGGGACTGACCAGAACTGGACACAGTGATCAAGGTGGGACTGACCGGAACTGGACACAGTGCTCAAGGTGGATCTGACGAGAACTGGACACAGTGATCAAGGTGGGACTGACCAGAACTGGATACAGTGCTCAAGGTGGGACTGACCGGAACTGGACACAGTGATCAAGGTGGGACTGACCGGAACTGGACACAGTGCTCAAGGTGGGTCTAACCAGAAGTGGACACAGTGATCAAGGTGGGACTGACCAGAACTGGACACAGTGATCAAGGTGGGTCTAACCAGAACTGGACACAGTGCTCATGGTGGGTCTGACCAGAACTGGACACAGTGCTCAAGGTGGGTCTGACCAGAACTGGACACAGTGCTCAAGGTGGGACTGACCAGAACTGCACACAGTGCTCATGGTGGGTCTGACCAGAACTGGACACAGTGCTCAAGGTGGGTCTGACCAGAACTGGACACAGTGCTCAAGGTGGGTCTGACCAGAACTGGACACAGTGATCAAGGTGGGATTGACCAGAACTGGACACAGTGCTCAAGGTGGGACTGACCAGAACTGGAGACAGTGCTCAAGGTGGGACTGACCAGATCTGGACACAGTGCTCAAGGTGGGACTGACCAGAACTGGACACAGTGCTCAAGGTGGGTCTGACCAGAACTGGACACAGTGCTCAAGGTGGGTCTAACCAGAACTGGACACAGTGCTCAAGGTGGGACTGACCAGAACTGGACACAGTGCTCAAGGTGGGACTGACCAGAACTGGACACAGTGATCAAGGTGGATCTGACCAGAACTGGACACAGTGCTCAAGGTGGGTCTGACCAGAACTGGACACAGTGCTCAAGGTGGGACTGACCAGAACTGGACACAGTGCTCACGGTGGGTCTGACCAGAACTGGACACAGTGCTCAAGGTGGGTCTGACCAGAACTGGACACAGTGCTCAAGGTGGGTCTGACCAGAACTGGACACAGTGCTCAAGGTGGGTCTGACCAGAACTGGACACAGTGCCCAAGGTGGGACTGACCAGAAGTGGACACAGTGCTCAAGGTGGGACTGACCAGAACTGGACACAGTGCTCAAGGTGGGTCTAACCAGAACTGGACACAGTGATCAAGGTGGGTCTAACCAGAACTGGACACAGTGATCAAGGTGGGACTGACCAGAACTGGACACAGTGATCAAGGTGGGTCTAACCAGAACTGGACACAGTGATCAAGGTGGGTCTAACCAGAACTGGACACAGTGATCAAGGTGGGACTGACCAGCACTGGACACAATGCTCACGGTGGGACTGACCAGAACTGGACACAGTGCGCAAGGTGGGACTGACCAGAACTGGACACAGTGCTCAAGGTGGGTCTAACCAGAACTGGACACAGTGATCAAGGTGGGACTGACCAGAACTGGACACAGTGCTCACGGTGGGACTGACCAGAACTGGACACAGTGCTCAAGGTGGGTCTGACCAGAACTGGACACAGTGCTCAAGGTGGGACTGACCAGAACTGGACACAGTGCTCAAGGTGGGTCTGACCAGAACTGCACACAGTGCTCAAGGTGGGTCTGACCAGAACTGGACACAGTGCTCAAGGTGGGTCTGACCAGAACTGGACGCAGTGCTCAAGGTGGGTCTGACCAGAACTGGACACAGTGCTCAAGGTGGGTCTGACCAGAACTGGACATAGTGCTCAAGGTGGGACTGACCAGAACTGGACACAGTGATCAAGGTGGGACTGACCGGAACTGGACACAGTGATCAAGGTGGGACTGACCGGAACTGGACACAGTGCTCAAGGTGGGTCTGACCAGAACTGGACACAGTGCTCAAGGTGGGTCTGACCAGAACTGGACACAGTGCTCAAGGTGGGACTGACCAGAACTGGACACAGTGATCAAGGTGGGACTGACCGGAACTGGACACAGTGCTCAAGGTGGATCTGACGAGAACTGGACACAGTGATCAAGGTGGGACTGACCAGAACTGGATACAGTGCTCAAGGTGGGACTGACCGGAACTGGACACAGTGATCAAGGTGGGACTGACCGGAACTGGACACAGTGCTCAAGGTGGGTCTAACCAGAAGTGGACACAGTGATCAAGGTGGGACTGACCAGAACTGGACACAGTGATCAAGGTGGGTCTAACCAGAACTGGACACAGTGATCAAGGTGGGTCTAACCAGAACTGGACACAGTGATCAAGGTGGGACTGACCAGAACTGGACACAGTGCTCAAGGTGGGACTGACCAGAACTGGACACAGTGATCAAGGTGGGACTGACCGGAACTGGACACAGTGATCAAGGTGGGACTGACCGGAACTGGACACAGTGCTCAAGGTGGGACTGACCAGAACTGGAGACAGTGCTCAAGGTGGGTCTGACCAGAACTGGACACAGTGCTCAAAGTGGGTCTGACCAGAACTGGACACAGTGCTCAAGGTGGGACTGACCAGAACTGGACACAGTGATCAAGGTGGGACTGACCAGAACTGGACACAGTGCTCAAGGTGGGACTGACCAGAACTGGAGACAGTGCTCAAGGTGGGTCTGACCAGAACTGGACACAGTGCTCAAGGTGGGTCTGACCAGAACTGGACACAGTGCTCAAGGTGGGTCTGACCAGAACTGGACGCAGTGCTCAAGGTGGATCTGACCAGAACTGGACACAGTGCTCAAGGTGGGTCTGACCAGAACTGGACACAGTGCTCAAGGTGAGACTGACCAGAACTGGACCCAGTGCTCAAGGTGGGTCTGACCAGAACTGGACACAGTGCTCAAGGTGGGTCTGACCAGAACTGGACACAGTGCTCAAGGTGGGACTGACCAGAACTGGACACAGTGCTCAAGGTGGGACTGACCAGAACTGGACACAGTGCTCAAGGTGGGTCTGACCAGAACTGGACACAGTGCTCAAGGTGGGTCTGACCAGAACAGGACACAGTGCTCAAGGTGGGTCTGACCAGAACTGGACACAGTGCTCAAGGTGGGTCTGACCAGAACTGGACACAGTGATCAAGGTGGGACTGACCAGAACTGGACACAGTGCTCAAGGTGGGACTGACCAGAACTGGACACAGTGATCAAGGTGGGACTGACCAGAACTGGACACAGAGCTCAAGGTGGGACTGACCAGAACTGGACACAGTGATCAAGGTGGGACTGACCAGAACTGGACACAGTGATCAAGGTGGGACTGACCGGAACTGGACACAGTGCTCAAGGTGGATCTGACGAGAACTGGACACAGTGATCAAGGTGGGACTGACCAGAACTGGATACAGTGCTCAAGGTGGGACTGACCGGAACTGGACACAGTGATCAAGGTGGGACTGACCGGAACTGGACACAGTGCTCAAGGTGGGACTGACCGGAACTGGACACAGTGCTCAAGGTGGGTCTAACCAGAACTGGACACAGTGATCAAGGTGGGTCTAACCAGAAGTGGACACAGTGATCAAGGTGGGACTGAACAGAACTGGACACAGCGATCAAGGTGGGTCTAACCAGAACTGGACACAGTGATCAAGGTGGGTCTAACCAGAACTGGACACAGTGATCAAGGTGGGACTGACCAGAACTGGACACAGTGCTCAAGGTGGGACTGACCAGAACTGGACACAGTGATCAAGGTGGGACTGACCGGAACTGGACACAGTGATCAAGGTGGGACTGACCGGAACTGGACACAGTGCTCAAGGTGGGTCTGAGCAGAACTAGACATAGTGCTCAAGGTGGGACTGACCAGAACTGGACACAGTGATCAAGGTGGGACTGACCGGAACTGGACACAGTGATCAAGGTGGGACTGACCGGAACTGGACACAGTGCTCAAGGTTGGTCTGACCAGAACTGGACACAGTGCTCAAGGTGGGTCTGACCAGAACTGGACACAGTGCTCAAGGTGGGACTGACCAGAACTGGACACAGTGCTCACGGTGGGTCTGACCAGAACTGGACACAGTGCTCAAGGTGGGTCTGACCAGAACTGGACACAGTGATCAAGGTGGGATTGACCAGAACTGGACACAGTGCTCAAGGTGGGACTGACCAGAACTGGAGACAGTGCTCAAGGTGGGACTGACCAGATCTGGACACAGTGCTCAAGGTGGGACTGACCAGAACTGGACACAGTGCTCAAGGTGGGTCTGACCAGAACTGGACACAGTGCTCAAGGTGGGTCTAACCAGAACTGGACACAGTGCTCAAGGTGGGACTGACCAGAACTGGACACAGTGCTCAAGGTGGGACTGACCAGAACTGGACACAGTGATCAAGGTGGATCTGACCAGAACTGGACACAGTGCTCAAGGTGGGTCTGACCAGAACTGGACACAGTGCTCAAGGTGGGACTGACCAGAACTGGACACAGTGCTCACGGTGGGTCTGACCAGAACTGGACACAGTGCTCAAGGTGGGTCTGACCAGAACTGGACACAGTGCTCAAGGTGGGTCTGACCAGAACTGGACACAGTGCTCAAGGTGGGTCTGACCAGAACTGGACACAGTGCCCAAGGTGGGACTGACCAGAACTGGACACAGTGCTCAAGGTGGGACTGACCAGAACTGGACACAGTGCTCAAGGTGGGTCTAACCAGAACTGGACACAGTGATCAAGGTGGGTCTAACCAGAACTGGACACAGTGATCAAGGTGGGACTGACCAGAACTGGACACAGTGATCAAGGTGGGTCTAACCAGAACTGGACACAGTGATCAAGGTGGGTCTAACCAGAACTGGACACAGTGATCAAGGTGGGACTGACCAGCACTGGACACAATGCTCACGGTGGGACTGACCAGAACTGGACACAGTGCGCAAGGTGGGACTGACCAGAACTGGACACAGTGCTCAAGGTGGGTCTAACCAGAACTGGACACAGTGATCAAGGTGGGACTGACCAGAACGGGACACAGTGCTCACGGTGGGACTGACCAGAACTGGACACAGTGCTCAAGGTGGGACTGACCAGAATTGGACACAGTGATCAAGGTGGGTCTGACCAGAACTGGACACAGTGCTCAAGGTGGGTCTGACCAGAACTGGACACAGTGATCAAGGTGGGACTGACCGGAACTGGACACAGTGATCAAAGTGGGTCTAACCAGAACTGGACACAGTGATCAAGGTGGGACTGACCAGAACTGGACACAGTGCTCAATGTGGGACTGACCAGAACTGGACACAGTGCTCAAGGTGGGTCTGACCAGAACTGGACACAGTGCTCAAGGTGGGTCTGACCAGAACTGGACACAGTGCTCAAGGTGGGTCTGACCAGAACTGGACACCGTGCTCAAGGTGGGTCTGACCAGAACTGGACACAGTGCTCATGGTGGGTCTGACCAGAACTGGACACAGTGCTCAAGGTGGGTCTGACCAGAACTGGACACAGTGCTCAAGGTGGGTCTGACCAGAACTGGACACAGTGATCAAGGTGGGATTGACCAGAACTGGACACAGTGCTCAAGGTGGGACTGACCAGAACTGGAGACAGTGCTCAAGGTGGGACTGACCAGATCTGGACACAGTGCTCAAGGTGGGACTGACCAGAACTGGACACAGTGCTCAAGGTGGGTCTGACCAGAACTGGACACAGTGCTCAAGGTGGGTCTAACCAGAACTGGACACAGTGCTCAAGGTGGGACTGACCAGAACTGGACACAGTGCTCAAGGTGGGACTGACCAGAACTGGACACAGTGATCAAGGTGGATCTGACCAGAACTGGACACAGTGCTCAAGGTGGGTCTGACCAGAACTGGACACAGTGCTCAAGGTGGGACTGACCAGAACTGGACACAGTGCTCACGGTGGGTCTGACCAGAACTGGACACAGTGCTCAAGGTGGGTCTGACCAGAACTGGACACAGTGCTCAAGGTGGGTCTGACCAGAACTGGACACAGTGCTCAAGGTGGGTCTGACCAGAACTGGACACAGTGCCCAAGGTGGGACTGACCAGAAGTGGACACAGTGCTCAAGGTGGGACTGACCAGAACTGGACACAGTGCTCAAGGTGGGTCTAACCAGAACTGGACACAGTGATCAAGGTGGGTCTAACCAGAACTGGACACAGTGATCAAGGTGGGACTGACCAGAACTGGACACAGTGATCAAGGTGGGTCTAACCAGAACTGGACACAGTGATCAAGGTGGGTCTAACCAGAACTGGACACAGTGATCAAGGTGGGACTGACCAGCACTGGACACAATGCTCACGGTGGGACTGACCAGAACTGGACACAGTGCGCAAGGTGGGACTGACCAGAACTGGACACAGTGCTCAAGGTGGGTCTAACCAGAACTGGACACAGTGATCAAGGTGGGACTGACCAGAACTGGACACAGTGCTCACGGTGGGACTGACCAGAACTGGACACAGTGCTCAAGGTGGGACTGACCAGAACTGGACACAGTGATCAAGGTGGGTCTGACCAGAACTGGACACAGTGCTCAAGGTGGGTCTGACCAGAACTGGACACAGTGATCAAGGTGGGACTGACCGGAACTGGACACAGTGATCAAAGTGGGTCTAACCAGAACTGGACACAGTGATCAAGGTGGGACTGACCAGAACTGGACACAGTGCTCAAGGTGGGACTGACCAGAACTGGACACAGTGCTCATGGTGGGTCTGACCAGAACTGGACACAGTGATCAAGGTGGGTCTGACCAGAACTGGACACAGTGCTCAAGGTGGGGCTGACCAGAACTGGACACAGTGCTCAAGGTGGGACTGACCAGAACTGGACACAGTGATCAAGGTGGGTCTGACCAGAACTGGACACAGTGCTCAAGGTGGGTCTGACCAGAACTGGACACAGTGATCAAGGTGGGACGACCGGAACTGGACACAGTGCTCAATGTGGGACTGACCAGAACTGGACACAGTGCTCAAGGTGGGTCTGACCAGAACTGGACACAGTGCTCAAGGTGGGTCTGACCAGAACTGGACACAGTGCTCAAGGTGGGTCTGACCAGAACTGGACACCGTGCTCAAGGTGGGTCTGACCAGAACTGGACACAGTGCTCATGGTGGGTCTGACCAGAACTGGACACAGTGCTCAAGGTGGGTCTGACCAGAACTGGACACAGTGCTCATGGTGTGTCTGACCAGAACTGGACACAGTGCTCAAGGTGGGTCTGACCAGAACTGGACACAGTGCTCAAGGTGGGACTGACCAGAACTGGACACAGTGCTCAAGGTGGGTCTGACCAGAACTGGACACAGTGATCAAGGTGGGACTGACCGGAACTGGACACAGTGCTCAAGGTGGATCTGACGAGAACTGGACACAGTGATCAAGGTGGGACTGACCAGAACTGGACACAGTGCTCAAGGTGGGACTGACCAGAACTGGACACAGTGATCAAGGTGGGACTGACCGGAACTGGACACAGTGATCAAGGTGGGACAGACCGGAACTGGACACAGTGCTCAAGGTGGGTCTGACCAGAACTGGACATAGTGCTCAAGGTGGGACTGACCAGAACTGGACACAGTAATCAAGGTGGGACTGACCGGAACTGGACACAGTGATCAAGGTGGGACTGACCGGAACTGGACACAGTGCTCAAGGTGGGTCTGACCAGAACTGGACACAGTGCTCAAGGTGGGTCTGACCAGAACTGGACACAGTGCTCAAGGTGGGACTGACCAGAACTGGACACAGTGCTCACGGTGGGTCTGACCAGAACTGGACACAGTGCTCAAGGTGGGTCTGACCAGAACTGGACACAGTGATCAAGGTGGGATTGACCAGAACTGGACACAGTGCTCAAGGTGGGACTGACCAGAACTGGAGACAGTGCTCAAGGTGGGACTGACCAGAACTGGACACAGTGCTCAAGGTGGGACTGACCAGAACTGGACACTGTGCTCAAGGTGGGTCTGACCAGAACTGGACACAGTGCTCAAGGTGGGTCTAACCAGAACTGGACACAGTGCTCAAGGTGGGACTGACCAGAACTGGACACAGTGCTCAAGGTGGGACTGACCAGAACTGGACACAGTGATCAAGGTGGATCTGACCAGAACTGGACACAGTGCTCAAGGTGGGTCTGACCAGAACTGGACACAGTGCTCAAGGTGGGACTGACCAGAACTGGACACAGTGCTCACGGTGGGTCTGACCAGAACTGGACTCAGTGCTCAAGGTGGGTCTGACCAGAACTGGACACAGTGCTCAAGGTGGGTCTGACCAGAACTGGACACAGTGCTCAAGGTGGGTCTGACCAGAACTGGACACAATGCTCAAGGTGGGTCTGACCAGAACTGGACACAGTGCTCAAGGTGGGTCTGACCAGAACTGGACACAGTGCTCACGGTGGGACTGACCTGAACTGGGCAAAGTGCTCAAGGTGGGTCTGACCAGAACTGGACACAGTGCCCAAGGTGGGACTGACCAGAACTGGACACAGTGCTCAAGGTGGGACTGACCAGAACTGGACACAGTGCTCAAGGTGGGTCTAACCAGAACTGGACACAGTGATCAAGGTGGGTCTAACCAGAACTGGACACAGTGATCAAGGTGGGACTGACCAGAACTGGACACAGTGATCAAGGTGGGTCTAACCAGAACTGGACACAGTGATCAAGGTGGCTCTAACCAGAACTGGACACAGTGATCAAGGTGGGACTGACCAGAACTGGACACAGTGCTCACGGTGGGACTGACCAGAACTGGACACAGTGCTCAAGGTGGGACTGACCAGAACTGGACACAGTGATCAAGGTGGGTCTGACCAGAACTGGACACAGTGCTCAAGGTGGGTCTGACCAGAACTGGACACAGTGATCAAGGTGGGACTGACCGGAACTGGACACAGTGATCAAGGTGGGTCTAACCAGAACTGGACACAGTGATCAAGGTGGGACTGACCAGAACTGGACACAGTGCTCAAGGTGGGACTGACCAGAACTGGACACAGTGCTCACGGTGGGTCTGACCAGAACTGGACACAGTGATCAAGGTGGGTCTGACCAGAACTGGACACAGTGCTCAAGGTGGGACTGACCAGAACTGGACACAGTGCTGAAGGTGGGACTGACCAGAACTGGACACAGTGATCAAGGTGGGTCTGACCAGAACTGGACACAGTGCTCAAGGTGGGTCTGACCAGAACTGGACACAGTGATCAAGGTGGGACTGACCGGAACTGGACACAGTGCTCAATGTGGGACTGACCAGAACTGGACACAGTGCTCAAGGTGGGTCTGACCAGAACTGGACACAGTGCTCAAGGTCGGTCTGACCAGAACTGGACACAGTGCTCAAGGTGGGTCTGACCAGAACTGGACACCGTGCTCAAGGTGGGACTGACCAGAACTGGACACAGTGCTCATGGTGGGTCTGACCTGAACTGTACACAGTGCGCAAGGTGGGTCTGACCAGAACTGGACACAGTGCTCATGGTGGGTCTGACCAGAACTGGACACAGTGCTCAAGGTGGGTCTGACCAGAACTGGACACAGTGCTCAAGGTGGGTCTGACCAGAACTGGACACAGTGCTCAATGTGGGTCTGACCAGAACTAGACACAGTGCTCAAGGTGGGACTGACCAGAACTGGACACAGTGCTCAAGGTGGGTCTGACCAGAACTGGACACAGTGCTCAAGGTGGGACTGACCAGAACTGGACACAGTGCTCAAGGTGGGTCTGACCAGAACTGCACACAGTGCTCAAGGTGGGTCTGACCAGAACTGGACACAGTGCTCAAGGTGGGTCTGACCAGAACTGGACGCAGTGCTCAAGGTGGGTCTGACCAGAACTGGACACAGTGCTCAAGGTGGGTCTGACCAGAACTGGACATAGTTCTCAAGGTGGGACTGACCAGAACTGGACACAGTGATCAAGGTGGGACTGACCGGAACTGGACACAGTGATCAAGGTGGGACTGACCGGAACTGGACACAGTGCTCAAGGTCGGTCTGACCAGAACTGGACACAGTGCTCAAGGTGGGTCTGACCAGAACTGGACACAGTGCTCAAGGTGGGACTGACCAGAACTGGACACAGTGCTCACGGTGGGTCTGACCAGAACTGGACACAGTGCTCAAGGTGGGTCTGACCAGAACTGGACACAGTGATCAAGGTGGGATTGACCAGAACTGGACACAGTGCTCAAGGTGGGACTGACCAGAACTGGAGACAGTGCTCAAGGTGGGACTGACCAGATCTGGACACAGTGCTCAAGGTGGGACTGACCAGAACTGGACACAGTGCTCAAGGTGGGTCTGACCAGAACTGGACACATTGCTCAAGGTGGGTCTAACCAGAACTGGACACAGTGCTCAAGGTGGGACTGACAAGAACTGGACACAGTGCTCAAGGTGGGACTAACCAGAACTGGACACAGTGATCAAGGTGGATCTGACCAGAACTGGACACAGTGCTCAAGGTGGGTCTGACCAGAACTGGACACAGTGCTCAAGCTGGGACTGACCAGAACTGGACACAGTGCTCACGGTGGGTCTGACCAGAACTGGACACAGTGCTCAAGGTGGGTCTGACCAGAACTGGACACAGTGCTCAAGGTGGGTCTGACCAGAACTGGACACAGTGCTCAAGGTGGGTCTGACCAGAACTGGACACAGGGCCCAAGGTGGGACTGACCAGAACTGGACACAGTGCTCAAGGTGGGACTGACCAGAACTGGACACAGTGCTCAAGGTGGGTCTAACCAGAACTGGACACAGTGATCAAGGTGGGTCTAACCAGAACTGGACACAGTGATCAAGGTGGGACTTACCAGAACTGGACACAGTGATCAAGGTGGGTCTAACCAGAACTGGACACAGTGATCAAGGTGGGTCTAGCCAGAACTGGACACAGTGATCAAGGTGGGACTGACCAGAACTGGACACAGTGCTCACGGTGGGACTGACCAGAACTGGACACAGTGCGCAAGGTGGGACTGACCAGAACTGGACACAGTGCTCAAGGTGGGTCTAACCAGAACTGGACACAGTGATCAAGGTGGGACTGACCAGAACTGGACACAGTGCTCACGGTGGGACTGACCAGAACTGGACACAGTGCTCAAGGTGGGACTGACCAGAACTGGACACAGTGATCAAGGTGGGTCTGACCAGAACTGGGCACAGTGCTCAAGGTGGGTCTGACCAGAACTGGACACAGTGATCAAGGTGGGACTGACCGGAACTGGACACAGTGATCAAGATGGGTCTAAACAGAACTGGACACAGTGATCAAAGTGGGACTGACCAGAACTGGACACAGTGCTCAAGGTGGGACTGACCAGAACTGGACACAGTGCTCATGGTGGGTCTGACCAGAACTGGACACAGTGATCAAGGTGGGTCTGACCAGAACTGGACACAGTGCTCAAGGTGGGGCTGACCAGAACTGGACACAGTGCTCAAGGTGGGACTGACCAGAACTGGACACAGTGATCAAGGTGGGTCTGACCAGAACTGGACACAGTGCTCAAGGTGGGTCTGACCAGAACTGGACACAGTGATCAAGGTGGGACTGACCGGAACTGGACACATTGCTCAATGTGGGACTGACCAGAACTGGACACAGTGCTCAAGGTGGGTCTGACCAGAACTGGACACAGTGCTCAAGGTGGGTCTGACCAGAACTGGACACAGTGCTCAAGGTGGGTCTGACCAGAACTGGACACCGTGCTCAAGGTGGGTCTGACCAGAACTGGACACAGTGCTCATGGTGGGTCTGACCAGAACTGGACACAGTGCTCAAGGTGGGTCTGACCAGAACTGGACACAGTGCTCATGGTGGGTCTGACCAGAACTGGACACAGTGCTCAAGGTGGGTCTGACCAGAACTGGACACAGTGCTCAAGGAGGGACTGACCAGAACTGGACACAGTGCTCAAGGTGGGTCTGACCAGAACTGGACACAGTGATCAAGGTGGGACTGACCGGAACTGGACACAGTGCTCAAGGTGGATCTGACGAGAACTGGACACAGTGATCAAGGTGGGACAGACCAGAACTGGACACAGTGCTCAAGGTGGGACTGATCAGAACTGGACACAGTGATCAAGGTGGGACTGACCGGAACTGGACACAGTGATCAAGGTGGGACTGACCGGAACTGGACACAGTGCTCAAGGTGGGTCTGACCAGAACTGGACATAGTGCTCAAGGTGGGACTGACCAGAACTGGACACAGTGATCAAGGTGGGACTGACCGGAACTGGACACAGTGATCAAGGTGGGACTGACCGGAACTGGACACAGTGCTCAAGGTGGGTCTGACCAGAACTGGACACAGTGCTCAAGGTGGGTCTGACCAGAACTGGACACAGTGCTCAAGGTGGGACTGACCAGAACTGGACACAGTGCTCATGGTGGGTCTGACCAGAACTGGACACAGTGCTCAAGGTGGGTCTGACCAGAACTGGACACAGTGATCAAGGTGGGATTGACCAGAACTGGACACAGTGATCAAGGTGGGACTGACCGGAACTGGACACAGTGCTCAATGTGGGACTGACCAGAACTGGACACAGTGCTCAAGATGGGTCTGACCAGAACTGGACACAGTGCTCAAGGTGGGTCTGACCAGAACTGGACACAGTGCTCAAGGTGGTTCTGACCAGAACTGGACACCGTGCTCAAGGTGGGACTGACCAGAACTGGACACAGTGCTTATGGTGGGTCTGACCTGAACTGGACACAGTGCGCAAGGTGGGTCTGACCAGAACTGGACACAGTGCTCATGGTGGGTCTGACCAGAACTGGACACAGTGCTCAAGGTGGGTCTGACCAGAACTGGACACAGTGCTCAAGGTGGGTCTGACCAGAACTGGACACAGTGCTCAATGTGGGTCTGACCAGAACTAGACACAGTGCTCAAGGTGGGACTGACCAGAACTGGACACAGTGATCAAGGTGGGACTGACCGGAACTGGACACAGTGCTCAATGTGGGACTGACCAGAACTGGACACAGTGCTCAAGGTGGGTCTGACCAGAACTGGACACAGTGCTCAAGGTGGGTCTGACCAGAACTGGACACAGTGCTCAAGGTGGGTCTGACCAGAACTGGACACCGTGCTCAAGGTGGGTCTGACCAGAACTGGACACAGTGCTCATGGTGGGTCTGACCAGAACTGGACACAGTGCTCAAGGTAGGTCTGACCAGAACTGGACACAGTGCTCATGGTGGGTCTGACCAGAACTGGACACAGTGCTAAAGGTGGGTCTGACCAGAACTGGACACAGTGCTCAAGGAGGGACTGACCAGAACTGGACACAGTGCTCAAGGTGGGTCTGACCAGAACTGGACACAGTGATCAAGGTGGGACTGACCGGAACTGGACACAGTGCTCAAGGTGGATCTGACGAGAACTGGACACAGTGATCAAGGTGGGACTGACCAGAACTGGACACAGTGCTCAAGGTGGGACTGATCAGAACTGGACACAGTGATCAAGGTGGGACTGACCGGAACTGGACACAGTGATCAAGGTGGGACTGACCGGAACTGGACACAGTGCTCAAGGTGGGTCTGACCAGAACTGGACATAGTGCTCAAGGTGGGACTGACCAGAACTGGACACAGTGATCAAGGTGGGACTGACCGGAACTGGACACAGTGATCAAGGTGGGACTGACCGGAACTGGACACAGTGCTCAAGGTGGGTCTGACCAGAACTGGACACAGTGCTCAAGGTGGGTCTGACCAGAACTGGACACAGTGCTCAAGGTGGGACTGACCAGAACTGGACACAGTGCTCATGGTGGGTCTGACCAGAACTGGACACAGTGCTCAAGGTGGGTCTGACCAGAACTGGACACAGTGATCAAGGTGGGATTGACCAGAACTGGACACAGTGATCAAGGTGGGACTGACCGGAACTGGACACAGTGCTCAATGTGGGACTGACCAGAACTGGACACAGTGCTCAAGGTGGGTCTGAACAGAACTGGACACAGTGCTCAAGGTGGGTCTGACCAGAACTGGACACAGTGCTCAAGGTGGGTCTGACCAGAACTGGACACCGTGCTCAAGGTGGGACTGACCAGAACTGGACACAGTGCTTATGGTGGGTCTGACCTGAACTGGACACAGTGCGCAAGGTGGGTCTGACCAGAACTGGACACAGTGCTCATGGTGGGTCTGACCAGAACTGGACACAGTGCTCAAGGTGGGTCTGACCAGAACTGGACACAGTGCTCAAGGTGGGTCTGACCAGAACTGGACACAGTGCTCAATGTGGGTCTGACCAGAACTAGACACAGTGCTCAAGGTGGGACTGACCAGAACTGGACACAGTGCTCAAGGTGGGTCTGACCAGAACTGGACACAGTGCTCAAGGTGGGTTTGACCAGAACTGGACACAGTGCTCAAGGTGGGACTGACCAGAACTGGACACAGTGCTCACGGTGGGTCTGACCAGAACTGGACACAGTGCTCAAGGTGGGTCTGACCAGAACTGGACACAGTGCTCAAGGTGGGACTGACCAGAACTGGACACAGTGCTGAAGGTGGGACTGACCAGAACTGGACACAGTGATCAAGGTGGGTCTGACCAGAACTGGACACAGTGCTCAAGGTGGGTCTGACCAGAACTGGACACAGTGATCAAGGTGGGACTGACCGGAACTGGACACAGTGCTCAATGTGGGACTGACCAGAACTGGACACAGTGCTCAAGGTGGGTCTGACCAGAACTGGACACAGTGCTCAAGGTGGGTCTGACCAGAACTGGACACAGTGCTCAAGGTGGGTCTGACCAGAACTGGACACCGTGCTCAAGGTGGGACTGACCAGAACTGGACACAGTGCTCATGGTGGGTCTGACCTGAACTGGACACAGTGCGCAAGGTGGGTCTGACCAGAACTGGACACAGTGCTCATGGTGGGTCTGACCAGAACTGGACACAGTGCTCAAGGTGGGTCTGACCAGAACTGGACACAGTGCTCAAGGTGGGTCTGACCAGAACTGGACACAGTGCTCAATGTGGGTCTGACCAGAACTAGACACAGTGCTCAAGGTGGGACTGACCAGAACTGGACACAGTGCTCAAGGTGGGTCTGACCAGAACTGGACACAGTGCTCAAGGTGGGACTGACCAGAACTGGACACAGTGCTCAAGGTGGGTCTGACCAGAACTGCACACAGTGCTCAAGGTGGGTCTGACCAGAACTGGACACAGTGCTCAAGGTGGGTCTGACCAGAACTGGACGCAGTGCTCAAGGTGGGTCTGACCAGAACTGGACACAGTGCTCAAGGTGGGTCTGACCAGAACTGGACATAGTTCTCAAGGTGGGACTGACCAGAACTGGACACAGTGATCAAGGTGGGACTGACCGGAACTGGACACAGTGATCAAGGTGGGACTGACCGGAACTGGACACAGTGCTCAAGGTCGGTCTGACCAGAACTGGACACGGTGCTCAAGGTGGGTCTGACCAGAACTGGACACAGTGCTCAAGGTGGGACTGACCAGAACTGGCCACAGTGCTCACGGTGGGTCTGACCAGAACTGGACACAGTGCTCAAGGTGGGTCTGACCAGAACTGGACACAGTGATCAAGGTGGGATTGACCAGAACTGGACACAGTGCTCAAGGTGGGACTGACCAGAACTGGAGACAGTGCTCAAGGTGCGACTGACCAGATCTGGACACAGTGCTCAAGGTGGGACTGACCAGAACTGGACACAGTGCTCAAGGTGGGTCTGACCAGAACTGGACACATTGCTCAAGGTGGGTCTAACCAGAACTGGACACAGTGCTCAAGGTGGGACTGACAAGAACTGGACACAGTGCTCAAGGTGGGACTAACCAGAACTGGACACAGTGATCAAGGTGGATCTGACCAGAACTGGACACAGTGCTCAAGGTGGGTCTGACCAGAACTGGACACAGTGCTCAAGGTGGGACTGACCAGAACTGGACACAGTGCTCACGGTGGGTCTGACCAGAACTGGACACAGTGCTCAAGGTGGGTCTGACCAGAACTGGACACAGTGCTCAAGGTGGGTCTGACCAGAACTGGACACAGTGCTCAAGGTGGGTCTGACCAGAACTGGACACAGGGCCCAAGGTGGGACTGACCAGAACTGGACACAGTGCTCAAGGTGGGACTGACCAGAACTGGACACAGTGCTCAAGGTGGGTCTAACCAGAACTGGACACAGTGATCAAGGTGGGTCTAACCAGAACTGGACACAGTGATCAAGGTGGGACTGACCAGAACTGGACACAGTGATCAAGGTGGGTCTAACCAGAACTGGACACAGTGATCAAGGTGGGTCTAACCAGAACTGGACACAGTGATCAAGGTGGGACTGACCAGAACTGGACACAGTGCTCACGGTGGGACTGACCAGAACTGGACACAGTGCGCAAGGTGGGACTGACCAGAACTGGACACAGTGCTCAAGGTGGGTCTAACCAGAACTGGACACAGTGATCAAGGTGGGACTGACCAGAACTGGACACAGTGCTCACGGTGGGACTGACCAAAACTGGACACAGTGCTCAAGGTGGGACTGACCAGAACTGGACACAGTGATCAAGGTGGGTCTGACCAGAACTGGACACAGTGCTCAAGGTGGGTCTGACCAGAACTGGACACAGTGATCAAGGTGGGACTGACCGGAACTGGACACAGTGATCAAGGTGGGTCTAAACAGAACTGGACACAGTGATCAAGGTGGGACTGACCAGAACTGGACACAGTGCTCAAGGTGGGACTGACCAGAACTGGACACAGTGCTCATGGTGGGTCTGACCAGAACTGGACACAGTGATCAAGGTGGGTCTGACCAGAACTGGACACAGTGCTCAAGGTGGGGCTGACCAGAACTGGACACAGTGCTCAAGGTGGGACTGACCAGAACTGGACACAGTGATCAAGGTGGGTCTGACCAGAACTGGACACAGTGCTCAAGGTGGGTCTGACCAGAACTGGACACAGTGATCAAGGTGGGACTGACCGGAACTGGACACAGTGCTCAATGTGGGACTGACCAGAACTGGACACAGTGCTCAAGGTGGGTCTGACCAGAACTGGACACAGTGCTCAAGGTGGGTCTGACCAGAACTGGACACAGTGCTCAAGGTGGGTCTGACCAGAACTGGACACCGTGCTCAAGGTGGGTCTGACCAGAACTGGACACAGTGCTCATGGTGGGTCTGACCAGAACTGGACACAGTGCTCAAGGTGGGTCTGACCAGAACTGGACACAGTGCTCATGGTGGGTCTGACCAGAACTGGACACAGTGCTCAAGGTGGGTCTGACCAGAACTGGACACAGTGCTCAAGGAGGGACTGACCAGAACTGGACACAGTGCTCAAGGTGGGTCTGACCAGAACTGGGCACAGTGATCAAGGTGGGACTGACCGGAACTGGACACAGTGCTCAAGGTGGATCTGACGAGAACTGGACACAGTGATCAAGGTGGGACTGACCAGAACTGGACACAGTGCTCAAGGTGGGACTGATCAGAACTGGACACAGTGATCAAGGTGGGACTGACCGGAACTGGACACAGTGATCAAGGTGGGACTGACCGGAACTGGACACAGTGCTCAAGGTGGGTCTGACCAGAACTGGACATAGTGCTCAAGGTGGGACTGACCAGAACTGGACACATTGATCAAGGTGGGACTGACCGGAACTGGACACAGTGATCAAGGTGTGACTGACCGGAACTGGACACAGTGCTCAAGGTGGGTCTGACCAGAACTGGACACAGTGCTCAAGGTGGGTCTGACCAGAACTGGACACAGTGCTCAAGGTGGGACTGACCAGAACTGGACACAGTGCTCATGGTGGGTCTGACCAGAACTGGACACAGTGCTCAAGGTGGGTCTGACCAGAACTGGACACAGTGATCAAGGTGGGATTGACCAGAACTGGACACAGTGATCAAGGTGGGACTGACCGGAACTGGACACAGTGCTCAATGTGGGACTGACCAGAACTGGACACAGTGCTCAAGGTGGGTCTGACCAGAACTGGACACAGTGCTCAAGGTGGGTCTGACCAGAACTGGACACAGTGCTCAAGGTGGGTCTGACCAGAACTGGACACCGTGCTCAAGGTGGGACTGACCAGAACTGGACACAGTGCTTATGGTGGGTCTGACCTGAACTGGACACAGTGCGCAAGGTGGGTCTGACCAGAACTGGACACAGTGCTCATGGTGGGTCTGACCAGAACTGGACACAGTGCTCAAGGTGGGTCTGACCAGAACTGGACACAGTGCTCAAGGTGGGTCTGACCAGAACTGGACACAGTGCTCAATGTGGGTCTGACCAGAACTAGACACAGTGCTCAAGGTGGGACTGACCAGAACTGGACACAGTGCTCAAGGTGGGTCTGACCAGAACTGGACACAGTGCTCAAGGTGGGACGGACCAGAACTGGACACAGTGCTCAAGGTGGGTCTGACCAGAACTGCACACAGTGCTCAAGGTGGGTCTGACCAGAACTGGACACAGTGCTCAAGGTGGGTCTGACCAGAACTGGACGCAGTGCTCAAGGTGGGTCTGACCAGAACTGGACACAGTGCTCAAGGTGGGTCTGACCAGAACTGGACATAGTTCTCAAGGTGGGACTGACCAGAACTGGACACAGTGATCAAGGTGGGACTGACCGGAACTGGACACAGTGATCAAGGTGGGACTGACCGGAACTGGACACAGTGCTCAAGGTCGGTCTGACCAGAACTGGACACAGTGCTCAAGGTGGGTCTGACCAGAACTGGACACAGTGCTCAAGGTGGGACTGACCAGAACTGGACACAGTGCTCACGGTGGGTCTGACCAGAACTGGACACAGTGCTCAAGGTGGGTCTGACCAGAACTGGACACAGTGATCAAGGTGGGATTGACCAGAACTGGACACAGTGCTCAAGGTGGGACTGACCAGAACTGGAGACAGTGCTCAAGGTGGGACTGACCAGATCTGGACACAGTGCTCAAGGTGGGACTGACCAGAACTGGACACAGTGCTCAAGGTGGGTCTGACCAGAACTGGACACATTGCTCAAGGTGGGTCTAACCAGAACTGGACACAGTGCTCAAGGTGGGACTGACAAGAACTGGACACAGTGCTCAAGGTGAGACTAACCAGAACTGGACACAGTGATCAAGGTGGATCTGACCAGAACTGGACACAGTGCTCAAGGTGGGTCTGACCAGAACTGGACACAGTGCTCAAGGTGGGACTGACCAGAACTGGACACAGTGCTCACGGTGGGTCTGACCAGAACTGGACACAGTGCTCAAGGTGGGTCTGACCAGAACTGGACACAGTGCTCAAGGTGGGTCTGACCAGAACTGGACACAGTGCTCAAGGTGGGTCTGACCAGAACTGGACACAGGGCCCAAGGTGGGACTGACCAGAACTGGACACAGTGCTCAAGGTGGGACTGACCAGAACTGGACACAGTGCTCAAGGTGGGTCTAACCAGAACTGGACACAGTGATCAAGGTGGGTCTAACCAGAACTGGACACAGTGATCAAGGTGGTACTGACCAGAACTGGACACAGTGATCAAGGTGGGTCTAACCAGAACTGGACACAGTGATCAAGGTGGGTCTAACCAGAACTGGACACAGTGATCAAGGTGGGACTGACCAGAACTGGACACAGTGCTCACGGTGGGACTGACCAGAACTGGACACAGTGCGCAAGGTGGGACTGACCAGAACTGGACACAGTGCTCAAGGTGGGTCTAACCAGAACTGGACACAGTGATCAAGGTGGGACTGACCAGAACTGGACACAGTGCTCACGGTGGGACTGACCAGAACTGGACACAGTGCTCAAGGTGGGACTGACCAGAACTGGACACAGTGATCAAGGTGGGTCTGACCAGAACTGGACACAGTGCTCAAGGTGGGTCTGACCAGAACTGGACACAGTGATCAAGGTGGGACTGACCGGAACTGGACACAGTGATCAAGGTGAGTCTAAACAGAACTGGACACAGTGATCAAGGTGGGACTGACCAGAACTGGACACAGTGCTCAAGGTGGGACTGACCAGAACTGGACACAGTGCTCATGGTGGGTCTGACCAGAACTGGACACAGTGATCAAGGTGGGTCTGACCAGAACTGGACACAGTGCTCAATGTGGGACTGACCAGAACTGGACACAGTGCTCAAGGTGGGTCTGACCAGAACTGGACACAGTGCTCAAGGTGGGTCTGACCAGAACTGGACACAGTGCTCAAGGTGGGTCTGACCAGAACTGGACACCGTGCTCAAGGTGGGTCTGACCAGAACTGGACACAGTGCTCATGGTGGGTCTGACCAGAACTGGACACAGTGCTCAAGGTGGGTCTGACCAGAACTGGACACAGTGCTCATGGTGGGTCTGACCAGAACTGGACACAGTGCTCAAGGTGGGTCTGACCAGAACTGGACACAGTGCTCAAGGAGGGACTGACCAGAACTGGACACAGTGCTCAAGGTGGGTCTGACCAGAACTGGACACAGTGATCAAGGTGGGACTGACCGGAACTGGACACAGTGCTCAAGGTGGATCTGACGAGAACTGGACACAGTGATCAAGGTGGGACTGACAAGAACTGGACACAGTGCTCAAGGTGGGACTGACCAGAACTGGACACAGTGATCAAGGTGGGACTGACCGGAACTGGACACAGTGATCAAGGTGGGACTGACCGGAACTGGACACAGTGCTCAAGGTGGGTCTGACCAGAACTGGACATAGTGCTCAAGGTGGGACTGACCAGAACTGGACACAGTGATCAAGGTGGGACTGACCGGACCTGGACACAGTGATCAAGGTGGGACTGACCAGAACTGGACACAGTGCTCATGGTGGGTCTGACCAGAACTGGACACAGTGCTCAAGGTGGGTCTGACCAGAACTGGACACAGTGATCAAGGTGGGATTGACCAGAACTGGACACAGTGCTCAAGGTGGGACTGACCAGAACTGGAGATAGTGCTCAAGGTGGGACTGACCAGAACTGGACACAGTGCTCAAGGTGGGACTGACCAGAACTGGACACAGTGCTCAAGGTGGGTCTGACCAGAACTGGACACAGTGCTCAAGGTGGGTCTAACCAGAACTGGACACAGTGCTCAAGGTGGGACTGACCAGAACTGGACACAGTGCTCAAGGTGGGACTGACCAGAACTGGACACAGTGATCAAGGTGGATCTGACCAGAACTGGACACAGTGCTCAAGGTGGGTCTGACCAGAACTGGACACAGTGCTCAAGGTGGGACTGACCAGAACTGGACACAGTGCTCACGGTGGGTCTGACCAGAACTGGACACATTGCTCAAGGTGGGTCTGACCAGAACTGGACACAGTGCTCATGGTGGGTCTGACCAGAACTGGACACAGTGCTCAAGGTGGGTCTGACCAGAACTGGACACAGTGCTCAAGGAGGGACTGACCAGAACTGGACACAGTGCTCAAGGTGGGTCTGACCAGAACTGGACACAGTGATCAAGGTGGGACTGACCGGAACTGGACACAGTGCTCAAGGTGGATCTGACGAGAACTGGACACAGTGATCAAGGTGGGACTGACCAGAACTGGACACAGTGCTCAAGGTGGGACTGACCAGAACTGGACACAGTGATCAAGGTGGGACTGACCGGAACTGGACACAGTGATCAAGGTGGGACTGACCAGAACTGGACACAGTGCTCAAGGTGGGACTGACCAGAACTGGACACAGTGCTCATGGTGGGTCTGACCAGAACTGGACACAGTGCTCAAGGTGGGTCTGACCAGAACTGGACACAGTGATCAAGGTGGGATTGACCAGAACTGGACACAGTGCTCAAGGTGGGACTGACCAGAACTGGAGACAGTGCTCAAGGTGGGACTGACCAGAACTGGACACAGTGCTCAAGGTGGGACTGACCAGAACTGGACACAGTGCTCAAGGTGGGTCTGACCAGAACTGGACACAGTGCTCAAGGTGGGTCTAACCAGAACTGGACACAGTGCTCAAGGTGGGACTGACCAGAACTGGACACAGTGCTCAAGGTGGGACTGACCAGAACTGGACACAGTGATCAAGGTGGATCTGACCAGAACTGGACACAGTGCTCAAGGTGGGTCTGACCAGAACTGGACACAGTGCTCAAGGTGGGACTGACCAGAACTGGACACAGTGCTCACGGTGGGTCTGACCAGAACTGGACACAGTGCTCAAGGTGCGTCTGACCAGAACTGGACACAGTGCTCAAGGTGGGTCTGACCAGAACTGGACACAGTGCTCAAGGTGGGTCTGACCAGAACTGGACACAGTGATCAAGGTGGGATTGACCAGAACTGGACACAGTGCTCAAGGTGGGACTGACCAGAACTGGAGACAGTGCTCAAGGTGGGACTGAACAGAACTGGACACAGTGCTCAAGGTGGGACAGACCAGAACTGGACACAGTGCTCAAGGTGGGTCTGACCAGAACTGGACACAGTGCTCAAGGTGGGTCTAACCAGAACTGGACACAGTGCTCAAGGTGGGACTGACCAGAACTGGACACAGTGCTCAAGGTGGGACTGACCAGAACTGGACACAGTGATCAAGGT
Organism: Somniosus microcephalus; assembly: GCF_052327205.1. NCBI lineage: Eukaryota > Metazoa > Chordata > Chondrichthyes > Squaliformes > Somniosidae > Somniosus > Somniosus microcephalus. The sequence goes on from NW_028225184.1 coordinate 6,038,018, forward strand.
GGATCTGACCAGAAATGGACACAGTGCTCAAGGTGGGTCTGACCAGAACTGGACACAGTGCTCAAGGTGGGACTGACCAGAACTGGACACAGTGCTCACGGTGGGTCTGACCAGAACTGGACACAGTGCTCAAGGTGCGTCTGACCAGAGCTGGACACAGTGCTCAAGGTGGGTCTGACCAGAACTGGACACAGTGCTCAAGGTGGGTCTGACCAGAACTGGACACAGTGCTCAAGGTGGGTCTGACCAGAACTGGACACAGTGCTCAAGGTGGGTCTGAACAGAACTGGACACAGTGCTCACGGTGGGACTGACCTGAACTGGGCAAAGTGTTCAAGGTGGGTCTGACCAGAACTGGACACAGTGCCCAAGGTGGGACTGACCAGAACTGGACACAGTGCTCAAGGTGGGACTGACCAGAACTGGACACAGTGCTCAAGGTGGGTCTAACCAGAACTGGACACAGTGATCAAGGTGGGTCTAACCAGAACTGGACACAGTGATCAAGGTGGGACTGACCAGAACTGGGCACAGTGATCAAGGTGGGTCTAACCAGAACTGGACACAGTGATCAAGGTGGGTCTAACCAGAACTGGACACAGTGATCAAGGTGGGACTGACCAGAACTGGACACAGTGCTCACGGTGGGACTGACCAGAACTGGACACAGTGCTCAAGGTGGGACTGACCAGAACTGGACACAGTGATCAAGGTGGGTCTGACCAGAACTGGACACAGTGCTCAAGGTGGGTCTGACCAGAACTGGACACAGTGATCAAGGTGGGACTGACCGGAACTGGACACAGTGATCAAGGTGGGTCTAACCAGAACTGGACACAGTGATCAAGGTGGGACTGACCAGAACTGGACACAGTGCTCAAGGTGGGACTGACCAGAACTGGACACAGTGCTCACGGTGGGTCTGACCAGAACTGGACACAGTGATCAAGGTGGGTCTGACCAGAACTGGACACAGTGCTCAAGGTGGGACTGACCAGAACTGGACACAGTGCTGAAGGTGGGACTGACCAGAACTGGACACAGTGATCAAGGTGGGTCTGACCAGAACTGGACACAGTGCTCAAGGTGGGTCTGACCAGAACTGGACACAGTGATCAAGGTGGGACTGACCGGAACTGGACACAGTGCTCAATGTGGGACTGACCAGAACTGGACACAGTGCTCAAGGTGGGTCTGACCAGAACTGGACACAGTGCTCAAGGTGGGTCTGACCAGAACTGGACACAGTGCTCAAGGTGGGTCTGACCAGAACTGGACACCGTGCTCAAGGTGGGACTGACCAGAACTGGACACAGTGCTCATGGTGGGTCTGACCAGAACTGGACACAGTGCGCAAGGTGGGTCTGACCAGAACTGGACACAGTGCTCATGGTGGGTCTGACCAGAACTGGACACAGTGCTCAAGGTGGGTCTGACCAGAACTGGACACAGTGCTCAAGGTGGGTCTGACCAGAACTGGACACAGTGCTCAATGTGGGTCTGACCAGAACTAGACACAGTGCTCAAGGTGGGACTGACCAGAACTGGACACAGTGCTCAAGGTGGATCTGACCAGAACTGGACACAGTGCTCAAGGTGGGACTGACCAGAACTGGACACAGTGCTCAAGGTGGGTCTGACCAGAACTGGACACAGTGCTCAAGGTGGGTCTGACCAGAACTGGACACAGTGCTCAAGGTGGGTCTGACCAGAACTGGACGCAGTGCTCAAGGTGGGTCTGACCAGAACTGGACACAGTGCTCAAGGTGGGTCTGACCAGAACTGGACACAGTGCTCAAGGTGGGACTGACCAGAACTGGACCCAGTGCTCAAGGTGGGTCTGACCAGAACTGGACACAGTGCTCAAGGTGGGTCTGACCAGAACTGGACACAGTGCTCAAGGTGGGACTGACCAGAACTGGACACAGTGCTCAAGGTGGGACTGACCAGAACTGGACACAGTGCTCAAGGTGGGTCTTACCAGAACAGGACACAGTGCTCAAAGTGGGACTGGCCAGAACTGGACACAGTGCTCAAGGTGGGTCTGACCAGAACTGGACACAGTGCTCAAGGTGGGTCTGACCAGAACTGGACACAGTGCTCAAGGTGGGTCTGACCAGAACTGGACACAGTGCTCAAGGTGGGTCTGACCAGAACTGGACACAGTGATCAAGGTGGGACTGACCAGAACTGGACACAGTGCTCAAGGTGGGACTGACCAGAACTGGACACAGTGATCAAGGTGGGACTGACCAGAACTGGACACAGAGCTCAAGGTGGGACTGACCAGAACTGGACACAGTGATCAAGGTGGGACTGACCAGAACTGGACACAGTGATCAAGGTGGGACTGACCGGAACTGGACACAGTGCTCAAGGTAGATCTGATGAGAACTGGACACAGTGATCAAGGTGGGACTGACCAGAACTGGATGCAGTGCTCAAGGTGGGACTGACCGGAACTGGACACAGTGATCAAGGTGGGACTGACCGGAACTGGACACAGTGCTCAAGGTGGGACTGACCGGAACTGGACACAGTGCTCAAGGTGGGTCTGACCAGAACTGGACACAGTGCTCAAGGTGGGACTGGCCAGAACTGGACACAGTGATCAAGGTGGGACTGACCGGAACTGGACACAGTGATCAAGGTGGGACTGACCGGAACTAGACACAGTGCTCAAGGTAGGTCTGACCAGAACTGGACACAGTGCTCAAGGTGGGTCTGACCAGAACTGGACACAGTGCTCAAGGTGGGTCTGACCAGAACTGGACACAGTGCACAAGGTGGGACTGACCAGAACAGGACACAGTGCTCACGGTGGGTCTGACCAGAACTGTACACAGTGCTCAAGGTGGGTCTGACCAGAACTGGACACAGTGATCAAGGTGGGATTGACCAGAACTGGACACAGTGCTCAAGGTGGGACTGACCAGAACTGGAGACAGTGCTCAAGGTGGGACTGACCAGAACTGGACACAGTGCTCAAGGTGGGTCTGACCAGAACTGGACACAGTGCTCAAGGTGGGACTGACCAGAACTGGACACAGTGCTCAAGGTGGGTCTGACCAGAACTGGACACAGTGCTCAAGGTGGGTCTAACCAGAACTGGACACAGTGCTCAAGGTGGGACTGACCATAACTGGACACAGTGCTCAAGGTGGGTCTGACCAGAACTGGACACAGTGCTCAAGGTGGGTCTGACCAGAACTGGACACAGTGCTCTAGGTGGGTCTGACCAGAACTGGACACAGTGCTCATGGTGGGACTGACCAGAACTGGACACAGTGATCAAGGTGGGTCTGACCAGAACTGGACACAGTGCTCAAGGTGGGACTGACCAGAACTGGACACAGTGCTCAAGGTGGGACTGACCAGAACTGGACACAGTGATCAAGGTGGATCTGACCAGAACTGGACACAGTGCTCAAGGTGGGTCTGACCAGAACTGGACACAGTGATCAAGGTGGGACTGACCGGAACTGGACACAGTGCTCAATGTGGGACTGACCAGAACTGGACACAGTGCTCAAGGTGGGTCTGACCAGAACTTGACACAGTGCTCAAGGTGGGTCTGACCAGAACTGGACACAGTGCTCAAGGTGGGTCTGACCAGAACTGGACACCGTGCTCAAGGTGGGTCTGACCAGCACTGGACACAGTGCTCATGGTGGGTCTGACCAGAACTGGACACAGTGCTCAAGGTGGGTCTGACCAGAACTGGACACAGTGCTCATGGTGGGTCTGACCAGAACTGGACACAGTGCTCAAGGTGGGTCTGACCAGAACTGGACACAGTGCTCAAGGTGGGACTGACCAGAACTGGACACAGTGCTCAAGGTGGGTCTGACCAGAACTGGACACAGTGATCAAGGTGGGACTGACCGGAACTGGACACAGTGCTCAAGGTGGATCTGACGAGAACTGGACACAGTGATCAAGGTGGGACTGACCAGAACTGGACACAGTGCTCAAGGTGGGACTGACCAGAACTGGACACAGTGATCAAGGTGGGACTGACCGGAACTGGACACAGTGATCAAGGTGGGACTGACCGGAACTGGACACAGTGCTCAAGGTGGGTCTGAACAGAACTGGACATAGTGCTCAAGGTGGGACTGACCAGAACTGGACACAGTGATCAAGGTGGGACTGACCGGAACTGGACACAGTGATCAAGGTGGGACTGACCGGAACTGGACTCAGTGCTCAAGGTGGGTCTGACCAGAACTGGACACAGTGCTCAAGGTGGGTCTGACCAGAACTGGACACAGTGCTCAAGGTGGGTCTGACCAGAACTGGACACAGTGATCAAGGTGGGACTGACCAGAACTGGACACAGTGCTCAAGGTGGGACTGACCAGAACTGGACACAGTGATCAAGGTGGGACTGACCAGAACTGGACACAGAGCTCAAGGTGGGACTGACCAGAACTGGACACAGTGATCAAGGTGGGACTGACCAGAACTGGACACAGTGATCAAGGTGGGACTGACCGGAACTGGACACAGTGCTCAAGGTAGATCTGACGAGAACTGGACACAGTGACCAAGGTGGGACTGACCAGAACTGGATGCAGTGCTCAAGGTGGGACTGACCGGAACTGGACACAGTGATCAAGGTGGGACTGACCGGAACTGGACACAGTGCTCAAGGTGGGACTGACCGGAACTGGACACAGTGCTCAAGGTGGGTCTGACCAGAACTGGACACAGTGCTCAAGGTGGGACTGGCCAGAACTGGACACAGTGATCAAGGTGGGACTGACCGGAACTGGACACAGTGATCAAGGTGGGACTGACCGGAACTAGACACAGTGCTCAAGGTAGGTCTGACCAGAAATAGACACAGTGCTCAAGGTGGGTCTGACCAGAACTGGACACAGTGCTCAAGGTGGGTCTGACCAGAACTGGACACAGTGCACAAGGTGGGACTGACCAGAACTGGACACAGTGCTCACGGTGGGTCTGACCAGAACTGTACACAGTGCTCAAGGTGGGTCTGACCAGAACTGGACACAGTGATCAAGGTGGGATTGACTAGAACTGGACACAGTGCTCAAGGTGGGACTGACCAGAACTGGAGACAGTGCTCAAGGTGGGACTGACCAGAACTGGACACAGTGCTCAAGGTGGGTCTGACCAGAACTGGACACAGTGCTCAAGGTGGGACTGACCAGAACTGGACACAGTGCTCAAGGTGGGTCTGACCAGAACTGGACACAGTGCTCAAGGTGGGTCTAACCAGAACTGGACACAGTGCTCAAGGTGGGACTGACCAGAACTGGACACAGTGCTCAAGGTGGGTCTGACCAGAACTGGACACAGTGCTCAAGGTGGGTCTGACCAGAACTGGACACAGTGCTCTAGGTGGGTCTGACCAGAACTGGACACAGTGCTCATGGTGGGACTGACCAGAACTGGACACAGTGATCAAGGTGGGTCTGACCAGAACTGGACACAGTGCTCAAGGTGGGACTGACCAGAACTGGACACAGTGCTCAAGGTGGGACTGACCAGAACTGGACACAGTGATCAAGGTGGGTCTGACCAGAACTGGACACAGTGCTCAAGGTGGGTCTGACCAGAACTGGACACAGTGATCAAGGTGGGACTGACCGGAACTGGACACAGTGCTCAATGTGGGACTGACCAGAACTGGACACAGTGCTCAAGGTGGGTCTGACCAGAACTTGACACAGTGCTCAAGGTGGGTCTGACCAGAACTGGACACAGTGCTCAAGGTGGGTCTGACCAGAACTGGACACCGTGCTCAAGGTGGGTCTGACCAGCACTGGACACAGTGCTCATGGTGGGTCTGACCAGAACTGGACACAGTGCTCAAGGTGGGTCTGACCAGAACTGGACACAGTGCTCATGGTGGGTCTGACCAGAACTGGACACAGTGCTCAAGGTGGGTCTGACCAGAACTGGACACAGTGCTCAAGGTGGGACTGACCAGAACTGGACACAGTGCTCAAGGTGGGTCTGACCAGAACTGGACACAGTGATCAAGGTGGGACTGACCGGAACTGGACACAGTGCTCAAGGTGGATCTGACGAGAACTGGACACAGTGATCAAGGTGGGACTGACCAGAACTGGACACAGTGCTCAAGGTGGGACTGACCAGAACTGGACACAGTGATCAAGGTGGGACTGACCGGAACTGGACACAGTGATCAAGGTGGGACTGACCGGAACTGGACACAGTGCTCAAGGTGGGTCTGAACAGAACTGGACATAGTGCTCAAGGTGGGACTGACCAGAACTGGACACAGTGATCAAGGTGGGACTGACCGGAACTGGACACAGTGATCAAGGTGGGACTGACCGGAACTGGACTCAGTGCTCAAGGTGGGTCTGACCAGAACTGGACACAGTGCTCAAGGTGGGTCTGACCAGAACTGGACACAGTGCTCAAGGTGGGACTGACCAGAACTGGACACAGTGCTCACGGTGGGTCTGACCAGAACTGGACACAGTGCTCAAGGTGGGTCTGACCAGAACTGGACACAGTGATCAAGGTGGGATTGACCAGAACTGGACACAGTGCTCAAGGTGGGACTGACCAGAACTGGAGACAGTGCTCAAGGTGGGACTGACCAGAACTGGACACAGTGCTCAAGGTGGGACTGACCAGAACTGGACACAGTGCTCAAGGTGGGTCTGACCAGAACTGGACACAGTGCTCAAGGTGGGTCTAACCAGAACTGGACACAGTGCTCAAGGTGGGACTGACCAGAACTGGACACAGTGCTCAAGGTGGGACTGACCAGAACTGGACACAGTGATCAAGGTGGATCTGACCAGAACTGGACACAGTGCTCAAGGTGGGTCTGACCAGAAATGGACACAGTGCTCAAGGTGGGACTGACCAGAACTGGACACAGTGCTCACGGTGGGTCTGACCAGAACTGGACACAGTGCTCAAGGTGGGTCTGACCAGAACTGGACACAGTGCTCAAGGTGGCTCTGACCAGAACTGGACACAGTGCTCAAGGTGGGTCTGACCAGAACTGGACACAGTGCTCAAGGTGGGTCTGACCAGAACTGGACACAGTGCTCAAGGTGGGTCTGACCAGAACTGGACACAGTGCTCACGGTGGGACTGACCTGAACTGGGCAAAGTGCTCAAGGTGGGTCTGACCAGAACTGGACACAGTGCCCAAGGTGGGACTGACCAGAACTGGACACAGTGATCAAGGTGGGACTGACCAGAACTGGACACAGTGCTCAAGGTGGGTCTAACCAGAACTGGACACAGTGATCAAGGTGGGTCTAACCAGAACTGGACACAGAGATCAAGGTGGGACTGACCAGAACTGGACACAGTGATCAAGGTGGGTCTAACCAGAACTGGACACAGTGATCAAGGTGGGTCTAACCAGAACTGGACACAGTGATCAAGGTGGGACTGACCAGAACTGGACACAGTGCTCACGGTGGGACTGACCAGAACTGGACACAGTGCTCAAGGTGGGACTGACCAGAACTGGACACAGTGATCAAGGTGGGTGTGACCAGAACTGGACACAGTGCTCAAGGTGGGTCTGACCAGAACTGGACACAGTGATCAAGGTGGGACTGACCGGAACTGGACACAGTGATCAAGGTGGGTCTAACCAGAACTGGACACAGTGATCAAGGTGGGACTGACCAGAACTGGACACAGTGCTCAAGGTGGGACTGACCAGAACTGGACACAGTGCTCACGGTGGGTCTGACCAGAACTGGACACAGTGATCAAGGTGGTTCTGACCAGAACTGGACACAGTGCTCAAGGTGGGACTGACCAGAACTGGACACAGTGCTGAAGGTGGGACTGACCAGAAGTGGACACAGTGATCAAGGTGGGTCTGACCAGAACTGGACACAGTGCTCAAGGTGGGACTGACCGGAACTGGACACAGTGCTCAATGTGGGACTGACCAGAACTGGACACAGTGCTCAAGGTGGGACTGACCGGAACTGGACACAGTGCTCAATGTGGGACTGACCAGAACTGGACACAGTGCTCAAGGTGGGTCTGACCAGAACTGGACACAGTGCTCAAGGTGGGTCTGACCAGAACTGGACACAGTGCTCAAGGTGGGTCTGACCAGAACTGGGCACCGTGCTCAAGGTGGGACTGACCAGAACTGGACACAGTGCTCAAGGTGGGTCTGACCAGAACTGGACACAGTGCTCATGGTGGGTCTGACCAGAACTGGACACAGTGCTCAAGGTGGGTCTGACCAGAACTGGACACAGTGCTCAAGGTGGGTCTGACCAGAACTGGACACAGTGCTCAATGTGGGTCTGACCAGAACTAGACACAATGCTCAAGGTGGGACTGACCAGAACTGGACACAGTGCTCAAGGTGGGTCTGACCAGAACTGGACACAGTGCTCAAGGTGGGACTGACCAGAACTGGACACAGTGCTCAAGGTGGGTCTGACCAGAACTGGACACAGTGCTCAAGGTGGGTCTGACCAGAACTGGACACAGTGCTCAAGGTGGGTCTGACCAGAACTGGACGCAGTGCTCAAGGTGGGTCTGACCAGAACTGGACACAGTGCTCAAGGTGGGTCTGACCAGAACTGGACACAGTGCTCAAGGTGGGACTGACCAGAACTGGACCCAGTGCTCAAGGTGGGTCTGACCAGAACTGGACACAGTGCTCATGGTGGGTCTGACCAGAACTGGACACAGTGCTCAAGGTGGGACTGACCAGAACTGGACACAGTGCTCAAGGTGGGACTGACCAGAACTGGACACAGTGCTCAAGGTGGGTCTTACCAGAACAGGACACAGTGCTCAAGGTGGGACTGGCCAGAACTGGACACAGTGCTCAAGGTGGGTCTGACCAGAACTGGACACAGTGCTCAAGGTGGGTCTGACCAGAACTGGACACAGTGCTCAAGGTGGGTCTGACCAGAACTGGACACAGTGCTCAAGGTGGGTCTGACCAGAACTGGACACAGTGATCAAGGTGGGACTGACCAGAACTGGACACAGTGCTCAAGGTGGGACTGACCAGAACTGGACACAGTGATCAAGGTGGGACTGACCAGAACTGGACACAGAGCTCAAGGTGGGACTGACCAGAACTGGACACAGTGATCAAGGTGGGACTGACCAGAACTGGACACAGTGATCAAGGTGGGACTGACCGGAACTGGACACAGTGCTCAAGGTGGATCTGACGAGAACTGGACACAGTGATCAAGGTGGGACTGACCAGAACTGGATACAGTGCTCAAGGTGGGACTGACCGGAACTGGACACAGTGATCAAGGTGGGACTGACCGGAACTGGACACAGTGCTCAAGGTGGGACTGACCGGAACTGGACACAGTGCTCAAGGTGGGTCTGACCAGAACTGGACACAGTGCTCAAGGTGGGACTGGCCAGAACTGGACACAGTGATCAAGGTGGGACTGACCGGAACTGGACACAGTGATCAAGGTGGGACTGACCGGAACTAGACACAGTGCTCAAGGTGGGTCTGACCAGAACTGGACACAGTGTTCAAGGTGGGTCTGACCAGAACTGGACACAGTGCTCAAGGTGGGTCTGACCAGAACTGGACACAGTGCACAAGGTGGGACTGACCAGAACTGGACACAGTGCTCACGGTGGGTCTGACCAGAACTGGACACAGTGCTCAAGGTGGGTCTGACCAGAACTGGACACAGTGATCAAGGTGGGATTGACCAGAACTGGACACAGTGCTCAAGGTGGGACTGACCAGAACTGGAGACAGTGCTCAAGGTGGGACTGACCAGAACTGGACACAGTGCTCAAGGTGGGTCTGACCAGAACTGGACACAGTGCTCAAGGTGGGACTGACCAGAACTGGACACAGTGCTCAAGGTGGGTCTGACCAGAACTGGACACAGTGCTCAAGGTGGGTCTAACCAGAACTGGACACAGTGCTCAAGGTGGGACTGACCAGAACTGGACACAGTGCTCAAGGTGGGTCTGACCAGAACTGGACACAGTGCTCAAGGTGGGTCTGACCAGAACTGGACACAGTGCTCTAGGTGGGTCTGACCAGAACTGGACACAGTGCTCATGGTGGGACTGACCAGAACTGGACACAGTGCTCACGGTGGGTCTGACCAGAACTGGACACAGTGCTCAAGGTGGGTCTGACCAGAACTGGACACAGTGCTCAAGGTGGGTCTGACCAGAACTGGACACAGTGCTCAAGGTGGGTCTGACCAGAACTGGACACAGTGCTCAAGGTGGGTCTGACCAGAACTGGACACAGTGCTCAAGGTGGGTCTGACCAGAACTGGACACCGTGCTCAAGGTGGGACTGACCAGAACTGGACACAGTGCTCATGGTGGGTCTGACCAGAACTGGACACAGTGCTCAAGGTGGGTCTGACCAGAACTGGACACAGTGCTCATGGTGGGTCTGACCAGAACTGGACACAGTGCTCAAGGTGGGTCTGACCAGAACTGGACACAGTGCTCAAGGTGGGTCTGACCAGAACTGGACACAGTGCTCAAGGTGGGTCTGACCAGAACTGGACACAGTGCTCAAGGTGGGACTGACCAGAACTGGACACAGTGCTCAAGGTGGGTCTGACCAGAACTGGACACAGTGCTCAAGGTCGGACTGACCAGAACTGGACACAGTGCTCACGGTGGGTCTGACCAGAACTGGACACAGTGCTCAAGGTGGGTCTGACCAGAACTGGACACAGTGCTCAAGGTGGGTCTGACCAGAACTGGACACAGTGCTCAAGGTGGGTCTGACCAGAACTGGACACAGTGCTCAAGGTGGGTCTGACCAGAACTGGACACAGTGCTCAAGGTGGGACTGACCAGAACTGGACCCAGTGCTCAAGGTGGGTCTGACCAGAACTGGACACAGTGCTCAAGGTGGGTCTGACCAGAACTGGACACAGTGCTCAAGGTGGGACTGACCAGAACTGGACACAGTGCTCAAGGTGGGACTGACCAGAACTGGACACAGTGCTCAAGGTGGGTCTGACCAGAACAGGACGCAGTGCTCAAGGTGGGACTGGCCAGAACTGGACACAGTGCTCAAGGTGGGACTGACCAGAACTGGAGACAGTGCTCAAGGTGGGTCTGACCAGAACTGGACACAGTGCTCAAGGTGGGACTGACCAGAACTGGACACAGTGCTCAAGGTGGGACATAGATACATAGAAGATAGGAGCAGGAGTAGGCCATTCGGCCCTTCGTGCCTGCTCCGCCATTCGATGAGATCATGGCTGATCCTTTAATTCAGTATCCCGTCCCCGCCTTCTCTCCGTAACCCTTAACCCCTTTTGCTGGACTGACCAGAACTGGACACAGTGATCAAGGTGGGACTGACCGGAAGTGGACACATTGCTCAAGGTGGATCTGACGAGAACTGGACACAGTGATCAAGGTGGGACTGACCAGAACTGGATACAGTGCTCAAGGTGGGACTGACCGGAACTGGACACAGTGATCAAGGTGGGACTGACCGGAACTGGACACAGTGCTCAAGGTGGGACTGACCGGAACTGGACACAGTGCTCAAGGTGGGTCTGACCAGAACTGGACACAGTGCTCAAGGTGGGACTGGCCAGAACTGGACACAGTGATCAAGGTGGGACTGACCGGAACTGGACACAGTGATCAAGGTGGGACTGACCGGAACTAGACACAGTGCTCAAGGTGGGTCTGACCAGAACTGGACACAGTGCTCAAGGTGGGTCTGAGCAGAACTGGACACAGTGCTCAAGGTGGGTCTGACCAGAACTGGACACAGTGCACAAGGTGGGACTGACCAGAACTGGACACAGTGCTCACGGTGGGTCTGACCAGAACTGGACACAGTGCTCAAGGTGGGTCTGACCAGAACTGGACACAGTGATCAAGGTGGGATTGACCAGAACTGGACACAGTGCTCAAGGTGGGACTGACCAGAACTGGAGACAGTGCTCAAGGTGGGACTGACCAGAACTGGACACAGTGCCCAAGGTGGGACTGACCAGAACTGGACACAGTGCTCAAGGTGGGACTGACCAGAACTGGACACAATGCTCAAGGTGGGTCTAACCAGAACTGGACACAGTGATCAAGGTGGGACTGACCAGAACTGGACACAGTGATCAAGGTGGGTCTAACCAGAACTGGACACAGTGCTCAAGGTGGGTCTGACCAGAACTGGACACAGTGCTCAAGGTGGGTCTGACCAGAACTGGACACAGTGCTCTAGGTGGGTCTGACCAGAACTGGACACAGTGCTCATGGTGGGACTGACCAGAACTGGACACAGTGCTCACGGTGGGTCTGACCAGAACTGGACACAGTGCTCAAGGTGGGTCTGACCAGAACTGGACACAGAGCTCAAGGTGGGTCTGACCAGAACTGGACACAGTGCTCAAGGTGGGTCTGACCAGATCTGGACACAGTGCTCAAGGTGGGTCTGACCAGAACTGGACACAGTGCTCAAGGTGGGTCTGACCAGAACTGGACACCGTGCTCAAGGTGGGACTGACCAGAACTGGACACAGTGCTCATGGTGGGTCTGACCAGAACTGGACACAGTGCTCAAGGTGGGTCTGACCAGAACTGGACACAGTGCTCATGGTGGGTCTGACCAGAACTGGACACAGTGCTCAAGGTGGGTCTGACCAGAACTGGACACAGTGCTCAAGGTGGGTCTGACCAGAACTGGACACAGTGCTCAAGGTGGGTCTGACCAGAACTGGACACAGTGCTCAAGGTGGGACTGACCAGAACTGGACACAGTGCTCAAGGTGGGTCTGACCAGAACTGGACACAGTGCTCAAGGTGGGACTGACCAGAACTGGACACAGTGCTCACGGTGGGTCTGACCAGAACTGGACACAGTGCTCAAGGTGGGTCTGACCAGAACTGGAAACAGTGCTCAAGGTGGGTCTGACCAGAACTGGACACAGTGCTCAAGGTGGGTCTGACCAGAACTGGACACAGTGCTCAAGGTGGGTCTGACCAGAACTGGACACAGTGCTCAAGGTGGGACTGACCAGAACTGGACCCAGTGCTCAAGGTGGGTCTGACCAGAACTGGACACAGTGCTCAAGGTGGGTCTGACCAGAACTGGACACAGTGCTCAAGGTGGGACTGACCAGAACTGGACACAGTGCTCAAGGTGGGACTGACCAGAACTGGACACAGTGCTCAAGGTGGGTCTGACCAGAACAGGACGCAGTGCTCAAGGTGGGACTGGCCAGAACTGGACACAGTGCTCAAGGTGGGACTGACCAGAACTGGAGACAGTGCTCAAGGTGGGTCTGACCAGAACTGGACACAGTGCTCAAGGTGGGACTGACCAGAACTGGACACAGTGCTCAAGGTGGGACTGACCAGAACTGGACACAGTGCTCAAGGTGGGTCTGACCAGAACTGGACACAGTGCTCAAGGTGGGACTGACCAGAACTGGACACAGTGCTCAAGGTGGATCTGACGAGAACTGGACACAGTGCTCAAGGTGGGACTGACCAGAACTGGACACAGTGCTCAAGGTGGGAATGACCAGAACTGGACACAGTGCTCAAGTTGGGACTGACCAGAACTGGACACAGTGCTCAAGGTGGATCTGACCAGAACTGGACACAGTGCTCAAGGTGGGACTGACCAGAACTGGACACAGTGCTCAATGTGGGACTGAACAGAACTTGACACAGTGCTCAAGGTGGGACTGACCAGAACTGGACACAGTGCTCAAGGTGGGTCTGACCCGAACTGGACCCAATGCTCAAGGAGCTGTCTGACCAGAGACCCTGTACAGTGTGACCGTTATCCCCTCTGACTTTTATTCTACTGTTCTAACGATGCTGTTTAACATATTACGGGCTTTGTTCACTGTTCCTCTGCATTGGTTGGACATGTTGGCTGTCCATTCGACGGAGACTCCTAGGGCTAGTTCAGCATCATCCTTATCTGTTTTAATACCATTCATGAAGTATGTGTTTTATCTACTTTTCCTTCCTGTTTACTGTAACTTACGCTGTAAATTCCACCTTCCGTTGTTCTGCACACTTGCAAATTATGTCCACCTCATTCTATCATTTCAGAGCTGCCCCCTCCAACTCCCGAGCTCCTCCTAGTTTGATATCATCATCAAATTCGACCAGTTTCACAGAATCACAGAAACCCCACAGTGCAGATAGAGGCCATTTCGGCCCATCGAGCCTGCACCGACACATATCCCACCCAATCCCCGTAACCCCTACACCAACACATATCCCACCCTATCCCCGTAACCCCACGTATTTAATCCCCCTAACACTAAGGGTCAATTTATCATAGCCAATCAACCTAACCCGCACATCTTTGGACTGTGGGAGGAAACCGGAGCACCCGGAGGAAACCCACGCAAACACGGGGAGAATGTGCAAACTCCACACAGACAGTCGCCCGAGGCCGGATTTGAACCCGGGTCCCTGGTGCTGTGAGGCAACAATGCTAACCACTATGCCACCGTGCACCGAGTTTACATTGAGTTTCTGCATCCAAGCCATTGACGCAAGTTAGAGACAGTAATAATCCCAGCACTGAGCCCTAGGGCACCCCACTCAGTACTTCCGTCCACCTCTAAGAAGTACCACCTGACAGCCAAGGGAAACCTCACAGATCTGTAAAATGGCAGGCTGTCTCGAGTTATGTTGGTCTCCTACCCTAGAACAGGTGCCCAGCTCTTTGCTGTAAAGTGCTGATAAAGGGCCTGTGAAGGAAGTAAGTATTCAGAGGGGAATCATGGAACCTCATGTAATGGGAGTGGTCTGTATTAAGCCAAGTGCATTGTAACACAGCGCTGATACCTCCCACGTGTTATACTCCAGCTAGTAATAGTGCTAAGGGCCGCTCCACGGCCCAAAGTTCCTGGGTTGGGTCTTTCCTCTTCCACCCCTCTGCCCCAATCAAAATTTACATGTCCTGGCCTGCTCGAATGGACAGGCCATGTTTGAATGTGACCTGATTGGACCAAACCAGATCTGATCAATTAGGACAAAATGTTCCTCGTGAATCAATGCTTATGGTGCCTGTACCCAACGCGAGGCACAGCCTGTACCCAGTGCGGGGCGGTGCCTGTACCCAGCGCGAGGTGGTGCCTGTACCCAGCACTGGGCGTTGCCTGTACCCAATGTGGGCCAATGCCTGTACCCAGCGTGGGGCGGTGCCTGTACCCAGCGTGGGGCGGTGCCTGTACCCAGCGCGAGGCAGTGCCTGTACCCAGTGTGGGGCGGTGCCTGTACCCAGCACTAGGCGGTGCCTGTACCCAGCACGAGGCAATGCCTGTACCCAGCGCGAGGCGGTGCCTGTACCCAGCGCGAGGCGGTGCCTGTACCCAGTGCAGGGTGGTGCATGTACCCAGCACGGGGCAGTGCCTGTACCCAGCGCAGGGTGGTGCCTGCACCCAGAGCGAGGCGGTGCCTGTACCCAGCGCAAGGTGGTGCCTGTACCCAGCATGGGGCGGTGCCTGTACCCAGCGCAGGGCGGTGCCTGTACCCAGCGCAGGGTGGTGCCTGTACCCAGCGCAGAGCGGTGCCTGTACCCAGCATGAGGCGGTGCCTGTACACACCGCAGTGCGGTGCCTGTACCCAACACAGGGCGGTGCCTGTACCCAGCATGGGGCAGTGCCTGTACCCAGTGTGAGGCGGTGCCTGTACCCAATGCGAGGCACAGCCTGTACCCAGCGCAAGGTGGTGCCTGTACCCAGCATGGGGCGGTGCCTGTACCCAGCGCAGGGCGGTGCCTGTACCCAGCGCAGGGCGGTGCCTGTACCCAGCGTTGGGCAGTGCCTGTACCCAATGCGAGGCACAGCCTGTAGCCAGCGCAAGGCGGTGCCTGTACCCAGCATGGGGCGGTGCCTGTACCCAGCGCGAGGCGGTGCCTGTACCCAGCGCAGGGCGGTGCCTGTACCCAATGTGGGCCAATGCCTGTACCTAGCATGGGGCGGTGCCTGTACCCAGTGCGGGGCGGTGCCTGTACCCAGCGCTAGGCGGTGCCTGTACCCAGCGTGGGACGGTGCCTGTACCCAGTGTGGGGCGGTGCCTGTACCCCGCGCAGTGCGGTGCCTGTAACCAACGCGAGGCGGTTCCTGTACACAGAGCGAGGCGGAGCCTGTACCCAGCGCGGGGCGGTGCCTGTACCCAGTGCGAGGCGGAGCCTGTACCCAGTGAGAGACGGAGACTGTACCCAGCGCGGGGCGGTGCCTGTACCCAGCGCAAGGTGGAGCCTGTAACCTGTGAGAGACAGAGCCTCTACCCAGCGCAAGGCGGTGCCTGTACCCAGCGCGGGGCAGTGCCTGTACCCAGTGCAGGGCGGTGCCTGTATCCAGCGCGGGGCGGTGCCTGTACCCAGCGCAGGGCAGTGCCTGTATGCAGTGCGGGGCAGTGCCTGTACCCAGCGCGAGGCGGTGCCTGTACCCAGCACAGGGCGGTGCGTGTACCCAGAGCGAGGCGGTGCCTGTACCCAGCGTGAGGCGGTGCCTGTACCCAGTGCAGGGCGGTGCCTGTACCCAGCATGGGGCGGTGTCTGTACCCAGCACAGGGCGGTGCCTGTACCCAGTGCGAGGCGGTGCCTATACCCAGCGTGAGACGGTGCCTGTACCCAGCGTGGGGCGGTGCCTGTACCCAGCACAGGGCGGTGCGT
This sequence comes from Somniosus microcephalus, assembly GCF_052327205.1. Classification (NCBI taxonomy): domain Eukaryota; kingdom Metazoa; phylum Chordata; class Chondrichthyes; order Squaliformes; family Somniosidae; genus Somniosus; species Somniosus microcephalus. The sequence goes on from NW_028225184.1 coordinate 6,054,654, forward strand.
GTACCCAGAGCGAGGCGGTGCCTGTACCCAGCGTGAGCCGATGCCTGTACCCAGCGCAGGGCGGTGCCTGTACCCAGCATGGGGCGGTGTCTGTACCCAGCGCGGGGTGGTGCCTGTACCCAGTGCGAGGCGGTGCCTATACCCAGCGCGAGACGGTGCCTGTACCCAGCGTGGGGCGGTGCCTGTACCCAGCACGAGGCGGTGCCTATACCCAGCACGAGGCGGTGCCTGTACCCAGCGCGAGGCGGTGCCTGTAGCCTTCACTTCCCCTCTCCTGAATGTGCTGGCTCTGGCGGGGGGTCGGTATTGTTCCACGATGACTGGGCCCTCTCCGATCCTTCACTCATGCGGCCATTCTTAATGCGAGAGTCTAAACAGTGAAGATCACAGGTTATTGAACCATTGGAATTTTTACAGCGAAGCCCAAGCCCATGCTATCACACATGCACCTTTCCGATGGGGGCACTGGATAGTAATCAGAGCAGCGACCCTGGCTGAGCTATCCTCTCCCTAACCCGGGGGTTTGGACAGTGATGCAAGAGCAGGATCACGGTGTGCACGAAGCTCTGCCAGTTGCTCGAGCTCACGCTGTGAGATTCGGAGCTTGAGGAGCGGCTGGAGTCACTGCAGTGCATCAGGGAGTTCGAGAGTTTCCTGGAAGTGGGTCACCCTACTGCCACAGAAGGTGCAGGAGGTGAGGGAGTGGGTGATCACCAGACAGGGTAGGAGGAAGACTCAGGTAGCGCAGGAATCCCCCAAGCCAGTGGCACTCGCTAACCGGTTTTCAGTTTTGAATACCAGGGAGGGTGACGACTCCTTGGAAGAATGCAGTAGGAATTAAACCCCTGGCACCACGAGAGATTTGACTGCACACAGGGGAAAAAGAAAGAGCAGAAATGCAGTAGTCATAGGGGATTCCATAGTTAGCAGCATAGACAGGCATTTCTGCAACCACAAACATGATTCCCGAATGGTATAAGAACATAAGAATTAGGAGCAGGAGTCGGCCATACGGCCCCTCGAGCCTGCTCCGCCATTCAATAAGATCATGGCTGATCTTCGAGCTCAACTCCGCCTGATCTCCATATCCCTTGATTCCCCATGAGTCCAAAAATCTATCGATCTCAGCCTTGAATATACTCAAAGACTCAGCATCCACAGCCCCCTGGGGCAGAGAATTCCAAAGATTCACCACCCCCTGAGTGAAGAAATTCCTCCTCATCTCGCTCTTAAATGGCCGACCCTGTATCCTGAGACTATGTCCCCTAGTTCTAGACACTCCAGCCAGGGGGAAACAACCTCTCAGCTTCTACCCTGTCAATCCCCCTCAGAATCTTGTATGTTTTAATGAGATCACTTCTCATTCTTCTAAACTCCAGAGAGTATCGGCCCATTCTATACAATCTCTCCCATTGTACTTTCCTCAAGGTCTCATGCAGGTCTTTTACGAACCTGTCCCGGTTGACCTCCCTCATTTGGGCTTCGGTCAGGACCGGTACCAACACGTGAGTCGGGGTCCTCACCGCCCTACCGGTCATCAGCTCATACGGAGAGTGCCCTGCGCTTTTGGAGAGGCTGGCCCGGATATTCATGAGAACTAGAGGCAGGACCTCGTCCCATTTCTTTGGGTACCCCCCTATCTCCTTCCTAAGCCTTTCCTTTAAGGTCCGGTTCATCCTTTCCACTATTCCCGATGATTGGGGGTTGTGGGCCACATGCCATTTTCCCTGTATCCCTAAAAGTTTCAGGGTGGTCTGCAAGACTTGTCCTGTGAAATGGCTCCCCTGATCTGATTCCACCACCTGGGGCAATCCCCATCGGGAGAATACATCCCTTACTAGGATCTTAGCCGTGTTTAACGCTGTGGCTGTTCGACAAGGGAAGGCCTCAACCCACTTAGAGAAAACATCCACCAACACCAGACAATACTTGTTGTCTGCTTTTGTGGTGGGCAGGGGCCCAATGAAGTCTATTTGTATAGAATAGAGGATCTAAGGATCCTTATCTGAGGAAGGATGTTCTTGCCATGGAAGGAGTGCAGCGAAGATTCACTAGGCTGATACCTGGGATGGCAGGAATGACGTATGAGGAGAGATTGGGTCGATTGGGCTTGTACTCGCTGGAGTTTAGAAGAATGAGAGGGGATCTCATTGAAACTTATAAAATTCTAACAGGATTAGACAGACTAGATGCAGGAAGGATGTTCCCGATGGTCGGGGAGTTCAGAACCAGGGGTCACAGTCTAAAGATAAGGGGTAAGCCATTTAGGACAGAGATGAGGTGGAATTTCTTCACCCAGAGAGTGGTGAACCTGTGGAATTCTCTGCCACACAAGGCAGTTGAGGCCAATTCATTAAATATATTCAAGAAGGAGTTAAATATATTTCTTAAGGCTAAAGGGATCAAGTGATATGGGGAGAAGGCAGGGACAGGGTACTGAATTTGGATGATCAGCCATGATCTCATTGAATGGTGGAGTAGGCTCGAGGGGCCGAATGTCCTACTCCTGCTCCTATCTTCAATGTTTCTATGTTTCTATGAATGCCATGGTCCCTCTAACCTCCTAATCTGTCCCAACGGTGCCTTTCTACGGTGGGGTTCTAGATTATTCGCAGCGCACACTAGGCACTCACTGCAATACTCCTTCACCTCTTCCCTGAGATGAGGCCACCAACCCACCTCCTCCACTTTCTTCCAGGTATTTTCCGGCCCTGGCTGTCCAGCTCCCGGACCCCCGTGAGCTAGCTGTATAAATTCCTCCTGGTACTGTGTGGGCACGATCCACCTTTCCCCTTTAAACAACATCCCCTCTTTGACCACTATATCTGCTGCTCCAAAAGGACCATCAATTGGTTCCACTTCTACCCTTTTCTTAATCACGGTTTTTAAAACCGCATCTTGTGCTTGAACCTGGGTCAGGTCTGGGGGCAACTTCACCTCCTGTGGGCCCTCCATATCCCTTATGGCCGCGATCTGTCCAGATCGGTACGGGTCCCAAAGTACTCCCTCCCTGGCCCCTTTTTTGCCAACTCGTCGGCCTTCTGGTTACCTTTCCATTTAGACTCGGCTTTTGAGTGCGCCTTTACTTTTTCAATGTAATGCTCCCCTTTATTGCCCGTAACGCCCAGGATTGTGTTCAGCAGTGGGGCGATTACTGACGGTTTCCCGTCGGCGGACTTGAATTCTCGTCTAGCCCATATTGCCAGATACTCAGTGCAAGAATTGCACGTGAACAGGTCTGAGCATATTGTGTAGGGGGTTGGGAATTCCTCGGGATGCCTGACCACATAAGCTACAGCCGCCAGCTCAGCCTGCTCTGCGCTCAGTGTGCTGGGGAGTTTGATGGCTTTCTCTATTCCCAGCCCCTGGGTCATAAATCCCACACCCTGTCCTACACTCTCCATTTGTCACCGAGCTGGACCCACCCGCATATATATCTCTCCCTGTCGGATGTTGCCCGGCCCGGAATCCCACGTTTACATCCCATACCCCTTCTATAGTGCACACATGATTCGTCCCTGGATAAATCATGTTCAAGGCCAGCTTAGGTTCCGCCAATCTTTCCACCCTCAGGTTCATCTGGGAGAGAAGCAATGTCCAGTGGGCAATACGACTGCTACTCACTGTCCCATCTTTTATCCTCCCGTCCAATAGCATCTGTGTCGGGGTATGACATGTCAGTAAGGTTATTAAAGATGACCCCGTAAATAATTGGAAACGTTTGACGGACCAATAGCTCGCCAAAAGGTGTCTTTCACAGTTGGAGTGACCCCTCTCCACATCTGTCAGGACTCGGGAGGCATAAGCCACTGGCCTCAACTTGTCATGTCGTTCTTGGAGCAACACTGCACTCAAACTATCCCCAGTAGCTGCTACCTCCAGATCAAAATCTTTGTTCCTGTTTATTGCTCCTGGTGCGGGTGCAGTTTGTAAATTTTCCTTTAGGTGAGTAAATGCCTCCTTACAACTCTCATCCCAACACCATCCTACTCCTTTCCTAAGGAGTCTAAGCGAAGGGGCTGCCGTGGCTGCATAGTCTTCAATAAAATCCCTGCAGTACCCTGTCATTTTTAATGTGGAAGCAAATCATCCTCGGTTCCGAGGGACTGCCTAAGAAGAAGAAGAAGTTTCTCTCTTAACTCGTTGTGTTTTTTCTGATTCACACATTCCTGAATCAAGTTTATCACTTCTTCAACGGGACTCAGTCTCCTTTGGTTAAACGTTCCATCAATAATACCTGGACTTCCTCCGCACAAGCGCCTCTGTCTAATTTACTCTGATATGCATTAATAAACATTTTACTAGCCATTTGGTGAATTTCCTAACAGACCTCGAACATCAATAACTATCGGCGCGCAATTCTCGGGCACTCCCCACTCCCTGCGGGGTTTATCCCTCCTCAAGGGTAGCAGCTGATCAGGAAGCTACTTTTGAGGTCCGATCTATTACACAATACTAGCCACTTTGTCTTGTCCCATCTGGGGTACCAATTGTAAGATCTTAATGATCTCTCAGAGTTCTTGGACAAGACACCAATAGGCAGCAGTTAGTATGTTTGAGCAATAGATCAAGATTTATTAAGCTTACAGCGTAATATACTTAACATTAGGCGATAGTTTTAATGAGTAGCTCACAGCCCTTGGTCTCATAGAAACATAGAAGATCGGAGCAGGAGTCAGCCATTCGGCCCCTCGAGCCTGCTCCGCCATTCAATGAGATCATGGCTGATCATCTAAATTCAGTACCCTGTCCCTGCTTTCTCCCCATATCCCTTGATCCCTTTAGCCTTAAGAAATATATCTAACTCCTTCTTGAATATATTTATATGATCTCTGGAACCTGTCGGACACAGATGACGTTTTCTTAAGTCTGTTCCTTTGTTCTCGCAGTAAGTCTGTGTAAAGTTGTTATTTGAGTATCGAGGTTTTAACCCTTTTCTCATCAAAGGTTGGGTTGGCCAGTGTCCATATATGGGCCTAGAAATTCATTATAGCCACTTTTGGGGCGGTAAAGTCGGGCGGCCGCTAAAGTTTGCGGCCGGCGCAAATTCGAGGCCACTTCGCCGATATTCATTAGCTTCGCCTTAAGAGTTTGCTCGAGCGCTAAAACTGGCGATGCACGGCTCTCTTTAGGCGCTAAGCCGGAGGTGCTGAGCGATACCGCTGAGGCCGGGCGCAGCGCAGGTGCGGCCATTTCTTGATTGACAGCAGACACCCTGGCGCCGGCCAGCTCTTAAGGGGGAAGGGTCGACTTGGTCTGCTGCCACGCCCTGGACACTGGAGCCCTCCAGCTAGGCCTGAACACTGCTGCTGGACCCAAATAGCGCCTCAAAGTATGGAGAAGGCCCGTGAACGAGCACAGCGCTTCTCAGAGCATGATCTGAGGGTGCTGGTTAGCGCTGTGGAGAAGAGACGCCATATTTTGTTCCCAGACAATGGGAGGAAGCCGCCGGCCCGCGTCTACCAGAAAGCCTGGAAGCATGTCGCCACCAGGGTGACATCCAAAAGTGAGGTCCCCAGGAGCGCTGTACAATGCCACAAAAAGCTCAATGACCTCGCCAGGATTGTCAGGGTGAGTACCCTTTCCAGTGTCCTCCTCATCCTTGCATGTGCACCTCACATTATGGGCAAAGGGACCTGAAAGCCCTAATGGCCAGCCCTCATGCAGCAGCTATGGGACAGTCATGAGCATCAATTGCACATTGTGCACTTAACACACTGGCCAGGCTATTCAACCATGGGAGGCAGTGCACACAAGATCAGGGCTACACACTGGCCAGGCTATTCCACCATGGGAGGCAGTGCACACAAGATCAGGGCTACACACTGGCCAGGCTATCCCACCATGGGAGGCAGTGCACACAAGATCAGGGCTACACACTGTACTTAGAGGCCGTCCTTTCTCTTGAAGGCCAAGCTGGCCAATAATAAGAGGAGCCGGACTGTGACCGGGGGAGGCGGACCCCAGATCCAGCCGCTCACCGAGCTGCAACAGCGCGTGGAGCGCATCATGGGTGCCCGGGTGATTGGCCCCATTGCATCTGGAGATGCCGACCCTGTTCTGGGCACCAATGGTAAGGACATCACCTTTTGGACCTCTCTCGTCCCACTTGCGCATCAGATCTACATCCTTTGCCACTGTCCGACCAATGCGCTGAATGCCACCACTCATGCATCCCTCGCTGATGCCCTCTCCTCACTCTAAAGCTACTCTTGTGCCTTCCTGCTTTCAGATGGTGAGGAGGAGGTCCCTGAAGTTGCCAGTGACAGCCCCTCAGAAGAGGAGGAGGAGGAGGAGCAAGAGGAAGGCGGCCCATCAGGGGACCCCTCAGCCGTGGCAAGCCATGCCACTGTAGGGGAGACGTCTTCCCTGGAGGGGAGCGTGGGGGAAGTGTCAGAGGGGAGTGTAGCTCCTGGGACCAGCGGCCTGCAGAAACGCGGGAGGGGGGTGGAAGCTCAGCGGCCTTCTCCCCAGAGGGGGGAAGGGTCGGAGGGGAGTCCAATTGCTGGGCCCAGCGGCGTCCAGCAATGCAGGAAGGGTCGGCCAGTTCGGCGGCCTTCTCCCCAGAGGGAGAGTCCGGCCTCCAGTCCGGAGACGGTCAACGCCGAGGAGATGCGCCGCCTCGAGGACATGTCCGCGGACTTGGAGCACCGGCACACGGAGCTCATGGGGGTAGTGGGACGGATGCCTGAGGCCATCGAGTCCCTGTCTCGGAGTGTCACCGAATTCGGGGCCTCTCTGGCAGCGACTGGCCAGGTGATCAGTGGTGCCGTGCAGTCACTGGCTGCTCTGATGCGGTCACAGAACAGGGCAACACGGGCACTCACTGCTGCCACACTCGCTGTGTCAGCCCGGCATCGCCAGGGCACCCGGCGCGCTGCAGCAGCACAGCGGTCTGTCCCTCGGCAGATTGCTGCGCATGCTGCAGTGCTGGCCTGGGTGAGTGCCAGTGTCTTAGGCAACCAGCGAGCGCCTGCCATCCGCCAGCTTGCCCCCATTCCTCCAGCCGCCACTGCCACTCCCCCAGTGGAGCTGCCACGAGCTGCTGCAGCGACTGATGCTGGCCAGCCACAGCTGCAGCATTCACCAGCCGGCCCCTCGAGGGCCAGACCTCGTCTAGGCCGACCCCCAAGGGCATCTGCCGTCACGACATGTGCCCCTCAGGAGCCTTCCCCCAGCCTTGCAGCAGCCACTGGCCTCACTTTGAGGAGGAGCAGCAGGGCGTCCAGGGGCCGGCAAAGTTTGCAGAGGGCATCGCCCTCGCGGGACACAAAGTAGAGGGTGTGTCCAAATGTTGTGTTTTTTGGAATGGTTGTTTTTTGAAGGCCGAGGATGAGGCCATTTTTGTTTACATCTTTTGTTAATCCTCCCCAGGTTGTGGGAGTGAGTCATGTATGTGAGTGTTTTTTGGGGGTTTCGTGTGTTCTTGGTTTTCATGTGGGAAGGGCCCTGAGTTTGTACAATAAACCATTTTATTTATTCACATTGTCCATGTTTGATCTTTGAAGTGTTTGTTGCCTTAACCGGCTGAGGGCTTGCGGAGCGGCTGCAATCATGTTCTTTCATTGGCACAAGCCATTCCCTGACAGGGGGCCTAGAAGTGACGTTCAATAAGCCACCGACGGGCGGCCCTTGGACCTTCTGCCTCCCTCCTGGGCTGGTACTCCTCATCCTCCTGCTCCTCATGCTCCTCCTGCTCCTCCTCCTGAGGTGGTGGTCCAACGTGAGGTGGCAGTGCCTGAGTCCTGCGGATAGCCAGGTTGTGCAGCATGCAGCAAACGACGACGAATTAGGAGACTCGCTCCTGCGAATACTGGAGGGCTCCCCCGGAGCGATCCAGACAGCGGAACCGTTGCTTCAGGACGCCGACTGTTTGTTCGATGAGGTTCCTGGTCGCTTGATGGCTCTCGTTGTATGCCTCTTCAGCAGGGGTCGTGGGCGCGCGGAGCGGGGTCATGAGCCAGGTACACAAAGGATAGCCTTTGTCCCCGATAAGCCATCCTCTTGGGTGAGGCTGTGCCTGGAAGATGTCAGCCACAGTAGTCTGTCGCAGGATAAAGGCATCGTGGCTGCTGCCTGGAAAGCGGGCATTGACAGCTAGGATGCGCTGCCTGTGGTCACACACCAGCTGTACGTTGAGGGAATGGTAGCCCTTCCGGTTGCGGTAATCCTCGGGATGGTCCAGAGGTGCCCGCAAAGCCACATGCGTGCAGTCAATGGCGCCCTGCACCATGGGGAAGTCCGCAATTCTTGCAAATCCCACTGCACGCTGCTGCTGCCTCTCCAGGGTCATGGGGAAGGAGATGAATTGGCGTCTCCTTCTGAAAAGGGCATTGGTGACCTGGTGGATGCAGCAATGCACGGCAAACTGGGATATGTTAGCAATGTCCCCAGCAGCTGATTGGAAGGAGCCGGTGGCATAGAAGTTCAGAGCCACCGTCACCTTCACTTCCACCGACAGAGACGTCCTGCACCTCAGCTGTGGACGCAGATCTCTGTGAAGCAGCTGGCAGATCTCTGCAACCACCTCCCTTCTGAATCGCAGCCTCCTAACACATTGCGCGCCAGTCATGTTGAGATACGAGACCTGCTGGCGGTATTGCCTGAGTGGGTAAGGCCCATGTTGCTGACGCCTGTTGCCCCCTCTGCGTCTAGCCAGGGCTGCCCCTCTCACACAGCGTCTGCGAGCCCTTCCGACATAATCCTGAAACTCAGCATTGGCACCCCATGCAGCCACCATAATATGCTGGCAAACAATGAGATATCAGTGAAGGCGAATTGCAAAGCTCTGGCCTGAAGCCAAAAATACCTGTCCTAGTGTTGGGCCAAAGCAGTAAGCTCCCTTCCTTGTTTTTTTTCAAAAAATCCGTTGCACAAGAGTGATTGCTGCAAAATGGCTGCACTTTATAGTGCAGGGTAAGTGCCCTTTAATTTGCGCTCCCCGCGGCCCGCTTCGGCTGTGCACCGTTCCACTCCACAGTCGTTAGGGGCGCCCGGCGCTCAATGGGCCGGCGCGACTGAAGTTCCGGTTTGGGGCGCACAAAGGGCGTTGCACGAGGAAATGACGCGTGCAAAGACTTTGCGCCGGCGCTAAATGTCTACTGAAGTTGGGGCGAGGTCGCGCTGCGCCCGGGCGCTAAGCGCCTAGCGCTCGAGATCTACTCCTCCTAAGGCGCTAACGGCTGGTGCAGCCAACTGAATTTCTAGGCCAGAGTGTCTGGGACACATTAATGATTAACCTGCGTGGGGACTTTGCTGTCAGAGAAGGAAAACGACAAAGTCCAAAGTGCCGTTTGCCCCACTCAGTGTGACCTTGAAATATTGTGTCCAGGCTGATGATCTGTTCTCACCATACGATCCTTCCCCCCACATTGACCTTTCTGAGCTCCAGCCAGGTGGTTCTAAATACCCAGGTGCCAAAGACAAAAATCTACATTTTCCCAGCCCTGAGGAGACGGGTTTGGAGGCGGGACAGTTGACAAAATGTTAAAAACTGAGGGCAGTTTCAGAACCCGCATCCGTGCTCAGGAGGCTGGATGAAGAAATTCACCCCTTCCCACAAACAGAGCAGGTGAACGGCCTCTCCCAGTGTGAACCCGCTGGTGTGTCAGCAGGCTGGATGAAGAAATTCACCCCTTCCCACAAACAGAGCAGGTGAACGGCCTCTCCCAGTGTGAACCCGCTGGTGTGTCAGCAGGCTGGATGGCTGAATGAATCCTTTCCCACACACGGAGCAGTGGGAGGCATTCAAGGAGGAGATCCGGACAGTTCAGAGCAAATATGTGCATTTAATATGTAGGGTAAAGAAAAAAAGGGAGTCGTTTGACAGAAACCGAGAGCTAAATACTGCAGGATCTTTAGCGGAGTACAGAAAGTGCAGGGGTGCAATGAAAAAAGATGTTAGGAAAGCAAAGGGAGAGCATGAGAAATTCTTGGCAAGACAAATCAAGGATAACCCAAAGGTGTTTTATAAATATATTAAGAGTAAGAGGATAACTAAAGAAAGTATAGCGCCTATTAGAGATCAACAGGGTACTCATTCTGTGGAGGCGGGAGGTGTCGGTAGGTTTCTTAATGATTAGTTTGCGTCTGTTTTCACAACGGAGAGTGGCGATGCAGACATTGCTATCACGGAGGAGGAGTGTGAAATGTTAGATAAAATAAATATACTGAGAGAGGAGATATTAAGGGGTTTAGCAGCTTTAAAAGTGTATAAATCCTCAGGCCCAGATGAAATGCATTCCAGGCTGTTAAGCGAAACAAAAGAGGAAATTGCAGAGCCCCTGACCATCATTTTCTAATCCACTCTGGCTTCAGTTGTGGTGCCGGAGGACTGGAGGACTGCTAATGTGGTACCCTTGTTTAAAAAGAGAGAAAAGGATAGACCGAGTAATTATAGGTCAGTCACCTAACCTCGGTGGTGGGAAAGTTCTTGGAAAGAATTCTGAAGGACAGGAAACATCTTCATTTAGAATGCCACCGATTAATCAAGAATAGTCTACAGGGAGTTATTAAGGGATGGTCGTATCTGACAAACTTGATTGAATTTTTTGAGGTGGTAACAAGGAGGGTAGATGAGGGTGGTGCGTTTGATATAGTGCATATGGCTTTTGATAAGCTTCCACATGGCTGACTGGTCACAAAGTTAAAAGGCCATAGGATCCAGTGCAAAATGTCAATTTGAATTCGAAGCTGAGTCGGAGGCACGAGGTAGGTTGTAATGGTTGATCGGTGTTGTTGTGACTGGAAGGCTGTTTCCAGTGGGGTTCCGCAGGGCTCAGTACTAGGTCCCTTGCTTTTTGTGGTATACATCAATGGTCTAGACTTGAATATAAGGGTTATGGTTAAGAAGTTTGCTGATGATACTAAAATCAGCTGTACGCTTGAAACTGAAGAAGGAAGCTGTAGACTGCAGGAACATATCAATAAATTGGTCAGACCGGCAAAACATTGGCAATTGGAATTCAATCCGGGGATGTGTGAGGTAATCTAGTTGGGGAGGGCTAACAAGGAAAGGCAATACACTTTAAATGGTAGGACACTGAGTAGTGCAGAGGAACAATGGAACCTTGGAGTGCATGTCCACAGATTCCTGAAGGTAGCAGGCCAGGTAGATAAGGTGCTTGAGAAGGGATACGGAATGCTTGCCTTTATTAGCCGTGGCATAGAATAAAATAGCAGGGGGGGATATCCTTCAACTGTATGAAACACTAGTTAGGCCTCAGCTAGAGTACTGCGTGCAGTTCTGGTCACCACATTACAGGACAGATGTGATTGCACTAGAGAGGGCATGGAAGAGATTTACAAGGATGTTGCCGTGAGTAGAGAATCTTAGCTATGAGGAAAGACTGGATCGGCTGGGTTTGTTTTCTGTTAAACAGAGGAGGTTGAGGCGAGACCTTATTGAGGTGTATAAACTCATAAGGAGCCTAGATAAAGTGGATGGAAGGGACCTATATCCCTCAGCACAGCGGTCAGAACCTGGGGGCACTGATTTAAAGGAATTGGTGGAAGGGTTAGAGGGAATTTGAGAGGTAATGCCTTCACCCAGACGGTTGTAGGGGTCTGGAACTCACTGCCTGATAGGGTGGTAGAGGCAGGAACCATAACCACATTTAAAAAGTACTTGGATGTACACTAGGGATGTTGTAACCTGCACAGCTGCTGATGTTATGCCCAGTGCCAGCATCGGGCGCTCGCAGGGCAGGTACAGGACTAGTTAGATAAGAGGCTCCCAGTAATTTCTGATTTTCCTTATTTTTTAGATTGCGTACTATGGAGCTTCATCCTAAATCCTGGAATTCTTTGCTGCTGTCGGCCTCCATTGTGACCCTCACTACAATCCTGCCGACTTTATCTGTGATTATCTCAAATTTCTGACCAGCCTTGAGATGGTACGATATGCCCCTAGATCGAAATGTATCTTCAACTTCCTCACCTTGACGTCGATCGTGGTCCAATTACCTCAACTAGGCTTGTAGTCTCTGCAATATCGAAGATTAAGAGGTTGATTTGATGAAGATAGGAGCAGGAGGAGGCAGTTCAGACCCATCGAGCCTTTTCCGTCATTCAATGAGGTCATGGCTGATCGGTATCCCAATTGAGAACCATGGGCCTTTGCTCCATATCCCTTAATAACTTTGGTTTGCAAAAATCTACCAATCTCGGACGTAACATTAACAATTGACCTAGCATCAATTGCAGTTTGTGGAAGAGAGCTCCAAACTTCTACCACCCTTTGCGTGTTGAAGTGTTTCCTAACTTCATTACTTGAAGATCTGGATCCAACCTTTAGGCTATGTCCCCTACCTCTAGACTCCCCTCCCGCTGACAACCAGCGTAGATGTACCAGAATGACACTTGGACTCCCAGGGTTAAAATACGAGAAGAGATTACACAAACCAGGATTGTAATCCCTGGAATTTCTCTCCATCTATCCTATCAGATCCCCTTAATATCTTGAAAACATCGAACAAGTCACCCCTTAACCTTGTAAATTCCAGGGTATATAAAACTTGTGTGTGTAATCTCCCCATGTAACTTAACCTTTGGATTCCAGATATCATTCTGGTAAATCTACGCTGCACTACCTCCAGGGTAAATATATCCTTCCTACGATGTGAAACATAGAAATATAGAAGATAGGAGCAGGAGTAGGCCATTCGGCCCCTCGAGCCTGTTCCGCCATTCAACGAGATCATGGCTGAACATTCAAATTCAGTACCCTGTCCCTGATTTCTCCACATACCCCTTCATCCTTTTAGCATTAAGAAATATATCTAACTCCTTCTTGAATATATTTAATGAATTGGCTTCAACTGTCTTGTGTGGAAGGGAATTCCACAGGTTCACCACTCTCTGGGCGAAGAAATTTCTCCTCATCTCTGTCCTAACTGGCTCATCCCTTATCCTTAGACTGTGACCCCTGGTTCTTGAAACCCTGCCATCAGGAACATCCTTCCTGCATCTAGTCTGTCTAGTCCTGTTAGAACTTTATGTTTCAATGAGATCACCTCTCATTCTTCTAAACTCCAGCGAATATAAGTCTAATCGACCCATTCTCTCCTCATAAGTCATTCCTGCCAGCCCAGGTATCAGTCTGGTGAATCTTCGCTGCACTTTCTCCATGGCAAGAACATGCTGCCTCAGATAGGTTGATCAAAACTGCACACAATACTCAAGGTGTGGTCTCACCAAAGCCCTGTACAACTGCAGCAAGACATCCTCGCTCCTGCACTGGAATCACCTCGCTATGAAGGCCAACATTCCATTTGCCTTGTTAACAGCCTGCTGCATCTGCATGCTTACCTTCAGCGACAGGTGCACAAGGACACCCAGGTCTCGTTGCACTTCCCCATTTCCCAATCTATTGCCGTTCAGATAGTCATCTGTCTTCCTGTTTTTGCAACCGAAGTGGATAACCTCGTATTTATCCACATTATACTGCATTTGCTATGCATCTACCAATCACCTAACCTGCCCAAACCATACTGGAGTTTCTCTACATCCTCCTCACAGCACACACACCCACTCAGCTTTGTGTCATCTGCAAAATTGGAGATATTACATCTAGTATTCGCTCGCCTAGATCATTTATATATATTGTGATTAGTTGGAGTCCTAGCAGCGATCACTACGATGCCCCACTCGTCACTGCCAGCCACTCGGAAGAAGATCAGTTTCTCCAACACTTTGCTTCCTATCTGCCAAACCGTTCTCGAACCAACACAGTATCTTATCCCCAATCCCGTGTGCATGAACTTTGCACGCTAATCTCTTATGCAGGAGCTTACTGAAAGCCTTCTGAAAGTCCAAATACACCACACCACTGGCTCACCCTTATCTATTCTACCAGTTACATCCTCAAAAACTTGCTGTAGATTATTCAAGCATGCTTTAACTTTTGCAAATCCATGTTGACTTTGTCCGATCCTGTCAGTATTTTCCAAGTGCTCTGCTATTACATCTTTTATAATGGACTCTAGCATTTTCCCCACTATCGATGTCAGGCTTACCGGTCTAGAATTCCCCATTTTCTCTCTTCCACCGTTTTTAAAGAGTGGGGATAGATTAGCTATCCTCCCGTCCATGGGAACTGTTTCAGAGTCTATATAATTTTGGAAGATGACCAGCAATGCATCTACTATTTCTAGGGCCACTTCCTTAATTACCCTTGGATGCAGATTATCAGTCCTGGGGACTTATTGGCCTTCAATCCCGTCAATTTCCCTAAATCCATTTCCCTACAAATACTTGTTTCATTCAATTCCTCCCTCTCATTAGACCCTATGTTCCCCGACATCTCTGGTAGGTTATTTGTCTCCTCCTTTGTGAAGACAGAACCAAAGTATGTAATTAATTGTTCTGCCATAACTTTGTTCCCCATTATAAATTCCCCTGATTCTGACTGCAAGGGACCTACTCTTGACTTCTCCAATCTTTTTATCTTCACATATCTATAGAAGCTTTTACAGTCAGTTTTTATGTTCGCTGAGAGCTTACTCTGATACTGTATTTTCCCCCTCTTAAGTAATCCCTTTGTCCACCTTTGCTGAATCGTAAGCTGCACCCAATCCTCAGGCTGGTTGCTCTTTCTGACCAATTGATTAGTCCTCTCCTTGGATCTTATGCTATCCCTAATTTCCCTTGTTAGCCACGGTTGTGTCACCATTTTAATATTTTTATTTCAAACAGGGATGAGCAAAATCTGTAGTTTATCCATGCGATCATTAAATGTTTGCCATTGCCTATCCACCGTTAACCCTTTAAGTAACGTTCCCCAAACAATCCTAGCCAACTCGCACCTCATACCATCGTAGTTTCCTTTATTTACATGCAGGACCCTAGTCTCTGAGACAAATACTTCACTCTCCACCTTAATGAAGAATTCAATCATATTATGATCGCTCCACACCGAGGGGCCTCGGACAACAATTAATCCTTTCTCGTTACATAATACCCAGTCTAAGATTGCCTGATCTCTAGTTGGTTCCTCGACATATTGGTCCAGGAAACGATCCCGTACACACTCTAGGAATTCCACCTCCACTTTATTGTTACTAAATTGTTTAGCCCAATCTATATTTAGATTAAAGTCACCCATGATAACTGCTGTGTGCTTATTGCATGTGTCTCTAATTTCCCATTTAATGCCATCCCCAACCTCAGCATTACTGTTTGGTGGTCTGTATACAGCTCCTACTAACGTTTTCTGCCCCTTGGAATTTCTCTGCTCTACCCATACAGATTCCACATCATCAGAGCTAATATCCCTCCTTTCTATTGTGTTAATCTCTTCTTTAACCAGCAATGCTACCCCACCATCTTTTCCTTTTTGCCTGTCCTTCCTGAATATTGCATAACCCTGGATGTTGAATTCCCAGCCTTGGTAACCCTGGAGCCATGTCTCCGTTATCCCAATTATATCATATCCGTTTACATCTACTTGCACAGCTAATTCGTCCGCCATATTACAAATTCTCCTCTCATTAAGACACAAAGCCTTCAGGCTTGATTTTTTTAACACTCTCAGACCTTTTAAAATTATTGATTACTGTGGCCATGTTTGATTTACACCCTTGATTGCTCTGACTTCCACTTTTGCTTTTCTCTTTCCTGTCTTTTGCTTCAATCCTTGCTTCCCTTTCCTCTGTCTCCCTGCACAGTTTCCCAAACCCCTGCCATTTTAGTTTAATCCCTCCCCAAGAGCCTCAGCAAACATTCCCCCTAGGACATCGGTCCCGGTCCTGCCCAGGTGCAAACCATCCAGTATGTACTGGTCCCACCTCCCCCAGAACCGGTACCAATGTCCCAGGAGTTGGAATCCCTCCCCCTTGCTGCATTCCTCTAGCCAAGTATTCATCTGAAATATCCTTCTCTTTCTACTCTGACTAGCACTTGGCACTGGTAGCAATTCTGATATTATTATCTTTGAGGCCCTATTTTTTAATTTACCTCCTAACTCCCTATATTCAGCTTTTAGGACCTCATCCCGTTTTTACCTATACCGTTGGTACCTATATGCACAACAACAACTGGCTGTTCACCCTTCTCCTCCAGAATGCCCTGGAGCCGCTCCAAGACATCATTGACCCTTGCACCAGGGAGGCAACATACCATCCTGGAGTCACGTTTGTGGCCGCAGAAACGGCTATCGATTACCCTTACAATAGAATCCCAAATCATTATAGCTCTCGCTCTCTTTTTCCTCCCGTCCCGTGCAGCAGAACCACCCATGGTGCCAGTAATTTGGTTGCTGCTGCCTTCCCCGATAAGCCATCCTCCCCAACAATATCCAAAGTGGTATATCTGTTTGAGAGGGGGATGGCCACAGGGGACCCCTGCACTACCTGCCTGTGCCTACTATTCAACTGGCGGTCATTAATTCACTTCCTGCCTGTGCAGCCTTTACCTGCGGTGTGACCATCTGATTAAACATGATATGCATGACGTCCTCAGCATCGCGTGTGTATCCATTCGCATCTCCAGTGCCGCAATGTGGTCTGCCAGTAGGTGCAGCTGGATACTCTTCCCGCACACATGGTCGTCAGGGACACAGGAAGTGCCCCTGAATTGCCACATAGTGCAAGAGGAGCATGTCACGGGGCTGAGCTTTGCTGCCATTACTTACCCTTTAATTATTTTAAATTAAATCAATACCAACAATTATACTAGAATTAAATGATATACTCAATGGCCCTTGTTTCCTAGTACTCCCCACTACACAACAGAGATGTTAGAAACTATGAACACAGAATTAAGACACTCTAAACATTATAACCTATGACCCTTTACTGTAAACTTTAAAGTATTATAGGTACTCACCCAGTCAGCCGCTTCCTCCTGCCTGCGTCACATTTTGAATCGTGACCTGGCTCTGGAACGCTGCTGCTGGTCTGCGAGATTGGTAAACCTCTGAAAAAGAGCCCGCGAAAGTGAGTTTAAATACTCAGAGTCTCCGCTCTCACCGCTCCCGACAATGGCCTGTGAAAAACGCCCGCGAAAATGAGTTTAGATACTCACTGTCTCTCCGCTCTGACCACTCCCGACAATAGCCTGTGAAAAAAAGCCTGCGATAGTGTGTTTAAGTACACACTGACTCTCCACTCTCACCTCTCCCGACAATGGCCTGTGAAAAAACGCCTGGGAAAGTGTGTTTAAATACTCACCGAACCACTTCTCTCACCGCTCCCGCCACTGGCCCATTTTAAAGAGGGAGTCTCTACATCAGGACGCCTTTTAAAGATGGAGTCTCTCCATCAGGGACCACTTGTAAAGAGGGAATCTCTCCATCAGGGACACTGTTTAAAGTGGGTGTATCTCCATCAGGGACCCTTTTAAAAGAGGGAGTCTCTCCATCAGGGACCCCCTTTAAAGAGGGAGTCTCTCCGTCAGGGATCCCTTTTATTGAGGCGGTGTCTCCATCAGGGATACGTTATAAAGAGGGGGTCTTCATCAGGGTCCCCTTTTAATGAGGCAGTCTCTCAATCAGGGACCCTTATTCAAGAGGGAATCTCTCCATCAGGGACCCTGCTTGAAGAGGAAGTCTAACCATCAGGGACACCTTTTAAAGAGGGAGTGTCTCCTCAGGGAGTCTCTCCATCAAGCTCCCCTATTAAAGAGGGAGTCTTTCCACCAGGGACCCCATTTAAAGAGAGAGTCTCTCCGTCAGGGGTCCCTTTTAATGAAGGAACCTCTCTGTTCGGAACCCCTTTAAAAGAGGTGTCTCTCCATAAGGTACCCCTTTTAAGCAGTGATTTTGTCCCTCAGGGACCCCTTTTAAAGAGGTAGCCCCTCCGTAGCGGAATTCTTTAAAAGATGGAGGCCTAGAAATTCCCTTGGGTTTGCGCACATTTAGGGGCGCAAGAGTGGGTTGCGCCGGAAGTTGCGTCGCCGCTGAAATTAGGTGGGCCTTTAAATCGGCGTAAGCCGGTAGCGCTGCGCCGGCACCGATGACGTCATCGGTGTGCGCAGCGCCCCGGTACCGCCCGAAACCACGCCGATCCCCATCTTCAGTAGCGGCCGCCTCTTCCCTGGCGGCCGCTAACAACGTTATGAAAACCTGGCCGTGCTGCAGCCTTAGAGGCGCTATTTAAAGCGGAGGTGCGGCCGGCCGCTTTTTCGGCGGCCACCTGCCCGCACCTCCTTCCCCGGCCTCCTCCACCCCCCCCCCCGCGGCATTGCCGGCTGGTTTCCGTGGAGCCCAGCACTTTGCCGTTGTGCCGGGCTCTTTTGCCGGCACTTTCAACGGGGCTCCGGCCGTTGCAGGCACCTCCCCCTTAAGAGAAGGGGGAGGCCTGCAGTACAGCAGCCTGCCGCTCCGCATCGGGTGGCGTAGCGGGACCAGGAGCGCTGAAATTTACTTTCAGCGCCCCAAGCGGGGCGGGCACACCCTGTACCAGCGCCCGCTTCCGCTTTGGGGCGCTGAAAGTGAATTTGGGGCGGGCACAACTGGCTCGGCGGCGGGCGCTAAATTTCCGGCGCAAACGTGCTGGCGGGGCGTCACCGAATTTATAGGCCTTCATGTTTAAACAGGGTCCCTGACAGAGAGGCTCCGGCCTATAAATTCGGTGACGCCCCGCCAGCACGTTTGCGCCGGAAATTTAGCGCCCGCCGCCGAGCCAGTTGTGCCCGCCCCAAATTCACTTTCAGCGCCCCAAAGCGGAAGCGGGCGCTGGTACAGGGTGTGCCCGCCCCGCTTGGGGCGCTGAAAGTGAATTTCAGCGCTCCCGGTCCCGCTACGCCACCCGATGCGGAGCGGCAGGCTGCTGTACTGCAGGCCTCCCCCTTCTCTTAAGGGGGAGGTGCCTGCAACGGCCGGAGCCCCGTTGAAAGTGCCGGCAAAAGAGCCCGGCACAACGGCAAAGTGCTGGGCTCCACGGAAACCAGCCGGCAATGCCGCGGGGGGGGGGTGGAGGAGGCCGGGGAAGGAGGTGCGGGCAGGCGGCCGCCGAAAAAGCGGCCGGCCGCACCTCCGCTTTAAATAGCGCCTCTAAGGCTGCAGCACGGCCAGGTTTTCAAAACGTTGTTAGCGGCCGCCAGGGAAGAGGCGGCCGCTACTGAAGATGGGGATCGGCGTGGTTTCGGGCAGTACCGGGGCGCTGCGCACACCGATGATGTCATCGGTGCCGGTGCAGCACTACCGGCTTACGCCGATTTAAAGGCCCACCTAATTTCAGCGGCGACGCAACTTCCGGCGCAACCCACTCTTGCGCCCCTAAATGGGCGCAAACCCAAGGGAATTTCTAGGCCAAAGTCTCTCTGTAAGGGGCTCCTTTAAAGCTGGATTCACTCCATCAGGGATCCCTTTTAAAGAGGTAGCCTTTCCGTAGCGGAATTCTTTAAAAGATGGAGCCTCTCTGTCAGGGACCCTGTTTAAACATGAAGGCCTAGAAATTCAGTCTGGACACTTTTGGGGCGCTAAAGTCGGGCGCTCGCTAAAGTTAGCGGCCACCGGAAAGTGTAGGCCACATCGCCGAAATTCAGTAGAGTTGGCCTTAAGTTTGGCCGAGCGCTGAAACCGGCGTTGAAATGCTGTGTTCTGGCGCTAAGCCGGCGATGCGGCCTAATAACGCCGAAGCCGGGCGCAGCGCAGGTGCGGTCATGTTTTGATTGACAGCAGACACCCTGACGCCGGCCAGCTCTTAAAGGGGGAAGGGTCAACTTTGACTGCTGCCACGCCCTGCATACTGGAGCCCTGCAGCTAGGCCTCAGCACTACTGGTGGGCCAAAATAGCGCCTGGAGCAATGGAGAGGGCCCGTGAGCGAGCGCAGCGCTTTTCAGAGCATGCTCTGAGTGTGCTCATTCATGGTGTGGAGAAGAGAAGAGAGATCCTGTGCCCGGACAGTGGCAGGAAGGCTCCCAGGAGCCAGTACAGGAGAGCCTGGGGCAAAATCGCCCGCAGGGTGTCATCCACCTGTGATGTCCCCAGGAGTGCGGACCAATGCCGCAAGAAGTTCAACGACCTCACTCGGATGGTGAAGGTGAGTACCCTTTCCAGTGTCCCCCTCATCCTTGCATGTGCACCTCACATTATGGGCAAAGGGACCTCAAATGCCTAATGGCCAGCCCTCCTCCCGCAGCAATGGCACTGGCATGATCATCAATAGCACTTTCTGCACTTAACACACTGGCCAAGCTATTCGACCATGGGAGGCAGTGCACACAGCAACAGGCCACCACACTGGCCAAGCTATTCGACCATGGGAGGCAGTGCACACAGCAACAGGGCACCACACTGGCCAAGCTATTCCACCATGGGAGGCAGTGCACACAGCGACAGGGCACCACACTGTACTTAGAGGCCGTCCTTTCTCTTGCAGGCCAAGCTGGCGAGCAATGTAAGGAGCCAGGCTGTCACTGCTGGAGGCCGACCCGAGTACCAGGCGCTCACTGATCTGGAGGAGAGCGTGGCACGACTCATGCGTGGCCGGGTGACTGGCCCTGTCGCGATCGGCGAGGCGGACCCTGTACTGGTACCCACTGGTAAGGACATGACCGGTTGCACCTCTCTCGTTGCCCTCGCGCTTCAGATCTACATCCTTTCCCACTGACCGACAAATGCGCATAATGCACCACTCAGGCCTCCCTCGCTGACGGCCTGTCCTCACTCTAAAGCTACTCTTGTGCCTTCCTGCTTTCAGCTGGTGAGGAGGAGGTGGTCCCTGAAGAGCAGAGAGCCAGGCCCTTGGAGGAGGAGGACGTCGAGGACCAGGAGGAAGGCGGCACATCGGGGGAACCCTCCTCCGCGCCAGGGGATGGCAATGGAGGGGAGACGTCTGGCCTGCAGGAGAGCCAGGGGGAGGTGTTGGAGGGGAGGGCCGAAGCTGGTCCCAGTAGGGTGGACGCACGCGGGAAGGCTCCGGCAGCACGCCAGCCTTCTCCCCAGAGGGGGGAGGTGTTGGAGGGGAGGGCCGAAGCTGGTCCCAGTAGGGTGGACGCACGCGGGAAGGGTCCGGCAGCACGCCAGCCTTCTCCCCAGAGGGGGGAGGTATTGGAGGGGAGGGCAGAACCTGGCCCAAGTGGGGTCGACGCACGCGGGAAGGGTCGGCCAGCTCGGCGGCCTTCTCCCCGGAGGGAGAGTCCGCCCTCCAGTCCGGACACGGTCCTTGCCCAGGAGGTGCGCGTCCTCGATGAGATGTCGGTGGCGTCTGAGCGGCGCCACCAAGAGTTCATGGGGGTGGTCGAACAGATGCCTCACACCATTGAGTCCCTGGCTCAGAGTGTGGTGGCTTTCGGGGAATCACAGGCCAGGGGGTTCGAACAACTCACGGCAGCGCACGACAGGGGTGTCCAGCAACTGGCGGCAGCGCAGGACAGGGGTGTGCAGCAACTCGCGGCAGCGCAGGACGCGGGTGTGCAGCAACTGGCGGCAGCGCAGGACGCGACTCGCGAGATGAGTGGTGCCGTCCACACACTGGCAGAGCTGATGCGGGCACATACCAGGGCAGTTCGGGCACTCACTTCTGCCACACTCGCTGTGGCACGGAGGCATCGCCATGGCACCCGCCGCCCTGCTGCAGCACAGCGGTCTGGCCTCCCCCAGATTGCAGCGCTTGCTACACTGCCAGCCCGGCCGAGTGCCAGTGTCTCTGGCGAGCAGCGCGCACCTGCCATCAGCCAGCTTGCCCCCAATGGTGCTGCCGACACTGCCACTCCCCCAGCCAAGGTGCGACGACCTGCTGCTAAGACTGATGCTGCCCAACCACAGCTGCAGCAGTCAGCAGCCGGCCCCTCCCGGGCCAGGCCTCGTCTAGGCCGACCCCCAAGGGCATCTGCTGACACGCTTTGTGGCCCTCATGAGCCTTCCCCCAGCCTCGCCACACCCGCAGGGCCCAGGTTGAGGCGGAGCAGCAGGTCGGCCAGGGGCCGGAGAAGCCTGTCTAAGGACTCGCCCTCTCGGCACACCCATTAGAGTGTGGTGAGAGCGGTTTCTTTTATATTGGGGGGCTTGTGTTGTGGGGGGCATTATTTTGTTAAGGCCGAGGATCAAGGCATTTTTTGTTTTCATGGGGGTGTCTCTGTTGTGGGGGGGGGCTTATTTTTGTAAGGCCGCTGTTGAAGGCCTTTTGGATGGGCAAGTTTTGTTAGTCCTCCCCAGGTTTTGGGAGTGACAGATGTTTTTGACTGTTTTTTGGGGGTCTTGTCTGTTTTTCTGTTTCATGTGGGAAGGGCCCTGAGTTTGTGAAATAAAGCTTTTGATTTATTCAGCATGTCCAGGTGTCATGTTTGAAGTGGCTGTTGCGTTAACCGGCTGAGGGCTTGCGGAGCGGCTGCCTCAGGTGCGTTCATTGCCACAGGCCATTTCCTGACAGGGGGCCTAGAAGTGTCGATCAATAAGCCCCCGGCGGACGGCCCTTGGCCCTTGTCGCTCCCTCCTGGGCTGGTCCTCCTCCTCCTCCTCCTCCTCCTCCTCCTGCTCGTCCTCCTGAGGTGGTGGTGCAATGTCAGGTGGCAGTGCCTGAGTCCTGCGGATAGCCAGGTTGTGCAGCATGCAGCACACGACGACGAACTGGGAGACTCTATACGGCGAATACTGAAGAGATCCTCCGGAACGATCCAGGCAGCGGAACCGTTGCTTGAGGACGCCTATCGTTTGCTCGATGATGTTCCTTGTGGCTTGATGGCTTTCGTTGTATGCCTCCTCCGCTGGGGTCCTGGGCGCGCGGAGCGGGGTCATGAGCCATGTACACAAAGGGTAGCCCTTGTCCCCGATAAGCCATCCCCTTGGTGGAGGCTGTGCCTCGAACATGTCAGCCACAGTAGTCTGGCGCAGGATAAATGCATCGTGGCTGCTTCCTGGGAAGCGGGCATTGACAGCTAGGACGCGCTGCCTGTGGTCACACACCAGCTGTACATTTAGGGAATGGTAGCCCTTCTGGTTGCGGTAATCCTCGGCATTGTGGACAGGTGCCTGCATAGCCACATGCGTGCAGTCAATGGCGCCCTGCACCATGGGGAAGCCCGTGATCCTGCCAAATCCGACTGCACGCTGCTCCTCCCTCTGTCGGGTCATGGGGAAGGAGATGAATTGGTGTCTCCTCGCGTAAAGTGCATCGGTGACCTGCCGGATGCAGCGATGCGCGGCGAACTGGGAGATGTTCGCTATGTCCGCAGCAGCGGCTTGGAAGGAGCCGCTTGCATAAAAGTTCAGAGCCACCGTGACCTTCACTTCCACCGAGAGAGACGTCCTGCACATCAGCTGTGGACGCAGATCTGTGTGAAGCAGCTGGCAGATCTCTGCAACCACCTCCCTTCTGAAGCGCAGCCTCTTCACACAATGCGCCGCAGTCATGGTGAGATAGGACACCTGCTGCCGGTATTGCCTGAGTGGGTAAGGCCTACGTTGCCGACGCCTGATGGCCCCTCTGCGTCTAGGCATGGCTGGCCCTCTCTCACAGCGTCTGCGAGCCCTTCGCACATAATGCTGCAACTGAGGGTTGGCCCCCCATACAGCCCCCATAATAAAGTTGAGAACAGATAAATCACAATGAATCAAATGTCAAAGCACTGGCCAGAAGCCAAAAATACCTCTCCTATGTTGTCCCAAATCTGTAACCTCTGTCCCTTGGTCTCTGTCCAGAAATCCAAAGCAGTAAAGTCATTGCAGCAAAATGGCTGGGCTTTATAGGTCAGTGTAAGTGCCCTTTAATTTGCGCTCCCCGAGGCCCACAGGGCCTCCTTTGCGTTCCACCTCACAGTTCTTAGCAGCGCCACGCCCATATTGGGCGGGCGCCACTGAATTTCCGGTTTGGGGCGCACAAACAGCGTTGCGCGACGATATGACGTCATAAGCTGCGAGCGCACCTGAGCGGGCGCAAACACTTTGCGCCGGCGCTAAATGTCAACTGAATTTGGGCGTCGGCGCAGATCGGACTGCGTTCAGGCGCTAAGTGTCTAGCGCCGGAAATATAGCCCTTTTATGGCGTTAGCAGCTGGCGCAACCCACTGAATTTCTAGGCCGAAGTCTCTCTGTAAGGGACTCCTTTAAAGCTGGATTCACTCCATCAGGGATCCCTTTTATGGAGGGAGACTCTCTGTCAGAGACCCCTATTAAAGAGGGATCTCTCTGTCGGGGACTACATTTAAATAGGAAGTATATCCTCAGAGAACGCATTTAAAGGTGGCGCCTCTCCATCAGAGACACCTTTAAAAGAGGAAGACTCTCCATCAGGGGCCCTTTATTTGAATATATGAACAAAAGAAATCGGAGCTGGAGTAGGCTATTCGGACCTTCAAGCCTGCTCCGCCATTCAAGGAGATCATGGCTGATCTTCTGTCTCAACTCCATTCACTGGCCCTATCTCCATATCCCATGATGCCCTGAAAAGTCAGAAATCTATCGACATCTGTTTTGAATGGACCCAATGACTGAGCCTCCACAGCCCTCTGGGGTAGAGAATTCCAAAGATTCACCACCTTCTGTGTGAATAAATTTCTGCTCATATCTGTTTTGAATGGCCTATCGTTTATCCTGAGGCTGTTGCTCCTGGTTCTAGACACCCCAGCCAAGGGAAACAATCCCCCAGCATCCACCCTATCAAGCCCTGTAATAATTTTATATGCTTCAATGAGATCCCCTCTCATTCTTCTAAACTCAAGAGAATACAGGCCTAGTTTACTCAATCTCTTCTCATACGACAGTCCCGCCATCCATGGAATCTATCAGCAAATTTGGAAATGTTACATGTATTCCCCTCATCCAGATCATTGATATAGATTGTGGAAAGCTGGGGCCCAAGCACCGATCCTAGCGATATCCCACTAGTCTCTGTCTGCCATCCTGTAAAAGACCCGTTTCTCCCTACAATTTGTTTTCTCTTAGTTTACCAATTCTCAATCCATGCTAGTGTAATAGCCCCAATTCCATGTGCCCTAATTTTGTTCATCAACCTCTTGTGCGGGACCTTATCGAAGGCCTTCTCAAAATCCAGATACACCACATCTACCAGTTCCCCTTTGTCTACTCCACTAGGTACATTCTGAAATAACTCCAATAAGATTGTCAAACAGGATTTCCCTTACAATAATCCATGTTGACTCTGCCTAATCTTACTATTAGTTTCTAAGTGCCCAGTTATTACATCCTTTATAATTGAATACAGCATTTTCCCAACTACTGATGTGAGGCTAAAAGGTCTGTATTTCCCTGTTTTCTCGGTTCCTGCTTTCTTAAATAGCGGGGTTACATTTGCTATCCTACAATCTGCACGATCCGTTCCAGAATCTATAGAATTTTGGAAGATGACAACCAATGCGTCCACTATACCAATGGCCACCTCTTTCAAAATCGTAGCATGTAGGTCATCCGGTCCTTGGGATTTGTCGCATTTTAGTCCCACTAATCTTGCTAGTGCTGTTTCTTTAACTTATAAAAAATTCAATATTTTCCTCATTCTCGCCAAACCCTTGGTTTTCTCGTATTTCTGGGAGGTTTCTTGTGTCTTCCTCCGTGAAGACAGAAACAAAGTATTTACTTAATGTCTCTTGCCATTTCCTCATTCCCCATTATAAATTCTCCCATCTCTGACTGTGAAGGACCTACTTTTACCTTCACCAGTGTTTTCCTTTTCACATACCTATCGAAGCTTTTGCAATCTGTTTTTATGGCCTAGAAATTCAGTTGCGTTCGGCAGCCGTTAACGCCATAAGAGGGGTATATTTCCAGCGCTAGGCACTTAGCGCCCGGGCGCAGGCCGATCTGCGCCTACGCCCAAATTCAGTAGACATTTAGCGCCGGCGCAAAGTGTTTGCGCCCGCTCAGCTGCGCGCGCAGCTTATGACGTCATTTCGTCGTGCAACGCTGTTTGTGCGCCCCAAACCGGAAATTCAGTGGCGCCCGCCCAATGTGGGCATGGCGCTGTTAAGAACTGTGAAGTGGAACGCAACAGAGGCCCTGTGGGCCTCGGGGAGCGCAAATTAAAGGGCACTTACACTGACCTATAAAGCCCAGCCATTTTGCTGCAATGACTTTACTGCTTTGGATTTCTGGACAGAGACCAAGGAACAGAGCTTACTGATTTGGGACAACATAGGAGAGGTATTTTTGGCTTCTGGCCAGAGCTTTGACATTTGAATCATTGTGATTTCACTGTTTGCAAGTTTATTATGGGGGCTGTATGGGGTTCCAACCCTCAGTTGCAGCATTATGTGCGAAGGGCTCGCAGACGCTGTGTGAGAGGGCCAGCCATGCCTAGACGCAGAGGGGCCATCAGGCGTCGGCAACGTAGGCCTTACCCACTCAGGCAATACCGGCAGCAGGTGTCCTATCTCACCATGACTGCGGCGCATTGTGTTAAGAGGCTGCGCTTCAGAAGGGAGGTGGTTGCAGAGATCTGCCAGCTGCTTCACAGAGATCTGCGTCCACAGCTGATGTGCAGGACGTCTCTCTCGGTGGAAGTGAAGGTCATGGTGGCTCTGAACTTTTATGCAAGCGGCTCCTTCCAAGCCACTGCTGGGGACATAGTGAACATCTCCCAGTTCGCCGCGCATCGCTGCATCCGGCAGGTCACCGATGCGCTTTTCGCGAGGAGACACCAATTCATCTCCTTCCCCATGACCCTAGAGAGGCAGGAGCAGCGTGCAGTCGGATTTGGCAGGATTGCGGACTTCCCCATGGTGCAGGGCGCCATTGACTGCACACATGTGGCTATGCGGGCACCTATCGACAATGCCGAGGATTACCGCAACCGGAAGGGCTACCATTCCCTCAATGTACAGCTGGTGTGTGACCACAGGCAGCGCATCCTAGCTGTCAATGCCCGCTTTCCAGGAAGCAGCCACGATGCATTTATCCTGCGCCAGACTACTGTGGCTGACATGTTCGAGGCACAGCCTCCACCAAGGGGATGGCTTATTGGGGACAAGGGCTACCCTTTGTGTACATGGCTCATGACCCCGCTCCGCGCACCCAGGACCCCAGCGGAGGAGGCATACAACAAAAGCCATCAAGCCACAAGGAACATCATAGAGCAAACGATTGGCGTCCTCAAGCAATGGTTCCGCTGCCTGGATCGTTCCGGCGGATCTCTACAGTATTCGCCGGATAGAGTCTCCCAGTTCGTCGTCGTGTGCTGCATGCTGCACAACCTGGCTATCCGCAGGACTCAGGCACTGCCCCCTGACGTTGCACCACCACCTCAGGAGGACGAGCAGGAGGACCATGAGGAGGAGGAGGAGGAGGAGGAGCAGTACCAGCCCAGGAGGGAGCCACAAGGTCCAAGGGCCGTCCGCCGGCGGCTTATTGAACGACACTTCTAGGCCCCCTGTCAGGGAATGGCCTGTGGCAATGAACGCACCTGAATGCAGCCGCTCCGCAAGCCCTCAGCCGGTTAACGCAACAACCACTTGAAACATGATACCTGGACATGCTGAATAAATAAAAAGCTTTATTTTACAAACTCAGGGCCCTTCCCACATGAAACAGAAAAACAGACGAGACCCCCAAAAAACAGTCAAAAACATCTGTCACTCCCACAACCTGGGGAGGACTAACAAAACTTGCCCATCCAATTGGCCTTCATCGTCGGCCTTACAAAAATAAGCCCCCCCCTCCACAACACAAACACCCCCATAAAAACAAAAAATGCCTTCATCTTCGGCCTTACCAAAATAAGCCCCCCCAGAACACAAACACCCCCATATAAAAAAAACCGCTATCACCACACTCTACTGGGTGTGCCGAGAGGGCGAGTCCTTATGCAGGCTTCTCCGGCCCCTGCCCGACCTGCTGCTCTGCCTCAACCTGGGCCCTGTGGGTGTGGCAAGGCTGGGGGAAGGCTCATGAAGGCCACAATGCGTGACGGCAGATGCCCTTGGGGGTCGGCCTAGACGAGGCCCGGCCCGGGAGGGGCCGGCTGCTGACTGCTGCAGCTGTGGCTGGCCAGTATCAGTCTCAGCAGCAGCTCGTCGCACCTTGGCTGGGGGAGTGGCAGTGTCGGCTGCACCAATGGGGGCAAGCTGGCTGATGCCAGGCACGCGCTGTTCGCCAAAGACACTGGCACTCGGCCGGGCTGGCAGTGCAGCAAGCGCAGCAATCTGGTGGAGGCCAGACCGCTGTGCTGTAGCAGGGCGGCGGGTGCCCTGGCGATGCCTCCGCGCCACAGCGAGTGTGGCAGAAGTGAGTGCCCGAACTGCCCTGGCATCAGATCTGCCAGTGTCTGGACGGCACCACTCATGGACTCGCGACTCGCGTCCTGCGCTGCCGTGAGTTGTTGGACACCCCTGTCCTGCGCTGCCGCGAGTTGCTGGACACCCCTGTCGTGTGCTGCCGCGAGTTGCTCGACCCCCCTGGCCTGTGATTCCCTGAAAGCGACCACACTATGAGCCAGGGACTCAATGGCCTGAGGCAACTGTCCCACAACCCCCATGAACTCCTTGTGGCGCCGCTCCGACGCCGCGGACATCTCATCAAGGAGGCGCACCTCCTGGGCGAGGACCGTCTCCGGACTGGAGGGTGGACTCTCCCTCTGGGGAGAAGGCCGCCGAGCTGCCCGACCCTTCCCGCGTGCCTCGACCCCACTGGGCCCAGGAACTGCCCTCCCCTGCAACACTTCCCCCCTCTGGGGAGAAGGCCGCCGTGCTGCCCGACCCTTCCCGCGTGCCTCGACACCACTGGGCCCAGGAGCTACACCCCCCTGCAACACTTCCCCCTGCCTCTCCTCCAGGCCAGACGTCTCCCCTCCATTGCCATCCCCTGGCGTGGATGAGGGTTCCCCCGATGTGCCGCCTTCCTCCTGGTCCTCGTCATCCTCCTCCTCCAAGGGCCTGGCACTCTGAGCTTCAGGGACCACCTCCTCCTCACCAGCTGAAAGCAGGAAGGCACAAGAGAAGCTTTAGAGTGAGGACAGGGCGTCAGCGAGGGAGGCATGAGTGGTGGCATTATGCGCATTGGTCGGACAGTGGGAAAGGATGTAGATCTGAAGCGCAAGGGCAACGAGAGAGGTCATGTCCTTACCAGTGGGTCCCAGTACAGGGTCCGCATCTCCAATGGCAACAGGGCCAGTCACCCGGCCACGCATGAGTCGAGCCACGCTCTCCTCCAGCTCACTGAGCGCCTGGTACTGGGGACGGCCTCCCCCGGTGGCGGACTGGCTCCTCAAATTCCGCGCCAGCTTGGCCTGCAAGAGAAAGGACGGCCTCTAAGTACAGTGTGGTGCCCTGTTGCTGTGTGCACTGCCTCCCATGGTCGAATAGCTTGGCCAGTGTGGTGCCCTGTTGCTGTGTGCACTGCCTCCCATGGTCGAATAGCTTGGCCAGTGTGGTGCCCTGTTGCTGTGTGCACTGCCTCCCATGGTCGAATAGCTTGGCCAGTGTGGTGCCCTGTTGCTGTGTGCACTGCCTCCCATGGTCGAATAGCTTGGCCAGTGTGTTAAGTGCAGAAAGTGCTATTGATGGTCATGCCAGTGCCATAGCTGCGGGAGGAGGGCTGCCCATTAAGCCTTTGAGGTCCCTTTGCCCATAATGTGAGGTGCACATGCAAGGATGAGGAGGACACTGGAAAGGGTACTCACCTTCACCATCCGAGTGAGGTCATTGTACTTCTTGCGGCATTGGTCACCAGTCCTGGGGACATCGCTGGTGGATGACACCCTGTGGGCGATTTTCTTCCAGGCTCTCCTGTACTGCCTCCTGGGAGCCTTCTTGCCACTGTCCGGGCACAAGATCTCTCTTTTCTTTTCCAAACCATTAACCAGCACCCTCAAAGCATGCTGGGAGAAGCGCTGCGCTCGTTCACGGGCCTTCTCCATGGCTTCAGGCGCTATTTGGGTCCACCAGCAGTGTTGAGGCCTAGCTGCAGGGCTCCACTATGCAGGGCGTGGCAGCAGTCAAAGTCGACCCTTCCCCCTTTAAGAGCTGGCCGGCGTCAGGGTGTCTGCTGTCAATCAAAACATGACCTCACCTGCACTGCGCCCGGCCTCGGCGTTATCAGTCCGAATTGCCGGCTTAGCGCCTGAAGATAGCAGTGCAACGCCAGTTTCAGCGCTCGCCCAAACTCTTGGCCAAATCTACTGAATTTCGGCGAAGTGGCCTACACTTTCCGGCGGGCGCTAACTTTAGCGACTGCCCGACTTTACCGCCCCAAAAGTGGCCAGACTGAATTTCTAGGCCTATATGTTTCGCTAGTTTTTGCTCATATTCCATTTTCCATTTCTCTATCAATTTCCTGGTCGCCCTTTGCTGATTTCTAAAAATATCCCAATCCTCAGGCTGACCGTTATTTCTGGCAACTTTACAATCTTCCTCCTTTGACTTAATACTAGCTTTAATTTCTTTTGTTAGCCATGGTTTGATCTATTTTCCTTTTGGGTATTTATGCCCTAGAGGAATATATGTTCGGTGCAAACTATGCATTATTTCCTTGAATGTTAGCCAGTATGTCCACATTCATACCTTTTAGTGTAGTCTCCCAGTCTACCATGGCCAAGTTGTCCCTCATACACTTGTAGATTCCACAGTTTAGGTTTAAGAACATAGTTTCAGGCTGGAATACATCACTCTCAATCATAAAGTAAAAATCAATCATATTATGATCACTTGTCCCGAAAGGCCCCTTCACCACAAGATTATTGATTAGCCCGTTCTAACTACACATTAGCAAATCCAGAATAGCCTGTTCTCTGGTTGGTTCCTCCACATATTGATCCAGGGAACCATCTCGCATACATTCCAAGAATTTGTCCTCCACACCATTAGTGGCAAGTTGATTTGGCGAGTCATTATGTAGGTTAAAGTCCTCCATGATTACAGTATTGTCCTTGTTACATACACTTCTAATTTCTAGATTTTTACTGTGCTCCACATTACCACTCCTCTTTGGTGGCCTACACACTGCTCCCATCAATATTTTCCGCCCTTTGCTGATCCCTTAGCTCCACACAAACTGATTTTTAAAGAGGGAGTCTCTCTGTAAGTGACCCCTTTTAATGCTGGCGTCTCTCCGCGTCGGTCCAATTTTACAGAGGGAATCTCTCCGTCAGGGAGCCCTGTTAAAGAGGGAGTCTCACCATCAGTGGCCCCTGTTAAAGAGGGAGTCTCTGAGCCAGGGACCCGTTTTAAAAATGATTCTCTCCATCAGGGACACCTATTAAAGAGGGAGTCTCTCTGTCGGGGACCCCTTTTAAAGATGGTGCCTCTCCTCAGTGACCCCTTTTAAATTGAAGTCTCTCCATCAGGGACAACTATAAAAGAGGGAGTCTCCCTGTCGGTGACCCCTTTTAAAGAAGGAGACTCTCTGTCAGGGACCCCTATTAAAGAGGGATCTCTCCGTCAGGGACCCCTGTTTAAAGAATGATTCTCTTCATCAGGGACACCTTTTTTAGAGGGAGTCTCTGCATCAGGAATCCTTTTTTAAAGAGACAGGCCTAGAAATTCAGTTGTTTGCGCCAGCCTCTAGCGCCTTAGGAGGAGGAGATGTGGGGTGCTAAGCGGCTAGCGCCCGGGCGCAGCGCGATCTGCGCCTCTCGCCAACTTCAGTTAAGATTTAGCGGCGGCGCCAAGCCTTTGCGCGCGCTCAGCTGCGCGCGCCGATCCTGACGTCATTTCATGGTGCAACGCCCTTTGTGCGCCCCAAACCAGAAATTCAGTGGCGCCGGCCTATTGTGCGCCTGGCGCCCCTAGCGACTGGTAGAGGGGAACGGTTCCCAGTCGCTGCGGGGCGCGGGGGGCGCTAATTAAAGGGCACTCCTCCTGCAGTAGAAATGGCAGCCATTTTGCAACACTCCTTCTTTGTGAGAGACGGATCTTTGGAGAGAGACAAAGGTAGAGGGCTTTCTGGTTTGGCTCAACACTCGCACAGGTACTTGTGGCTTCAGGCCACAGCTTTGCACTTGTCTTTAACTTCAGAGCCATAGCATTGATTGGAAACATATAATGGGGGCTGCAATGGGTGGAAACGTTGGGCTTCTCCATTGCATTCAAAGGGCTCAGAGACGCCGTGAGAGAGTGCCAGTCATGGCCAGATGGAGAAGGGGCAACAGGCGTCGGCAAAGGAGGCCTTACCCACCCAGGGTATACCACCAGCAGTTCTCATATCTGAACATGTCTGACGAGCAGTGTGTTCGGAGGCTGCGATTCAGAAGGGCGGTGGTCACTGAGATCTGCCACCTGCTTCGCGGAGATCTGCAGCCACAGCTGAGGAACAGGACGTCTCTGTCGGTGGCAGTGAAGGTGACAGTGTCTCTCAACTTCTATGCCACCGGCTCCTTCCAATCCACTACTGGGGACATTTCCAACATCTCCCAGTTTGCGGTACATTGCTGCATCCGCCAGGTGACCAATGGCCTTTTCAGAAGGAGATGTCAGTTCATCTCCTTCTCCATGACCGTTGACAAGCAGCAACAGCGTGCAATGGGCTTTGCAGCATTAGCGGGCTTCCCCATGGTGCAGGGCGCCATTGACTGCACACATGTGGCTTTGCGGGCACCTCTAGAGAATGCCGAGGATTACCGCAACCGGAAGGGCTACCATTCGCTCAACGTGCAGTTGGTGTGTGACCACAGGCAGCTCACCCTAGCTGTCAATGCCCGCTTTCCAGGCAGCAGCCACGATGCCTTCATCCTGCGCCAGACTTCTGTGGCAGACATGTTCCAGGCCCAGCCTCACCCACGCGGATGGCTTCTCGGGGACAAAGGCTATCCTTTGTGCACCTGGCTGATGACCCCACTCCGTGCGCCCCGCACCCCTGCTGAAGAGGGATACAATGACAGCCATCAAGCAACCAGGAACATCATTGAGCAAACAATCGGCGTCCTGAAGCAACGGTTCTGCTGTCTGGATCGTTCTGGAGGAGCCCTACAGTACTCGCCTGAGCGAGTCTCCCATTTCGTTGTCATGTGCTGCATGCTGCACAACCTGGCTATCTGCAGGACTCAGCCACTGCCACCAGACATTGGAGGACCACCAGAGGAGGAGGAGGACCAGCACAGGAGGGAGGCAGAAAGTGCAAGGGCCACCCGTCGGCGGCTTATTGCACGTCGGTTCTAGGCCCCCTCTCAGGGAATGGATGGCACAAGATGAATGTCGCCGCTCCACAAGCCCGCAGCCGAGCAGGGCAACCAGGACTTCCAAAAGAAAGCATGGACAGTGCAATTTCAGAAAATTTATTACTTTGATACCTCTGTGCCCTTCCCACATAACAAACTAATGGAGAGAAGCCCCCACCAAAAAACACAAATAGACCAATCTCGGCCTTTCCAAAAAAACAAATAGACCAGTCTCGGCCTTTCCAAAAAAACAAATAGACCAGTCTCGGCCTTTACAAGTAAAACAAAGACACCAGTATCAGCCTTTACAAGTGAAACAAAACATTTGGCCACACCTTCTACTTTTTCCCCCGCAAGGGTGATGCGTTTCGCATCCATGACTGGCCCCTGCCCGCCCTGCAGCTCCTCCTTAATGGGACCCCAGTGGCTGCAGCAAGGCTGGGTGAAGGCTGCTGAGGGTCAGATGGTGAGATGGCAGATGCCCTTGGGGGTCGGCCTGGACCAGCTCTGGGACTGGAGGGGCCGGCTGCTGACTGCTCCAACTCTGCTTGGGCGGCAGCAGTCTGTCCAGCGGCTGGTGGCAGCTGCAATGGAGGAGTGACAGTTTCGGCTGCAGGAATGCTACCAACCTGACAGATCACAGGTACTCCCTGGTCGCCTGATACATTGGCACTCGCACAGGCCAGCACTGCAGCATGCGCAGCAATCTGCTGAAGCACAGACTGCTGGGCTGCTGCGGCGCGGCGAGTGCCCTGGCGATGCCTGGCCAATCCAGCGAGGGTGGCAGCAGTTAGTGCCCGTGTGGCCCTGGTCTGTGTCCGCATGACACCAGCCAGTGAATGCACGGCACAACTGAGCACTTGGCTAGAAGCCGCCTGTGCTGCCTGTGTAATGAAGACATACCCCTACAACACAAGGTGGATAACTTCTTGTTTGCCTACCGGAATGCGACACATGCGGTTACCGACCAAACTCCAGCCATGATGGTCTTCAATCGAAGACTACGATGCCGCTTGGATTTGGTTAAGCCAAACATCAGAAGAGATGTGGAGAACAGGCAGTTTCAGAATATGAATGAAAGGCCGACCAGGAGTTTTAAGATAGGTCAACCAGTTTTGGCCCGAGACTACCGCACAGAGAAATGGCAGCCAGGCACGATCTGTACACGGCAAGGACCTCTAATGTATACCGTGGACGTTGGAGTGAGCATTGTAAGATGCCATGCTGACCAGATTCTAGAGTCATTGGAAAACGTCAATTCCACACCACGATCCGATACACCTGGTGATGAAACCGAAGTACCAATTGCATCTACCTCAGAATCAGGAATATTGGAAGCAGACGAACCCAACAACGACGTTGATTCCGAATCAACTCTGCCAGAAGAACCTGACACCCCAAAGAGGCGTTATCCGGACAGAATCAGGAAGCCTCCTCAAAGACTGAACTTATAATTGCTTAACTTCAGATAATGTATATGGCAACTGTAATTGTAAATATGTTATTTAATTATTAATCGAATGTTATGCACTGTTTAGCTAAAAGGGGAGGAATTGTAGTGTATGTACTTTGCAGAAGGAACTATATTCTGCAGCCCCTGTATACTGCAGTACCAGTAGTGACCACCCCTGTATATAAGCCTGTGTAGTAACTTTGCATAGTTGGTTCCAGTTTGTCTCCACTCAGTAAAGACCTGTTATAACCAACTCCTGCAGTCCGTGTCACAATTACACACGGACATAATATACGCTCTACCCTATCATGGGCTCGACCCACCCATTTAATCTCCTCCCACAGTCCATGTACACTCTCCCTATCATGGACTCTACCCACCCATTTAATCTCCTCCCACAGCCCATGTACACTCTCCCCTATCATGGACTCTACCCACCCATTTAATCTCCTCCCACAGTCCATGTACACTCTCCCCTATCACGGACACTACCCACACATTTAATCTCCTCCCACAGCCCACACTCTCCCCTATCACGGACTCTACCCACCCATTTAATGTCCTCTCACAGTCCATGTACACTCTCCCCTATCATGGACTCCATCCACCCATTTAATCTCCTCCCACAGCCCATGTACACTCTCCCCTATCATGGACACTACCCACACATTTAATCTCCTCCCAGAGTCCATATACACTCTCCCCTATCATGGGGTCTACCCACCCATTTAATCTCCTCCCACAGTCCATGTACACTCTCCCTATCATGGACTCTACCCACCCATTTAATCTCCTCCCAGAGTCCATATACACTCTCCCCTATCATGGGGTCTACCCACCCATTTAATCTCCTCCCACAGTCCATGTACACTCTCCCCTATCATGGACTCTACCCACCCATTTAATCTCCTCCCAGAGTCCATATACACTCTCCCCTATCATGGGGTCTACCCACCCATTTAATCTCCTCCCACAGTCCATGTACACTCTACCCTATCATGGGATCTACCCAGCCACTTAATCTCCTCCCACAGTCCATGTACACTTTACCCTATCATGGACTCTACCCACCCATTTAATCTCCTCCCACAGCCCATGTACACTCTCCCCTATCATGGACTCTACCCACCCATTTAATCTCCTCCCACAGTCCATGTACACTCTCCCCTATCACGGACACTACCCACACATTTAATCTCCTCCCACAGCCCACACTCTCCCCTATCACGGACTCTACCCACCCATTTAATGTCCTCTCACAGTCCATGTACACTCTCCCCTATCATGGACTCCATCCACCCATTTAATCTCCTCCCACAGCCCATGTACACTCTCCCCTATCATGGACACTACCCACACATTTAATCTCCTCCCACAGCCCATGTACACTCTCCCCTATCATGGACTCTACCCACCCATTTAATCTCCTCTCACACCCCATGGACACTCTCCCCTATCATGGACTTAACCACCCATTTAATCTCCTCCCACAGCCCATGTACACACTCCCCTATCATGGACTCTACCCACCCATTTAATCTCCTCCCACAGCCCATGTACACTCAATTCAATTCAATTCAATTCAAATCGCTTTATTGGCATGACAAGGTACATCTTATGTTGCCAAAGCATCGAAAAACATTTATGGTTGAACACATAAACGCAGATCTATCCATACAGTGTATAAACAGATATATCCCTGAGTGTATAAATATACATTCATATAATTTGTATATATTCTTTTTTTCAGATTTAATGGTTGTCCCTCTGTTTATAGCAAGCTGTAACATAGTGTACCGCTAAGGTTACACAATTTCTCTGTTGCCCTAGTAGGTATGGGAGTTTTTGGTTGTCATTCAGATTTCTGAAATCAGGGCATATTTGTGAGAATTTTTGGTAGAAATTCTCCCTGATATCCTGATATTTTCCACAAGCTGTGAGGAAGTGCATCTCTGTCTCCACCACTCCCTGACTGCAGTGATAGCATATCCTGTCCTCTCTTGGCAGCCGGGTCTGCCTGTGTCTGCCTTTTTCGATCGCCAGGCTATGTTCGCTAAGTCTGTACATTGTCAAGGTTTTTCTCAGTTTGCTATCCTTTACCATGGTCAGGTATTCAGCCATGTTGTATTGTCTGTTTAGGGCCAAGTAGCAATTGAGTTTGTTTTGGGTTTTTGTTGTTTCTGCCCAATATGACAGATATTTTTCCTTTTGCTTAGTGACAATTGTGTTGGGTCGAGTTCTCTGTGCTACGATGTCACTGTCCTGGGGCTGGTTATTGTTAGTAGTGTTAGTAGTTACTTCATTGAGTCCCAGTACTAGTTGAATGAGGGTATTCTTCTTTATGGTCCTCTATTGGCATTTAAGGGCTTCGGAATGATAGCAGTGGGGGTTACTCATTTTTAGCTGTTTCCAAAATTTGGTGGCTCTTTTTTGGATAGTAATTATTAACGGATATTGGCCTAGTTCTGCCCTGCATGCATTGTTTACGGTTTTTCTTTGGGTTCGGAGGATACTTTTACAGAATTCTGCATGTAGGATCTCAATGGGGTGTTTGTCCCATTTTGCGAATTCTTGTTGTGTTAGTGGTCCCCACAACTCACTGCCATAGAGTGCAATTGGTTCAATTACTGATTAAAAAATTTTGAGCCAAATGCTGATTGGAATTTCTATTTGGATTGATTTTTTAATGGCATAGAAAGCCCTTCTTGCTTTCTCTTTCAGTTCATTCACAGCCAGGTGAAAATTTCCCGTAGAACTGATTTTTAAGCCCACCTATGTGCAGTCATAGACTCTACCCACCCATTTAATCTCCTCCCACAGCCCATGTACACTCTCCCCTATCATAGACACAACCCACCCATTTAATCTCCTCACACAGCCCATGTACACTCTACCCTATCATGGACTCTACCCACCCACTTAATCTCCTCCCACAGTCCATGTACACTCTTCCCTCTCATAGACTCTACCCACCCATTTAATCTTGAGGCATTGGAACCAGTTCTTGGGGAGGAGTGACCTGTACCAAGGGGACGGTCTACACCTGAACTGTGAGGGAGCCGATGTCCTCGGGGTAATATTTTCTAGGGCGGTTCGGGAGGATTTAAACTAATTTGGCAGGGGGATGGGAACCTAGGTAGTGGAAAAGAGGGAAGTCATATGAAGTCAGAAATAGATGGTAGAAAGGTGAGAAGCAATAAGCAAAGGAGAGAAACACAAAGGGCCAAACTAATTCATAATGAGAGTGTGAAAAAAGCAAGCCTGAAGGCTTTGTATCTTAATGCTAGAAGCATTAGGAACAAGGTGGATGAATTAGTTGTGGAAATAGAGGTAAACAAGTATGATTTGATTGGGATTACAGAAACGTGGCTGCAGGGTGGGCAAGGCTGGGAACTTAACATCCAGGGATATACAATATTTAGGAAGGATCGGCAAAAAGGTAGGGGAGGTGGGGTAGCATTGCTGGTAAAGGAGGGGATTAATGCAATGGAAAGGAAGGATATTAACTCGGATGAAACGGAATCTGTATGGGTAGAAATGAGAAATAGCAAGGGGAGGAAAACGTTAGTGGGTGTGATATATAGGCCTCCAAATAGTAATATGGAGGTGAGGGAAGGCATAAAAAGGGAAATTAGAGAAGCGTGCGATAAGAGCACAGCTGTCATCATGGGTGACTTTAATTTACATATTGATTGGACTACCCAAACTAGTAAAAATTCTGAGGAGGAGGAATTCCTAGAATGTTTTCGGGACGGTTATCTGGACCAATATGTCGAGGAGCCGACTCGAGATCAGGCCATTTTAGACTGGGTATTGTGCAATGAGAAGGGACTTATCAGCAATCTTCTTGTACGAGGCCCCTTGGGTCAGAGCGATCATAATATGATCGAGCTCTCAGTCGAGATGGAGAGTGAGGAAATTGAATCAGAGACTAAGGTCCAGAACTTAAATAAAGGGAATTACGAGGGTATGAGACGGGAATTGGGTAAGATTGATTGGGTGGTGTTTCTGGGGGGATTGACAGTGGATAGACAATGGCAAGCATTCAAAGATAGAATGGAAGAATTCCAGAACATGTTTATACCGGCTTGGCACAAAAATAAACCTAAAAAGGTGACTCAACCGTGGATAACGAGGGAAATTAGGGACAGCATAAAATCAAAAAAAAGGGCATATCAACTGGCAAAAAAAAGCACCAGACCGGAAGATTGGGGGCAGTACAAGATACAGCAAAAGAGGACAAAGGGATTAATCAGGAAGGGGAAAATAGAATACGAAAGTAAACTTGCAGCAAACATAAAGACAGACTGCAAAAGCTTTTATCGGTATATCAGGAGGAAAAGACTGGTAAAATCCCAAGTCGGTCCCTTGCAGTCCGATTCGGGAGAATATATAATGGAGAATAAGGAAATGGCAGACCAATTAAACTCATACTTTAGTTCTGTATTCACAAAGGAGGACACAAATAACCTCCCAGGAATATCGGCAAACATAGGGACTAATGAGAGGGAGGAGCTGACAGAAATTAGTATCTCTAGGGATATGGTGCTGGGTAAGTTGAGGGGACTGAAGGCCGACAAATCCCCGGGGCCTGATAAACTACATCCTAGGGTACTTAAGGAGGTGGCCCTGGAGATAGCAGATGCTCTAAGGATCATCTTCCGGAACTCCATTGACTCGGGAACAGTACCCGTGGATTGGAGGGTAGCTAATGTTACCCCAATATTTAAAAAGGGGGGTAGAGAGAAAGCAGGGAATTATAGACCAGTAAGCCTTACATCGGTTGTGGGCAGAATGCTAGAGTCCATTATCAAGGATAAAATAGCGGAGCACTTGACAAATGGGGAAAGGATCGGACAGAGTCAACATGGATTTACAAAGGGTAAATCGTGTTTGACTAATCTGCTGGAATTTTTTGAGGAAGTAACTGGTAAAATAGATGGGGGAGAGCCAGTGGATGTGGTGTACCTTGACTTCCAGAAAGCCTTCGATAAGGTTCCACACAAAAGATTATCATGCAAAATTAAGGCTCATGGGATTGGGGGCAAAGTATTAACGTGGATAGAGAACTGGCTGGCGGATAGAAAACAGAGAGTTGGAATAAACGGCTCGTTTTCGGAGTGGCAGGCAGTGACCAGCGGGGTGCCGCAAGGATCTGTCCTGGGACCCCAGCTGTTCACAATATATATAAATGATCTGGATCAGGGAATTGGATGCAATATTTCCAAATTCGCTGACGACACTAAACTGGGAGGAGGGGTGGGCTCTGATGAGGATGTCAGGAGGCTACAGTGCGATTTGGACAGGTTGGGGGAATGGGCGGATACGTGGCAGATGCACTATAATGTGGATAAATGCGAGGTTATCCACTTTGGGGGTAAAAACAGGAGGGTAGATTATTATCTAAATGGCAATAGATTGGGAGATGGGGAAGTGCAGAGGGACCTGGGTGTTCTTGTGCACCAGTCACTGAAGGAGAGCATGCAGGTGCAACAGGCGATTAAGAAGGCAAATGGTATGTTGGCCTTCATATCAAGGGGGTTCGAGTATAGGAATAGGGATACCTTACTACAGCTGTACAAGGTGCTGGTGAGACCGCATCTGGAGTATTGTGTACAGTTTTGGTCGCCCCATCTGCGGAAGGATGTTCTTGCCATGGAAAGAGTGCAACGGCGATTCACCAGGCTGATACCTGGAATGGTGGGAATGACCTACGAAGAGAGATTAAATAGTTTGGGCTTGTACTCACTGGAGTTTAGAAGATTGAGAGGGGATCTCATCGAAACATATAAAATTATGGCAGGCCTGGACAGGCTGAATTCAGAGAGAATGTTTCCAATGGCCGGGGAGCACAGAACCAGGGGCCACAGTCTAAAAATAGCGGGCAAATCATTTAAAACAGAGATGAGGAAGAATTTCTTCACTCAAAGAGTGGTGAGCCTGTGGAACTCCCTGCCACAGAGGGCTGTGAAGGCTAATTCAATAAATATTTTCAAGAGAGAATTGGATATATTTCTGAAGGCTAAGGGGATTAAGGGTTACGGAGAAAAGGCGGGGACGGGGTACTGAACTGGTAAGATCAGCTATGATCTCAGACGAAG
This sequence comes from Somniosus microcephalus, assembly GCF_052327205.1. Taxonomy (NCBI): domain Eukaryota; kingdom Metazoa; phylum Chordata; class Chondrichthyes; order Squaliformes; family Somniosidae; genus Somniosus; species Somniosus microcephalus. The sequence goes on from NW_028225184.1 coordinate 6,095,190, forward strand.
ATCAGCCATGATCTCATTGAATGGCGGAGCAGGCTCGAAGGGCCGAATGGCCTACTCCTGTTCCTATCTCTATGAATCTATGAATCTCCTCCAACAGCCCATGTCCACTCTCCCCTCTCATAGACTCTACCCACCCATTTAATCGCCTCCCACAGCCCATGTACACTCTACCCTATCATGGACTCTACCCACCCATTTAATCTCCTCCCACAGTCCATGTACACTCTCCCCTATCACGGACACTACCCACACATTTAATCTCCTCCCACAGCCCACACTCTCCCTTATCATGGACTCTACCCATCCATTTAATCTCCTCCAACAGTCCATGTACACTCTCCCCTATCATGGACTCCATCCATCCATTTAATCTCCTCCCACAGCCCATGTATACTCTCCCCTATCATGGACTCTACCCACCCATTGAATCTCCTACCACAACCCATGTACACTCTCCACTATCATGGACTCTACCCACTCATTTAATCTCCTCCCACAGCCCATGTACACTCTCACCTATCATGGGCTCTACCCACCCATTTAATCTCCTCCCACAGCCCATGTACACTCTCCTCTGTCATAGACTCTACCCACCCATTTAATCTCCTCCCACAGCCCATGTACACTCTCCCCTATCATGGACTCTACCCACCCATTTAATCTGCTCACACAGCCCATGTACACTCATATCCTATCATGGACTCTACCCACCCATTTAATTTCCTCCCACAGTCCATGTACACTCTCCCCTATCGCGGACTCTACCCACACATTTAATCTCCTCCCACAGCCCACACTCTCCCCTATCACGGACTCTACCCACCCATTTAATCTCCTCCCACACTCCATGTACACTCTCCCCTATCATGGACTCCATCCACCCATTTAATCTCCTCCCACAGCCCATGTATACTCTCCCCTAGCATGGACTCTACCCACCCATTGAATCTCCTCCCACAGCCCATGTACACTCTCCCCTATCATGGACTCTACCCACCCATTTAATCTCCTCCCACAGCCCATGTACACTCTCCCCTATCATGGGCTCTATCCACCCATTTAATCTCCTCCCACAGCCCATGTACATGTACACTCTCTATCCTATCATGGACTCTACCCACACATTTAATCTCCTCCTACAGCCCATGTACACTCTCCCCTATCATGGACTCTACCCACCCATTTACTCTCCTCCCACAGCCCATTAGCACTCTCCCCTATCTTGGACTTAACCACCCATTTAATCTCCTCCCACAGCCCATGTACACTCTCCCCTATCATCGACTCTACCCACCCATTTAATCTCCTCCCACAGCCCATGTGCACTCAATTTAATTCAATTCAATTTCAATTCAAATCGCTTTATTGGCATGACAAGGTACATCTTATGTTGCCAAAGCATCGAAAAACATTTATTGTTGAACACATAAACGCAGATCTATTCATACAGTGTATAAACAGATATATCCCTGAGTGTATAAATATGCATTCATATAATTTGTATATACTCTTTTCTTAGATTTAATGTTGTCCCTCTGTTTATGGCAAGCTGTAACATAGTGTGTCGCTAGGGTTACACAATTTCTCTGTTCCCCTAGTAGGTATGGGAGTTTTTGGTCGTCATTCAAATTTCTGAATTCAGGGCATATGTTTGTGAACTTTGGGTAGAAATTCTCCCTGATATCCTGATATTTTCCACAAGCTGTGAGGAAGTGTGTCTCTGTCTCCACCACTCCCTGACTACAGTGAGAGCATATCCTGTCCTCTCTTGGCAGCCGGGTCTGCCTGTGTCTGCCTTTTTCGATGGCCAGGCTATGTTCACTAAGTCTGTACATTGTCAAGGTTTTTCTCAGTTTGCTATCCTTTACCGTGGTCAGGTATTCAGCCATGGTGTATTGTCTGTTTAGGGCCAAGTAGCAATTGAGTTTGTTTTGGGTTTTTGTTGTTTCTGCCCAATATGACAGATATTTTTCCTTTTGCTTAGTGACAATTGTGTTGGGTCGAATTCTCTTTGCTACGATGTCACTGTCCTGGGACTGGTTATTGTTAGTAGTGTTAGTAGCTACTTCACTGAGTCCCAGGACTAGTTGCTTGAGGGTATTCTTCTTTATGATCCTCTCTTGGCATTTCAGGGCTTTGTAATGATACCAGTGGGGGTTGCTCACTTTTAGGTGTTTCCAAAATTTGGTGGCTCTTTTTTGGATAGAAATTATTAATGGATATTGGCCTAGTTCTGCCCTGCATGCATTGTTTATGGTTTTCCTTTGAGTTCGGAGGATACTTTTACAGAATTCTGCATGTAAGTTCTCAATTGGGTGTTTGTCCCATTTTGCAAATTCTTGTTGTGTTAGCGGTCCCCTCTCATAGACTCTACCCACCCATTTAATCTCCTCCCACAGTCCATGTACACTCTCTCCTACCACGGACACTACCCACACATTTAATCTCCTCCCACAGCCCACACTCTCCCCTATCACGGACTCTACCCACCCATTTACTCTCCTCCCACAGCACATGTACACTCTCCCCTATCACGGACTCTACCCACCCATTTAATCTCCTCCCACAGCACATGTACACTCTCCCCTATCACGGACTCTACCCACCCATTTAATCTCCTCCCACAGCACATGTACACTCTCCCCTATCACAGACTCTACCCACCCATTTACTCTCCTCCCACAGCACATGTACACTCTCCCCTATCATTGACTCTACCCACCCATTTAATCTCCTCCCACAGCCCATGCACACTCTCCCCTATCACGGACTCTACCCACCCATTTAATCTCCTCCCACAGCCCATGCACACTCTCCCCTATCACGGACTCTACCCACCCATTTAATCTCCTCCCACAGCCCATGTACACTCTCCCCTATCACGGACTCTACCCACCCATTTAATCTCCTCCCACACCCCATGGACACTCTCCCCTATCACAGACTCTACCCACCCATTTAATCTCCTCCCACAGCCCATGTACACTCTCCCCTATCACGGACTCTACCCACCCATTTAATCTCCTCCCACAACCCATGCACACTCTCCCCTATCACAGACACTACCCACCCATTTAATCTCCTCCCACAACCCATGCACACTCTCCCCTATCACGGACTCTACCCACCCATTTAATCTCCTCCCACAGCCCATGCACACTCTCCCCTATCACGGACTCTACCCACCCATTTACTCTCCTCCCACAGCCCATGCACACTCTCCCCTATCACAGACTCTACCCACCCATTTAATCTCCTCCCACAGCTCATGCACACTCTCCCCTATCACGGACTCTACCCACCCATTTACTCTCCTCCCACAGCCCATGTACACTCTCCCCTATCACAGACTCTACCCACCCATTTAATCTCCTCCCACAGCCCATGTACACTCTCCCCTATCACGGACTCTACCCACCCATTTAATCTCCTCCCACAGCCCATGCACACTCTCCCCTATCACAGACACTACCCACCCATTTAATCTCCTCCCACAGCCCATGTACACTCTCCCCTATCACGGACTCTACCCACCCATTTAATCTCCTCCCACAGCACATGTACACTCTCCCCTATCACAGACACTACCCACCCATTTAATCTCCTCCCACAGCCCATGCACACTCTCCCCTATCACAGACACTACCCACCCATTTAATCTCCTCCCACAGCACATGTACACTCTCCCCTATCACAGACTCTACCCACCCATTTAATCTCCTCCCACAGCCCATGCACACTCTCCCCTATCACAGACACTACCCACCCATTTAATCTCCTCCCACAGCCCATTTACACTCTCCCCTATCACGGACTCTACCCACCCATTTAATCTCCTCCCACAGCCCATGCACACTCTCCCCTATCACAGACTCTACCCACCCATTTAATCTCCTCCCACAGCTCATGCACACTCTCCCCTATCACGGACTCTACCCACCCATTTACTCTCCTCCCACAGCCCATGTACACTCTCCCCTATCACAGACTCTACCCACCCATTTAATCTCCTCCCACAGCCCATGTACACTCTCCCCTATCACGGACTCTACCCACCCATTTAATCTCCTCCCACAGCCCATGCACACTCTCCCCTATCACAGACACTACCCACCCATTTAATCTCCTCCCACAGCCCATGTACACTCTCCCCTATCACGGACTCTACCCACCCATTTAATCTCCTCCCACAGCCCATGTACACTCTCCCCTATCACAGACTCTACCCACCCATTTAATCTCCTCCCACAGCCCATGTACACTCTCCCCTATCACGGACTCTACCCACCCATTTAATCTCCTCCCACAGCCCATGTACACTCTCCCCTATCACGGACACTACCCACCCATTTAATCTCCTCCCACAGTCCATGTACACTCTCCCCTATCACGGACACTACCCACCCATTTACTCTCCTCCCACAGCCCATGCACACTCTCCCCTATCACGGACTCTACCCACCCATTTAATCTCCTCCCACAGCCCATGGACACTCTCCCCTATCACAGACACTACCCACCCATTTAATCTCCTCCCACAGCCCATGTACACTCTCCCCTATCACGGACTCTACCCACCCATTTAATCTCCTCCCACAGCCCATGTACACTCTCCCCTATCACAGACACTACCCACCCATTTAATCTCCTCCCACAGCCCATGTACACTCTCCCCTATTGCGGACTCTACCCACCCATTTAATCTCCTCCCACAGCCCATGTACACTCTCCCCTATCACAGACACTACCCACCCATTTAATCTCCTCCCACAGTCCATGTACACTCTCCCCTATCACAGACACTACCCACCCATTTAATCTCCTCCCACAGCCCATGCACACTCTCCCCTATCACAGACACTACCCATCCATTTAATCCCCTCCCACAGTCCATGTACACTCTCCCCTATCACAGACACTACCCACCCATTTAATCTCCTCCCACAGCCCATGTACACTCTCCCCTATCACAGACTCTACCCACCCATTTAATCTCCTCCCACAGTCCATGTACACTCTCCCCTATCACAGACTCTACCCACCCATTTAATCTCCTCCCACAGCCCATGTACACTCTCCCCTATCACAGACACTACCCACCCATTTACTCTCCTCCCACAGCCCATGTACACTCTCCCCTATCACAGACACTACCCACCCATTTAATCTCCTCCCACAGCCCATTTACACTCTCCCCTATCACAGACACTACCCACCCATTTAATCTCCTCCCACAGCCCATGTACACTCTCCCCTATCATGGACTCTACCCACCCATTTAATCTCCTCCCACAGCCCATGTACACTCTCCCCTATCACAGACACTACCCACCCATTTACTCTCCTCCCACAGCCCATGTACACTCTCCCCTATCACAGACACTACCCACCCATTTAATCTCCTCCCACAGCCCATTTACACTCTCCCCTATCACAGACTCTACCCACCCATTTAATCTCCTCCCACAGCCCATGTACACTCTCCCCTATCACGGACTCTACCCACCCATTTAATCTCCTCCCACAGCCCATGTACACTCTCCCCTATCACAGACTCTACCCACCCATTTAATCTCCTCCCACAGCCCATGTACACTCTCCCCTATCACGGACTCTACCCACCCATTTAATCTCCTCCCACAGCCCATGTACACTCTCCCCTATCACAGACACTACCCACCCATTTAATCTCCTCCCACAGCCCATTTACACTCTCCTCTATCTTTGGCCGTGATTTTGCCAGTGGAGGTGGGGTCGCGGTGGGAGTGCTGGTTGGCGGGTTCCGGTCCCACTCCTGGCTGCATCCGTTCTGTAAAAAGGATTTTCCGTTCACAGAACTTGTTAAACCCGCCCTTGGGGGTTCCCGGCCAATTAAAAGGAAGCGTGTCTGATGATGTCATTTGATGACTCATCATCAGCCGGTTTCCTTAAAGGGGCCACGGCCACTTTGATTTTGACAGTTGTGCTGTCAGTGTTCTGCAGCATTCAGGTGCTGCAAACACTGACAATCACTGCACAGAGGTGCGCGGCTGCACCTAGGCTCTCTCATGACTCCCTCCATATGCTTATGGAGGGAGTCACAGCATGCAGGGAGGTTCTCTTCCCTCCCAATGGGCGGAAGAGACCGGCCCAGGAGACCAACGCAGCCTGGTTGCACATTGCATAGGAGTACACAAGCAGGGATGTGTCAGGAGGACAAGGCTGCAGTGGTGCAAACCTTTCAATGATCTCAGTAGATCACGATACGTTAGTACAAAGCCACACTCAACCTCATCCTGCTTTGCCACTCATCACATCCCCATCACTCTGCCTTCCCTACCCTACTCCTGCACATCCTTACTCACACCAACTTACCTTGTACCTCCACCCATGCCTCTCTATCTACATTATCACATCCCCATCTCACTAGCCATCCCTCACACTCACCCTCATCCTAGTCCAATCATACCAACTAACACAGAAGGGTAGGCACTTGGGTGTTTTATGCAATGTTCATGTAAATTTTCGGTTAATGTGTTGTCAAACATTGAAATCTTTATTTTCAACACTTTGCCTTATTGGACAGATCTGTGCTCGCCTTTGGAAGTGTCTTAGTGAGTTGCAGTGAATGGTGAGACATAACGGTATCCCCCGCAATGGTGATGAGTATGAAAGGAACGGCTTGGTCATTGTAGGAATGCTTTATGGTGATGGTGTGGGGTGGTGTTAATCTGGTGCATCATGTGGCAGCCAGGGTGTACAGCGTCAAGTGAAGTAAATCTGGCCATGGTAAGGCCATTGCTGGCCTCCCGGGCAGCAATGTGGTCGGGTGCTGATGCCCTGTGTCCTGTGCAGCATCAGGTGATTGTGGAGAAGGTTGGTATTGTTGTTGGTGATGTTGGTGTGCCTGGTGAAGTTGGTGCTGGGGCTGATCGTGGAGGGATTCAGAGGACCAAGGTGAGATTTTTTCAAGGGCACCGATGTTGCTGGAATAGATGGCAGCTGAAGTTGAGATGACAGAAGTGATCTGTCAATGGTAAGAGAGCTTGCTCCAAGGAGGTGACAGTGGATAGAGAGTTTACTCCAAACACTTCCAAACTGCATACAGCTCAAAAGTGTCCTCCAAGCCCTGACGGCTCAAGCTTCTGACACTGGAAAGTGACCAGCTGTGAAATGGTAGCTTTCAGGCCACTTTTGCAGCCCTCACCTATTCACAGCATAGTTAAAATGTGGTTAAATAGAAATAGGCTGGCAAAATAGTAGTTAACAAGCACTTAACAAGCAGTGAAATATCTTAAATGCCTCCCCCGCCGCTTGGTGTCTGGTCTGTTCTGAAATCACAGACCTGACACTTTGGAAACTTACATGGAGGCGGGTTCCCAACCCGCTGTCAATCATTTCGATTTTGACAGCAGACCCGCCTCCAAACACACCCTCTGAGCGCCGGCAAAACTCAGCCCATGGACTCGACCCACCCGTTTAATCTCCTGAGGGGAAGAACTGCAAGTCTCTCTGTCCAAAATGTTAATGAATCAAAGCTCTAGAATGTTCAATGCAACCTCACATCCTCCATTCTTAATGCTGACGTGAAAATTCCACAATCCCATCATATTCCACACAACATTTCATTATCCTTCACTTTGCCCCTTGTACTGGTGTCTCTGCCAGGTTTCCACTGCTCCAGTCTGGTTTGAAGAGTCCTGAGCTGACAGCACAGATAAATTACCTTGTGAGATAAACAAGACGGTGGGCACCTCTTAACATATTAAGGAGGCAAGAGAGGAAAGTTTGAATCATTTAGATTCAAAATATCCTTTCTTGATGGGATGACAAAAACAATACAGCTCAGCTTTCAAACTTCTGTCAGGAAGGATATTGCCAGTCTACGCAGCTCAGTGCAAAGTTGTGTGTTATGACCATGCCAGGCCACAAGATGGTGATGTGGGATTTAATAATGAGCGAGGTTTTCAGTGTAATCAGCTGAGGAACAAAACAACAACCCTTCTTGGCAACCAAGCGGGTGATTAGGCAAAGCCATGTGACTTCAGGCCTTGCGCCATTTTTCTTATTGATTCATCGAGTTATGTGGAACTAGGTTTTCCACAGCAGGTGTCAGTATTGCCAACTCTCGCGAATCCATCGTGAGAGACGCGGTTTCGGAGTGAAACATAGAAGATAGGAGCAGGAGTAGGCCATTCGTCCCCTCGAGCCTGCTCCGCCATTCAACGCGATCATGGCTGATCATCCAAATTCAGTACCCGGTCCCTGCTTTCTCCCCATATCTCTTGATCCCTTTAGCCTTAAGAAATATATCTAACTCCTTCTTGAATATATTTAATGAATTGGCCTCCACTGCCTTCTGTGGTAGAGAATTCCACGGGTTCACCACTCTCTGGGTGAAGAAATTCCTCCTCATTTCTGTCGTAAATGGCTTACCCCTTATCCTTAGACTGTGACCCCTGGTTCTGGACTCCCCCTGCTGGCGAGGTGACAGCGTGGCCACCGATCCACCTGCTCCTGCTCCTATTTCTTATGTTCTTGTGTCAGAAAGAAAGCATCACTCGCGATGGAACGCCTAAATCTCGGCACACGCGCTTTGCGCATGCGAGAAGAAGAAATACGCTGATTGATGCTGTTAGTGAAATCACAAACAAGTTCTTTTGCATTTGAAACTTTGCTGAAATGCCTGCCAGAGGAAATCTTTATCACGGCATTTACGTCATTGCACATCGTGACCAGAGCAATACACCTTCTGTTGGCTACCATATATGCCTTTAATCTCTGATTCCAACCTACTGACCTATCAGTGGTCATTAACAGCAGTCTTCTAGAAGCCCTTTCAAAGCTGACAAATTTCTGCCTTCTAGTAAAACAGAGACGATTATCAAATAAAATTTGACAGCAAGCCACATAAGTAGATATTAGGGCAGGTGACCAAAAGCTTGGTCAAAGAGGTCAGTTTTAAGGCGCGTCTTAAAGGAGGAGAGGTTTAGGGAGGGAATTCCAGAGCTTAGGGCCCGGGCAGCTGAAGACACGGCCGCCAATGGTGGAGCGATTAAAATGGGGAATGCGCAAGTGGCCAGAATTGGAGGAGCGCAGAGATCTCGGAGGGTTTTAGGGCCGGAGGAGGTTGTGTTCTGGAATGAGTGACGGTCTGGCCTTGCATTGTGTCATCAAAAACTACGAACAGGCTCAGCAATTTGAACAAGGCAGGTTGGTAAATGCCTTCAGAAAAAGTGATCGGTAGCAAACTGATTTAAATAACTTGGTGAAATACACAAAGAGCTGTCAATTTTTTTTATTTGTTCCCGGGATGTGGGCGTCGCTGGCAAGGCTGGCATTTGTTGCCCATCCCTAGTTGCCCTTGAGAAGGTGGTGGTGAGCCGCCTTCTTGAACCGCTGCAGTCCGTGTGGTGAAGGTGCTCCCACAGTGCTGTTAGGGAGGGAGTTCCAGGATTTGGACACAGCGATGATGAAGGAACAGCCAATATACTTCCAAGCCAGGACGTTGTGTGACTTGGAGGGGAACTTGTTCCCATGCACCTGCTGCCCTTGTCCTTCTAGGTGGTAGAGGTCACGGGTTTGGGAGGTGCTGCCGAAGAAGTTCAGGCGAGTTGCTGCAGTGCATCTTGTAGATGGTACACACTGCAGCCACGGTGCGCCGGTGGTGGAGGGAGTGAATGTTTAAGGTGGTGGATGGGGCGCCAATCAAGCGGGCTGCTTTGTCCTGGATGGTGTCGAGCTTCTTGAGTGTTGCTGGAGCTGCACTCATCCACGCAAGTGGAGAGTATTCCATCACACTCCTGACTTGTGCCTTGTAGATGGTGGAAAGGCTTTGGGGAGTCAGGAGGTGAGACACTCACCGCAGAATACCCAGCCTCTGACCTTTGCTGGTTACCACTTTATTTATGAGGCTGGTCCAAGTAAGTTCCAGTTAAATTAAACACATTTGAACAAATCCCAAAAGATGTCTGCATTTGAATTCAAAATGTTTGGTCATTCAGAGTAAGGTCCCTCTGCAATGTTCCATTAAATACTCACAGTTCACACAGCATAATCAGCTGACACCTGTAACAGTGGTATCAGCTAGGGCCTGATTTTTGAGAGTGAAGCTGGTTTTAAACCTCTTATGTACTGGACAGAATTAAAGAAGCCTATACTAAAAACGCTTCATTTTTTTTATCATAACCTCGATACTATCTCAACCATTTCCCCAGGAATCAAGGATCCAAGGCCTATACAGTATTATTCCACTGCTTTAAGTTAAGTGTCAGCCATGGCTCAGTGGGCAGCATTCTCGCCTCTGAGTCAGAAGGTTGTGGGTTCTAAATCCCACTCCAGAAACTTGAGCACAACAATCTAAGCTGACACTCCAGTGCAGTGCTGAGGGAGCGCTGCACTGTCGGAGGTGCTGTTTTTCGGCTGAGACATTAAAACAAGGCTCCGTCTGACCCCTCAGGTGGATGTAAAAGATCCCCATGGCACTGCTTGAAGAAGAGCAGGGGAGTTTTCCCCAGTGTCCTGGCCAATATTTATCTCTCAACCAACAACACTGGCCATTTATCTCATTGCTGTCTCTGGAATCTTGCTGTGCACAAGTTGGCTGCCACGAATTCCCGACATTACAACATTGACCACACTTCAAATTGTACTTTATTGGCTGTAAATCGCTTGGGACGTTCTGAGGTGCTATATAAATGTGTGTTCTATCTTTCCGCTTTACTTATTCCCCTATAATGGGAAATGACTACCTCTGTCTGCTGTTGACAGTGAAATGGAGAATAGCTTTAAGAAGAATGTGTCTATGATTTTACTATCAATCTATGGCCAATTTTCCTTCACAATGTCTGTTTAATTGATTCAGCAACAACAATGTGTATTTATATAGCACCTTTAACGTAGTAAGACGTCCCAAGGCGCTGCACAGGAGTATTATAAGACAAAGAATTTGACACCGAGCCACATAAGGAGAAATTAGGGCAAGTGACCAAAAGCTTGGTCAAAGAGGTCAGTTTTAAGGAGCGTCTTAAAGGAGGAAAGAGAGGTAGAGAGGTGGAGAGGTTTAGGCAGGGAATTCCAGAGCTTAGGGCCTAGGCAACCATCTTCAAAGTAGTTAACAACCCGTCTGAAAAAGAAACATTCATCAAAACTGCTGCAGGCAAAGAGAGGACAAATGGGGATAGAAATTACTTCGCTGGACCAAAGTGGGTGCCACAAAGTTCAATTCTGCAGCTCGACGTTCCTTGCTGGAAGCGCGCCTGACATCATATTGGTTTGGGTGCTCAAAAGGTATCCTTGGTGGTCACCAGCAACAAACACAGGCATCAGTTACCTGTTCTAGTGCTACTAGAGGTGGCTCCCCAGTGGCTACAGCTTGGGAGGTGGAAGGTTGCTGAATCTCCAGTGAGAGTCCTTGAGATGGCCATAGTGGACCACCTCAAGGAGCTGTGACCGGTGGTGACTGCTGGGACTCGGCTTCAGCTGTCCCAGGTGGCTGTCTGGCACCAACAAGGGCACTGGTTGAAAGGCCTGTGGGGAGCAGGCGTGTTGTCCTCCTGAGAGAGGACAGCAGGTGCCTCTCCCATGGAGCCAATGCTATTCTTAAGCTGTTGAGCCTCAGCACTATCACTGCTCTGCGCAAGAAGAGAGTGCAGGTGTGCTGGGAGGCTCTTGAAGCATCTATCCATGCTCTCCTTCAGGTTTTGCTTTGAGGACATGAATGTCAGGGTAGAATAGAGTGTGAAAGGTGGCAGAGGTGTGAGCAGGTGAAGGAAGTAAGAGTGAGGAGAGTAGCAGATGTAGAGTGTTGCAGTTGGAGCAGAAGGAAGTGGAGTAAAGTGTGCTGCAGTGATTGGAGGAGAATGGTAATTGTCCCTAACCCGCGGCTTCTACCACCTAGAAGGACAAGGGCAGAAGGTGCATGGGAACACCATCACCTCCAAGTTCCCCTCCAGGTCACACACCATCCTGTCTTAGAAATACATCGGCCGTTCCTTCACCGTCGCTGGGTCAAAATCCTGGAACTTCCTCCCTAACGGCACTGTGGGAGCACCTTCACCTCAGATAAGGCGACCAAAGCTGCACACAATACTCAAGGTGTGGTCTCACCAAGGCCCTGTACACCTGCAGCATAGTTTGTCTATTATGTAGGATTCAGCAACCGCAAGACAGGTGGCTGTCATGAGTTCCCTAATATATACTAGAGTATATTTGTTTGTTTTTTGGTGAGTTAACATTAACTAATAATCATTAAATCTTTATGTACCTGGTCCATTGCGGGTGAATATCGTGAGCGATGACTTTGCTTTAAACTGGGCTGTGCTGTACGTGAGGGCTCACCACACAGACCAGATGAGGGGATTTGGATGAGGGAAAGTTCCTGAAACGGGATTTTGAAAGAGTGATTCTCTTTCACTGGGGGTTACAAGATCACAAGATAGTTATGGATGAGTTATGGATCCATGCAGAAACTTTAATGTCTCCCGCTCGCAGCATTCCATTGTCACTTAAATAATTTCACCGATTTTGCCTCCACAACCCGATCTGGGTCTTCATCCCATGTGTTGTTCACTCTTATGTGAAGATCTTCGTACTACCAGTCCTAAGTTTCCCAATTACTAGTGTACTCTTGTCTTAATCTCACAATTTCAAGAGTGAAGTTAGGAAACACCTCTACACACAAACGGTGGTAAAAGTTTGGAACTCTCTTCCGCAAACGGCAATTGATGCTCGATCAATTGTTAATTTTAAATCGGAGATTATCTTTCTGTTAACCAAAGGTATAAAGGGATATGGGGCAAAGTGGGTAGATGGTGTTAGGTCGCAGATCAGCCATGATCTCAGTGAATGGCGGAGCAGGCTCGAGGAGCTGAATGAAACATGGAAACATAGAAGATAGGAGCAGGAGTAGGCCATTCGGCCCCTCGAGCCTGCTCCACCATTCAATGAGATCATGGCTGATCAACCAAACTCAGTACCCGGTCCCTGCTTTCTCCCCATATCCCTTGATCCCTTTAGCCTTAAGAAATATATTTAACTCCTTCTTGAATATATTTAATGAATTGGCTTCAACTGCCTTCTGTGGTAGAGAATTCCAGAGGTTGACCACTCTCTGGGTGAAGACATTCCTCCTCATCTCTGTCCTAAATGGCTTACCCCTTAGACTGTGACCCCTGGTTCTAGACTCCCCCGCCATCGGGAACATCCTTCCTGCATCTAGTCTGTCTAGTCCTGTTAGAATTTTATAAGTTTCAATGAGATCCCCTCTCATTCTTCTAAACTCCAGCGAGTATAAGCCCAATCAACCCAATCTCTCCTCATACGTCATTCCTGCCATCCCAGGTATCAGTGGTGAATCTGCGCTGCACTCCCTCCATGGCAAGAACATCCTTCCTCAGATAAGGCGACCAAAACTGCACACAATACTCAAGGTGTGGTCTCACCAAGGCCCTGTACAACTGCAGCAAGACATCCTTGTTCCTGTACTCGAACCCTCTCGCATACTATTTGCCTTCTTAACAGCCTGCTACACCTGCATGCATATCTTCAGCGACTGCTGCACAAGGACACCCAGGTCTCGTTGCACTTCCCCTTCTCCCAATCTATTGCTGTTCAGATAATAATCTGCCTTCCTGTTTTTGCCACCAATGTGGATAACCTCGCATTTATCCACATTATACTGCATCTGCCATGCTTCTGCCCAATCACCCAACCTGTCCAAATCATCCTGTAGTTTCTCGGCATCCTCCTCACAGTACACACGCCCACCCAGCTTTGTCTGCAAACTTGGAGATATTATATCTAGTTCCCTCGTCTAGATCATTACTATATATTGTGAATAGCTGGGGTCCTAGGACCGATCCCTGCGGTACCCCACTAGTCACTGCCTGCCACTCAGAAAAAGACCCGTTTATTCCAACTCTTTGCTTCCTGTATGCCAACCAGTTCTCTATCGAAGTCAGTACCTTGCCCCCAATCCCATGTGCCTTAACTTTACACGATTCTTTTTCCGAGTGGCAGGAAGTGACTAGTGGGGTACCGCAGGGATCGGTCCTAGGACCCCAGCTATTCACAATATATATTAATGATCTGGACAAGGGAACTAGATGTAATATCTCCAAGTTTGCAGATGACACAAAGCTGGGTGGGCGTGCGTGCTGTGAGGAGGATGCCAAGAAACTCCAGGATGATTTGGACAGGTTGGGTGATTGGGCAGAAGCATGGCAGATGCAATATAACGTGGATAAATGCGAGGTTATCCACTTTGATGTCAAAAACAGGAAGGCAGATTATTATCTGAATGGCAATAGATTGGGAGAAGGGGACGTGCAACGAGACCTGGGTGTCCTTGTGCACCAGTCGCTGAAGGTAAGCATGCAGGTGCAGCAGGCGGTTAAGAAGGCAAATGGTATGTTGGCATTCGTAGCGAGAGGGTTTGAGTACAGGAACAAGGATGTCTTGCTGCAGTTGTACAGGGCCTTGGTGAGACCACACCTTGAGTATTGTGTGCAGTTTTGGTCGCCTTATCTGAGGAAGGATGTTCTTGCCATGGAAGGAATTCAGCGAAGATTCACCAGGCTGATACCTGGGATGGCAGGAATGACGTATGAGGAGAGATTGGGTCGATTGGGCTTATACTCGCTGGCGTTTAGAAGAATGAGAGGGGATCTCATTGAAACTTATAAAATTCTGACAGGACTGGACAGACTAGATGCAGGAAGGATGTTCCCGATGGTCGGGGAGTCCAGAACCAGGGGTCACAGTCTAAGGATAAGGGGTAAGCCATTTAGGACAGAAATGAGGAGGAATTTCTTCACCCAGAGAGTGGTGAACCTGTGGAATTCTCTACCACAGATGGCAGTAGAGGTCAATTCATTAAATATATTCAAGAAGGAGTTGGATATATTTCTTAAGGCTAAAGGGATCAAGGGATACGGGGAGAAGGCAGGGACAGGGTACTGAATTTGGATGATCTGCCATGATTTCATTGAATGGCGGAGCAGGCTCGAGGGGCCGAATGGCCTACTTCTGCTCCTATCTTCTATGTTTCTATGTTTCTATGAAGGAGGGTGTGTCTTATGAAGAAAGGTTGAGCAGGTTGTACCTATACTCATTGGAGTTTAGAAGAATGAGACGGGATCTTATTGAAACATATAAGATTCTGAGGGGGCTTGACAGGGTAGATGCAGAGCGGATGTTTCCCCTCATGGAGGAATCTAGAACTAGGGGGCATAATTTCAGAATAAGGGGGCACCCTTTTGTGGTAAACCACTTTTATCGTTCACTATCGTTACACTATGGTTATCACTGTTTATATCGTTACACTATGGTTATCACTGTTTACACTGTTGTATCACTACACAAGGTCACCTCTTGCCACGCTGTTATACCTGGGCTGACCACAGCTGACTCCGCCCATGGCTCCGCCTGCTTGCCCAGGTATAAAGGTGGTCGACTGGCTGGTATTCCTCCTTGTTGGATCCGATCACCCACGAGGGTGGGCTCTGTTATTTAGCCAATAAAAACCTATAGTTATTAACTTAACTCATCGCTTTTCATGAACTGAATTGATAGGTATATCACCTTTTAAATCAGAAATGAGGAGGAATATCTTCTCGCAGAGGGTCGTGAATCTTTGGAATTCTCTTCCCCAGAGAGCTGTGGAGGCTGGGTCATTGAATATATTTAAGGTGGAGATAGACAGATTTTTGAATTGTAAGGGAGTCAAGGGTTATGGGGTGTGGGCAGGGAAGTGGAGTTAAGGCCAAGATTAGATCAGCCTTGATCTTATTGAATGGCGGAGCAGGCTCGAGGGGCTGAATGGCCTACCCCTGCTCCTACGTCTTATGTTCTTATGTTCTTTGCTTTGTGAAGGGAACATGAACAATGAAAACATCATCAACCAGCTGATTGGACAGAAGCTGGTGAACTTGGAAAGGTTTGTCTTAACCTGTTGATCATGTATTATTAGTGAAAGTCGCAGTGAGCAATATGAACAGTTTAACAGATACAGTAATATTGGTGCACAGTCGGGTGGAATAGTTCATTGTTATTGGTAGATCTTCCATGGCGTTGCTCACAGGCAGTCTGGGGCCGAGAGCTTGGTTACTGAGCCCCACTCTCAGCTCCTCACTGTTGACCGGCTCCTCCCAGCCCTTGATTTTGGTGCTCACTCCCTGATCTGTAAATGTAGACAACCACTTATCATTGGTAGACCTCCCATGCCATTGCTCATAGGTAGTCAATGAGTGTCAGCATGGATTTGTGAAGGGCCGGTCATGTCTGACTGATCTAATAACCTTTCGGAGGAGGTCAGTAACATGGACAAGGGAGTGTCTCTGGATCTTGTATGTGTGGACTTCCAGAGGGTTAAATTATGAGGACAGGTTGCACAGACTGGGCTTGTATTCCCTCTAGTATAGAATATTAAACGGTGATATAATTGAGGTGTTTAAGATGTTCAAAGAGTTGGTAGGGTAGATCGATAAAAACTATTTCCTCTGGCGGGGAAATCCAGAACAAAGGGGCATGAGATTAAAATTAGAGTTAGCCTGGTCAGGGATGTGATGTCAGGAAGCACTTCTTCTCCCAAAGGCTAGCGGAATTGTGGAACTCTCTCCCCCCATATCTATTGAGGCTGGGGGTCAATTGAAAACTTCAAAAATGAGATTGATAGATTTTTGTTAGGCAAGAGTTTTAAGGGATGTGGAACCAAGGCGGGGAAATGGAGTTAACATACAGGTCAGCCATGCTTTGGCAGAACAGACTCGAGGGGCTGAAAGGCCTCCTCCTGTTCCTAAGTTGATCAAGAGATATCAAACAAAGACAGGTAAATGGATTTGAGGTGCAGAGCAGCCATGGTCTAATTGAATACTGGAGCAGGCTCGAGGGGCTGAATGGTCGGCTCCTGTTGCTTTAAATGTATGCAATTACTTAACATAATTGGTAGAAGGCAAACAATCCCATCACTGCCCATCGCCCACGCACCCTGTGCTATGGGTCATAACCACATGGAAACCTGTTATTGCTTTCTAGCGAAACAAGTCAGTTTAACTTAAGTAAAGCCCAAAGGTTTTTCCCATATATGGTTTCAAGGTGAGGTCAAACCGTGACATAACCGAATAAGCCCCACCCTCACACTGCGCATCACACTGAGATGCGACATCACAATAGCTTTGTAAAGTAGATAAATATTAGCCAGGCTGAGATAACAACAGTTTGTAAAGGCAAGGGAACTGCACTGAGTCTGATCTGTCTAGGACTGAATGCGGTCGGCTCGAACATCTGAACAGCTTTGCTCTGTGAAGACAACACGAACAATTGAAACATCATCAACCAGCGGCTTGGACAGAATTCGTGAACTTTGAAAGGTTTGTCTTTCTGGGATCTCAGGAATGGACGTATGAGGAGAGATTGGGTTGATTGGGCTTATATTCGCTGGAGTTTAGAAGAATGAGGGGATCTCATTGAAACTTATAAAATTCTAACAGGACTAGACAGACTAGATGCAGGAAGGATGTTCCCGATGGTTGGGGAGTCCAGAACCAGGGGTCACCATCTAAGGATAAGGGGTAAGCCATTTAGGACAGAGATGAGAAGGAATTTCTTCACCCAGAGAGTGGTGAACCTGTGGAATTCTCTACCACAGAAGGCAGTTGAGGCCAATTCATTAAATATATTCAAGGAGTTGGATATATGTCTTGAGGCTAAAGGGATCAAGGGATATGGGGAGAAAGCAGGGACAGGGTACTGAATTTGGATGATCAGCCATGATCTCATTGAATGGCGGAGCAGGCTCGAGGGGCCGAATGGCCTACTCCTGCTCCTATCTTCTATGTTTCTATGTTCCTATGTCTTAACCTGTTTATCTTGTATTATTAGTGAAAGTCATAATGAGCAATATGAACAGTTTATCAGATACAGTAATATTGATGCACAGTCAGGTGGAATAGTTCAGTTTGTTATTGGTAGTTCTTCCATAGCGTTGCTCATAGGTAGTCTGAGTCCCGGAGCCTGGTTACTGATGGTTACTGAGCCCCACTCCTCACTGACCGTCTCCTCCCAGTCCTGGAGTTTAATGCTCACTCCCTGATCTGTAAATGTAGACAACTATTTACTGACTGTGACTAACTGTGTTTGGAGCTGTACTTCCAGCTTGTATCATTCCCCGTGAAAGTCAGAGTCAGTTACAGCAAAATCCGTGCAGATATAAAGGCTCAAATCCTGGAAACTGAAAGCAGGTCAGTTCATGCTGGTTGTTCTGATCAACTTGTCCTGGACACGGGGATAGTCTGTGGGACAACTCAGCCCGACCATTTAAAAAGTCAAGAGCGTCCCTCTTGAAACCGCTGATTGGTGTTGAATGAACGGCTCTAAATAAGAGGAGAGGCTGACAGGGAGAGTGAACAACTGAATAATCAGTTTCTCAAAGTGTTCACCAGTACTGAGAGCTCAGGGTTAAGACTCGAAGAATGTACTCCTGGGCAGTAATGCCACTGGAGCTGCCTTGACCGAGCTTGGTACCTGCCCACACAGCTCGACGCTGGCCCAGGTGTTGACTTTTTAAAGGGAATTTGATAAATCCTTTTACAGGTTATATGGTTTACTATACGAGGGGAGCGATAAAATGCCTGTCGTTGTCCTTGTTGCAATCCAGTGATTTTTGTCATTTCTTCTTCTGCCACAGGTACAGGTTGGTGTCAGGACGAGTGAGAGGAAATGGACGGTTTCATCAAACTACCAACAGACTAAAGTTGTCAGTAACAAAACCACAAAGACACCTGGATCACACATCCTGACATCACATCAATGCCAGCAGAGATACCACAAAGGAGGAAACAGCAACACTGAAATACCCCTCAACCCATCCATTTCTTTAGTGTCAACTGTACATCTTTTAATTTCTTTATTTGACGGCCAATAACAGATCCATTTAAACTCGCAGCCAATGATTGGAGATGGTGTTAAACCAACTCTTTCCCTTCTGGCACGTTTCTTTCCCATTTTTAAAAATTTCCCACGCCCCTCTCCCTCCTCCCTAGTTTTCCCCTGGGCTGGACCTTCACGTCCAGCACTCAGGTCCCCGCATCGGCATCAAGCACCAACCCTGCTCCAACTCCAGGCTCAGTTCGGCATTGCTCGGGGTTAACTGCACTGGCACTGGATAGGGCCCAGTCCATACAGTCATCTCCGACCGATGTCGACCGGTGGTCCAAGTGTTGGGACTGAACAGGAAAGTCTCAAGGGTGGACGCTCCGGTTGTTGCCTCGATGGTGTGGAATGGGATGAGCTGGTTAAAGCCAATCCATCCCAGTCAACTACATCGGGTGAAACCCCGGTACCATTTGTACTGAGGCCTCCCAGGATAGAGGAAGAGTCCTCCTCTGGCACCAGCTGGTTCGGAGGTGTCCGTGCCTACTGGTGCCAGAATCAGGCTGGTTCCCCCAAGCGCCACCAGCTACTGTTGGTGTGTCCTTCCCCAGAGGCATCCGTCCCCTCTGGTGACACCAACGCAGCCCCGGGACATTGTCTCCAGTTGGCGCCAGCTCATTTGGGGGCACCACCCTCGGTGGACTCGACCCTTCACAGGGTCACCTATGCTGTGGGTGACGTCCACTTTGGTGAGTGCAGCTGCAGATCTCTATTTATAGATCTGTAGCTCCCACCCACCACTGTGGACCCACCTTCAGCCGCTCCCTACGACACTCGAGAGGCACTCCCAGGGAGGGTGCGTGCGCTCCAGAAACCAAACTGGGAGCCTGAGTTGACCACGGCTTCCGTGCGTTGAGGTTTTTCCATGTATTCAAAACAAGGGTGACTTCGAGTCTGAAACTGTGAGTTCT
This sequence comes from Somniosus microcephalus, assembly GCF_052327205.1. Taxonomy (NCBI): domain Eukaryota; kingdom Metazoa; phylum Chordata; class Chondrichthyes; order Squaliformes; family Somniosidae; genus Somniosus; species Somniosus microcephalus. The sequence continues at coordinate 6,115,010 of NW_028225184.1, forward strand.
GGAAGTCCCATCACTTGTGGGGGTTGAGTCTTTACCTGGGGTCTTGCAAAGGCCTCAGGCACCGACCTTTGTTGGATTCCCCCTCCCAATTTCCAAGGCGGTTTGGGCAGACTTGATAGGCGCGCCCCAGTTATGGCCAAGGTTGACAGCCCCGCCACTCTGCCTCACAACTTAAGGTTCGCTGGTACAGCTGGTGAACTTCAGTCGTGAAAGCCTCAGAAGGAAGGGAACTGCCCAGGAAACTAGTCCTGTTCCACCCACCAGGATCCAAATGGTGGGACATGTGGGTCTGGCGGACCTTCCTGCAGTGTTTGGCGCATATCCCGAATTCCCTGCCATCAAATCCACTGGGGCTGGCTTCACTGACCAGTAGGTGAGTTGAGGGAGCAATCCCTGCCAGAGAGGACCACCTTCAGAGAGTATCTGCTGCAGCAGCAGACTGTGTGGGTGCTCTCAATGTAGGAGCAGGATCTATCATCCAGTGGATCTTGCATCGCCACTTAGTTTGTCCTCACACCTTGGGGATCCTTCAGGTTCTGCAGATGCCCATTGGTGCTGAGGGCTTCTTTGGCGAGCAAGTGGAGGATTTGCTGTAGCAGAACCTTCAGGCATTCCCAAATTGACACACAAGGGTGGGAGGGCACTGCTCACTTTGTAGCTTAGCCCACCCCATCTATAGGCCCCTTCCACTCGCCAACACCAGTCCACTCACCATCACCATCCACTCACCCCCACCATCCACTCACCACCACCAGTCCACTCACCATCACCAATCCATTCACCACCACCATCCACTCACCACCACCAATCCATTCACCCCCACCAGCCTATTCAAGGCCTTATCCGGAGCACAATGTCCTTTGTATCTTGCTAGCCCGTCATTCCAGATTAGGACCTGGAATGCAGGTAGCTCACAAGTAACACTCGAGACCCTGTCCAGCTCCACCTCCCCCAGCAGTGATCATGCCTGGATAGCCCACCTCAGAGTTGTGTGGGTGGGCTATTTCCAGTACTTCCCTGTGGAAGTGGATCACTCTGGATGTTTGGTTTGTCCATCAGAGGAACCATCTACTAGTGGGCATACTGGCAGGTCTTCTACCATCCACACTGAGAGCGAGTGATCGTCATCCAGAAGGCTCAACTGTTGGGGGTATTTCTCCAGTTGAGCCTTCTGGATGACCATCACTCTGCCAGTAATGTATCCACAGGTCTCCTTTGTCGCAGCATCTGAACTAGAGCTGGTGGTCCTGGGAGCACAGTGTTCTCCATACATTGGTGCTACAGCCATCAGCTGAATGCTTTGACATATGGGTGGGAGCCACATTCAGGATGAATGGTCTTCTCGGCCAGTGATTTCACTTGGCATTTCAACAGGCTCGGGGTGTGAACGGTATAATAGGACATCTCCACTTTCAGACTCGGTGCAGGGTAAGTCAGTGTGTCTGCAGACAGACAATATGACAAGGGTCCGGTAAGTCAACAAACAGGGTGGGACCCTCCTTCCTGGGTCCCTCTGTCAAGTTGACGCATTGCTTCCCATTGGTGCTTGAACGACGGGGTGACACTCTTGGTGCCACATTTGGCCCGGGGAGGACAACACAACAGTCGGCACACTCAGCTGCTCTGTAGTCCACCCTAACTAGTGGATGATCCACACTGAGGTAGTCCAGAACATCTTCAGGACTTGGGGGGTTTACCAGGTCGATCGACTTACTCGCATCACCGGATAATCACCAATCTGCTGGAGGACCTCAGGCTGTCGGGGCGGAGGCCCGGCAGTCTTTCGTGCTTTTGTTTCTGGATTCTGTTGCTCAGGGTTGCCTGATCTCCAGGATGCTCCAGGAAATTGCAGCAGGTGGTGGTTCTGGTTAACCCTTTGGTTACCTCACAAACCGTGCTTCAGGGACATCCGGGTGTTGAATACACACTTTGATTTCAGGAGCCCACGGGAGAAATCCATGTCATTTTTAGAGTATAGAGGACCCTACCTTTTTTAGGGAATTTTTCATTCTGACATCCTCCACACACTGCTGGACACTGTCCAACTGGTACTCAGGGTGAGGAGGGCGGACCGTACCTGCAAGCGAACAGATTCTCCGGCTCCCAGGACAAATAGATCAAAGTGGGTGTTATTCATGGGTGCCAGCGCCAGATCCAAACAGTAAGCTGAACCGTCAGGATCTGGATTTGGATCCTGCCAGCTTCTGATTGATGGCCTGGCAGTTGAGATGGAATGCCCGTCAGATTAGGGTATACCAGCAGTGCGGCACTCATGGGTAATGCTCACTTTATTGTGTCTGTCCTGGTCATTTAAGCCTCTGTTCCCATACAAGTACCTCCACCCTCTTCGTTCTCTGTACTACTTGGTTAGTCGCCAGCTGTGTGTGCAGAATGCCTGAATGAAGATCACAGCTCCCTTGTCAGCTGTTCCCATGTCAGCTGCTCCCTTGTAAGCTCCTCTTCATTCTTCAAGTGACGCGGCATTTGCCACCCACCTGGTTGTCTCTTGGGTCTAGTGGGGAGTGTTGGTATGTCTTTTCCTCGTTCTGGGTTGTCTTTGGGTGTCAACAAACTGGGTTCTGGGGTGTGCTAAAAGTTAACACTGCACGGGAGTCGGGGAGGGAGGGGAAAAACAAGTGGGTTTGTCCTTCAAAGTTAGGATGTCTTAACAAAATGTCTTAACAGGGAAGGTCACGCCTTAAGAGATTTTCCCCAGGCAAATTGTGCCGATGCATCCCAGTAATTAAATCCATATTCCACCCCCAATTCGGCCTGTCAATGTTTAGGAACGGATGTTCCCAGCAAATTAAATGGTGTCACAGTTAACACTTTAAAGAAAAGATTGGGGACAGTTTTCGTTCAACCTGGAACGACAGAAATGGAAACACTAGACAACCTGCCAACCAGTTTCTCGTCATCGCTGAATATTGGGTTTGTGACTGCTGCTACAGAACTAGACAGGAGATTGTTGAAGACCAGGCTCTCGGGGATTGTGTTCAATTGATGTTAGCAGAGTTGAAGTGAGAAAGTAATTGTCTTAGAACACTTGGGCCATAATGATCTCCTGGGCTAGTTTCGATCGCCTAAGGGGGTCGGAGAGGAATTTCCCAGATTTTTTTCCCAAATTGGCCTGGGTTTTTATGTCTGGTTTTTTGCCTCTCCCAGGAGATCACATGGTGGGGGGGTCTATATATTGCGATGGACAAGGCTGGATGGACCAGAGAGTCTTTTCGTGTACAAGTCATCTTTCAATAACTGAAATGTGAGAAGTTTAACATCTGAAAATAAACATGGATTGAAAATGAACAAACTTACTATGTGTCTCCTGATTTGTGCACGGATCATTGAAGGGAACAGAAAGGGGAAGAGATGAGTTCTGATTGTCCCTGGGCTCAGTTACTGACTGGGTGAACTCTTTGAGCCACACACTAGGCTGGACCCAGATTGATTCCCCAGTCTGCACATACAAACATACAAAAAGACATACAAAAGTAGATGAAGACTATCAGGCCCATTAAGCTCCCCCCATCCAGTAGACAGTAGGGCCTCACATGCTGCTGTCCCACCTACAAGTTACGCTATCTCTGGAAACAGACAAAGAAACATGGCCAATTCAGGAAAAACCTCTGGCCAATTGCTCTCCAACTCCCAACACATGACAATCTAAACTAACCACTAACTCTCGCTATAACTGGTAATGTCCTCTCAGGGATTGGCCAAGATCATACAGCACAGAAGGAGGCCATTCAGCCCATCGTGCCTCTGCCAGCTCTTTGAATGCACGATCCAATTAGCCCCACACTTCCGCTCTTTCCCCGTAGCCCAGCAAATCTTTCCTTTTCAAGCATTTACCCAATTCCCTTCTGAAAGTTGCAGTGGATGGAATTATAAGTTGGTGGAATTCTGTCATGTGATCCCCAAAGTTCCAGTAACTAAATTGCCAAATCCCCCATTCAGTAAAACCTGGATTGGGCTTATTCAGTCACTAAAACACCAGTGGCACTTTCAAAGTCCCAGGCCACGTCAAGGAACTCCTCCAAACACAATTAACCAACAAAGTAGTGAATTGGTACAAAAACAAATACTAGTGGGGAGGGGCTGGGGGTGAAGAATTGAGTGGGGGAAACAAGACAACACTTGGCATGTACTGAGAGGCAGAGTCGTGTGTTGGGTTTCCAACTCTGCAGGATGTCCCGGAGTCTCCAGGAATTTAATCTCCTGGATTTTTTTTTATTCGTTCATGGGATGTGGGCTTCGCTGGCAAGGCCAGCATTTATTGCCCATCGCTAATTGCCCTTGCAAAGGTGGTGGTGAGCCGCCTTCTTGAACCGCTGCAGTCCGTGAGGTGAAGGTGCTCCCACAGGAGCGGTTTGGTAGAACTGAGCGACTTGCTCGGCCATTTCAGATGGCAGTTAAAGAGTCAACCCCATTGCTGTGGGTCTGGAGTCACATATAGGTCAGACCGGGTAAGGCCAGCAGATTTCCTTCCCTAAAGGATATTAGTGAACAAGGTGGGATTTTAGTGCAATCCAATAGTTTCATGGTCATCATTACTGATGGTAGCTTTTTATTCCAGATTTTTTTACGTGACTGAATTTAAATTCCCCAGCTGCCATGTGGTGGGATTTAAACTCATGTCTCTCAGATTGTTTAATCTAAGTCTGTCTCTGGATTGCTAGTCTGGTAACATAACCACTATGCTATCATTCCCAATTGCAGCTTTGAGCAAACCTGGGATAAAAGTCACCAGGGCATTAAAGTAAATGATTTTTTATTTCCATTTTCTTTGACCACTTTCATTCATTTATAAAAATATTGGAGACGGGGGAAAAAGGCGGTTGGATCCAGCAGGTCATGTGATGAAAGCGCCAGGAATACGTCCAATCAGAGATGGCGACTCGTGTTGTGTGACTCATGCCATTTATATACCAAGACAAAATAAAATAATAGCAGGCGTTGATAATTGTGGGTGGCACCAAGACACACACGTGCAGAATGTGAAGCCTGTTGAATAATCACTGACTACTGAGGCACAAGTGGGTCTAAATAACACTTTAACAAACAGAATGGCTGCACATTAATGGCACAGTAATTAACTTGGGTTATAATAGGCTTTATTTTGGAAGTACTTAACTCCCAAACTCTCATTACCACACGGCTTGCCAAGAAACAACTGGATCGCCTTTCAATCACAGGTGTTAGAACTCTCAACCAATCAGCACAGTATTAACCCTTTGCTCCCCGGAAGTTAAAAGAACTTTCATTTTCAATTGACATTGAGAATGACTATTTTGGGAACTGCCTCCCCGGTTTAGCGCCACGATTTTCCCCAGCTAAACTGGGTTTATAACACACTATTCACATGGTTAATGCCCTGAGGCACTTTAGAGAGTAGAATGAGATGCCAATTAGTAATACTAAGAAAGAAGCAATGGACACAAGTAACACTGCACCTTCACTGGACAGCTGCTGACGATAACCTTCAAACCGCCCTCACAACAGATGTCAAGCCAGCTCGTTCTTCAAGGTGAGAAATGACCCTGGATGATAATCCTGAGATTTATTCTCCTTTTTGTTTCTTACCCAGCTCCCAACATTAAATTACTTGGTTTTATTACCCCATTGTCTTCTATTTGCAAATGTGAGCTATTGGAGCTTGATAGACAAACATGCTCACACGTGTCGCCTAGAAACACAAACAAATTGATTTTTTGTTAAACAGTGAGGATATTGCACCTTGAGATCCAATCCATGTGCTGCCGTCAAAAATGGGTGAATAGTTTAGGGTCTGGTCATTACAAGGACAATGTTGAAGGATAAAGGACCGACTGAAAGGTTGCTGCTGAATTTAGCAAAGACCAACTTTCCAATGTTGATACCAGGTAAACAATAGCACAAGGCAATTTTGATTTACGCCCTCCAATTTCTCAGTAGTGCATCAAGAACTTGCATTGATAGACCTTTCACAACATCAGGACATCCCAAAGCACTTTACAGCCAATCAAACACTTCCTTAAAGTGTAATCGCTGCTGCAATGTAGGAAACGTAGCAGCCAATTTGCGCACAGCAAGCTCCCACAAATTGCGATGAAATAATGACCAGATAATCTGTTTTTTTTAGTGATGTTGGTTGAGGGATAAATGTTGGGCCAGGGGAACTCCCCTACCCTTCTTCAAAATACTGGCCATGGGATATTTTAAGTCCAGCTGAGAGGACAGATGGGGCCTCGGTTTAACGTCTCATCCGAAAGACGGCACCTCCGACAGTGCCGCACTCCCTCAGTATGGCACTGAAGTGTCAGCTTAGAGTACGTGCTACCACTGGGCCACGCAGGCACCTAAATCAAACAGCTAGATGATTTTAAAAGCACGGGATAATGGAACAAGAAACCTGAATGGGTTTCTAGAAGGAACTAGACAGGTTCTTATCAACAAATGGGATTCAGGGTTATTAGAAACACACCAAGGGATTACAGTGGATAGGTGGGCTCATCAGAACATAAGAACGTAAGAAATAGGAGCTGGAGTCAGCCATTCGGCCCCTCGGGCCTGCTCCGCTGTTCAATAAGATCATAACTGATCTGATCTTGGCCTCAACTCCACTTCCCTGCCCGCTCCCCATAACGCTCGACTCCGTTAGCGTTCAAACATCTGTCTATCTCCACCTTAAATATATTCAATGACCCAACCTCCACAGCTCTCTGTGGAAGAGAATTCCAAAGATTCACGACCCTCTGAGAAGAAATTCCTCCTCATTTCCGATTTAAAAGGGTGCTCCCTTATTCTGAAATTATGCCCCCTAGCAGGCAGGTAGTGCAGGGGTCCCCTGTGACCATCCCCCTTTCAAACAGATATACTGCTTTGGATATTGGTGAGGGAGATGCTTATCAGAGGAAGGCAGCAGCAGCCAACTTCCTGGCACCGTGGGTGGTTCTGCTGCACAGGACGGGAGGGAAAAGAGCGAGAGAGCTATACTGATAGGGGATTCTATTGTAAGGGGAATAGATAGACGTTTCTGCGGCCGCAAACGAGACTCCAGGATGGTATGTTGCCTCCCTGGTGCAAGGGTCAGGGATGTCTCGGAGCGGCTGCAGAGCATTTTGGAAGGGGAGGGTGAACAGCCAGTAGTCGCTGTGCATATAGGTCCCAAGGATATAGGTAAAAACCGGGATGAGGTCCTAAAAGCTGAATATAAGGAGTTAGGAGGTAAATTTAAAAAACGGCCAGGTCTCTCCAGACGTTGCCGATAACCCAGACCCTTGAATCTGGGAATTCGATTCGTGCCTCTTCTCAGCATCATCTGCAGCACTTGAATATCTTCCTTGTGTCTCGGTAACCAGAACTGGACACAGTGATCAAGGTGGGTCTGACCGGAACTGGACACAGTGCTCAAGGTGGGACTTACCAGAACTGGACACAGTGCTCAAGGTGGGACTGACCATAACTGGACACAGTGCTCAAGGTGGGTCTGACCGGAACTGGACACAGTGCTCAAGGTGGGACTTACCAGAACTGGACCCAGTGCTCAAGGTGTGACTGACCAGAACTGGACACAGTGCTCAAGGTGGGACTGACCAGAACTGGACACAGTGCTCAAGGTGTGACTGACCAGAACTGGACACAGTGCTCAAGGTGGGACTGACCAGAACTGGACACAGTGCTCAAGGTGGGTCTGGCCAGAACTGGACACAGTGCTCAAGGTGGGACTGACCAGAACTGGACACAGTGCTCAAGGTGGGTCTGACCAGAACTGGACACAGTGCTCAAAGTGGGTCTGACCAGAACTGGACACAGTGCTCAAGGTGGGACTTACCAGAACTGGACACAGTGCTCAAGGTGGGACTGACCAGAACTGGACACAGTGCTCAAGGTGTGACTGACCAGAACTGGACACAGTGCTCAAGGTGGGACTGACCAGAACTGGACACAGTGCTCAAGGTGTGACTGACCAGAACTGGACACAGTGCTCAAGGTGGGACTGACCAGAACTGGACACAGTGCTCAAGGTGGGTCTGGCCAGAACTGGACACAGTGCTCAAGGTGGGACTGACCAGAACTGGACACAGTGCTCAAGGTGGGTCTCGACCAGAACTGGACACAGTGCTCAAAGTGGGTCTGACCAGAACTGGACACAGTGCTCAAGGTGGGACTGATCAGAACTGGACACAGTGATCAAGGTGGGACTGACCGGAACTGGACACAGTGCTCAAGGTGGGTCTGACCAGAACTGGACACAGTGCTCAAGGTGGGACTGACCAGAACTGGACACAGTGGTCAGGGTGGGACTGACCGGAACTGGACACAGTGCTCAGGGTGGGACTGACCAGAACTGGACACAGTGATCAAGATGGGACTGACCGGAACTGGACACAGTGCTCAAGGTGGGACTGACCAGAACTGGACATAGTGCTCAAGGTGGGACTGACCAGAACTGGACACAGTGCTCACGGTGGGACTGACCAGAACTGGACACAGTGCTCAAGGTGGGACTGACCAGAACTGGACACAGTGCTCAAGGTGGGACTGACCAGAACTGGACATAATGCTCAAGGTGGGACTGACCAGAACTGGACACAGTGCTCAAGGTGGGACTGCCCAGAACTGGACACAGTGCTCAAGGTGGGACTGACCTGAACTGGACACAGTGCTCAAGGTGGGACTGACCTGAACTGGACCCAGTGCTCAACGTGGGTCTAACCAGAACTGGACACAGTGATCAAGGTGCTTCTAACCAGAACTGGACACAGTGATCAAGGTGGGACTGACCAGAACTGGACACAGTGCTCAAGGTGGGACTGACCAGAACTGGACACAGTGCTCAAGGTGGGACTGACCAGAACTGGACACAGTGATCAAGGTGGGTCTGACCAGAACTGGACACAGTGCTCAAGGTGGGTCTGACCAGAACTGGACACAGTGCTCAAGGTGGGACTGACCGGAACTGGACACAGTGCTCAAGGTGGGTCTGACCAGAACTGGACACAGTGCTCAAGGTGGGACTGACCAGAACTGGACACAGTGCTCAAGGTGGGTCTGACGAGAACTGGACACAGTGCTCAAGGTGGGACTGACCGGAACTGGACACAGTGCTCAAGGTGGGTCTGACCAGAACTGGACACAATGCTCAAGGTGGGTCTGACCAGAACTGGACACAGTGATCAAGGTGGGACTGACCAGAACTGGACACAGTGCTCAAGGTGGGACTGACCAGAACTGGACTCAGTGCTCAAGGTGGGTCTGACCAGAACTGGACACAGTGTTCAAGATGGGACTGACCAGAACTGGACACAGTGCTCAAGATGGGTCTGACCAGAACTGGACACAGTGCTCAAGGTGGGTCTGACCAGAACTTGACACAGTGCTCAAGGTGGGTCTGACCAGAACTGGACACAGTGCTCAAGGTGGGTCTGATCAGAACTGGTCACAGTGCTCAAGGTGGGACTGACCAGAACTGGACACAGTGCTCAAGGTGGGTCTGACCGGAACTGGACACAGTGCTCAAGGTGGGTCTGACCAGAACTTGACACAGTGCTCAAGGTGGGTCTGACCGGAACTGGACACAGTGCTCAAGGTGGGTCTGACCAGAACTGGACACAGTGCTCAAGGTGGGTCTGACCAGAACTGGACACAGTGCTCAAGGTGGGTCTGACCAGAACTGGACACAGTGCTCAAGGTGGGTCTGACCAGAACTGGACACAGTGCTCAAGGTGGTTCTGCCCAGAACTGGACACAGTGCTCAAGGTGGGACTGACCAGAACTGGACACAGTGCTCAAGGTGGGTCTGACCAGAACTGGACACAGTGCTCAAGGTGGGACTGACCAGAACTGGACACAATGCTCAAGGTGGGACTGGCCAGAACTGGACACGGTGCTCAAGGTGGGACTGACCAGAACTGGAGACAGTGCTCAAGGTGTGTCTGACCAGAACTGGACACAGTGCTCCAGGTGGGACTGACCAGAACTGGACACAGTGCTCAAGGTGGGACTGACCAGAACTGGACACAGTGCTCAAGGTGGGACTGACCAGAACTGGACACAGTGCTCAAGGTGGGTCTGACCAGAACTGGACACAGTGCTCAAGGTGGGACAGACCAGAACTGGACACAGTGCTCAAGGTGGGTCTGACCAGAACTGGACACAGTGCTCAAGGTGTGTCTGACCAGAACTGGACCCAGTGCTCCAGCTGGGTCTGACCAGAACTGGACACAGTGCTCAAGGTGGGACTGACCAGAACTGGACACAGTGCTCAAGGTGGGTCTGACCAGAACTGGACGCAGTGCTCAAGGTGGGACAGACCAGAACTGGACACAGTGCTCAAGGTGTGTCTGACCAAAACTGGACCCAGTGCTCAAGGTGGGTCTGACCAGAACTGGACACAGTGCTCTAGGTGGGTCTGACCAGAACTGGACACAGTGCTCAAGGTGGGACTGACCAGAACTGGACACAGTGCTCAAGGTGGGACTGACCAGAACTGGACACAGTGCTCAAGGTGGGACTGACCAGAACTGGACACAGTGCTCAAGGTGGGTCTGACCAGAACTGGATACAGTGCTCAAGGTGGGACTGGCCAGAACTGGACACAGTGCTCAAGGTGGGACTGACCAGAACTGGACACAGTGCTCAAGGTGGGACTGGCCAGAACTGGACACAGTGCTCAAGGTGGGTCTGACCAGAACTGGACACAGTGCTCAAGGTGGGACTGACCAGAACTGGACACAGTGCTCAAGGTGGGACTGACCAGAGCTGGACACAGTGCTCAAGGTGGATCTGACAAGAACTGGACACAGTGCTCAAGGTGGGACTGACCAGAACTGGACACAGTGCTCAAGGTGGGACTGACCAGAACTGGACACAGTGCTCAAGGTGGGACTGACCAGAACTGGACACAGTGCTCAAGGTGGGACAGACCAGAACTGGACACATTGCTCAAGGTGTGTCTGACCAGAACTGGACCCAGTGCTCCAGCTGGGTCTGACCAGAACTGGACACAGTGCTCAAGGTGGGACTGACCAGAACTGGACACAGTGCTCAAGGTGGGTCTGACCAGAACTGGACGCAGTGCTCAAGGTGGGACAGACCAGAACTGGACACAGTGCTCAAGGTGTGTCTGACCAAAACTGGACCCAGTGCTCAAGGTGGGTCTGACCAGAACTGGACACAGTGCTCAAGGTGGGTCTGACCAGAACTGGACACAGTGCTCAAGGTGGGACTGACCAGAACTGGACACAGTGCTCAAGGTGGGACTGACCAGAACTGGACACAGTGCTCAAGGTGGGACTGACCAGAACTGGACACAGTGCTCAAGGTGGGTCTGACCAGAACTGGATACAGTGCTCAAGGTGGGACTGGCCAGAACTGGACTCAGTGCTCAAGGTGGGACTGACCAGAACTGGACACAGTGCTCAAGGTGGGACTGGCCAGAACTGGACACAGTGCTCAAGGTGGGTCTGACCAGAACTGGACACAGTGCTCAAGGTGGGACTGACCAGAACTGGACACAGTGCTCAAGGTGGGACTGACCAAAGCTGGACACAGTGCTCAAGGTGGATCTGACAAGAACTGGACACAGTGCTCAAGGTGGGACTGACCAGAACTGGACACAGTGCTCAAGGTGGGACTGACCAGAACTGGACACAGTGCTCAAGTTGGGACTGACCAGAACTGGACACAGTGCTCAAGGTGGATCTGACCAGAACTGGACACAGTTCTCAAGGTGGGACTGACCAGAACTGGACACAGTGCTCAAGGTGGGACTGACCAGAACTGGACACAGTGCTCAAGGTGGGACTGACCAGAACTGGACACAGTGCTCAAGGTGGGACTAACCAGAACTGGACACAGTGCTCAAGGAGCTGTCTGACCAGAACTGGACACAGTGCTCAAGGTGGGTCTGACCAGGACTGGACCCAGTGCTCAAGGTGGGTCTGACCAGAACTGGACACAGTGCTCAAGGTGGGACTGACCTGAACTGGACACAGTGCTCAAGGTGGGTCTGACCGGAACTGGACACAGTGCTCAAGGAGCTGTCTGACCAGAGACCCTGTACAGTGTGACCGTTATCCCCTCTGACTTTTATTCTTCTGTTCTAACGATGCTGTTCAACATATTACGGGCTTTGTTCACTGTTCCTCTGCATTGGTTGGACATGTTGGCTGTCCATTCGACGGCGACTCCTAGGGCTCGTTCAGCATCATCCTTATCTGTTTTAATACCATTCATGAAGTATGTGTTTTATCTACTTTTCCTTCCTGTTTACTGTACCTTACGCTGTAAATTCCAGCTTCCGTTGTTCTGCACACTTGCAAATTATGTCCACCTCATTCTATCATTTCAGAGCTGCCCCCTCCAACTCCCGAGCTCCTCCTAGTTTGATAACATCATCAAATTCGACCAGTTTACATTGAGTTTCTGCATCCAAGCCATTGACGCAAGTTAGAGACAGTAATAATCCCAGCACTGAGCCCTAGGGCACCCCACTCAGTACTTCCGTCCACCTCTAAGAAGTACCACCTGACAGCCAAGGGAAACCTCACAGATCTGTAAAATGGCAGGCTGTCTCGAGTTATGTTGGTCTCCTACCCTAGAACAGGTGCCCAGCTCTTTGCTGTAAAGTGCTGATAAAGGGCCTGTGAAGGAAGTAAGTATTCAGAGGGGAATCATGGAACCTCATGTAATGGGAGTGGTCTGTATTAAGCCAAGTGCATTGTAACACAGCGCTGATACCTCCCACGTGTTATACTCCAGCAAGTAATAGTGCTAAGGGCCGCTCCACGGCCCAAAGTTCCTGGGATGGGTCTTTCCTCTTCCACCCCTCTGCCCCAATCAAAATTTACATGTCCTGGCCTGCTCGAATGGAGAGGCCATGTTTGAATGTGACCTGATTGGACCAAACCAGATCTGATCAATTAGGACAAAATGTTCCTCGTGAATCAGTGCTTATGGTGCCTGTACCCAACGCGAGGCACAGCCTGTACCCAGCGTGGGGCGGTGCCTGTACCCAGCGCGAGGCGGTGCCTGTACTCAGCACTGGGCGGTGCCTGTACCCAATGTGGGCCAATGCCTGTACCCAGCACGGGGCGGTGCCTGTACCCAGCGTGGGCCAATGCCTGTACCCAGCACGGGGCGGTGCCTGTACCCAGCGCGGGGCGGTGCCTGTACCCAGCACGGGGCGGTGCCTGTACCCAATGTGGGCCAATGCCTGTACCCAGCGTGGGGCGGTGCCTGTACCCAGCACGGGGCGGTGCCTGTACCCATCGCGAGGCGGTGCCTGTACCCAGCGCAGGGCGGTGCCTGTACCCAGCACGGGGCGGTGCCTGTACCCAGCGCGAGCCAGTGCCTGTACCCAGTGTGGGGCGGTGCCTGTACCCAGCACTAGGCGGTGCCTGTACCCAGCGCGAGGCGGTGCCTGTACCCAGCACTGGGCGGTGCCTGTACCCAATGTGGGCCAATGCCTGTACCCAGCACGGGGCGGTGCCTGTACCCAGCGTGGGCCAATGCCTGTACCCAGCACGGGGCGGTGCCTGCACCCAGCACGGGGCGGTGCCTGTACCCATCGCGAGGCGGTGCCTGTACCCAGCACGGGGCGGTGCCTGTACCCAATGTGGGCCAATGCCTGTACCCAGCGTGGGGCGGTGCCTGTACCCAGCACGGGGCGGTGCCTGTACCCATCGCGAGGCGGTGCCTGTACCCAGCGCAGGGCGGTGCCTGTACCCAGCACGGGGTGGTGCCTGTACCCAGCGCGAGCCAGTGCCTGTACCCAGTGTGGGGCGGTGCCTGTACCCAGCACTAGGCGGTGCCTGTACCCAGCACGAGGCGATGCCTGTACCCAGCGCGAGGCGGTGCCTGTACCCAGTGCGAGGCGGTGCCTGTACCCAGTGCAGGGTGGTGCATGTACCCAGCACGGGGCGGTGCCTGTACCCAGCGCAGGGTGGTGCCTGCACCCAGAGCGAGGCGGTGCCTGTACCCAGCGCAAGGTGGTGCCTTTACCCAGCATGGGGCGGTGCCTGTACCCAGCGCAGGGCGGTGCCTGTACCCAGCGCAGGGTGGTGCCTGTACCCAGCACGAGGCGGTGCCTATACCGAGCACGAGGCGGTGCCTGTACCCAGCACGAGGCGGTGCCTGTACCCAGCGTGAGGCGGTGCCTGTACCCAGCGCGAGGCGGTGCCTGTAGCCTTCACTTCCCCTCTCCTGAATGTGCTGGCTCTGGCGGGGGGTCGGTATTGTTCCACGATGACTGGGCCCTCTCCGATCCTTCACTCATGCGGCCATTCTTAATGCGAGAGTCTAAACAGTGAAGATCACAGGTTATTGAACCATTGGAATTTTTACAGCGAAGCCCAAGCCCATGCTATCACACATGCACCTTTCCGATGGGGGCACTGGATAGTAATCAGAGCAGCGACCCTGGCTGAGCTATCCTCTCCCTAACCCGGGGGTTTGGACAGTGATGCAAGAGCAGGATCACGGTGTGCACGAAGCTCTGCCAGTTGCTCGAGCTCACGCTGTGAGATTCGGAGCTTGAGGAGCGGCTGGAGTCACTGCAGTGCATCAGGGAGTTCGAGAGTTTCCTGGAAGTGGGTCACCCTACTGCCACAGAAGGTGCAGGAGGTGAGGGAGTGGGTGATCACCAGACAGGGTAGGAGGAAGACTCAGGTAGCGCAGGAATCCCCCAAGCCAGTGGCACTCGCTAACCGGTTTTCAGTTTTGAATACCAGGGAGGGTGACGACTCCTTGGAAGAATGCAGTAGGAATTAAACCCCTGGCACCACGAGAGATTTGACTGCACACAGGGGAAAAAGAAAGAGCAGAAATGCAGTAGTCATAGGGGATTCCATAGTTAGCAGCATAGACAGGCATTTCTGCAACCACAAACATGATTCCCGAATGGTATAAGAACATAAGAATTAGGAGCAGGAGTCGGCCATACGGCCCCTCGAGCCTGCTCCGCCATTCAATAAGATCATGGCTGATCTTCGAGCTCAACTCCGCCTGATCTCCATATCCCTTGATTCCCCATGAGTCCAAAAATCTATCGATCTCAGCCTTGAATATACTCAAAGACTCAGCATCCACAGCCCCCTGGGGCAGAGAATTCCAAAGATTCACCACCCCCTGAGTGAAGAAATTCCTCCTCATCTCGCTCTTAAATGGCCGACCCTGTATCCTGAGACTATGTCCCCTAGTTCTAGACACTCCAGCCAGGGGGAAACAACCTCTCAGCATCTACCCTGTCAATCCCCCTCAGAATCTTGTATGTTTTAATGAGATCACTTCTCATTTTTCTAAACTCCAGAGAGTATCGGCCCATTCTACACAATCTCTCCCATTGTACTTTCCTCAAGGTCTCATGCAGGTCTTTTACGAACCTGTCCCGGTTGACCTCCCTCATTTGGGCTTCGGTCAGGACCGGTACCAACACGTGAGTCGGGGTCCTCACCGCCCTACCGGTCATCAGCTCATACGGAGAGTGCCCTGCGCTTTTGGAGAGGCTGGCCCGGATATTCATGAGAACTAGAGGCAGGACCTCGTCCCATTTCTTTGGGTACCCCCCTATCTCCTTCCTAAGCCTTTCCTTTAAGGTCCGGTTCATCCTTTCCACTATTCCCGATGATTGGGGGTTGTGGGCCACATGCCATTTTCCCTGCATCCCTAAAAGTTTCAGGGTGGTCTGCAAGACTTGTCCTGTGAAATGGCTCCCCTGATCTGATTCCATCACCTGGGGCAATCCCCATCGGGAGAATACATCCCTTACTAGGATCTTAGCCGTGTTTAACGCTGTGGCTGTTCGACAAGGGAAGGCCTTAACCCAATTAGAGAAAACATCCACCAACACCAGACAATACTTGTTGTCTGCTTTTGTGGTGGGCAGTGGCCCAATGAAGTCTATTTGTATAGAATAGAGGATCTAAGGATCCTTATCTGAGGAAGGATGTTCTTGCCATGGAAGGAGTGCAGCGAAGATTCACCAGGCTGATACCTGGGACGGCAGGAATGACGTATGAGGAGAGATTGGGTCGATTGGGCTTGTACTCGCTGGAGTTTAGAAGAATGAGAGGGGATCTCATTGAAACTTATAAAATTCTAACAGGATTAGACAGACTAGATGCAGGAAGGATGTTCCCGATGGTCGGGGAGTTCAGACCCAGGGG
The DNA here is from genome assembly GCF_052327205.1 of Somniosus microcephalus. NCBI lineage: Eukaryota > Metazoa > Chordata > Chondrichthyes > Squaliformes > Somniosidae > Somniosus > Somniosus microcephalus. Next base: position 6,131,158 of record NW_028225184.1, read on the forward strand.
TCACAGTCTAAAGATAAGGGGTAAGCCATTTAGGACAGAGATGAGGTGGAATTTCTTCATCCAGAGAGTGGTGAACCAGTGGAATTCTCTGCCACACAAGGCAGTTGAGGCCAATTCATTAAATATATTCAAGAAGGAGTTAAATATATTTCTTAAGGCTAAAGGGATCAAGGGATATGGGGAGAAGGCAGGGACAGGGTACTGAATTTGGATGATCAGCCATGATCTCATTGAATGGTGGAGTAGGCTCGAGGGGCCGAATGTCCTACTCCTGCTCCTATCTTCTATGTTTCTATGTTTCTATGAATGCCATGGTCCCTCTACCCTCCTAATCTGTCCCAACGGTGCCTTTCTACGGTGGGGTTCTAGATTATTCGCAGCGCACACTAGGCACTCACTGCAATATTCCTTCACCTCTTCCCTGAGATGAGGCCACCAACCCACCTCCTCCACTTTCTTCCAGGTATTTTCCGGCCCTGGCTGTCCAGCTCCCGGACCCCCGTGAGCTAGCTGTATATATTCCTCCTGGTACTGTTTGGGCACGATCCACCTTTCCCCTTTAAACAACATCCCCTCTTTGACCACTATATCTGCTGCTCCAAAAGGACCATCAATTGGTTCCCCTTCTACCCTTTTCTTAATCACGGTTTTTAAAACCGCATCTTGTGCTTGAACCTTGGTCAGGCCTGGGGGCAACTTCACCTCCTGTGGGCCCTCCATATCCCTTATGGCCGCGATCTGTCCAGATCGGTACGGGTCCCAAAGTACTCCCTCCCTGGCCCCTTTTTTGCCAACTCGTCGGCCTTCTGGTTACCTTTCCATTTAGACTCGGTTTTTGAGTGCGCCTTTACTTTTTCAATGTAATGCTCCCCTTTATTGCCCGTAACGCCCAGGATTGTGTTCAGCAGTGGGGCGATTACTGACGGTTTCCCGTCGGCGGACTTGAATTCTCATCTAGCCCATATTGCCAGATACTCAGTGCAAGAATTGCACGTGAACATCAAGTCTGAGCATATTGTGTAGGGGGTTGGGAATTCCTCGGGATGCCTGACCACATAAGCTACAGCCGCCAGCTCGGCCTGCTCTGCGCTCAGTGTGCTGGGGAGTTTGATGGCTTTCTCTATTCCCAGCCCCTGGGTCATAAATCCCACACCCTGTCCTACACTCTCCATTTGTCACCGAGCTGGACCCACCCACATATATATCTCTCCCTGTCGGATGTTGCCCGGCCCGGAATCCCACGTTTACATCCCATACCCCTTCTATAGTGCACACATGATTCGTCCCTGGATAAATCATGTTCAAGGCCAGCTTAGGTTCCGCCAATCTTTCCACCCTCAGGTTCATCTGGGAGAGAAGCAATGTCCAGTGGGCAATACGACTGCTACTCACTGTCCCATCTTTTATCCTCCCGTCCAATAGCATCTGTGTCGGGGTATGACATGTCAGTAAGGTTATTAAAGATGACCCCGTAAATAATTGGAAACGTTTGACGGACCAATAGCTCGCCAAAAGGTGTCTTTCACAGTTGGAGTAACCCCTCTCCACATCTGTCAGGACTCGGGAGGCATAAGCCACGGGCCTCAACTTGTCATGTCGTTCTTGGAGCAACACTGCACTCAAACTATCCCCAGTAGCTGCTACCTCCAGATCAAAATCTTTGTTCCTGTTTATTGCTCCTGGTGCGGGTGCAGTTTGTAAATTTTCCTTTAGGTGAGTAAATGCCTCCTTACAACTCTCATCCCAATACCATCCTACTCCTTTCCTAAGGAGTCTAAGCAAAGGGGCTGCCGTGGCTGCATAGTCTTCAATAAAATCCCTGCAGTACCCTGTCATTTTTAATGTGGAAGCAAATCATCCTCGGTTCCGAGGGACTGCCTAAGAAGAAGAAGAAGTTTCTCTCTTAACTCGTTGTGTTTTTTCTGATTCACACGTTCCTGAATCAAGTTTATCACTTCTTCAACGGGACTCGGTCTCCTTTGGTTAAACGTTCCATCAATAATACCTGGACTTCCTCCGCACAGGCGCCTCTGTCTAATTTACTCTGATATGCATTAATAAAAATTTTACTAGCCATTTGGTGATTTTCCTAACAGACCTCTAACATCAATAACTATCGGCGCGCAATTCTCGGGCACTCCCCACTCCCTGCGGGGTTTATCCCTCCTCAAGGGTAGCAGCTGATCAGGAAGCTACTTTTGAGGTCCGATCTATTACACAATACTAGCCACTTTGTCTTGTCCCATCTGGGGTACCAATTGTAAGATCTTAATCATCTCTCAGAGTTCTTGGACAAGACACCAATAGGCAGCAGTTAGTATGTTTGAGCAATAGATCAAGATTTATTAAGCTTACAGCGTAATATACTTAACATTAGGCGATAGTTTTAATGAGTAGCTCACAGCCCTTGGTCTCATAGAAACATAGAAGATCGGAGCAGGAGTCAGCCATTCGGCCCCTCGAGCCTGCTCCGCCATTCAATGAGATCATGGCTGATCATTTAAATTCAGTACCCTGTCCCTGCCTTCTCCCCATATCCCTTGATCCCTTTAGCCTTAAGAAATATATCTAACTCCTTCTTGAATATATTTATATGATCTCTGGAACCTGTCGGACACAGATGACGTTTTCTTAAGTCTGTTCCTTTGTTCTCGCAGTAAGTCTGTGTAAAGTTGTTATTTGAGTATCGAGGTTTTAACCCTTTTCTCATCAAAGGTTGGGTTGGCCAGTGTCCATATATGGGCCTAGAAATTCATTATAGCCACTTTTGGGGCGGTAAAGTCGGGCGGCCGCTAAAGTTTGCGGCCGGCGCAAATTCGAGGCCACTTCGCCGATATTCATTAGCTTCGCCTTAAGAGTTTGCTTGAGCGCTAAAACTGGCGATGCACGGCTCTCTTTAGGCGCTAAGCCGGAGGTGCTGAGCGATACCGCCGAGGCCGGGCGCAGCGCAGGTGCGGCCATTTCTTGATTGATAGCAGACACCCTGGCGCCGGCCAGCTCTTAAGGGGGAAGGGTCGACTTGGTCTGCTGCCACGCCCTGGACACTGGAGCCCTCCAGCTAGGCCTGAACACTGCTGCTGGACCCAAATAGCGCCTCAAAGTATGGAGAAGGCCCGTGAACGAGCTCAGCGCTTCTCAGAGCATGATCTGAGGGTGCTGGTTAGCGCTGTGGAGAAGAGACGCCATATTTTGTTCCCAGACAATGGGAGGAAGCCGCCGGCCCGCGTCTACCAGGAAGCCTGGAAGCATGTCGCCACCAGGGTGACATCCAACAGTGAGGTCCCCAGGAGCGCTGTACAATGCCACAAAAAGCTCAATGACCTCGCCAGGATTGTCAGGGTGAGTACTAGGGTTGCAAAGGGGTGGAAAGTTTCTGGTAAATTTCCGGTAAATTTCCGGAAATTTTCCACGGGAAGTTTAGCTTGGGAATTTGGGGAATTTTGCCCAAAAAAGCACATGCTAGCATAATATTGGTTTTTTTGTATTTCTTTCTTTTTTTTCCACAGGTCCTCTCTTAAAATTACTAACAGAGATGGAATCTTAATTATTAAGGAATTTCTTAATCAATATATGTTTATCTTCTTACTTGGCTTGTTTTAATAATTATAAGTTTTGTGTGTGACTATGAACAAATGTGTCCTGATTGGTTGGATGAGTGGATGAGCGATTAGCTCCCTCTATTTGTAATATTTGCATATCGAATTGTGATTGGCCTGCAGGCATCTGTAAGAATGCTATAGTTTTTTTAAGATCCAGGTTAGGGGTCCTGAGGGAAGTCATTTTGTTTTCTGCTGATGTTGTGATGATGCAGTAAGTAAATCAGACTTTATACCAAATAAACCAGTTACTTGTCCTTCAATTTAAAATATACAAAATAATACACTATTGGTGATGTAGCGTCGTGTGTGTACAGGTCATGCTTCCATCACATGGAGCATCAGCAAAAATGTACTCACCCTGTTGCAATCATGCTGATCGACCGCAGTTCGACACAGAGATGAATGCCTTTTATTTCTCTGCATAGAACAATGCCACGTTTACCGTCGGATGTGTGGAAGCATTTTACCCCAGGCATTAAAGATGGAAAGACTGTGTACATGTGCAAACACTGTAGAAAGCCATATGTAAAGAATGCCACAAAGATGCAGCAGCATTTATCCAAATGCAACAACTTCACTCATATTACGTCTATTGGGTGCGCAGCTCATGGGGTTAACCTGCTCCTCAAGGACATCATGGGTTTGAGAACCATGGAAGCACTGTACAAGAGAGCCAAGCAAGTTGTTAAGTATGTCAGGGGAAAACAGGTAGTTGCAGCAACCTACAACTCCAAGCAAATGACAAAGCACAAGAACACCACACTGAAGCTGCCCAACAACACTAGATGGGGTGGTGTTGTCATAATGTACAACAGCCTTCTGGAGGGTAAGGAGTCACTGCAAGTAATGGCAATATCCCAGTCTAGGGATATGGAAACCACCATCAAGAAAATACTGCTGGATGATGTGTTTTGGGAGAGAGTGGTTAGCAGCCTTAAACTACTCTCACCAGTAGCATCTGCAATTGCTCAGATTGAAGGAGATGACGCTGTCTTGTCAGATGTTCTCAGGCTTTTTACTGATTTAAAAGAACAAATCAGCATTGCCCTACCCACATCCCTGCTGCTCAAAGCAGAGGAGAAGGCAATTGTTCAATTCATACAGACGCGTCAAGAATTTTGTGTCAAGCCGATTCATGCTGCACCCAAAGCATGTTGGGAGACCAATACTTTCTGGAGAACAGATCAACAGCGCTTAGTGTGATTTCTACCCTCTCACACCATCTCACTCTGGATGTGGGCAAAGTTCTGGGAAGTCTGGCAAAGTTCTCTACCAAGCAAGGTCTTTGGAATGGGGATGGGATATGGGAATCATGCAAGCATATCAGTGCACATACCTGGTGGAAGGGACTTTGTGCATCTGAGGCCCTGTCACCTATTGCATCGGTGATACTCCAAATCCCACCTTCATCAGCGGCCTCTGAACGAAACTGGTCACTTTTTGGGAATACGCATACAAAGGTGCGCAACAGGCTGACTAACAAGAGAGTGGAGAAACTGGTGGCTATCCGGGCGAACCTACAACTTATTGCGGTGGCTATCCGGGCGAACCTACAACTTATTGAGCCAGATACAGAAGTGTCCACCACACAGCTAGACACTGACACAGAGGAGGAAATGGACACGTCAGAGCCAGAGTCAGAGAATCAGGAGGAGCAATGAGGAGTACAAGACTCAGAAGACTCATGAGTAGAAGACTCAAAGGGACAAAATAAGGACAAATTACAGGCTAAATAAGCTGACGCTCTTTTTATTTTATTTTAGATGGGTCTTTTTTGTGGGGGTTCAATAAAGTTCAAAATTATAACCTAAATAAAGTTTTGAAAGCCTGTTTTTATTTGTATGGAACAGTATGTCTATTTTGACGACAAAGATAATATAAGGGTCAGAGACAAAAACCATCAGTGTGCAAAAAAACTCAAAATTCCCATAAATTCCCAAAATTCCCATAAATTCCCGAAAATTCCCATGGAAAGTTTCCTCTTTTAAAAATTCCCAGAATTTTGCAACCCTAGTGAGTACCCTTTCCAGTGTCCTCCTCATCCTTGCATGTGCACCTCACATTATGGGCAAAGGGACCTGAAAGCCCTAATGGCCAGCCCTCATGCAGCAGCTATGGGACAGTCATGAGCATCAATTGCACATTGTGCACTTAACACACTGGCCAGGCTATTCGACCATGGGAGGCAGTGCACACAAGATCAGGGCTACACACTGGCCAGGCTATTCCACCATGGGAGGCAGTGCACACAAGATCAGGGCTACACACTGGCCAGGCTATTCCACCATGGGAGGCAGTGCACACAAGATCAGGGCTACACACTGTACTTAGAGGCCGTCCTTTCTCTTGCAGGCCAAGCTGGCCAATAATAAGAGGAGCCGGACTGTGACCGGGGGAGGCGGACCCCAGATCCAGCCGCTCACCGAGCTGCAACAGCGCGTGGAGCGCATCATGTGTGCCCGGGTGATTGGCCCCGTTGCATCTGGAGATGCCGACCCTGTTCTGGGCACCAATGGTAAGGACATCACCTTTTGGACCTCTCTCGTCCCACTTGCGCATCAGATCTACATCCTTTGCCACTGTCCGACCAATGCGCTGAATGCCACCACTCATGCATCCCTCGCTGACGCCCTCTCCTCACTCTAAAGCTACTCTTGTGCCTTCCTGCTTTCAGATGGTGAGGAGGAGGTCCCTGAAGTTGCCAGTGACAGCCCCTCAGAAGAGGAGGAGGAGGAGGAGCAAGAGGAAGGCGGCCCATCAGGGGACCCCTCAGCCGTGGCAAGCCATGCCACTGTAGGGGAGACGTCTTCCCTGGAGGGGAGCGTGGGGGAAGTGTCGGAGGGGAGTGTAGCTCCTGGGACCAGCGGCCTGCAGAAACGCGGGAGGGGGGTGGAAGCTCAGCGGCCTTCTCCCCAGAGGGGGGAAGGGTCGGAGGGGAGTCCAATTGCTGGGCCCAGCGGCGTCCAGCAACGCAGGAAGGGTCGGCCAGTTCGGCGGCCTTCTCCCCAGAGGGAGAGTCCGGCCTCCAGTCCGGAGACGGTCAACGCCGAGGAGATGCGCCGCCTCGAGGACATGTCCGCGGACTCGGAGCACCGGCACACGGAGCTCATGGGGGTAGTGGGACGGATGCCTGAGGCCATCGAGTCCCTGTCTCGGAGTGTCACCGAATTCGGGGCCTCTCTGGCAGCGACTGGCCAGGTGATCAGTGGTGCCGTGCAGTCACTGGCTGCTCTGATGCGGTCACAGAACAGGGCAACACGGGCACTCACTGCTGCCACACTCGCTGTGTCAGCCCGGCATCGCCAGGACACCCGGCGCGCTGCAGCAGCACAGCGGTCGGTCCCTCGGCAGATTGCTGCGCATGCTGCAGTGCTGGCCTGGGCGAGTGCCAGTGTCTCAGGCAACCAGCGAGCGCCTGCCATCCGCCAGCTTGCCCCCATTCCTCCAGCTGCCACTGCCACTCCCCCAGTGGAGCTGCCACGAGCTGCTGCAGCGACTGATGCTGGCCAGCCACAGCTGCAGCATTCACCAGCCGGCCCCTCGAGGGCCAGACCTCGTCTAGGCCGACCCCCAAGGGCATCTGCCGTCACGACATGTGCCCCTCAGGAGCCTTCCCCCAGCCTTGCAGCAGCCACTGGCCTCACTTTGAGGAGGAGCAGCAGGGCGTCCAGGGGCCGGCAAAGTTTGCAGAGGGCATCGCCCTCGCGGGACACAAAGTAGAGGGTGTGTCCAAATGTTGTGTTTTTTGGAATGGTTGTTTTTTGAAGGCCGAGGATGAGGCCATTTTTGTTTACATCTTTTGTTAATCCTCCCCAGGTTGTGGGAGTGAGTCATGTGTGTGAGTGTTTTTTGGGGGTTTCGTGTGTTCTTGGTTTTCATGTGGGAAGGGCCCTGAGTTTGTACAATAAACCATTTTATTTATTCACATTGTCCATGTTTGATCTTTGAAGTGTTTGTTGCCTTAACCGGCTGAGGGCTTGCGGAGCGGCTGCAATCATGTTCTTTCATTGGCACAAGCCATTCCCTGACAGGGGGCCTAGAAGTGACGTTCAATAAGCCACCGACGGGCGGCCCTTGGACCTTCTGCCTCCCTCCTGGGCTGGTACTCCTCGTCCTCCTCCTCCTCATGCTCCTCCTGCTCCTCCTCCTGAGGTGGTGGTCCAACGTGAGGTGGCAGTGCCTGAGTCCTGCGGATAGCCAGGTTGCGCAGCATGCAGCAAACGACGACGAATTGGGAGACTCGCTCCTGCGAATACTGGAGGGCTCCCCCGGAGCGATCCAGACAGCGGAACCGTTGCTTCAGGACGCCGATTGTTTGTTCGATGAGGTTCCTGGTCGCTTGATGGCTCTCGTTGTATGCCTCTTCAGCAGGGGTCGTGGGCGCGCGGAGCGGGGTCATGAGCCAGGTACACAAAGGATAGCCTTTGTCCCCGATAAGCCATCCTCTTGGGTGAGGCTGTGCCTGGAAGATGTCAGCCACAGTAGTCTGTCGCAGGATAAAGGCATCGTGGCTGCTGCCTGGAAAGCGGGCATTGACAGCTAGGATGCACTGCCTGTGGTCACACACCAGCTGTACGTTGAGGGAATGGTAGCCCTTCCGGTTGCGGTAATCCTCGGGATGGTCCAGAGGTGCCCGCAAAGCCACATGCGTGCAGTCAATGGCGCCCTGCACCATGGGGAAGTCCGCAATTCTTGCAAATCCCACTGCACGCTGCTGCTGCCTCTCCAGGGTCATGGGGAAGGAGATGAATTGGCGTCTCCTTCTGAAAAGGGCATTGGTGACCTGGTGGATGCAGCAATGCACGGCGAACTGGGATATGTTAGCAATGTCCCCAGCAGCTGATTGGAAGGAGCCAGTGGCATAGAAGTTCAGAGCCACCGTCACCTTCACTTCCACCGACAGAGACGTCCTGCACCTCAGCTGTGGACGCAGATCTCTGTGAAGCAGCTGGCAGATCTCTGCAACCACCTCCCTTCTGAATCGCAGCCTCCTAACACATTGCGCGCCAGTCATGTTGAGATACGAGACCTGCTGGCGGTATTGCCTGAGTGGGTAAGGCCCATGTTGCCGACGCCTGTTGCCCCCTCTGCGTCTAGCCAGGGCTGCCCCTCTCACACAGCGTCTGCGAGCCCTTCCGACATAATCCTGAAACTCAGCATTGGCACCCCATGCAGCCACCATAATATGCTGGCAAACAATGAGATATCAGTGAAGGCGAATTGCAAAGCTCTGGCCTGAAGCCAAAAATACCTGTCCTAGTGTTGGGCCAAAGCAGTAAGCTCCCTTCCTTGTTTTTTTTCAAAAAATCCGTTGCACAAGAGTGATTGCTGCAAAATGGCTGCACTTTATAGTGCAGGGTAAGTGCCCTTTAATTTGCGCTCCCCGCGGCCCGCTTCGGCTGTGCACCGTTCCACTCCACAGTCGTTAGGGGCGCCCGGCGCTCAATGGGCCGGCGCGACTGAAGTTCCGGTTTGGGGCGCACAAAGGGCGTTGCACGAGGAAATGACGCGCGCAAAGACTTTGCGCCGGCGCTAAATGTCTACTGAAGTTGGGGCGAGGTCGCGCTGCGCCCGGGCGCTAAGCGCCTAGCGCTCGAGATCTACTCCTCCTAAGGCGCTAACGGCTGGCGCAGCCAACTGAATTTCTAGGCCAGAGTGTCTGGGACACATTAATGATTAACCTGCGTGGGGACTTTGCTGTCAGAGAAGGAAAACGACAAAGTCCAAAGTGCCGTTTGCCCCACTCAGTGTGACCTTGAAATATTGTGTCCAGGCTGATGATCTGTTCTCACCATATGATCCTTCCCCCCACATTGACCTTTCTGAGCTCCAGCCAGGTGGTTCTAAATACCCAGGTGGCAAAGACAAAAATCTACATTTTCCCAGCCCTGAGGAGACGGGTCTGGAGGCGGGACAGTTGACAAAATGTTAAAAACTGAGGGCAGTTTCAGAACCCGCATCCGTGCTCAGGAGGCTGGATGAAGAAATTCACCCCTTCCCACAAACAGAGCAGGTGAACGGCCTCTCCCAGTGTGAACCCGCTGGTGTGTCAGCAGGCTGGATGAAGAAATTCACCCCTTCCCACAAACAGAGCAGGTGAACGGCCTCTCCCAGTGTGAACCCGCTGGTGTGTCAGCAGGCTGGATGGCCGAATGAATCCTTTCCCACACACGGAGCAGTGGGAGGCATTCAAGGAGGAGATCCGGACAGTTCAGAACAAATATGTGCATTTAATATGCAGGGTAAAGAAAAAAAGGGAGTCGTTTGACAGAAACCGCGAGCTAAATACTGCAGGATCTTTAGCGGAGTACAGAAAGTGCAGGGGTGCAATGAAAAAAGATGTTAGGAAAGCAAAGGGAGAGCATGAGAAATTCTTGGCAAGACAAATCAAGGATAACCCAAAGGTGTTTTATAAATATATTAAGAGTAAGAGGATAACTAAAGAAAGTATAGCGCCTATTAGAGATCAACAGGGTACTCATTCTGTGGAGGCGGGAGGTGTCGGTAGGTTTCTTAATGATTAGTTTGCGTCTGTTTTCACAACGGAGAGTGGCGATGCAGACATTGCTATCACGGAGGAGGAGTGTGAAATGTTAGATAAAATAAATATACTGAGAGAGGAGATATTAAGGGGTTTAGCAGCTTTAAAAGTGTATAAATCCTCAGGCCCAGATGAAATGCATTCCAGGCTGTTAAGCGAAACAAAAGAGGAAATTGCAGAGTCCCTGACCATCATTTTCTAATCCACTCTGGCTTCAGTTGTGGTGCCGGAGGACTGGAGGACTGCTAATGTGGTACCCTTGTTTAAAAAGAGAGAAAAGGATAGACCGAGTAATTATAGGTCAGTCACCTAACCTCGGTGGTGGGAAAGTTCTTGGAAAGAATTCTGAAGGACAGGAAACATCTTCATTTAGAATGCCACCGATTAATCAAGAATAGTCTACAGGGAGTTATTAAGGGATGGTCGTATCTGACAAACTTGATTGAATTTTTTGAGGTGGTAACAAGGAGGGTAGATGAGGGTAGTGCGTTTGATATAGTGCATATGGCTTTTGATAAGCTTCCACATGGCTGACTGGTCACAAAGTTAAAAGGCCATAGGATCCAGTGCAAAATGTCAATTTGAATTCGAAGCTGAGTCGGAGGCACGAGGTAGGTTGTAATGGTTGATGGGTGTTGTTGTGACTGGAAGGCTGTTTCCAGTGGGGTTCTGCAGGGCTCAGTACTGGGTCCCTTGCTTTTTGTGGTATATATCAATGGTCTAGACTTGAATATAAGGGTTATGGTTAAGAAGTTTGCTGATGATACTAAAATCAGCTGTACGCTTGAAACTGAAGAAGGAAGCTGTAGACTGCAGGAACATATCAATAAATTGGTCAGGTGAGCAGAACATTGGCAATTGGAATTCAATCCGGGGATGTGTGAGGTAATCTAGTTGGGGAGGGCTAACAAGGAAAGGCAATACACTTTAAATGGTAGGACACTGAGTAGTGCAGAGGAACAATGGAACCTTGGAGTGCATGTCCACAGATTCCTGAAGGTAGCAGGCCAGGTAGATAAGGTGCTTGAGAAGGGATACGGAATGCTTGCCTTTATTAGCCGTGGCATAGAATAAAATAGCAGGGGGGGATATCCTTCAACTGTATGAAACACTAGTTAGGCCTCAGCTAGAGTACTGCGTGCAGTTCTGGTCACCACATTACAGGACAGATGTGATTGCACTAGAGAGGGCATGGAAGAGATTTACAAGGATGTTGCCGTGAGTAGAGAATCTTAGCTATGAGGAAAGACTGGATCGGCTGGGTTTGTTTTCTGTTAAACAGAGGAGGTTGAGGCGAGACCTTATTGAGGTGTATAAACTCATAAGGAGCCTAGATAAAGTGGATGGAAGGGACCTATATCCCTCAGCACAGCGGTCAGAACCTGGGGGCACTGATTTAAAGGAATTGGTGGAAGGGTTAGAGGGAATTTGAGAGGTAATGCCTTCACCCAGACGGTTGTAGGGGTCTGGAACTCACTGCCTGATAGGGTGGTAGAGGCAGGAACCATAACCACATTTAAAAAGTACTTGGATGTACACTTGGGATGTTGTAACCTGCACGGCTGCTGATGTTATGCCCAGTGCCAGCATCGGGCGCTCGCAGGGCAGGTACAGGACTAGTTAGATAAGAGGCTCCCAGTAATTTCTGATTTTCCTTATCTTTTAGATTGCGTACTATGGAGCTTCATCCTAAATCCTGGAATTCTTTGCTGCTGTCGGCCTCCATTGTGACCCTCACTACAATCCTGCCGACTTTATCTGTGATTATCTCAAATTTCTGACCAGCCTTGAGATGGTACGATATGCCCCTAGATCGAAATGTATCTTCAACTTCCTCACCTTGACGTCGATCGTGGTCCAATTACCTCAACTAGGCTTGTAGTCTCTGCAATATCGAAGATTAAGAGGTTGATTTGATGAAGATAGGAGCAGGAGGAGGCAGTTCAGACCCATCGAGCCTTTTCCGTCATTCAATGAGGTCATGGCTGATCGGTATCCCAATTGAGAACCATGGGCCTTTGCTCCATATCCCTTAATAACTTTGGTTTGCAAAAATCTACCAATCTCGGACGTAACATTAACAATTGACCTAGCATCAATTGCAGTTTGTGGAAGAGAGCTCCAAACTTCTACCACCCTTTGCGTGTTGAAGTGTTTCCTAACTTCATTACTTGAAGATCTGGATCCAACCTTTAGGCTATGTCCCCTACCTCTAGACTCCCCTCCCGCTGACAACCAGCGTAGATGTACCAGAATGACACTTGGACTCCCAGGGTTAAAATACGAGAAGAGATTACACAAACCAGGATTGTAATCCCTGGAATTTCTCTCCATCTATCCTATCAGATCCCCTTAATATCTTGAAAACATCGAACAAGTCACCCCTTAACCTTGTAAATTCCAGGGTATATAAAACTTGTGTGTGTAATCTCCCCATGTAACTTAACCTTTGGATTCCAGATATCATTCTGGTAAATCTACGCTGCACTACCTCCAGGGTAAATATATCCTTCCTACGATGTGAAACATAGAAATATAGAAGATAGGAGCAGGAGTAGGCCATTCGGCCCCTCGAGCCTGTTCCGCCATTCAACGAGATCATGGCTGAACATTCAAATTCAGTACCCTGTCCCTGATTTCTCCACATACCCCTTCATCCTTTTAGCATTAAGAAATATATCTAACTCCTTCTTGAATATATTTAATGAATTGGCTTCAACTGTCTTGTGTGGAAGGGAATTCCACAGGTTCACCACTCTCTGGGCGAAGAAATTTCTCCTCATCTCTGTCCTAACTGGCTCATCCCTTATCCTTAGACTGTGACCCCTGGTTCTTGAAACCCTGCCATCAGGAACATCCTTCCTGCATCTAGTCTGTCTAGTCCTGTTAGAACTTTATGTTTCAATGAGATCACCTCTCATTCTTCTAAACTCCAGCGAATATAAGTCTAATCGACCCATTCTCTCCTCATAAGTCATTCCTGCCAGCCCAGGTATCAGTCTGGTGAATCTTCGCTGCACTTTCTCCATGGCAAGAACATGCTGCCTCAGATAGGTTGATCAAAACTGCACACAATACTCAAGGTGTGGTCTCACCAAAGCCCTGTACAACTGCAGCAAGACATCCTCGCTCCTGCACTGGAATCACCTCGCTATGAAGGCCAACATTCCATTTGCCTTGTTAACAGCCTGCTGCATCTGCATGCTTACCTTCAGCGACAGGTGCACAAGGACACCCAGGTCTCGTTGCACTTCCCCATTTCCCAATCTATTGCCGTTCAGATAGTCATCTGTCTTCCTGTTTTTGCAACCGAAGTGGATAACCTCGTATTTATCCACATTATACTGCATTTGCTATGCATCTACCAATCACCTAACCTGCCCAAACCATACTGGAGTTTCTCTACATCCTCCTCACAGCACACACACCCACTCAGCTTTGTGTCATCTGCAAAATTGGAGATATTACATCTAGTATTCGCTCGCCTAGATCATTTATATATATTGTGATTAGTTGGAGTCCTAGCAGCGATCACTACGATGCCCCACTCGTCACTGCCAGCCACTCGGAAGAAGATCAGTTTCTCCAACACTTTGCTTCCTATCTGCCAAACCGTTCTCGAACCAACACAGTATCTTATCCCCAATCCCGTGTGCATGAACTTTGCACGCTAATCTCTTATGCAGGAGCTTACTGAAAGCCTTCTGAAAGTCCAAATACACCACACCACTGGCTCACCCTTATCTATTCTACCAGTTACATCCTCAAAAACTTGCTGTAGATTATTCAAGCATGCTTTAACTTTTGCAAATCCATGTTGACTTTGTCCGATCCTGTCAGTATTTTCCAAGTGCTCTGCTATTACATCTTTTATAATGGACTCTAGCATTTTCCCCACTATCGATGTCAGGCTTACCGGTCTAGAATTCCCCATTTTCTCTCTTCCACCGTTTTTAAAGAGTGGGGATAGATTAGCTATCCTCCCGTCCATGGGAACTGTTTCAGAGTCTATATAATTTTGGAAGATGACCAGCAATGCATCTACTATTTCTAGGGCCACTTCCTTAATTACCCTTGGATGCAGATTATCAGTCCTGGGGACTTATTGGCCTTCAATCCCGTCAATTTCCCTAAATCCATTTCCCTACAAATACTTGTTTCATTCAATTCCTCCCTCTCATTAGACCCTATGTTCCCCGACATCTCTGGTAGGTTATTTGTCTCCTCCTTTGTGAAGACAGAACCAAAGTATGTAATTAATTGTTCTGCCATAACTTTGTTCCCCATTATAAATTCCCCTGATTCTGACTGCAAGGGACCTACTCTTGACTTCTCCAATCTTTTTATCTTCACATATCTATAGAAGCTTTTACAGTCAGTTTTTATGTTCGCTGAGAGCTTACTCTGATACTGTATTTTCCCCCTCTTAAGTAATCCCTTTGTCCACCTTTGCTGAATCGTAAGCTGCACCCAATCCTCAGGCTGGTTGCTCTTTCTGACCAATTGATTAGTCCTCTCCTTGGATCTTATGCTATCCCTAATTTCCCTTGTTAGCCACGGTTGTGTCACCATTTTAATATTTTTATTTCAAACAGGGATGAGCAAAATCTGTAGTTTATCCATGCGATCATTAAATGTTTGCCATTGCCTATCCACCGTTAACCCTTTAAGTAACGTTCCCCAAACAATCCTAGCCAACTCGCACCTCATACCATCGTAGTTTCCTTTATTTACATGCAGGACCCTAGTCTCTGAGACAAATACTTCACTCTCCACCTTAATGAAGAATTCAATCATATTATGATCGCTCCACACCGAGGGGCCTCGGACAACAATTAATCCTTTCTCGTTACATAATACCCAGTCTAAGATTGCCTGATCTCTAGTTGGTTCCTCGACATATTGGTCCAGGAAACGATCCCGTACACACTCTAGGAATTCCACCTCCACTTTATTGTTACTAAATTGTTTAGCCCAATCTATATTTAGATTAAAGTCACCCATGATAACTGCTGTGTGCTTATTGCATGTGTCTCTAATTTCCCATTTAATGCCATCCCCAACCTCAGCATTACTGTTTGGTGGTCTGTATACAGCTCCTACTAACGTTTTCTGCCCCTTGGAATTTCTCTGCTCTACCCATACAGATTCCACATCATCAGAGCTAATATCCCTCCTTTCTATTGTGTTAATCTCTTCTTTAACCAGCAATGCTACCCCACCATCTTTTCCTTTTTGCCTGTCCTTCCTGAATATTGCATAACCCTGGATGTTGAATTCCCAGCCTTGGTAACCCTGGAGCCATGTCTCCGTTATCCCAATTATATCATATCCGTTTACATCTACTTGCACAGCTAATTCGTCCGCCATATTACAAATTCTCCTCTCATTAAGACACAAAGCCTTCAGGCTTGATTTTTTTAACACTCTCAGACCTTTTAAAATTATTGATTACTGTGGCCATGTTTGATTTACACCCTTGATTGCTCTGACTTCCACTTTTGCTTTTCTCTTTCCTGTCTTTTGCTTCAATCCTTGCTTCCCTTTCCTCTGTCTCCCTGCACAGTTTCCCAAACCCCTGCCATTTTAGTTTAATCCCTCCCCAAGAGCCTCAGCAAACATTCCCCCTAGGACATCGGTCCCGGTCCTGCCCAGGTGCAAACCATCCAGTATGTACTGGTCCCACCTCCCCCAGAACCGGTACCAATGTCCCAGGAGTTCGAATCCCTCCCCCTTGCTGCATTCCTCTAGCCAAGTATTCATCTGAAATATCCTTCTCTTTCTACTCTGACTAGCACTTGGCACTGGTAGCAATTCTGATATTATTATCTTTGAGGCCCTATTTTTTAATTTACCTCCTAACTCCCTATATTCAGCTTTTAGGACCTCATCCCGTTTTTACCTATACCGTTGGTACCTATATGCACAACAACAACTGGCTGTTCACCCTTCTCCTCCAGAATGCCCTGGAGCCGCTCCAAGACATCATTGACCCTTGCACCAGGGAGGCAACATACCATCCTGGAGTCACGTTTGTGGCCGCAGAAACGGCTATCGATTACCCTTACAATAGAATCCCAAATCATTATAGCTCTCGCTCTCTTTTTCCTCCCGTCCCGTGCAGCAGAACCACCCATGGTGCCAGTAATTTGGTTGCTGCTGCCTTCCCCGATAAGCCATCCTCCCCAACAATATCCAAAGTGGTATATCTGTTTGAGAGGGGGATGGCCACAGGGGACCCCTGCACTACCTGCCTGTGCCTACTATTCAACTGGCGGTCATTAATTCACTTCCTGCCTGTGCAGCCTTTACCTGCGGTGTGACCATCTGATTAAACATGATATGCATGACGTCCTCAGCATCGCGTGTGTATCCATTCGCATCTCCAGTGCCGCAATGTGGTCTGCCAGTAGGTGCAGCTGGATACTCTTCCCGCACACATGGTCGTCAGGGACACAGGAAGTGCCCCTGAATTGCCACATAGTGCAAGAGGAGCATGTCACGGGGCTGAGCTTTGCTGCCATTACTTACCCTTTAATTATTTTAAATTAAATCAATACCAACAATTATACTAGAATTAAATGATATACTCAATGGCCCTTGTTTCCTAGTACTCCCCACTACACAACAGAGATGTTAGAAACTATGAACACAGAATTAAGACACTCTAAACATTATAACCTATGACCCTTTACTGTAAACTTTAAAGTATTATAGGTACTCACCCAGTCAGCCGCTTCCTCCTGCCTGCGTCACATTTTGAATCGTGACCTGGCTCTGGAACGCTGCTGCTGGTCTGCGAGATTGGTAAACCTCTGAAAAAGAGCCCGCGAAAGTGAGTTTAAATACTCAGAGTCTCCGCTCTCACCGCTCCCGACAATGGCCTGTGAAAAACGCCCGCGAAAATGAGTTTAGATACTCACTGTCTCTCCGCTCTGACCACTCCCGACAATAGCCTGTGAAAAAAAGCCTGCGATAGTGTGTTTAAGTACACACTGACTCTCCACTCTCACCTCTCCCGACAATGGCCTGTGAAAAAACGCCTGGGAAAGTGTGTTTAAATACTCACCGAACCACTTCTCTCACCGCTCCCGCCACTGGCCCATTTTAAAGAGGGAGTCTCTACATCAGGACGCCTTTTAAAGATGGAGTCTCTCCATCAGGGACCACTTGTAAAGAGGGAATCTCTCCATCAGGGACACTGTTTAAAGTGGGTGTATCTCCATCAGGGACCCTTTTAAAAGAGGGAGTCTCTCCATCAGGGACCCCCTTTAAAGAGGGAGTCTCTCCGTCAGGGATCCCTTTTATTGAGGCGGTGTCTCCATCAGGGATAGGTTATAAAGAGGGGGTCTTCATCAGGGTCCCCTTTTAATGAGGCAGTCTCTCAATCAGGGACCCTTATTCAAGAGGGAATCTCTCCATCAGGGACCCTGCTTAAAGAGGAAGTCTAACCATCAGGGACACCTTTTAAAGAGGGAGTGTCTCCTCAGGGAGTCTCTCCATCAAGCTCCCCTATTAAAGAGGGAGTCTTTCCACCAGGGACCCCATTTAAAGAGAGAGTCTCTCCGTCAGGGGTCCCTTTTAATGAAGGAACCTCTCTGTTCGGAACCCCTTTAAAAGAGGTGTCTCTCCATAAGGTACCCCTTTTAAGCAGTGATTTTGTCCCTCAGGGACCCCTTTTAAAGAGGTAGCCCCTCCGTAGCGGAATTCTTTAAAAGATGGAGGCCTAGAAATTCCCTTGGGTTTGCGCACATTTAGGGGCGCAAGAGTGGGTTGCGCCGGAAGTTGCGTCGCCGCTGAAATTAGGTGGGCCTTTAAATCGGCGTAAGCCGGTAGCGCTGCGCCGGCACCGATGACGTCATCGGTGTGCGCAGCGCCCCGGTACCGCCCGAAACCACGCCGATCCCCATCTTCAGTAGCGGCCGCCTCTTCCCTGGCGGCCGCTAACAACGTTATGAAAACCTGGCCGTGCTGCAGCCTTAGAGGCGCTATTTAAAGCGGAGGTGCGGCCGGCCGCTTTTTCGGCGGCCACCTGCCCGCACCTCCTTCCCCGGCCTCCTCCACCCCCCCCCCCCACGGCATTGCCGGCTGGTTTCCGTGGAGCCCAGCACTTTGCCGTTGTGCCGGGCTCTTTTGCCGGCACTTTCAACGGGGCTCCGGCCGTTGCAGGCACCTCCCCCTTAAGAGAAGGGGGAGGCCTGCAGTACAGCAGCCTGCCGCTCCGCATCGGGTGGCGTAGCGGGACCGGGAGCGCTGAAATTCACTTTCAGCGCCCCAAGCGGGGCGGGCACACCCTGTACCAGCGCCCGCTTCCGCTTTGGGGCGCTGAAAGTGAATTTGGGGCGGGCACAACTGGCTCGGCGGCGGGCGCTAAATTTCCGGCGCAAACGTGCTGGCGGGGCGTCACCGAATTTATAGGCCTTCATGTTTAAACGGGGTCCCTGACAGAGAGGCTCCGGCCTATAAATTCGGTGACGCCCCGCCAGCACGTTTGCGCCGGAAATTTAGCGCCCGCCGCCGAGCCAGTTGTGCCCGCCCCAAATTCACTTTCAGCGCCCCAAAGCGGAAGCGGGCGCTGGTACAGGGTGTGCCCGCCCCGCTTGGGGCGCTGAAAGTGAATTTCAGCGCTCCCGGTCCCGCTACGCCACCCGATGCGGAGCGGCAGGCTGCTGTACTGCAGGCCTCCCCCTTCTCTTAAGGGGGAGGTGCCTGCAACGGCCGGAGCCCCGTTGAAAGTGCCGGCAAAAGAGCCCGGCACAACGGCGAAGTGCCGGGCTCCACGGAAACCAGCCGGCAATGCCGCGGGGGGGGGGTGGAGGAGGCCGGGGAAGGAGGTGCGGGCAGGCGGCCGCCGAAAAAGCGGCCGGCCGCACCTCCGCTTTAAATAGCGCCTCTAAGGCTGCAGCACGGCCAGGTTTTCAAAACGTTGTTAGCGGCCGCCAGGGAAGAGGCGGCCGCTACTGAAGATGGGGATCGGCGTGGTTTCGGGCAGTACCGGGGCGCTGCGCACACCGATGATGTCATCGGTGCCGGTGCAGCACTACCGGCTTACGCCGATTTAAAGGCCCACCTAATTTCAGCGGCGACGCAACTTCCGGCGCAACCCACTCTTGCGCCCCTAAATGGGCGCAAACCCAAGGGAATTTCTAGGCCAAAGTCTCTCTGTAAGGGGCTCCTTTAAAGCTGGATTCACTCCATCAGGGATCCCTTTTAAAGAGGTAGCCTTTCCGTAGCGGAATTCTTTAAAAGATGGAGCCTCTCTGTCAGGGACCCTGTTTAAACATGAAGGCCTAGAAATTCAGTCTGGACACTTTTGGGGCGCTAAAGTCGGGCGCTCGCTAAAGTTAGCGGCCACCGGAAAGTGTAGGCCACATCGCCGAAATTCAGTAGAGTTGGCCTTAAGTTTGGCCGAGCGCTGAAACCGGCGTTGAAATGCTGTGTTCTGGCGCTAAGCCGGCGATGCGGCCTAATAACGCCGAAGCCGGGCGCAGCGCAGGTGCGGTCATGTTTTGATTGACAGCAGACACCCTGACGCCGGCCAGCTCTTAAAGGGGGAAGGGTCAACTTTGACTGCTGCCACGCCCTGCATACTGGAGCCCTGCAGCTAGGCCTCAGCACTACTGGTGGGCCAAAATAGCGCCTGGAGCAATGGAGAGGGCCCGTGAGCGAGCGCAGCGCTTTTCAGAGCATGCTCTGAGTGTGCTCATTCATGGTGTGGAGAAGAGAAGAGAGATCCTGTGCCCGGACAGTGGCAGGAAGGCTCCCAGGAGCCAGTACAGGAGAGCCTGGGGCAAAATCGCCCGCAGGGTGTCATCCACCTGTGATGTCCCCAGGAGTGCGGACCAATGCCGCAAGAAGTTCAACGACCTCACTCGGATGGTGAAGGTGAGTACCCTTTCCAGTGTCCCCCTCATCCTTGCATGTGCACCTCACATTATGGGCAAAGGGACCTCAAATGCCTAATGGCCAGCCCTCCTCCCGCAGCAATGGCACTGGCATGATCATCAATAGCACTTTCTGCACTTAACACACTGGCCAAGCTATTCGACCATGGGAGGCAGTGCACACAGCAACAGGCCACCACACTGGCCAAGCTATTCGACCATGGGAGGCAGTGCACACAGCAACAGGGCACCACACTGGCCAAGCTATTCCACCATGGGAGGCAGTGCACACAGCGACAGGGCACCACACTGTACTTAGAGGCCGTCCTTTCTCTTGCAGGCCAAGCTGGCGAGCAATGTAAGGAGCCAGGCTGTCACTGCTGGAGGCCGACCCGAGTACCAGGCGCTCACTGATCTGGAGGAGAGCGTGGCACGACTCATGCGTGGCCGGGTGACTGGCCCTGTCGCGATCGGCGAGGCGGACCCTGTACTGGTACCCACTGGTAAGGACATGACCGGTTGCACCTCTCTCGTTGCCCTCGCGCTTCAGATCTACATCCTTTCCCACTGACCGACAAATGCGCATAATGCACCACTCAGGCCTCCCTCGCTGACGGCCTGTCCTCACTCTAAAGCTACTCTTGTGCCTTCCTGCTTTCAGCTGGTGAGGAGGAGGTGGTCCCTGAAGAGCAGAGAGCCAGGCCCTTGGAGGAGGAGGACGTCGAGGACCAGGAGGAAGGCGGCACATCGGGGGAACCCTCCTCCGCGCCAGGGGATGGCAATGGAGGGGAGACGTCTGGCCTGCAGGAGAGCCAGGGGGAGGTGTTGGAGGGGAGGGCCGAAGCTGGTCCCAGTAGGGTGGACGCACGCGGGAAGGCTCCGGCAGCACGCCAGCCTTCTCCCCAGAGGGGGGAGGTGTTGGAGGGGAGGGCCGAAGCTGGTCCCAGTAGGGTGGACGCACGCGGGAAGGGTCCGGCAGCACGCCAGCCTTCTCCCCAGAGGGGGGAGGTATTGGAGGGGAGGGCAGAACCTGGCCCAAGTGGGGTCGACGCACGCGGGAAGGGTCGGCCAGCTCGGCAGCCTTCTCCCCGGAGGGAGAGTCCGCCCTCCAGTCCGGACACGGTCCTTGCCCAGGAGGTGCGCGTCCTCGATGAGATGTCGGTGGCGTCTGAGCGGCGCCACCAAGAGTTCATGGGGGTGGTCGAACAGATGCCTCACACCATTGAGTCCCTGGCTCAGAGTGTGGTGGCTTTCGGGGAATCACAGGCCAGGGGGTTCGAACAACTCACGGCAGCGCACGACAGGGGTGTCCAGCAACTGGCGGCAGCGCAGGACAGGGGTGTGCAGCAACTCGCGGCAGCGCAGGACGCGGGTGTGCAGCAACTGGCGGCAGCGCAGGACGCGACTCGCGAGATGAGTGGTGCCGTCCACACACTGGCAGAGCTGATGCGGGCACATACCAGGGCAGTTCGGGCACTCACTTCTGCCACACTCGCTGTGGCACGGAGGCATCGCCATGGCACCCGCCGCCCTGCTGCAGCACAGCGGTCTGGCCTCCCCCAGATTGCAGCGCTTGCTACACTGCCAGCCCGGCCGAGTGCCAGTGTCTCTGGCGAGCAGCGCGCACCTGCCATCAGCCAGCTTGCCCCCAATGGTGCTGCCGACACTGCCACTCCCCCAGCCAAGGTGCGACGACCTGCTGCTAAGACTGATGCTGCCCAACCACAGCTGCAGCAGTCAGCAGCCGGCCCCTCCCGGGCCAGGCCTCGTCTAGGCCGACCCCCAAGGGCATCTGCTGACACGCTTTGTGGCCCTCATGAGCCTTCCCCCAGCCTCGCCACACCCGCAGGGCCCAGGTTGAGGCGGAGCAGCAGGTCGGCCAGGGGCCGGAGAAGCCTGTCTAAGGACTCGCCCTCTCGGCACACCCATTAGAGTGTGGTGAGAGCGGTTTCTTTTATATTGGGGGGCTTGTGTTGTGGGGGGCATTATTTTGTTAAGGCCGAGGATCAAGGCATTTTTTGTTTTCATGGGGGTGTCTCTGTTGTGGGGGGGGGCTTATTTTTGTAAGGCCGCTGTTGAAGGCCTTTTGGATGGGCAAGTTTTGTTAGTCCTCCCCAGGTTTTGGGAGTGACAGATGTTTTTGACTGTTTTTTGGGGGTCTTGTCTGTTTTTCTGTTTCATGTGGGAAGGGCCCTGAGTTTGTGAAATAAAGCTTTTGATTTATTCAGCATGTCCAGGTGTCATGTTTGAAGTGGCTGTTGCGTTAACCGGCTGAGGGCTTGCGGAGCGGCTGCCTCAGGTGCGTTCATTGCCACAGGCCATTTCCTGACAGGGGGCCTAGAAGTGTCGATCAATAAGCCCCCGGCGGACGGCCCTTGGCCCTTGTCGCTCCCTCCTGGGCTGGTCCTCCTCCTCCTCCTCCTCCTCCTCCTCCTGCTCGTCCTCCTGAGGTGGTGGTGCAATGTCAGGTGGCAGTGCCTGAGTCCTGCGGATAGCCAGGTTGTGCAGCATGCAGCACACGACGACGAACTGGGAGACTCTATACGGCGAATACTGAAGAGATCCTCCGGAACGATCCAGGCAGCGGAACCGTTGCTTGAGGACGCCTATCGTTTGCTCGATGATGTTCCTTGTGGCTTGATGGCTTTCGTTGTATGCCTCCTCCGCTGGGGTCCTGGGCGCGCGGAGCGGGGTCATGAGCCATGTACACAAAGGGTAGCCCTTGTCCCCGATAAGCCATCCCCTTGGTGGAGGCTGTGCCTCGAACATGTCAGCCACAGTAGTCTGGCGCAGGATAAATGCATCGTGGCTGCTTCCTGGGAAGCGGGCATTGACAGCTAGGACGCGCTGCCTGTGGTCACACACCAGCTGTACATTTAGGGAATGGTAGCCCTTCTGGTTGCGGTAATCCTCGGCATTGTGGACAGGTGCCTGCATAGCCACATGCGTGCAGTCAATGGCGCCCTGCACCATGGGGAAGCCCGTGATCCTGCCAAATCCGACTGCACGCTGCTCCTCCCTCTGTCGGGTCATGGGGAAGGAGATGAATTGGTGTCTCCTCGCGTAAAGTGCATCGGTGACCTGCCGGATGCAGCGATGCGCGGCGAACTGGGAGATGTTCGCTATGTCCGCAGCAGCGGCTTGGAAGGAGCCGCTTGCATAAAAGTTCAGAGCCACCGTGACCTTCACTTCCACCGAGAGAGACGTCCTGCACATCAGCTGTGGACGCAGATCTGTGTGAAGCAGCTGGCAGATCTCTGCAACCACCTCCCTTCTGAAGCGCAGCCTCTTCACACAATGCGCCGCAGTCATGGTGAGATAGGACACCTGCTGCCGGTATTGCCTGAGTGGGTAAGGCCTACGTTGCCGACGCCTGATGGCCCCTCTGCGTCTAGGCATGGCTGGCCCTCTCTCACAGCGTCTGCGAGCCCTTCGCACATAATGCTGCAACTGAGGGTTGGCCCCCCATACAGCCCCCATAATAAAGTTGAGAACAGATAAATCACAATGAATCAAATGTCAAAGCACTGGCCAGAAGCCAAAAATACCTCTCCTATGTTGTCCCAAATCAGTAACCTCTGTCCCTTGGTCTCTGTCCAGAAATCCAAAGCAGTAAAGTCATTGCAGCAAAATGGCTGGGCTTTATAGGTCAGTGTAAGTGCCCTTTAATTTGCGCTCCCCGAGGCCCACAGGGCCTCCTTTGCGTTCCACCTCACAGTTCTTAGCAGCGCCACGCCCATATTGGGCGGGCGCCACTGAATTTCCGGTTTGGGGCGCACAAACAGCGTTGCGCGACGATATGACGTCATAAGCTGCGAGCGCACCTGAGCGGGCGCAAACACTTTGCGCCGGCGCTAAATGTCAACTGAATTTGGGCGTCGGCGCAGATCGGACTGCGTTCAGGCGCTAAGTGTCTAGCGCCGGAAATATAGCCCTTTTATGGCGTTAGCAGCTGGCGCAACCCACTGAATTTCTAGGCCGAAGTCTCTCTGTAAGGGACTCCTTTAAAGCTGGATTCACTCCATCAGGGATCCCTTTTATGGAGGGAGACTCTCTGTCAGAGACCCCTATTAAAGAGGGATCTCTCTGTCGGGGACTACATTTAAATAGGAAGTATATCCTCAGAGAACGCATTTAAAGGTGGCGCCTCTCCATCAGAGACACCTTTAAAAGAGGAAGACTCTCCATCAGGGGCCCTTTATTTGAATATATGAACAAAAGAAATCGGAGCTGGAGTAGGCTATTCGGACCTTCAAGCCTGCTCCGCCATTCAAGGAGATCATGGCTGATCTTCTGTCTCAACTCCATTCACCGGCCCTATCTCCATATCCCATGATGCCCTGAAAAGTCAGAAATCTATCGACATCTGTTTTGAATGGACCCAATGACTGAGCCTCCACAGCCCTCTGGGGTAGAGAATTCCAAAGATTCACCACCTTCTGTGTGAATAAATTTCTGCTCATATCTGTTTTGAATGGCCTATCGTTTATCCTGAGGCTGTTGCCCCTGGTTCTAGACACCCCAGCCAAGGGAAACAATCCCCCAGCATCCACCCTATCAAGCCCTGTAATAATTTTATATGCTTCAATGAGATCCCCTCTCATTCTTCTAAACTCAAGAGAATACAGGCCTAGTTTACTCAATCTCTTCTCATACGACAGTCCCGCCATCCATGGAATCTATCAGCAAATTTGGAAATGTTACATGTATTCCCCTCATCCAGATCATTGATATAGATTGTGGAAAGCTGGGGCCCAAGCACCGATCCTAGCGATATCCCACTAGTCTCTGTCTGCCATCCTGTAAAAGACCCGTTTCTCCCTACAATTTGTTTTCTCTTAGTTTACCAATTCTCAATCCATGCTAGTGTAATAGCCCCAATTCCATGTGCCCTAATTTTGTTCATCAACCTCTTGTGCGGGACCTTATCGAAGGCCTTCTCAAAATCCAGATACACCACATCTACCAGTTCCCCTTTGTCTACTCCACTAGGTACATTCTGAAATAACTCCAATAAGATTGTCAAACAGGATTTCCCTTACAATAATCCATGTTGACTCTGCCTAATCTTACTATTAGTTTCTAAGTGCCCAGTTATTACATCCTTTATAGTTGAATACAGCATTTTCCCAACTACTGATGTGAGGCTAAAAGGTCTGTATTTCCCTGTTTTCTCGGTTCCTGCTTTCTTAAATAGCGGGGTTACATTTGCTATCCAACAATCTGCACGATCCGTTCCAGAATCTATAGAATTTTGGAAGATGACAACCAATGCGTCCACTATACCAATGGCCACCTCTTTCAAAATCGTAGCATGTAGGTCATCCGGTCCTTGGGATTTGTCGCATTTTAGTCCCACTAATCTTGCTAGTGCTGTTTCTTTAACTTATAAAAAATTCAATATTTTCCTCATTCTCGCCAAACCCTTGGTTTTCTCGTATTTCTGGGAGGTTTCTTGTGTCTTCCTCCGTGAAGACAGAAACAAAGTATTTACTTAATGTCTCTTGCCATTTCCTCATTCCCCATTATAAATTCTCCCATCTCTGACTGTGAAGGACCTACTTTTACCTTCACCAGTGTTTTCCTTTTCACATACCTATCGAAGCTTTTGCAATCTGTTTTTATGGCCTAGAAATTCAGTTGCGTTCGGCAGCCGTTAACGCCATAAGAGGGGTATATTTCCAGCGCTAGGCACTTAGCGCCCGGGCGCAGGCCGATCTGCGCCTATGCCCAAATTCAGTAGACATTTAGCGCCGGCGCAAAGTGTTTGCGCCCGCTCAGCTGCGCGCGCAGCTTATGACGTCATTTCGTCGTGCAACGCTGTTTGTGCGCCCCAAACCGGAAATTCAGTGGCGCCCGCCCAATGTGGGCATGGCGCTGTTAAGAACTGTGAAGTGGAACGCAACAGAGGCCCTGTGGGCCTCGGGGAGCGCAAATTAAAGGGCACTTACACTGACCTATAAAGCCCAGCCATTTTGCTGCAATGACTTTACTGCTTTGGATTTCTGGACAGAGACCAAGGAACAGAGCTTACTGATTTGGGACAACATAGGAGAGGTATTTTTGGCTTCTGGCCAGAGCTTTGACATTTGAATCATTGTGATTTCACTGTTTGCAAGTTTATTATGGGGGCTGTATGGGGTTCCAACCCTCAGTTGCAGCATTATGTGCGAAGGGCTCGCAGACGCTGTGTGAGAGGGCCAGCCATGCCTAGACGCAGAGGGGCCATCAGGCGTCGGCAACGTAGGCCTTACCCACTCAGGCAATACCGGCAGCAGGTGTCCTATCTCACCATGACTGCGGCGCATTGTGTTAAGAGGCTGCGCTTCAGAAGGGAGGTGGTTGCAGAGATCTGCCAGCTGCTTCACAGAGATCTGCGTCCACAGCTGATGTGCAGGACGTCTCTCTCGGTGGAAGTGAAGGTCATGGTGGCTCTGAACTTTTATGCAAGCGGCTCCTTCCAAGCCACTGCTGGGGACATAGTGAACATCTCCCAGTTCGCCGCGCATCGCTGCATCCGGCAGGTCACCGATGCGCTTTTCGCGAGGAGACACCAATTCATCTCCTTCCCCATGACCCTAGAGAGGCAGGAGCAGCGTGCAGTCGGATTTGGCAGGATTGCGGACTTCCCCATGGTGCAGGGCGCCATTGACTGCACACATGTGGCTATGCGGGCACCTATCGACAATGCCAAGGATTACCGCAACCGGAAGGGCTACCATTCCCTCAATGTACAGCTGGTGTGTGACCACAGGCAGCGCATCCTAGCTGTCAATGCCCGCTTTCCAGGAAGCAGCCACGATGCATTTATCCTGCGCCAGACTACTGTGGCTGACATGTTCGAGGCACAGCCTCCACCAAGGGGATGGCTTATTGGGGACAAGGGCTACCCTTTGTGTACATGGCTCATGACCCCGCTCCGCGCACCCAGGACCCCAGCGGAGGAGGCATACAACGAAAGCCATCAAGCCACAAGGAACATCATAGAGCAAACGATTGGCGTCCTCAAGCAATGGTTCCGCTGCCTGGATCGTTCCGGCGGATCTCTACAGTATTCGCCGGATAGAGTCTCCCAGTTCGTCGTCGTGTGCTGCATGCTGCACAACCTGGCTATCTGCAGAACTCAGGCACTGCCACCTCACGTTGCACCACCACCTCAGGAGGACGAGCAGGAGGACCATGAGGAGGAGGAGGAGGAGGAGGAGCAGTACCAGCCCAGGAGGGAGCCACAAGGTCCAAGGGCCGTCCGCCGGCGGCTTATTGAACGACACTTCTAGGCCCCCTGTCAGGGAATGGCCTGTGGCAATGAACGCACCTGAATGCAGCCGCTCCGCAAGCCCTCAGCCGGTTAACGCAACAACCACTTGAAACATGATACCTGGACATGCTGAATAAATAAAAAGCTTTATTTTACAAACTCAGGGCCCTTCCCACATGAAACAGAAAAACAGACGAGACCCCCAAAAAACAGTCAAAAACATCTGTCACTCCCACAACCTGGGGAGGACTAACAAAACTTGCCCATCCAATTGGCCTTCATCATCGGCCTTACAAAAATAAGCCCCCCCCTCCACAACACAAACACCCCCATAAAAACAAAAAATGCCTTCATCTTCGGCCTTACCAAAATAAGCCCCCCCCAGAACACAAACACCCCCATATAAAAAAAACCGCTATCACCACACTCTACTGGGTGTGCCGAGAGGGCGAGTCCTTATGCAGGCTTCTCCGGCCCCTGCCCGACCTGCTGCTCTGCCTCAACCTGGGCCCTGTGGGTGTGGCAAGGCTGGGGGAAGGCTCATGAGGGCCACAATGCGTGACGGCAGATGCCCTTGGGGGTCGGCCTAGACGAGGCCCGGCCCGGGAGGGGCCGGCTGCTGACTGCTGCAGCTGTGGCTGGCCAGTATCAGTCTCAGCAGCAGCTCGTCGCACCTTGGCTGGGGGAGTGGCAGTGTCGGCTGCACCAATGGGGGCAAGCTGGCTGATGCCAGGCACGCGCTGTTCGCCAAAGACACTGGCACTCGGCCGGGCTGGCAGTGCAGCAAGCGCAGCAATCTGGTGGAGGCCAGACCGCTGTGCTGTAGCAGGGCGGCGGGTGCCCTGGCGATGCCTCCGCGCCACAGCGAGTGTGGCAGAAGTGAGTGCCCGAACTGCCCTGGCATCAGATCTGCCAGTGTCTGGACGGCACCACTCATGGACTCGCGACTCGCGTCCTGCGCTGCCGTGAGTTGTTGGACACCCCTGTCCTGCGCTGCCGCGAGTTGCTGGACACCCCTGTCGTGTGCTGCCGCGAGTTGCTCGACCCCCCTGGCCTGTGATTCCCTGAAAGCGACCACACTATGAGCCAGGGACTCAATGGCCTGAGGCAACTGTCCCACAACCCCCATGAACTCCTTGTGGCGCCGCTCCGACGCCGCGGACATCTCATCAAGGAGGCGCACCTCCTGGGCGAGGACCGTCTCCGGACTGGAGGGTGGACTCTCCCTCTGGGGAGAAGGCCGCCGAGCTGCCCGACCCTTCCCGCGTGCCTCGACCCCACTGGGCCCAGGAACTGCCCTCCCCTGCAACACTTCCCCCCTCTGGGGAGAAGGCCGCCGTGCTGCCCGACCCTTCCCGCGTGCCTCGACACCACTGGGCCCAGGAGCTACACCCCCCTGCAACACTTCCCCCTGCCTCTCCTCCAGGCCAGACGTCTCCCCTCCATTGCCATCCCCTGGCGTGGATGAGGGTTCCCCCGATGTGCCGCCTTCCTCCTGGTCCTCGTCATCCTCCTCCTCCAAGGGCCTGGCACTCTGAGCTTCAGGGACCACCTCCTCCTCACCAGCTGAAAGCAGGAAGGCACAAGAGAAGCTTTAGAGTGAGGACAGGGCGTCAGCGAGGGAGGCATGAGTGGTGGCATTATGCGCATTGGTCGGACAGTGGGAAAGGATGTAGATCTGAAGCGCAAGGGCAACGAGAGAGGTCATGTCCTTACCAGTGGGTCCCAGTACAGGGTCCGCATCTCCAATGGCAACAGGGCCAGTCACCCGGCCACGCATGAGTCGAGCCACGCTCTCCTCCAGCTCACTGAGCGCCTGGTACTGGGGACGGCCTCCCCCAGTGGCGGACTGGCTCCTCAAATTCCGCGCCAGCTTGGCCTGCAAGAGAAAGGACGGCCTCTAAGTACAGTGTGGTGCCCTGTTGCTGTGTGCACTGCCTCCCATGGTCGAATAGCTTGGCCAGTGTGGTGCCCTGTTGCTGTGTGCACTGCCTCCCATGGTCGAATAGCTTGGCCAGTGTGGTGCCCTGTTGCTGTGTGCACTGCCTCCCATGGTCGAATAGCTTGGCCAGTGTGGTGCCCTGTTGCTGTGTGCACTGCCTCCCATGGTCGAATAGCTTGGCCAGTGTGTTAAGTGCAGAAAGTGCTATTGATGGTCATGCCAGTGCCATAGCTGCGGGAGGAGGGCTGCCCATTAAGCCTTTGAGGTCCCTTTGCCCATAATGTGAGGTGCACATGCAAGGATGAGGAGGACACTGGAAAGGGTACTCACCTTCACCATCCGAGTGAGGTCATTGTACTTCTTGCGGCATTGGTCACCAGTCCTGGGGACATCGCTGGTGGATGACACCCTGTGGGCGATTTTCTTCCAGGCTCTCCTGTACTGCCTCCTGGGAGCCTTCTTGCCACTGTCCGGGCACAAGATCTCTCTTTTCTTTTCCAAACCATTAACCAGCACCCTCAAAGCATGCTGGGAGAAGCGCTGCGCTCGTTCACGGGCCTTCTCCATGGCTTCAGGCGCTATTTGGGTCCACCAGCAGTGTTGAGGCCTAGCTGCAGGGCTCCACTATGCAGGGCGTGGCAGCAGTCAAAGTCGACCCTTCCCCCTTTAAGAGCTGGCCGGCGTCAGGGTGTCTGCTGTCAATCAAAACATGACCTCACCTGCACTGCGCCCGGCCTCGGCGTTATCAGTCCGAATTGCCGGCTTAGCGCCTGAAGATAGCAGTGCAACGCCAGTTTCAGCGCTCGCCCAAACTCTTGGCCAAATCTACTGAATTTCGGCGAAGTGGCCTACACTTTCCGGCGGGCGCTAACTTTAGCGACTGCCCGACTTTACCGCCCCAAAAGTGGCCAGACTGAATTTCTAGGCCTATATGTTTCGCTAGTTTTTGCTCATATTCCATTTTCCATTTCTCTATCAATTTCCTGGTCGCCCTTTGCTGATTTCTAAAAATATCCCAATCCTCAGGCTGACCGTTATTTCTGGCAACTTTACAATCTTCCTCCTTTGACTTAATACTAGCTTTAATTTCTTTTGTTAGCCATGGTTTGATCTATTTTCCTTTTGGGTATTTATGCCCTAGAGGAATATATGTTCGGTGCAAACTATGCATTATTTCCTTGAATGTTAGCCAGTATGTCCACATTCATACCTTTTAGTGTAGTCTCCCAGTCTACCATGGCCAAGTTGTCCCTCATACACTTGTAGATTCCACAGTTTAGGTTTAAGAACATAGTTTCAGGCTGGAATACATCACTCTCAATCATAAAGTAAAAATCAATCATATTATGATCACTTGTCCCGAAAGGCCCCTTCACCACAAGATTATTGATTAGCCCGTTCTAACTACACATTAGCAAATCCAGAATAGCCTGTTCTCTGGTTGGTTCCTCCACATATTGATCCAGGGAACCATCTCGCATACATTCCAAGAATTTGTCCTCCACACCATTAGTGGCAAGTTGATTTGGCGAGTCATTATGTAGGTTAAAGTCCTCCATGATTACAGTATTGTCCTTGTTACATACACTTCTAATTTCTAGATTTTTACTGTGCTCCACATTACCACTCCTCTTTGGTGGCCTACACACTGCTCCCATCAATATTTTCCGCCCTTTGCTGATCCCTTAGCTCCACACAAACTGATTTTTAAAGAGGGAGTCTCTCTGTAAGTGACCCCTTTTAATGC
This sequence comes from Somniosus microcephalus, assembly GCF_052327205.1. Classification (NCBI taxonomy): domain Eukaryota; kingdom Metazoa; phylum Chordata; class Chondrichthyes; order Squaliformes; family Somniosidae; genus Somniosus; species Somniosus microcephalus. Next base: position 6,162,129 of record NW_028225184.1, read on the forward strand.
TGGCGTCTCTCCGCGTCGGTCCAATTTTACAGAGGGAATCTCTCCGTCAGGGAGCCCTGTTAAAGAGGGAGTCTCACCATCAGTGGCCCCTGTTAAAGAGGGAGTCTCTGAGCCAGGGACCCGTTTTAAAAATGATTCTCTCCATCAGGGACACCTATTAAAGAGGGAGTCTCTCTGTCGGGGACCCCTTTTAAAGATGGTGCCTCTCCTCAGTGACCCCTTTTAAATTGAAGTCTCTCCATCAGGGACAACTATAAAAGAGGGAGTCTCCCTGTCGGTGACCCCTTTTAAAGAAGGAGACTCTCTGTCAGGGACCCCTATTAAAGAGGGATCTCTCCGTCAGGGACCCCTGTTTAAAGAATGATTCTCTTCATCAGGGACACCTTTTTTAGAGGGAGTCTCTGCATCAGGAATCCTTTTTTAAAGAGACAGGCCTAGAAATTCAGTTGTTTGCGCCAGCCTCTAGCGCCTTAGGAGGAGGAGATGTGGGGTGCTAAGCGGCTAGCGCCCGGGCGCAGCGCGATCTGCGCCTCTCGCCAACTTCAGTTAAGATTTAGCGGCGGCGCCAAGCCTTTGCGCGCGCTCAGCTGCGCGCGCCGATCCTGACGTCATTTCATGGTGCAACGCCCTTTGTGCGCCCCAAACCAGAAATTCAGTGGCGCCGGCCTATTGTGCGCCTGGCGCCCCTAGCGACTGGTAGAGGGGAACGGTTCCCAGTCGCTGCGGGGCGCGGGGGGCGCTAATTAAAGGGCACTCCTCCTGCAGTAGAAATGGCAGCCATTTTGCAACACTCCTTCTTTGTGAGAGACGGATCTTTGGAGAGAGACAAAGGTAGAGGGCTTTCTGGTTTGGCTCAACACTCGCACAGGTACTTGTGGCTTCAGGCCACAGCTTTGCACTTGTCTTTAACTTCAGAGCCATAGCATTGATTGGAAACATATAATGGGGGCTGCAATGGGTGGAAACGTTGGGCTTCTCCATTGCATTCAAAGGGCTCAGAGACGCCGTGAGAGAGTGCCAGTCATGGCCAGATGGAGAAGGGGCAACAGGCGTCGGCAAAGGAGGCCTTACCCACCCAGGGTATACCGCCAGCAGTTCTCATATCTGAACATGTCTGACGAGCAGTGTGTTCGGAGGCTGCGATTCAGAAGGGCGGTGGTCACTGAGATCTGCCACCTGCTTCGCGGAGATCTGCAGCCACAGCTGAGGAACAGGACGTCTCTGTCGGTGGCAGTGAAGGTGACAGTGTCTCTCAACTTCTATGCCACCGGCTCCTTCCAATCCACTACTGGGGACATTTCCAACATCTCCCAGTTTGCGGTACATTGCTGCATCCGCCAGGTGACCAATGGCCTTTTCAGAAGGAGATGTCAGTTCATCTCCTTCTCCATGACCGTTGACAAGCAGCAACAGCGTGCAATGGGCTTTGCAGCATTAGCGGGCTTCCCCATGGTGCAGGGCGCCATTGACTGCACACATGTGGCTTTGCGGGCACCTCTAGAGAATGCCGAGGATTACCGCAACCGGAAGGGCTACCATTCGCTCAACGTGCAGTTGGTGTGTGACCACAGGCAGCTCACCCTAGCTGTCAATGCCCGCTTTCCAGGCAGCAGCCACGATGCCTTCATCCTGCGCCAGACTTCTGTGGCAGACATGTTCCAGGCCCAGCCTCACCCACGCGGATGGCTTCTCGGGGACAAAGGCTATCCTTTGTGCACCTGGCTGATGACCCCGCTCCGTGCGCCCCGCACCCCTGCTGAAGAGGGATACAATGACAGCCATCAAGCAACCAGGAACATCATTGAGCAAACAATCGGCGTCCTGAAGCAACGGTTCTGCTGTCTGGATCGTTCTGGAGGAGCCCTACAGTACTCGCCTGAGCGAGTCTCCCATTTCGTTGTCATGTGCTGCATGCTGCACAACCTGGCTATCTGCAGGACTCAGCCACTGCCACCAGACATTGGAGGACCACCAGAGGAGGAGGAGGACCAGCACAGGAGGGAGGCAGAAAGTGCAAGGGCCACCCGTCGGCGGCTTATTGCACGTCGGTTCTAGGCCCCCTCTCAGGGAATGGATGGCACAAGATGAATGTCGCCGCTCCACAAGCCCGCAGCCGAGCAGGGCAACCAGGACTTCCAAAAGAAAGCATGGACAGTGCAATTTCAGAAAATTTATTACTTTGATACCTCTGTGCCCTTCCCACATAACAAACTAATGGAGAGAAGCCCCCACCAAAAAACACAAATAGACCAATCTCGGCCTTTCCAAAAAAACAAATAGACCAGTCTCGGCCTTTCCAAAAAAACAAATAGACCAGTCTCGGCCTTTACAAGTAAAACAAAGACACCAGTATCAGCCTTTACAAGTGAAACAAAACATTTGGCCACACCTTCTACTTTTTCCCCCGCAAGGGTGATGCGTTTCGCATCCATGACTGGCCCCTGCCCGCCCTGCAGCTCCTCCTTAATGGGACCCCAGTGGCTGCAGCAAGGCTGGGTGAAGGCTGCTGAGGGTCAGATGGTGAGATGGCAGATGCCCTTGGGGGTCGGCCTGGACCAGCTCTGGGACTGGAGGGGCCGGCTGCTGACTGCTCCAACTCTGCTTGGGCGGCAGCAGTCTGTCCAGCGGCTGGTGGCAGCTGCAATGGAGGAGTGACAGTTTCGGCTGCAGGAATGCTACCAACCTGACAGATCACAGGTACTCCCTGGTCGCCTGATACATTGGCACTCGCACAGGCCAGCACTGCAGCATGCGCAGCAATCTGCTGAAGCACAGACTGCTGGGCTGCTGCGGCGCGGCGAGTGCCCTGGCGATGCCTGGCCAATCCAGCGAGGGTGGCAGCAGTTAGTGCCCGTGTGGCCCTGGTCTGTGTCCGCATGACACCAGCCAGTGAATGCACGGCACAACTGAGCACTTGGCTAGAAGCCGCCTGTGCTGCCTGTGTAATGAAGACATACCCCTACAACACAAGGTGGATAACTTCTTGTTTGCCTACCGGAATGCGACACATGCGGTTACCGACCAAACTCCAGCCATGATGGTCTTCAATCGAAGACTACGATGCCGCTTGGATTTGGTTAAGCCAAACATCAGAAGAGATGTGGAGAACAGGCAGTTTCAGAATATGAATGAAAGGCCGACCAGGAGTTTTAAGATAGGTCAACCAGTTTTGGCCCGAGACTACCGCACAGAGAAATGGCAGCCAGGCACGATCTGTACACGGCAAGGACCTCTAATGTATACCGTGGACGTTGGAGTGAGCATTGTAAGATGCCATGCTGACCAGATTCTAGAGTCATTGGAAAACGTCAATTCCACACCACGATCCGATACACCTGGTGATGAAACCGAAGTACCAATTGCATCTACCTCAGAATCAGGAATATTGGAAGCAGACGAACCCAACAACGACGTTGATTCCGAATCAACTCTGCCAGAAGAACCTGACACCCCAAAGAGGCGTTATCCGGACAGAATCAGGAAGCCTCCTCAAAGACTGAACTTATAATTGCTTAACTTCAGATAATGTATATGGCAACTGTAATTGTAAATATGTTATTTAATTATTAATCGAATGTTATGCACTGTTTAGCTAAAAGGGGAGGAATTGTAGTGTATGTACTTTGCAGAAGGAACTATATTCTGCAGCCCCTGTATACTGCAGTACCAGTAGTGACCACCCCTGTATATAAGCCTGTGTAGTAACTTTGCATAGTTGGTTCCAGTTTGTCTCCACTCAGTAAAGACCTGTTATAACCAACTCCTGCAGTCCGTGTCACAATTACACACGGACATAATATACGCTCTACCCTATCATGGGCTCGACCCACCCATTTAATCTCCTCCCACAGTCCATGTACACTCTCCCTATCATGGACTCTACCCACCCATTTAATCTCCTCCCAGAGTCCATATACACTCTCCCCTATCATGGGGTCTACCCACCCATTTAATCTCCTCCCGCAGTCCATGTACACTCTACCCTATCATGGGATCTACCCAGCCACTTAATCTCCTCCCACAGTCCATGTACACTTTACCCTATCATGGACTCTACCCACCCATTTAATCTCCTCCCACAGCCCATGTACACTCTCCCCTATCATGGACTCTACCCACCCATTTAATCTCCTCCCACAGTCCATGTACACTCTCCCCTATCACGGACACTACCCACACATTTAATCTCCTCCCACAGCCCACACTCTCCCCTATCACGGACTCTACCCACCCATTTAATGTCCTCTCACAGTCCATGTACACTCTCCCCTATCATGGACTCCATCCACCCATTTAATCTCCTCCCACAGCCCATGTACACTCTCCCCTATCATGGACACTACCCACACATTTAATCTCCTCCCACAGCCCATGTACACTCTCCCCTATCATGGACTCTACCCACCCATTTAATCTCCTCTCACACCCCATGGACACTCTCCCCTATCATGGACTTAACCACCCATTTAATCTCCTCCCACAGCCCATGTACACACTCCCCTATCATGGACTCTACCCACCCATTTAATCTCCTCCCACAGCCCATGTACACTCAATTCAATTCAATTCAATTCAAATCGCTTTATTGGCATGACAAGGTACATCTTATGTTGCCAAAGCATCGAAAAACATTTATGGTTGAACACATAAACGCAGATCTATCCATACAGTGTATAAACAGATATATCCCTGAGTGTATAAATATACATTCATATAATTTGTATATATTCTTTTTTTCAGATTTAATGGTTGTCCCTCTGTTTATAGCAAGCTGTAACATAGTGTACCGCTAAGGTTACACAATTTCTCTGTTGCCCTAGTAGGTATGGGAGTTTTTGGTTGTCATTCAGATTTCTGAAATCAGGGCATATTTGTGAGAATTTTTGGTAGAAATTCTCCCTGATATCCTGATATTTTCCACAAGCTGTGAGGAAGTGCATCTCTGTCTCCACCACTCCCTGACTGCAGTGATAGCATATCCTGTCCTCTCTTGGCAGCCGGGTCTGCCTGTGTCTGCCTTTTTCGATCGCCAGGCTATGTTCGCTAAGTCTGTACATTGTCAAGGTTTTTCTCAGTTTGCTATCCTTTACCATGGTCAGGTATTCAGCCATGTTGTATTGTCTGTTTAGGGCCAAGTAGCAATTGAGTTTGTTTTGGGTTTTTGTTGTTTCTGCCCAATATGACAGATATTTTTCCTTTTGCTTAGTGACAATTGTGTTGGGTCGAGTTCTCTGTGCTACGATGTCACTGTCCTGGGGCTGGTTATTGTTAGTAGTGTTAGTAGTTACTTCATTGAGTCCCAGTACTAGTTGAATGAGGGTATTCTTCTTTATGGTCCTCTATTGGCATTTAAGGGCTTCGGAATGATAGCAGTGGGGGCTACTCATTTTTAGCTGTTTCCAAAATTTGGTGGCTCTTTTTTGGATAGTAATTATTAACGGATATTGGCCTAGTTCTGCCCTGCATGCATTGTTTACGGTTTTTCTTTGGGTTCGGAGGATACTTTTACAGAATTCTGCATGTAGGATCTCAATGGGGTGTTTGTCCCATTTTGCGAATTCTTGTTGTGTTAGTGGTCCCCACAACTCACTGCCATAGAGTGCAATTGGTTCAATTACTGATTAAAAAATTTTGAGCCAAATGCTGATTGGAATTTCTATTTGGATTGATTTTTTAATGGCATAGAAAGCCCTTCTTGCTTTCTCTTTCAGTTCATTCACAGCCAGGTGAAAATTTCCCGTAGAACTGATTTTTAAGCCCACCTATGTGCAGTCATAGACTCTACCCACCCATTTAATCTCCTCCCACAGCCCATGTACACTCTCCCCTATCATAGACACAACCCACCCATTTAATCTCCTCACACAGCCCATGTACACTCTACCCTATCATGGACTCTACCCACCCACTTAATCTCCTCCCACAGTCCATGTACACTCTTCCCTCTCATAGACTCTACCCACCCATTTAATCTCCTCCAACAGCCCATGTCCACTCTCCCCTCTCATAGACTCTACCCACCCATTTAATCGCCTCCCACAGCCCATGTACACTCTACCCTATCATGGACTCTACCCACCCATTTAATCTCCTCCCACAGTCCATGTACACTCTCCCCTATCACGGACACTACCCACACATTTAATCTCCTCCCACAGCCCACACTCTCCCCTATCATGGACTCTACCCATCCATTTAATCTCCTCCAACAGTCCATGTACACTCTCCCCTATCATGGACTCCATCCATCCATTTAATCTCCTCCCACAGCCCATGTATACTCTCCCCTATCATGGACTCTACCCACCCATTGAATCTCCTACCACAACCCATGTACACTCTCCACTATCATGGACTCTACCCACTCATTTAATCTCCTCCCACAGCCCATGTACACTCTCACCTATCATGGACTCTACCCACCCATTTAATCTCCTCCCACAGCCCATGTACACTCTCCTCTGTCATAGACTCTACCCACCCATTTAATCTCCTCCCACAGCCCATGTACACTCTCCCCTAGCTTGGACTCTACCCACCCATTTACTCTCCTCCCACAACCCATGTACACTCTCCACTATCATGGACTCTACCCACTCATTTAATCTCCTCCCACAGTCCATGTACACTCTCCCCTATCACGGACTCTACCCACCCATTTACTCTCCTCCCACAGCACATGTACACTCTCCCCTATCATGGACTCCATCCACCCATTTAATCTCCTCCCACAGCCCATGTATACTCTCCCCTAGCTTGGACTCTACCCACCCATTTAATCTCCTCCCACAGCCCATGTACACTCTCCCCTATCATGGACTCTACCCACCCATTTAATCTGCTCACACAGCCCATGTACACTCATATCCTATCATGGACTCTACCCACCCATTTAATTTCCTCCCACAGTCCATGTACACTCTCCCCTATCGCGGACTCTACCCACACATTTAATCTCCTCCCACAGCCCACACTCTCCCCTATCACGGACTCTACCCACCCATTTAATCTCCTCCCACACTCCATGTACACTCTCCCCTATCATGGACTCCATCCACCCATTTAATCTCCTCCCACAGCCCATGTATACTCTCCCCTAGCATGGACTCTACCCACCCATTGAATCTCCTCCCACAGCCCATGTACACTCTCCCCTATCATGGACTCTACCCACCCATTTAATCTCCTCCCACAGCCCATGTACACTCTCCCCTATCATGGGCTCTATCCACCCATTTAATCTCCTCCCACAGCCCATGTACATGTACACTCTCTATCCTATCATGGACTCTACCCACACATTTAATCTCCTCCTACAGCCCATGTACACTCTCCCCTATCATGGACTCTACCCACCCATTTACTCTCCTCCCACAGCCCATTAGCACTCTCCCCTATCTTGGACTTAACCACCCATTTAATCTCCTCCCACAGCCCATGTACACTCTCCCCTATCATCGACTCTACCCACCCATTTAATCTCCTCCCACAGCCCATGTGCACTCAATTTAATTCAATTCAATTTCAATTCAAATCGCTTTATTGGCATGACAAGGTACATCTTATGTTGCCAAAGCATCGAAAAACATTTATTGTTGAACACATAAACGCAGATCTATTCATACAGTGTATAAACAGATATATCCCTGAGTGTATAAATATGCATTCATATAATTTGTATATACTCTTTTCTTAGATTTAATGTTGTCCCTCTGTTTATGGCAAGCTGTAACATAGTGTGTCGCTAGGGTTACACAATTTCTCTGTTCCCCTAGTAGGTATGGGAGTTTTTGGTCGTCATTCAAATTTCTGAATTCAGGGCATATGTTTGTGAACTTTGGGTAGAAATTCTCCCTGATATCCTGATATTTTCCACAAGCTGTGAGGAAGTGTGTCTCTGTCTCCACCACTCCCTGACTACAGTGAGAGCATATCCTGTCCTCTCTTGGCAGCCGGGTCTGCCTGTGTCTGCCTTTTTCGATGGCCAGGCTATGTTCACTAAGTCTGTACATTGTCAAGGTTTTTCTCAGTTTGCTATCCTTTACCGTGGTCAGGTATTCAGCCATGGTGTATTGTCTGTTTAGGGCCAAGTAGCAATTGAGTTTACATAGATACATAGAGATAGGAACAGGAGTAGGCCATTCGGCCCTTCGAGCCTGCTCCGCCATTCAATGAGATCATGGCTGATCTTCGTCTGAGATCATAGCTGATCTTACCAGTTCAGTACCCCGTCCCCGCCTTTTCTCCGTAACCCTTAATCCCCTTAGCCTTCAGAAATATATCCAATTCTCTCTTGAAAATATTTATTGAATTAGCCTTCACAGCCCTCTGTGGCAGGGAATTCCACAGGCTCACCACTCTTTGAGTGAAGAAATTCTTCCTCATCTCTGTTTTAAATGATTTGCCCGCTATTTTTAGACTGTGGCCCCTGGTTCTGTGCTCCCCGGCCATTGGAAACATTCTCTCTGAATTCAGCCTGTCCAGGCCTGCCATAATTTTATATGTTTCGATGAGATCCCCTCTCAATCTTCTAAACTCCAGTGAGTACAAGCCCAAACTATTTAATCTCTCTTCGTAGGTCATTCCCGCCATTCCAGGTATCAGCCTGGTGAATCGCCGTTGCACTCTTTCCATGGCAAGAACATCCTTCCGCAGATGGGGCGACCAAAACTGTACACAATACTCCAGATGCGGTCTCACCAGCACCTTGTACAGCTGTAGTAAGGTATCCCTATTCCTATACTCGAACCCCCTTGATATGAAGGCCAACATACCATTTGCCTTCTTAATCGCCTGTTGCACCTGCATGCTCTCCTTCAGTGACTGGTGCACAAGAACACCCAGGTCCCTCTGCACTTCCCCATCTCCCAATCTATTGCCATTTAGATAATAATCTACCCTCCTGTTTTTACCCCCAAAGTGGATAACCTCGCATTTATCCACATTATAGTGCATCTGCCACGTATCCGCCCATTCCCCCAACCTGTCCAAATCACACTGTAGCCTCCTGACATCCTCATCAGAGCCCACCCCTCCTCCTAGTTTAGTGTCGTCAGCGAATTTGGAAATATTGCATCCAATTCCCTGATCCAGATCATTTATATATATTGTGAACAGCTGGGGTCCCAGGACAGATCCTTGCGGCACCCCGCTGGTCACTGCCTGCCACTCCGAAAACGAGCCGTTTATTCCAACTCTCTGTTTTCTATCCGCCAGCCAGTTCTCTATCCACGTTAATACTTTGCCCCCAATCCCATGAGCCTTAATTTTGCATGATAATCTTTTGTGTGGAACCTTATCGAAGGCTTTCTGGAAGTCAAGGTACACCACATCCACTGGCTCTCCCCCATCTATTCTACCAGTTACCTCCTCAAAAAATTCCAGCAGATTAGTCAAACACGATTTACCCTTTGTAAATCCATGTTGACTCTGTCCGATCCTTTCCCCATTTGTCAAGTGCTCCGCTATTTTATCCTTAATAATGGACTCTAGCATTTTGCCCACAACCGATGTAAGGCTTACTGGTCTATAATTCCCTGCTTTCTCTCTACCCCCCTTTTTAAATATTGGGGTAACATTAGCTACCCTCCAATCCACGGGTACTGTTCCCGAGTCAATGGAGTTCCGGAAGATGATCCTTAGAGCATCTGCTATCTCCAGGGCAACCTCCTTAAGTACCCTAGGATGTAGTTTATCAGGCCCTGGGGATTTGTCGGCCTTCAGTCCCCTCAACTTACCCAACACCATATCCCTAGAGATACTAATTTCTGTCAGCTCCTCCCTCTCATTAGTCCCTATGTTTGCCGATATTCCTGGGAGGTTATTTGTGTCCTCCTTTGTGAATACAGAACCAAAGTATGAGTTTAATTGGTCTGCCATTTCCTTATTCTCCATTATATATTCTCCCGAATCAGACTGCAAGGGACCGACTTGGGATTTTACCAGTCTTTTCCTCCTGATATACCGATAAAAGCTTTTGCAGTCTGTCTTTATGTTTGCTGCAAGTTTACTTTCGTATTCTATTTGGGTTTTTGTTGTTTCTGCCCAATATGACAGATATTTTTCCTTTTGCTTAGTGACAATTGTGTTGGGTCGAATTCTCTTTGCTACGATGTCACTGTCCTGGGACTGGTTATTGTTAGTAGTGTTAGTAGCTACTTCACTGAGTCCCAGGACTAGTTGCTTGAGGGTATTCTTCTTTATGATCCTCTCTTGGCATTTCAGGGCTTTGTAATGATACCAGTGGGGGTTGCTCACTTTTAGGTGTTTCCAAAATTTGGTGGCTCTTTTTTGGATAGAAATTATTAATGGATATTGGCCTAGTTCTGCCCTGCATGCATTGTTTATGGTTTTCCTTTGAGTTCGGAGGATACTTTTACAGAATTCTGCATGTAAGTTCTCAATTGGGTGTTTGTCCCATTTTGCAAATTCTTGTTGTGTTAGCGGTCCCCTCTCATAGACTCTACCCACCCATTTAATCTCCTCCCACAGTCCATGTACACTCTCTCCTACCACGGACACTACCCACACATTTAATCTCCTCCCACAGCCCACACTCTCCCCTATCACGGACTCTACCCACCCATTTACTCTCCTCCCACAGCACATGTACACTCTCCCCTATCACGGACTCTACCCACCCATTTAATCTCCTCCCACAGCACATGTACACTCTCCCCTATCACGGACTCTAACCACCCATTTAATCTCCTCCCACAGCACATGTACACTCTCCCCTATCACGGACTCTACCCACCCATTTACTCTCCTCCCACAGCACATGTACACTCTCCCCTATCATTGACTCTACCCACCCATTTAATCTCCTCCCACAGCCCATGCACACTCTCCCCTATCACGGACTCTACCCACCCATTTAATCTCCTCCCACAGCACATGTACACTCTCCCCTATCACGGACTCTACCCACCCATTTAATCTCCTCCCACAGCACATGTACACTCTCCCCTATCACGGACTCTACCCACCCATTTACTCTCCTCCCACAGCACATGTACACTCTCCCCTATCATGGACTCCATCCACCCATTTAATCTCCTCCCACAGCCCATGTATACTCTCCCCTAGCTTGGACTCTACCCACCCATTTAATCTCCTCCCACAGCCCATGTACACTCTCCCCTATCATGGACTCTACCCACCCATTTAATCTGCTCACACAGCCCATGTACACTCATATCCTATCATGGACTCTACCCACCCATTTAATTTCCTCCCACACTCCATGTACACTCTCCCCTATCGCGGACTCTACCCACACATTTAATCTCCTCCCACAGCCCACACTCTCCCCTATCACGGACTCTACCCACCCATTTAATCTCCTCCCACACTCCATGTACACTCTCCCCTATCATGGACTCCATCCACCCATTTAATCTCCTCCCACAGCCCATGTACACTCTCCCCTATCATGGGCTCTATCCACCCATTTAATCTCCTCCCACAGCCCATGTACATGTACACTCTCTATCCTATCATGGACTCTACCCACACATTTAATCTCCTCCTACAGCCCATGTACACTCTCCCCTATCATGGACTCTACCCACCCATTTACTCTCCTCCCACAGCCCATTAGCACTCTCCCCTATCTTGGACTTAACCACCCATTTAATCTCCTCCCACAGCCCATGTACACTCTCCCCTATCATCGACTCTACCCACCCATTTAATCTCCTCCCACAGCCCATGTGCACTCAATTTAATTCAATTCAATTTCAATTCAAATCGCTTTATTGGCATGACAAGGTACATCTTATGTTGCCAAAGCATCGAAAAACATTTATTGTTGAACACATAAACGCAGATCTATTCATACAGTGTATAAACAGATATATCCCTGAGTGTATAAATATGCATTCATATAATTTGTATATACTCTTTTCTTAGATTTAATGTTGTCCCTCTGTTTATGGCAAGCTGTAACATAGTGTGTCGCTAGGGTTACACAATTTCTCTGTTCCCCTAGTAGGTATGGGAGTTTTTGGTCGTCATTCAAATTTCTGAATTCAGGGCATATGTTTGTGAACTTTGGGTAGAAATTCTCCCTGATATCCTGATATTTTCCACAAGCTGTGAGGAAGTGTGTCTCTGTCTCCACCACTCCCTGACTACAGTGAGAGCATATCCTGTCCTCTCTTGGCAGCCGGGTCTGCCTGTGTCTGCCTTTTTCGATGGCCAGGCTATGTTCACTAAGTCTGTACATTGTCAAGGTTTTTCTCAGTTTGCTATCCTTTACCGTGGTCAGGTATTCAGCCATGGTGTATTGTCTGTTTAGGGCCAAGTAGCAATTGAGTTTGTTTTGGGTTTTTGTTGTTTCTGCCCAATATGACAGATATTTTTCCTTTTGCTTAGTGACAATTGTGTTGGGTCGAATTCTCTTTGCTACGATGTCACTGTCCTGGGACTGGTTATTGTTAGTAGTGTTAGTAGCTACTTCACTGAGTCCCAGGACTAGTTGCTTGAGGGTATTCTTCTTTATGATCCTCTCTTGGCATTTCAGGGCTTTGTAATGATACCAGTGGGGGTTGCTCACTTTTAGGTGTTTCCAAAATTTGGTGGCTCTTTTTTGGATAGAAATTATTAATGGATATTGGCCTAGTTCTGCCCTGCATGCATTGTTTATGGTTTTCCTTTGAGTTCGGAGGATACTTTTACAGAATTCTGCATGTAAGTTCTCAATTGGGTGTTTGTCCCATTTTGCAAATTCTTGTTGTGTTAGCGGTCCCCTCTCATAGACTCTACCCACCCATTTAATCTCCTCCCACAGTCCATGTACACTCTCTCCTACCACGGACACTACCCACACATTTAATCTCCTCCCACAGCCCACACTCTCCCCTATCACGGACTCTACCCACCCATTTACTCTCCTCCCACAGCACATGTACACTCTCCCCTATCACGGACTCTACCCACCCATTTAATCTCCTCCCACAGCACATGTACACTCTCCCCTATCACGGACTCTAACCACCCATTTAATCTCCTCCCACAGCACATGTACACTCTCCCCTATCACGGACTCTACCCACCCATTTACTCTCCTCCCACAGCACATGTACACTCTCCCCTATCATTGACTCTACCCACCCATTTAATCTCCTCCCACAGCCCATGCACACTCTCCCCTATCACGGACTCTACCCACCCATTTAATCTCCTCCCACAGCCCATGCACACTCTCCCCTATCACGGACTCTACCCACCCATTTAATCTCCTCCCACAGCCCATGTACACTCTCCCCTATCACGGACTCTACCCACCCATTTAATCTCCTCCCACACCCCATGGACACTCTCCCCTATCACAGACTCTACCCACCCATTTAATCTCCTCCCACAGCCCATGTACACTCTCCCCTATCACGGACTCTACCCACCCATTTAATCTCCTCCCACAACCCATGCACACTCTCCCCTATCACAGACACTACCCACCCATTTAATCTCCTCCCACAACCCATGCACACTCTCCCCTATCACGGACTCTACCCACCCATTTAATCTCCTCCCACAGCCCATGCACACTCTCCCCTATCACGGACTCTACCCACCCATTTAATCTCCTCCCACAGCCCATGCACACACTCCCCTATCACGGACTCTACCCACCCATTTAATCTACTCCCACAGCCCATGTACACTCTCCCCTATCACGGACTCTACCCACCCATTTAATCTCCTCCCACAGCCCATGTGCACTCTCCCCTATCACGGACTCTACCCACCCATTTACTCTCCTCCCACAGCCCATGTACACTCTCCCCTATCACGGACTCTACCCACCCATTTAATCTCCTCCCACAGCCCATGTGCACTCTCCCCTATCACGGACTCTACCCACCCATTTAATCTCCTCCCACAGCCCATGTGCACTCTCCCCTATCACGGACTCTACCCACCCATTTACTCTCCTCCCACAGCCCATGCACACTCTCCCCTATCACGGACTCTACCCACCCATTTAATCTCCTCCCACAGCCCATGCACACTCTCCCCTATCACAGACACTACCCACCCATTTAATCTCCTCCCACAGCACATGTACACTCTCCCCTATCACAGACACTACCCACCCATTTAATATCCTCCCACAGCCCATGTACACTCTCCCCTATCACAGACTCTACCCACCCATTTAATCTCCTCCCACAGCACATGTACACTCTCCCCTATCACAGACACTACCCACCCATTTAATATCCTCCCACAGCCCATGTACACTCTCCCCTATCACGGACTCTACCCACCCATTTAATCTCCTCCCACAGCCCATGTACACTCTCCCCTATCACGGCTCTACCCACCCATTTACTCTCCTCCCACAGCCCATGTACACTCTCCCCTATCACAGACACTACCCACCCATTTAATCTCCTCCCACAGCACATGTACACTCTCCCCTATCACGGACTCTACCCACCCATTTAATCTCCTCCCACAGCCCATGCACACTCTCCCCTATCACGGACTCTACCCACCCATTTAATCTCCTCCCACAGCCCATGTACACTCTCCCCTATCACAGACTCTACCCACCCATTTAATCTCCTCCCACAGCCCATGCACACTCTCCCCTATCACGGACTCTACCCACCCATTTAATCTCCTCCCACAGCCCATGTACACTCTCCCCTATCACAGACTCTACCCACCCATTTAATCTCCTCCCACAGCCCATGTACACTCTCCCCTATCACGGACTCTACCCACCCATTTAATCTCCTCCCACAGCCCATGTACACTCTCCCCTATCACGGACACTACCCACCCATTTAATCTCGTCCCACAGCCCATGCACACTCTCCCCTATCACAGACACTACCCACCCATTTAATCTCCTCCCACAGCCCATGCACACTCTCCCCTATCACAGACTCTACCCACCCATTTAATCTCCTCCCACAGCCCATTTACACTCTCCCCTATCACAGACACTACCCACCCATTTAATCTCCTCCCACAGCCCATGCACACTCTCCCCTATCACAGACACTACCCACCCATTTAATCTCCTCCCACAGCCCATGCACACTCTCCCCTATCACAGACTCTACCCACCCATTTAATCTCCTCCCACAGCCCATGTACACTCTCCCCTATCACAGACACTACCCACCGATTTAATCTCCTCCCACAGCCCATGTACACTCTCCCCTATCACAGACACTACCCACCCATTTAATCTCCTCCCACAGCCCATGTACACTCTCCCCTATCACGGACTCTACCCACACATTTAATCTCCTCCCACAGCCCATGTACACTCTCCCCTATCACGGACTCTACCCACCCATTTAATCTCCTCCCACAGCCCATGCACACTCTCCCCTATCACAGACACTACCCACCCATTTAATCTCCTCCCACAGCCCATTTACACTCTCCCCTATCACGGACACTACCCACCCATTTAATCTCCTCCCACAGCCCATGTACACTCTCCCCTATCACAGACACTACCCACCCATTTAATCTCCTCCCACAGCCCATGTACACTCTCCCCTATCACGGACTCTACCCACCCATTTAATCTCCTCCCACAGCCCATGTACACTCTCCCCTATCACGGACTCTACCCACCCATTTAATCTCCTCCCACAGCCCATGTACACTCTCCCCTATCATGGACTCTACCCACCCATTTAATCTCCTCCCACAGCCCATGTACACTCTCCCCTATCATGGACTCTACCCACCCATTTAATCTCCTCCCACAGCCCATGCACACTCTCCCCTATCACGGACTCTGCCCACCCATTTAATCTCCTCCCACAGCCCATGTACACTCTCCCCTATCACGGACTCTACCCACCCATTTAATCTCCTCCCACAGTCCATGTACACTCTCCCCTATCACGGACTCTACCCACCCATTTAATCTCCTCCCACAGTCCATGTACACTCTCCCCTATCACGGACACTACCCACCCATTTAATCTCCTCCCACAGCCCATGGACACTCTCCCCTATCACAGACACTACCCACCCATTTAATCTCCTCCCACAGCCCATGTACACTCTCCCCTATCACAGACACTACCCACCCATTTAATCTCCTCCCACAGCCCATGTACACTCTCCCCTATCACAGACACTACCCACCCATTTAATCTCCTCCCACAGCCCATGCACACTCTCCCCTATCACGGACACTACCCACCCATTTAATCTCCTCCCACAGCCCATGGACACTCTCCCCTATCACAGACACTACCCACCCATTTAATCTCCTCCCACAGCCCATGTACACTCTCCCCTATCACAGACACTACCCACCCATTTAATCTCCTCCCACAGCCCATGTACACTCTCCCCTATCACAGACACTACCCACCCATTTAATCTCCTCCCACAGCCCATGTACACTCTCCCCTATCACAGACACTACCCACCCATTTAATCTCCTCCCACAGCCCATGTACACTCTCCCCTATCACAGACTCTACCCACCCATTTAATCTCCTCCCACAGCCCATGTACACTCTCCCCTATCACAGACACTACCCACCCATTTACTCTCCTCCCACAGCCCATGTACACTCTCCCCTATCACAGACACTACCCACCCATTTAATCTCCTCCCACAGCCCATGTACACTCTCCCCTATCACAGACACTACCCACCCATTTAATCTCCTCCCACAGCCCATGTACACTCTCCCCTATCACGGACTCTACCCACCCATTTAATCTCCTCCCACAGCCCATGTACACTCTCCCCTATCACAGACTCTACCCACCCATTTAATCTCCTCCCACAGCCCATGTACACTCTCCCCTATCACGGACTCTACCCACCCATTTAATCTCCTCCCACAGCCCATGTACACTCTCCCCTATCACAGACACTACCCACCCATTTAATCTCCTCCCACAGCCCATGTACACTCTCCCCTATCACAGACACTACCCACCCATTTAATCTCCTCCCACAGCCCATTTACACTCTCCTCTATCTTTGGCCGTGATTTTGCCAGTGGAGGTGGAGTCGCGGTGGGAGTGCTGATTGGCGGGTTCCGGTCCCACTCCTGGCTGCATCCGTTCTGTAAAAAGGATTTTCCGTTCACAGAACTTGTTAAACCCGCCCTTGGGGGTTCCCGGCCAATTAAAAGGAAGCGTGTCTGATGATGTCATTTGATGACTCATCATCAGCCGGTTTCCTTAAAGGGGCCACGACCACTTTGATTTTGACAGTTGTGCTGTCAGTGTTCTGCAGCATTCAGGTGCTGCAAACACTGACAATCACTGCACAGAGGTGCGCGGCTGCACCTAGGCTCTCTCATGACTCCCTCCATATGCTTATGGAGGGAGTCACAGCACGCAGGGAGGTTCTCTTCCCTCCCAATGGGCGGAAGAGACCGGCCCAGGAGACCAACACAGCCTGGTTGCACATTGCATAGGAGTACACAAGCAGGGATGTGGTCAGGAGGACCAGGCTGCAGTGGTGCAAACCTTTCAATGATCTCAGTAGATCACGATACGTTAGTACAAAGCCACACTCAACCTCATCCTGCTTTGCCACTCATCACATCCCCATCACTCTGCCTTCCCTACCCTACTCCTGCACATCCTTACTCACACCAACTTACCTTGTACCTCCACCCATGCCTCTCTATCTACATTATCACATCCCCATCTCACTAGCCATCCCTCACACTCACCCTCATCCTAGTCCAATCATACCAACTAACACAGAAGGGTAGGCACTTGGGTGTTTTATGCAATGTTCATGTAAATTTTCGGTTAATGTGTTGTCAAACATTGAAATCTTTATTTTCAACACTTTGCCTTATTGGACAGATCTGTGCTCGCCTTTGGAAGTGTCTTAGTGAGTTGCAGTGAATGGTGAGACATAACGGTATCCCCCGCAATGGTGATGAGTATGAAAGGAACGGCTTGGTCATTGTAGGAATGCTTTATGGTGATGGTGTGGGGTGGTGTTAATCTGGTGCATCATGTGGCAGCCAGGGTGTACAGCGTCAAGTGAAGTAAATCTGGCCATGGTAAGGCCATTGCTGGCCTCCCGGGCAGCAATGTGGTCGGGTGCTGATGCCCTGTGTCCTGTGCAGCATCAGGTGATTGCGGAGAAGGTTGGTATTGTTGTTGGTGATGTTGGTGTGCCTGGTGAAGTTGGTGCTGGGACTGATCGTGGAGGGATTCAGAGGACCAAGGTGAGATTTTTTCAAGGGCACCGATGTTGCTGGAATAGATGGCAGCTGAAGTTGAGATGACAGAAGTGATCTGTCAATGGTAAGAGAGCTTGATCCAAGGAGGTGACAGTGGATAGAGAGTTTACTCCAAACACTTCCAAACTGCATACAGCTCAAAAGTGTCCTCCAAGCCCTGACGGCTCAAGCTTCTGACACTGGAAAGTGACCAGCTGTGAAATGGTAGCTTTCAGGCCACTTTTGCAGCCCTCACCTATTCACAGCATAGTTAAAATGTGGTTAAATAGAAATAGGCTGGCAAAATAGTAGTTAACAAGCACTTAACAAGCAGTGAAATATCTTAAATGCCTCCCCCGCCGCTTGGTGTCTGGTCTGTTCTGAAATCACAGACCTGACACTTTGGAAACTTACATGGAGGCGGGTTCCCAACCCGCTGTCAATCATTTCGATTTTGACAGCAGACCCGCCTCCAAACTGCACTAAGGATGATTTTTCAGAATTCATTAGACTCGGGAACAGTGCCGATGGATTGGAGGGTAGCTAACGTTACCCCACTATTCAAAAAGGGGGGTAGGGAAAAAGCAGGTAATTACAGACCTGTAAGCCTTACATCAGTTGTGGGCAAAATGCTGGAGTCCATCATTAAGGATGAAATAGCGGAGCACTTAGCAAATGGGGACAGGATAGGACAGAGTCAACATGGATTTACAAAGGGTAAATCGTGCTTGACTAATCTATTGGAATTTTTTGAGGGAGTAACTGGTAGAATAGATGGGGGAGAGCCAGTAGATGTGGTGTACCTGGACTTCCAAAAGGCCTTCGATAAGGTCCCACATAAAAGATTAGCATGGAAAATTGAGGCTCATGGGATAAAGGGGAAAGTTTTGGCGTGGATAGGGAACTGGCTGTCAGATAGAAAACAGAGAGTTGGAATAAACGGCTCATTTTCTGAATGGCAGGCAGTAACAAGTGGGGTACCACAGGGATCTGTCCTGGGCCCCCAGCTGTTCACAATTTACATTAATGACCTGGATCAGGGAGTCGGATGCAGCATTTCCAAATTTGCAGACGACACTAAACTAGGAGGGGGGGTGGGCTCAGAGGAAGAGACCAGGAAGCTCCAGAGCGATTTGGACAGACTGGGCGATTGGGCGGATAAATGGCAGATGCACTATAATGTGGACAAGTGCGAAGTTATCCACCTTGGGTGCAGGAACGGGAGGGCAAATTATTATTTAAATGGCAATAGATTGGGAGAGGGGGAAGTACAGAGAGACCTGGGTGTTCTTGTACACCAGTCACTGAAGGCGAGCATGCAGGTGCAACAGGCGGTCAAGAAGGCAAACGGTATGCTGGCCTTCATAGCAAAAGGGTTAGAATACAGGAACAGGGATACCTTGCTGCAGCTGTACAGGGCACTGGTGAGACCACACCTCGAGTACTGTGTACAGTTTTGGTCGCCTCATCTGAGGAAGGATGTTCTTGCCATGGAGGGGGTGCAGCGGCGATTCACCAGGCTGATACCAGGAATGGCGGGAATGACCTATGAGGAGAGACTATGTAGTTTAGGGATGTACACACTGGAGTTTAGAAGATTGAGAGGGGACCTCATAGAAGTGTATAAAATTCTGACAGGTCTAGACAGACTGGATGCAGAAGGCATGTTTCCCTTGGCGGGTGAGAACAGAACTAGAGGACATAATTTAAGGATAAGGGCTAAACCATTTAGGACAGAGATGAGGGGGAATTTCTTCACTCAGAGAGTGGTGAACCTGTGGAACTCATTGCCACAGAGGGCAGTGTACGCCAGCTCATTAAATATATTTAAGAGGGAATTAGATATATTTCTACGGGCAAAAGGGGTTAAGGGTTACGGAGAGAAGGCGGGGACGGGATACTGAATTAAAGGATCAGCCATGATCTCATCGAATGGCGGAGCAGGCACGAAGGGCCGAATGGCCTACTCCTGCTCCTATCTTCTATGTATCTATGTATCTATGTAAACACACCCTCTGAGCGCCGGCAAAACTCAGCCCATGGACTCGACCCACCCGTTTAATCTCCTGAGGGGAAGAACTGCAAGTCTCTCTGTCCAAAATGTTAATGAATCAAAGCTCTAGAATGTTCAATGCAACCTCACATCCTCCATTCTTAATGCTGACGTGAAAATTCCACAATCCCATCATATTCCACACAACATTTCATTATCCTTCACTTTGCCCCTTGTACTGGTGTCTCTGCCAGGTTTCCACTGCTCCAGCCTGGTTTGAAGAGTCCTGAGCTGACAGCACAGATAAATTACCTTGTGAGATAAACAAGACGGTGGGCACCTCTTAACATATTAAGGAGGCAAGAGAGGAAAGTTTGAATCATTTAGATTCAAAATATCCTTTCTTGATGGGATGACAAAAACAATACAGCTCAGCTTTCAAACTTCTGTCAGGAAGGATATTGCCAGTCTACGCAGCTCAGTGCAAAGTTGTGTGTTATGACCATGCCAGGCCACAAGATGGTGATGTGGGATTTAATAATGAGCGAGGTTTTCAGTGTAATCAGCTGAGGAACAAAACAACAACCCTTCTTGGCAACCAAGCGGGTGATTAGGCAAAGCCATGTGACTTCAGGCCTTGCGCCATTTTTCTTATTGATTCATCGAGTTATGTGGAACTAGGTTTTCCACAGCAGGTGTCAGTATTGCCAACTCTCGCGAATCCATCGTGAGAGACGCGGTTTCGGAGTGAAACATAGAAGATAGGAGCAGGAGTAGGCCATTCGTCCCCTCGAGCCTGCTCCGCCATTCAATGCGATCATGGCTGATCATCCAAATTCAGTACCCGGTCCCTGCTTTCTCCCCATATCTCTTGATCCCTTTAGCCTTAAGAAATATATCTAACTCCTTCTTGAATATATTTAATGAATTGGCCTCCACTGCCTTCTGTGGTAGAGAATTCCACAGGTTCACCACTCTCTGGGTGAAGAAATTCCTCCTCATTTCTGTCGTAAATGGCTTACCCCTATCCTTAGACTGTGACCCCTGGTTCTGGACTCCCCCTGCTGGCGAGGTGACAGCGTGGCCACCGATCCACCTGCTCCTGCTCCTATTTCTTATGTTCTTGTGTCAGAAAGAAAGCATCACTCGCGATGGAACGCCTAAATCTCGGCACACGCGCTTTGCGCATGCGAGAAGAAGAAATACGCTGATTGATGCTGTTAGTGAAATCACAAACAAGTTCTTTTGCATTTGAAACTTTGCTGAAATGCCTGCCAGAGGAAATCTTTATCACGGCATTTACGTCATTGCACATCGTGACCAGAGCAATACACCTTCTGTTGGCTACCATATATGCCTTTAATCTCTGATTCCAACCTACTGACCTATCAGTGGTCATTAACAGCGGTCTTCTAGAAGCCCTTTCAAAGCTGACAAATTTCTGCCTTCTAGTAAAACAGAGACGATTATCAAATAAAATTTGACAGCAAGCCACATAAGTAGATATTAGGGCAGGTGACCAAAAGCTTGGTCAAAGAGGTCAGTTTTAAGGCGCGTCTTAAAGGAGGAGAGGTTTAGGGAGGGAATTCCAGAGCTTAGGGCCCGGGCAGCTGAAGACACGGCCGCCAATGGTGGAGCGATTAAAATGGGGAATGCGCAAGTGGCCAGAATTGGAGGAGCGCAGAGATCTCGGAGGGTTTTAGGGCCGGAGGAGGTTGTGTTCTGGAATGAGTGACGGTCTGGCCTTGCATTGTGTCATCAAAAACTACGAACAGGCTCAGCAATTTGAACAAGGCAGGTTGGTAAATGCCTTCAGAAAAAGTGATCGGTAGCAAACTGATTTAAATAACTTGGTGAAATACACAAAGAGCTGTCAATTTTTTTTATTTGTTCCCGGGATGTGGGCGTCGCTGGCAAGGCTGGCATTTGTTGCCCATCCCTAGTTGCCCTTGAGAAGGTGGTGGTGAGCCGCCTTCTTGAACCGCTGCAGTCCGTGTGGTGAAGGTGCTCCCACAGTGCTGTTAGGGAGGGAGTTCCAGGATTTGGACACAGCGATGATGAAGGAACAGCCAATATACTTCCAAGCCAGGACGTTGTGTGACTTGGAGGGGAACTTGTTCCCATGCACCTGCTGCCCTTGTCCTTCTAGGTGGTAGAGGTCACGGGTTTGGGAGGTGCTGCCGAAGAAGTTCAGGCGAGTTGCTGCAGTGCATCTTGTAGATGGTACACACTGCAGCCACGGTGCGCCGGTGGTGGAGGGAGTGAATGTTTAAGGTGGTGGATGGGGCGCCAATCAAGCGGGCTGCTTTGTCCTGGATGGTGTCGAGCTTCTTGAGTGTTGCTGGAGCTGCACTCATCCACGCAAGTGGAGAGTATTCCATCACACTCCTGACTTGTGCCTTGTAGATGGTGGAAAGGCTTTGGGGAGTCAGGAGGTGAGACACTCACCGCAGAATACCCAGCCTCTGACCTTTGCTGGTTACCACTTTATTTATGAGGCTGGTCCAAGTAAGTTCCAGTTAAATTAAACACATTTGAACAAATCCCAAAAGATGTCTGCATTTGAATTCAAAATGTTTGGTCATTCAGAGTAAGGTCCCTCTGCAATGTTCCATTAAATACTCACAGTTCACACAGCATAATCAGCTGACACCTGTAACAGTGGTATCAGCTAGGGCCTGATTTTTGAGAGTGAAGCTGGTTTTAAACCTCTTATGTACTGGACAGAATTAAAGAAGCCTATACTAAAAACGCTTCATTTTTTTTATCATAACCTCGATACTATCTCAACCATTTCCCCAGGAATCAAGGATCCAAGGCCTATACAGTATTATTCCACTGCTTTAAGTTGATGCCATGAGACGGGAACTGAGTAGGTCTGATTGGACAACGTTCCTGAGAGGACTGGAGGTAGATAAACAATGGCAAACATTTAAAGATAGAATGACAAAATTGCAAAAATTGTTTATACCAATCTGGCATAAAAGGAAATCTAAAAAGGTGACTCAACCGTGGATAACAGGGGAAATTAGAGACAGCATAAAATCCAAAGATAGGGCGTATAAAATAGCCAAAAAAAGCGCCAGAGCGGAAGATTGGGAACAGTTTAAGATAGAGCAAAGGAGGGCAAAGGGCATGATCAAGAGGGGCAAAATAGCTTACGAAAACAAGCTGGCGGAAAATATAAAAACTAACTCCAAAAGCTTTTATAAATATATCAAAAGGAAAAGACTGGTGAAAACCAAAGTTGGTCCATTGCAGTCAGATACGGGGGAATATATAATGGGAAATAAGGAAATGGCAGATCAACTAAATGCATACTTTGGGTCAGTCTTTACGAAGGAAGACACAAAAAACCTCCCTGGGATATCGGGAAAAATAGGGACATTGGCAAAGGAGGAACTGACGCAAATCAATATCTCTAAGGATATGGTGTTAAGGAAGCTAAAGGGATTGAAGGTGGACAAATCCCCAGGGCCTGATAACATGCATCCTAGGGTACTGAAGGAGGTGGCCCTAGAGATAGCGGATGCACTAAGGATGATTTTTCAGAATTCATTAGACTCGGGAACAGTGCCGATGGATTGGAGGGTAGCTAACGTTACCCCACTATTCAAAAAGGGGGGTAGGGAAAAAGCAGGTAATTACAGACCTGTAAGCCTTACATCAGTTGTGGGCAAAATGCTGGAGTCCATCATTAAGGATGAAATAGCGGAGCACTTAGCAAATGGGGACAGGATAGGACAGAGTCAACATGGATTTACAAAGGGTAAATCGTGCTTGACTAATCTATTGGAATTTTTTGAGGGAGTAACTGGTAGAATAGATGGGGGAGAGCCAGTAGATGTGGTGTACCTGGACTTCCAAAAGGCCTTCGATAAGGTCCCACATAAAAGATTAGCATGGAAAATTGAGGCTCATGGGATAAAGGGGAAAGTTTTGGCGTGGATAGGGAACTGGCTGTCAGATAGAAAACAGAGAGTTGGAATAAACGGCTCATTTTCTGAATGGCAGGCAGTAACAAGTGGGGTACCACAGGGATCTGTCCTGGGCCCCCAGCTGTTCACAATTTACATTAATGACCTGGATCAGGGAGTCGGATGCAGCATTTCCAAATTTGCAGACGACACTAAACTAGGAGGTGGGGTGGGCTCAGAGGAAGAGACCAGGAAGCTCCAGAGCGATTTGGACAGACTGGGCGATTGGGCGGATAAATGGCAGATGCACTATAATGTGGACAAGTGCGAAGTTATCCACCTTGGGTGCAGGAACGGGAGGGCAAATTATTATTTAAATGGCAATAGATTGGGAGAGGGGGAAGTACAGAGAGACCTGGGTGTTCTTGTACACCAGTCACTGAAGGCGAGCATGCAGGTGCAACAGGCGGTCAAGAAGGCAAACGGTATGCTGGCCTTCATAGCAAAAGGGATAGAATACAGGAACAGGGATACCTTGCTGCAGCTGTACAGGGCACTGGTGAGACCACACCTCGAGTACTGTGTACAGTTTTGGTCGCCTCATCTGAGGAAGGATGTTCTTGCCATGGAGGGGGTGCAGCGGCGATTCACCAGGCTGATACCAGGAATGGCGGGAATGACCTATGAGGAGAGACTATGTAGTTTAGGGATGTACACACTGGAGTTTAGAAGATTGAGAGGGGACCTCATAGAAGTGTATAAAATTCTGACAGGTCTAGACAGACTGGATGCAGAAGGAATGTTTCCCTTGGCGGGTGAGAACAGAACTAGAGGACATAATTTAAGGATAAGGGCTAAACCATTTAGGACAGAGATGAGGGGGAATTTCTTCACTCAGAGAGTGGTGAACCTGTGGAACTCATTGCCACAGAGGGCAGTGTACGCCAGCTCATTAAATATATTTAAGAGGGAATTAGATATATTTCTACGGGCAAAAGGGGTTAAGGGTTACGGAGAGAAGGCGGGGACGGGATACTGAATTAAAGGATCAGCCATGATCTCATTAAATGGCGGAGCAGGCACGAAGGGCCGAATGGCCTACTCCTGCTCCTATCTTCTATGTATCTATGTATCTATGTAAGTGTCAGCCATGGCTCAGTGGGCAGCATTCTCGCCTCTGAGTCAGAAGGTTGTGGGTTCTAAATCCCACTCCAGAAACTTGAGCACAACAATCTAAGCTGACACTCCAGTGCAGTGCTGAGGGAGCGCTGCACTGTCGGAGGTGCTGTTTTTCGGCTGAGACATTAAAACAAGGCTCCGTCTGACCCCTCAGGTGGATGTAAAAGATCCCCATGGCACTGCTTGAAGAAGAGCAGGGGAGTTTTCCCCAGTGTCCTGGCCAATATTTATCTCTCAACCAACAACACTGGCCATTTATCTCATTGCTGTCTCTGGAATCTTGCTGTGCACAAGTTGGCTGCCACGAATTCCCGACATTACAACATTGACCACACTTCAAATTGTACTTTATTGGCTGTAAATCGCTTGGGACGTTCTGAGGTGCTATATAAATGTGTGTTCTATCTTTCCGCTTTACTTATTCCCCTATAATGGGAAATGACTACCTCTGTCTGCTGTTGACAGTGAAATGGAGAATAGCTTTAAGAAGAATGTGTCTATGATTTTACTATCAATCTATGGCCAATTTTCCTTCACAATGTCTGTTTAATTGATTCAGCAACAACAATGTGTATTTATATAGCACCTTTAACGTAGTAAGACGTCCCAAGGCGCTGCACAGGAGTATTATAAGACAAAGAATTTGACACCGAGCCACATAAGGAGAAATTAGGGCAAGTGACCAAAAGCTTGGTCAAAGAGGTCAGTTTTAAGGAGCGTCTTAAAGGAGGAAAGAGAGGTAGAGAGGTGGAGAGGTTTAGGCAGGGAATTCCAGAGCTTAGGGCCTAGGCAACCATCTTCAAAGTAGTTAACAACCCGTCTGAAAAAGAAACATTCATCAAAACTGCTGCAGGCAAAGAGAGGACAAATGGGGATAGAAATTACTTCGCTGGACCAAAGTGGGTGCCACAAAGTTCAATTCTGCAGCTCGACGTTCCTTGCTGGAAGCGCGCCTGACATCATATTGGTTTGGGTGCTCAAAAGGTATCCTTGGTGGTCACCAGCAACAAACACAGGCATCAGTTACCTGTTCTAGTGCTACTAGAGGTGGCTCCCCAGTGGCTACAGCTTGGGAGGTGGAAGGTTGCTGAATCTCCAGTGAGAGTCCTTGAGATGGCCATAGTGGACCACCTCAAGGAGCTGTGACCGGTGGTGACTGCTGGGACTCGGCTTCAGCTGTCCCAGGTGGCTGTCTGGCACCAACAAGGGCACTGGTTGAAAGGCCTGTGGGGAGCAGGCGTGTTGTCCTCCTGAGAGAGGACAGCAGGTGCCTCTCCCATGGAGCCAATGCTATTCTTAAGCTGTTGAGCCTCAGCACTATCACTGCTCTGCGCAAGAAGAGAGTGCAGGTGTGCTGGGAGGCTCTTGAAGCATCTATCCATGCTCTCCTTCAGGTTTTGCTTTGAGGACATGAATGTCAGGGTAGAATAGAGTGTGAAAGGTGGCAGAGGTGTGAGCAGGTGAAGGAAGTAAGAGTGAGGAGAGTAGCAGATGTAGAGTGTTGCAGTTGGAGCAGAAGGAAGTGGAGTAAAGTGTGCTGCAGTGATTGGAGGAGAATGGTAATTGTCCCTAACCCGCAGCTTCTACCACCTAGAAGGACAAGGGCAGAAGGTGCATGGGAACACCATCACCTCCAAGTTCCCCTCCAGGTCACACACCATCCTGTCTTAGAAATACATCGGCCGTTCCTTCACCGTCGCTGGGTCAAAATCCTGGAACTTCCTCCCTAACGGCACTGTGGGAGCACCTTCACCTCAGATAAGGCGACCAAAGCTGCACACAATACTCAAGGTGTGGTCTCACCAAGGCCCTGTACACCTGCAGCATAGTTTGTCTATTATGTAGGATTCAGCAACCGCAAGACAGGTGGCTGTCATGAGTTCCCTAATATATACTAGAGTATATTTGTTTGTTTTTTGGTGAGTTAACATTAACTAATAATCATTAAATCTTTATGTACCTGGTCCATTGCGGGTGAATATCGTGAGCGATGACTTTGCTTTAAACTGGGCTGTGCTGTACGTGAGGGCTCACCACACAGACCAGATGAGGGGATTTGGATGAGGGAAAGTTCCTGAAACGGGATTTTGAAAGAGTGATTCTCTTTCACTGGGGGTTACAAGATCACAAGATAGTTATGGATGAGTTATGGATCCATGCAGAAACTTTAATGTCTCCCGCTCGCAGCATTCCATTGTCACTTAAATAATTTCACCGATTTTGCCTCCACAACCCGATCTGGGTCTTCATCCCATGTGTTGTTCACTCTTATGTGAAGATCTTCGTACTACCAGTCCTAAGTTTCCCAATTACTAGTGTACTCTTGTCTTAATCTCACAATTTCAAGAGTGAAGTTAGGAAACACCTCTACACACAAACGGTGGTAAAAGTTTGGAACTCTCTTCCGCAAACGGCAATTGATGCTCGATCAATTGTTAATTTTAAATCGGAGATTATCTTTCTGTTAACCAAAGGTATAAAGGGATATGGGGCAAAGTGGGTAGATGGTGTTAGGTCGCAGATCAGCCATGATCTCAGTGAATGGCGGAGCAGGCTCGAGGAGCTGAATGAAACATGGAAACATAGAAGATAGGAGCAGGAGTAGGCCATTCGGCCCCTCGAGCCTGCTCCACCATTCAATGAGATCATGGCTGATCAACCAAACTCAGTACCCGGTCCCTGCTTTCTCCCCATATCCCTTGATCCCTTTAGCCTTAAGAAATATATTTAACTCCTTCTTGAATATATTTAATGAATTGGCTTCAACTGCCTTCTGTGATAGAGAATTCCAGAGGTTGACCACTCTCTGGGTGAAGACATTCCTCCTCATCTCTGTCCTAAATGGCTTACCCCTTAGACTGTGACCCCTGGTTCTAGACTCCCCCGCCATCGGGAACATCCTTCCTGCATCTAGTCTGTCTAGTCCTGTTAGAATTTTATAAGTTTCAATGAGATCCCCTCTCATTCTTCTAAACTCCAGCGAGTATAAGCCCAATCAACCCAATCTCTCCTCATACGTCATTCCTGCCATCCCAGGTATCAGTGGTGAATCTGCGCTGCACTCCCTCCATGGCAAGAACATCCTTCCTCAGATAAGGCGACCAAAACTGCACACAATACTCAAGGTGTGGTCTCACCAAGGCCCTGTACAACTGCAGCAAGACATCCTTGTTCCTGTACTCGAACCCTCTCGCATACTATTTGCCTTCTTAACAGCCTGCTACACCTGCATGCATATCTTCAGCGACTGCTGCACAAGGACACCCAGGTCTCGTTGCACTTCCCCTTCTCCCAATCTATTGCTGTTCAGATAATAATCTGCCTTCCTGTTTTTGCCACCAATGTGGATAACCTCGCATTTATCCACATTATACTGCATCTGCCATGCTTCTGCCCAATCACCCAACCTGTCCAAATCATCCTGTAGTTTCTCGGCATCCTCCTCACAGTACACACGCCCACCCAGCTTTGTCTGCAAACTTGGAGATATTATATCTAGTTCCCTCGTCTAGATCATTACTATATATTGTGAATAGCTGGGGTCCTAGGACCGATCCCTGCGGTACCCCACTAGTCACTGCCTGCCACTCAGAAAAAGACCCGTTTATTCCAACTCTTTGCTTCCTGTATGCCAACCAGTTCTCTATCGAAGTCAGTACCTTGCCCCCAATCCCATGTGCCTTAACTTTACACGATTCTTTTTCCGAGTGGCAGGAAGTGACTAGTGGGGTACCGCAGGGATCGGTCCTAGGACCCCAGCTATTCACAATATATATTAATGATCTGGACAAGGGAACTAGATGTAATATCTCCAAGTTTGCAGATGACACAAAGCTGGGTGGGCGTGCGTGCTGTGAGGAGGATGCCAAGAAACTCCAGGATGATTTGGACAGGTTGGGTGATTGGGCAGAAGCATGGCAGATGCAATATAACGTGGATAAATGCGAGGTTATCCACTTTGATGTCAAAAACAGGAAGGCAGATTATTATCTGAATGGCAATAGATTGGGAGAAGGGGACGTGCAACGAGACCTGGGTGTCCTTGTGCACCAGTCGCTGAAGGTAAGCATGCAGGTGCAGCAGGCGGTTAAGAAGGCAAATGGTATGTTGGCATTCGTAGCGAGAGGGTTTGAGTACAGGAACAAGGATGTCTTGCTGCAGTTGTACAGGGCCTTGGTGAGACCACACCTTGAGTATTGTGTGCAGTTTTGGTCGCCTTATCTGAGGAAGGATGTTCTTGCCATGGAAGGAATTCAGCGAAGATTCACCAGGCTGATACCTGGGATGGCAGGAATGACGTATGAGGAGAGATTGGGTCGATTGGGCTTATACTCGCTGGCGTTTAGAAGAATGAGAGGGGATCTCATTGAAACTTATAAAATTCTGACAGGACTGGACAGACTAGATGCAGGAAGGATGTTCCCGATGGTCGGGGAGTCCAGAACCAGGGGTCACAGTCTAAGGATAAGGGGTAAGCCATTTAGGACAGAAATGAGGAGGAATTTCTTCACCCAGAGAGTGGTGAACCTGTGGAATTCTCTACCACAGATGGCAGTAGAGGTCAATTCATTAAATATATTCAAGAAGGAGTTGGATATATTTCTTAAGGCTAAAGGGATCAAGGGATACGGGGAGAAGGCAGGGACAGGGTACTGAATTTGGATGATCTGCCATGATTTCATTGAATGGCGGAGCAGGCTCGAGGGGCCGAATGGCCTACTTCTGCTCCTATCTTCTATGTTTCTATGTTTCTATGAAGGAGGGTGTGTCTTATGAAGAAAGGTTGAGCAGGTTGTACCTATACTCATTGGAGTTTAGAAGAATGAGACGGGATCTTATTGAAACATATAAGATTCTGAGGGGGCTTGACAGGGTAGATGCAGAGCGGATGTTTCCCCTCATGGAGGAATCTAGAACTAGGGGGCATAATTTCAGAATAAGGGGGCACCCTTTTGTGGTAAACCACTTTTATCGTTCACTATCGTTACACTATGGTTATCACTGTTTATATCGTTACACTATGGTTATCACTGTTTACACTGTTGTATCACTACACAAGGTCACCTCTTGCCACGCTGTTATACCTGGGCTGACCACAGCTGACTCCGCCCATGGCTCCGCCTGCTTGCCCAGGTATAAAGGTGGTCGACTGGCTGGTATTCCTCCTTGTTGGATCCGATCACCCACGAGGGTGGGCTCTGTTATTTAGCCAATAAAAACCTATAGTTATTAACTTAACTCATCGCTTTTCATGAACTGAATTGATAGGTATATCACCTTTTAAATCAGAAATGAGGAGGAATATCTTCTCGCAGAGGGTCGTGAATCTTTGGAATTCTCTTCCCCAGAGAGCTGTGGAGGCTGGGTCATTGAATATATTTAAGGTGGAGATAGACAGATTTTTGAATTGTAAGGGAGTCAAGGGTTATGGGGTGTGGGCAGGGAAGTGGAGTTAAGGCCAAGATTAGATCAGCCTTGATCTTATTGAATGGCGGAGCAGGCTCGAGGGGCTGAATGGCCTACCCCTGCTCCTACGTCTTATGTTCTTATGTTCTTTGCTTTGTGAAGGGAACATGAACAATGAAAACATCATCAACCAGCTGATTGGACAGAAGCTGGTGAACTTGGAAAGGTTTGTCTTAACCTGTTGATCATGTATTATTAGTGAAAGTCGCAGTGAGCAATATGAACAGTTTAACAGATACAGTAATATTGGTGCACAGTCGGGTGGAATAGTTCATTGTTATTGGTAGATCTTCCATGGCGTTGCTCACAGGCAGTCTGGGGCCGAGAGCTTGGTTACTGAGCCCCACTCTCAGCTCCTCACTGTTGACCGGCTCCTCCCAGCCCTTGATTTTGGTGCTCACTCCCTGATCTGTAAATGTAGACAACCACTTATCATTGGTAGACCTCCCATGCCATTGCTCATAGGTAGTCAATGAGTGTCAGCATGGATTTGTGAAGGGCCGGTCATGTCTGACTGATCTAATAACCTTTCGGAGGAGGTCAGTAACATGGACAAGGGAGTGTCTCTGGATCTTGTATGTGTGGACTTCCAGAGGGTTAAATTATGAGGACAGGTTGCACAGACTGGGCTTGTATTCCCTCTAGTATAGAATATTAAACGGTGATATAATTGAGGTGTTTAAGATGTTCAAAGAGTTGGTAGGGTAGATCGATAAAAACGATTTCCTCTGGCGGGGAAATCCAGAACAAAGGGGCATGAGATTAAAATTAGAGTTAGCCTGGTCAGGGATGTGATGTCAGGAAGCACTTCTTCTCCCAAAGGCTAGCGGAATTGTGGAACTCTCTCCCCCCATATCTATTGAGGCTGGGGGTCAATTGAAAACTTCAAAAATGAGATTGATAGATTTTTGTTAGGCAAGAGTTTTAAGGGATGTGGAACCAAGGCGGGGAAATGGAGTTAACATACAGGTCAGCCATGCTTTGGCAGAACAGACTCGAGGGGCTGAAAGGCCTCCTCCTGTTCCTAAGTTGATCAAGAGATATCAAACAAAGACAGGTAAATGGATTTGAGGTGCAGAGCAGCCATGGTCTAATTGAATACTGGAGCAGGCTCGAGGGGCTGAATGGTCGGCTCCTGTTGCTTTAAATGTATGCAATTACTTAACATAATTGGTAGAAGGCAAACAATCCCATCACTGCCCATCGCCCACGCACCCTGTGCTATGGGTCATAACCACATGGAAACCTGTTATTGCTTTCTAGCGAAACAAGTCAGTTTAACTTAAGTAAAGCCCAAAGGTTTTTCCCATATATGGTTTCAAGGTGAGGTCAAACCGTGACATAACCGAATAAGCCCCACCCTCACACTGCGCATCACACTGAGATGCGACATCACAATAGCTTTGTAAAGTAGATAAATATTAGCCAGGCTGAGATAACAACAGTTTGTAAAGGCAAGGGAACTGCACTGAGTCTGATCTGTCTAGGACTGAATGCGGTCGGCTCGAACATCTGAACAGCTTTGCTCTGTGAAGACAACACGAACAATTGAAACATCATCAACCAGCGGCTTGGACAGAATTCGTGAACTTTGAAAGGTTTGTCTTTCTGGGATCTCAGGAATGGACGTATGAGGAGAGATTGGGTTGATTGGGCTTATATTCGCTGGAGTTTAGAAGAATGAGGGGATCTCATTGAAACTTATAAAATTCTAACAGGACTAGACAGACTAGATGCAGGAAGGATGTTCCCGATGGTTGGGGAGTCCAGAACCAGGGGTCACCATCTAAGGATAAGGGGTAAGCCATTTAGGACAGAGATGAGAAGGAATTTCTTCACCCAGAGAGTGGTGAACCTGTGGAATTCTCTACCACAGAAGGCAGTTGAGGCCAATTCATTAAATATATTCAAGGAGTTGGATATATGTCTTGAGGCTAAAGGGATCAAGGGATATGGGGAGAAAGCAGGGACAGGGTACTGAATTTGGATGATCAGCCATGATCTCATTGAATGGCGGAGCAGGCTCGAGGGGCCGAATGGCCTACTCCTGCTCCTATCTTCTATGTTTCTATGTTCCTATGTCTTAACCTGTTTATCTTGTATTATTAGTGAAAGTCATAATGAGCAATATGAACAGTTTATCAGATACAGTAATATTGATGCACAGTCAGGTGGAATAGTTCAGTTTGTTATTGGTAGTTCTTCCATAGCGTTGCTCATAGGTAGTCTGAGTCCCGGAGCCTGGTTACTGATGGTTACTGAGCCCCACTCCTCACTGACCGTCTCCTCCCAGTCCTGGAGTTTAATGCTCACTCCCTGATCTGTAAATGTAGACAACTATTTACTGACTGTGACTAACTGTGTTTGGAGCTGTACTTCCAGCTTGTATCATTCCCCGTGAAAGTCAGAGTCAGTTACAGCAAAATCCGTGCAGATATAAAGGCTCAAATCCTGGAAACTGAAAGCAGGTCAGTTCATGCTGGTTGTTCTGATCAACTTGTCCTGGACACGGGGATAGTCTGTGGGACAACTCAGCCCGACCATTTAAAAAGTCAAGAGCGTCCCTCTTGAAACCGCTGATTGGTGTTGAATGAACGGCTCTAAATAAGAGGAGAGGCTGACAGGGAGAGTGAACAACTGAATAATCAGTTTCTCAAAGTGTTCACCAGTACTGAGAGCTCAGGGTTAAGACTCGAAGAATGTACTCCTGGGCAGTAATGCCACTGGAGCTGCCTTGACCGAGCTTGGTACCTGCCCACACAGCTCGACGCTGGCCCAGGTGTTGACTTTTTAAAGGGAATTTGATAAATCCTTTTACAGGTTATATGGTTTACTATACGAGGGGAGCGATAAAATGCCTGTCGTTGTCCTTGTTGCAATCCAGTGATTTTTGTAATTTCTTCTTCTGCCACAGGTACAGGTTGGTGTCAGGACGAGTGAGAGGAAATGGACGGTTTCATCAAACTACCAACAGACTAAAGTTGTCAGTAACAAAACCACAAAGACACCTGGATCACACATCCTGACATCACATCAATGCCAGCAGAGATACCACAAAGGAGGAAACAGCAACACTGAAATACCCCTCAACCCATCCATTTCTTTAGTGTCAACTGTACATCTTTTAATTTCTTTATTTGACGGCCAATAACAGATCCATTTAAACTCGCAGCCAATGATTGGAGATGGTGTTAAACCAACTCTTTCCCTTCTGGCACGTTTCTTTCCCATTTTTAAAAATTTCCCACGCCCCTCTCCCTCCTCCCTAGTTTTCCCCTGGGCTGGACCTTCACGTCCAGCACTCAGGTCCCCGCATCGGCATCAAGCACCAACCCTGCTCCAACTCCAGGCTCAGTTCGGCATTGCTCGGGGTTAACTGCACTGGCACTGGATAGGGCCCAGTCCATACAGTCATCTCCGACCGATGTCGACCGGTGGTCCAAGT
The DNA here is from genome assembly GCF_052327205.1 of Somniosus microcephalus. Lineage (NCBI taxonomy): Eukaryota > Metazoa > Chordata > Chondrichthyes > Squaliformes > Somniosidae > Somniosus > Somniosus microcephalus. The sequence continues at coordinate 6,196,323 of NW_028225184.1, forward strand.
GTTGGGACTGAACAGGAAAGTCTCAAGGGTGGACGCTCCGGTTGTTGCCTCGATGGTGTGGAATGGGATGAGCTGGTTAAAGCCAATCCATCCCAGTCAACTACATCGGGTGAAACCCCGGTACCATTTGTACTGAGGCCTCCCAGGATAGAGGAAGAGTCCTCCTCTGGCACCAGCTGGTTCGGAGGTGTCCGTGCCTACTGGTGCCAGAATCAGGCTGGTTCCCCCAAGCGCCACCAGCTACTGTTGGTGTGTCCTTCCCCAGAGGCATCCGTCCCCTCTGGTGACACCAACGCAGCCCCGGGACATTGTCTCCAGTTGGCGCCAGCTCATTTGGGGGCACCACCCTCGGTGGACTCGACCCTACACAGGGTCACCTATGCTGTGGGTGACGTCCACTTTGGTGAGTGCAGCTGCAGATCTCTATTTATAGATCTGTAGCTCCCACCCACCACTGTGGACCCACCTTCAGCCGCTCCCTACGACACTCGAGAGGCACTCCCAGGGAGGGTGCGTGCGCTCCAGAAACCAAACTGGGAGCCTGAGTTGACCACGGCTTCCGTGCGTTGAGGTTTTTCCATGTATTCAAAACAAGGGTGACTTCGAGTCTGAAACTGTGAGTTCTGGAAGTCCCATCACTTGTGGGGGTTGAGTCTTTACCTGGGGTCTTGCAAAGGCCTCAGGCACCGACCTTTGTTGGATTCCCCCTCCCAATTTCCAAGGCGGTTTGGGCAGACTTGATAGGCGCGCCCCAGTTATGGCCAAGGTTGACAGCCCCGCCACTCTGCCTCACAACTTAAGGTTCGCTGGTACAGCTGGTGAACTTCAGTCGTGAAAGCCTCAGAAGGAAGGGAACTGCCCAGGAAACTAGTCCTGTTCCACCCACCAGGATCCAAATGGTGGGACATGTGGGTCTGGCGGACCTTCCTGCAGTGTTTGGCGCATATCCCGAATTCCCTGCCATCAAATCCACTGGGGCTGGCTTCACTGACCAGTAGGTGAGTTGAGGGAGCAATCCCTGCCAGAGAGGACCACCTTCAGAGAGTATCTGCTGCAGCAGCAGACTGTGTGGGTGCTCTCAATGTAGGAGCAGGATCTATCATCCAGTGGATCTTGCATCGCCACTTAGTTTGTCCTCACACCTTGGGGATCCTTCAGGTTCTGCAGATGCCCATTGGTGCTGAGGGCTTCTTTGGCGAGCAAGTGGAGGATTTGCTGTAGCAGAACCTTCAGGCATTCCCGAATTGACACACAAGGGTGGGAGGGCACTGCTCACTTTGTAGCTTAGCCCACCCCATCTATAGGCCCCTTCCACTCGCCAACACCAGTCCACTCACCATCACCATCCACTCACCCCCACCATCCACTCACCACCACCAGTCCACTCACCATCACCAATCCATTCACCACCACCATCCACTCACCACCACCAATCCATTCACCCCCACCAGCCTATTCAAGGCCTTATCCGGAGCACAATGTCCTTTGTATCTTGCTAGCCCGTCATTCCAGATTAGGACCTGGAATGCAGGTAGCTCACAAGTAACACTCGAGACCCTGTCCAGCTCCACCTCCCCCAGCAGTGATCATGCCTGGATAGCCCACCTCAGAGTTGTGTGGGTGGGCTATTTCCAGTACTTCCCTGTGGAAGTGGATCACTCTGGATGTTTGGTTTGTCCATCAGAGGAACCATCTACTAGTGGGCATACTGGCAGGTCTTCTACCATCCACACTGAGAGCGAGTGATCGTCATCCAGAAGGCTCAACTGTTGGGGGTATTTCTCCAGTTGAGCCTTCTGGATGACCATCACTCTGCCAGTAATGTATCCACAGGTCTCCTTTGTCGCAGCATCTGAACTAGAGCTGGTGGTCCTGGGAGCACAGTGTTCTCCATACATTGGTGCTACAGCCATCAGCTGAATGCTTTGACATATGGGTGGGAGCCACATTCAGGATGAATGGTCTTCTCGGCCAGTGATTTCACTTGGCATTTCAACAGGCTCGGGGTGTGAACGGTATAATAGGACATCTCCACTTTCAGACTCGGTGCAGGGTAAGTCAGTGTGTCTGCAGACAGACAATATGACAAGGGTCCGGTAAGTCAACAAACAGGGTGGGACCCTCCTTCCTGGGTCCCTCTGTCAAGTTGACGCATTGCTTCCCATTGGTGCTTGAACGACGGGGTGACACTCTTGGTGCCACATTTGGCCCGGGGAGGACAACACAACAGTCGGCACACTCAGCTGCTCTGTAGTCCACCCTAACTAGTGGATGATCCACACTGAGGTAGTCCAGAACATCTTCAGGACTTGGGGGGTTTACCAGGTCGATCGACTTACTCGCATCACCGGATAATCACCAATCTGCTGGAGGACCTCAGGCTGTCGGGGCGGAGGCCCGGCAGTCTTTCGTGCTTTTGTTTCTGGATTCTGTTGCTCAGGGTTGCCTGATCTCCAGGATGCTCCAGGAAATTGCAGCAGGTGGTGGTTCTGGTTAACCCTTTGGTTACCTCACAAACCGTGCTTCAGGGACATCCGGGTGTTGAATACACACTTTGATTTCAGGAGCCCACGGGAGAAATCCATGTCATTTTTAGAGTATAGAGGACCCTACCTTTTTTAGGGAATTTTTCATTCTGACATCCTCCACACACTGCTGGACACTGTCCAACTGGTACTCAGGGTGAGGAGGGCGGACCGTACCTGCAAGCGAACAGATTCTCCGGCTCCCAGGACAAATAGATCAAAGTGGGTGTTATTCATGGGTGCCAGCGCCAGATCCAAACAGTAAGCTGAACCGTCAGGATCTGGATTTGGATCCTGCCAGCTTCTGATTGATGGCCTGGCAGTTGAGATGGAATGCCCGTCAGATTAGGGTATACCAGCAGTGCGGCACTCATGGGTAATGCTCACTTTATTGTGTCTGTCCTGGTCATTTAAGCCTCTGTTCCCATACAAGTACCTCCACCCTCTTCGTCCTCTGTACTACTTGGTTAGTCGCCAGCTGTGTGTGCAGAATGCCTGAATGAAGATCACAGCTCCCTTGTCAGCTGTTCCCATGTCAGCTGCTCCCTTGTAAGCTCCTCTTCATTCTTCAAGTGACGCGGCATTTGCCACCCACCTGGTTGTCTCTTGGGTCTAGTGGGGAGTGTTGGTATGTCTTTTCCTCGTTCTGGGTTGTCTTTGGGTGTCAACAAACTGGGTTCTGGGGTGTGCTAAAAGTTAACACTGCACGGGAGTCGGGGAGGGAGGGGAAAAACAAGTGGGTTTGTCCTTCAAAGTTAGGATGTCTTAACAAAATGTCTTAACAGGGAAGGTCACGCCTTAAGAGATTTTCCCCAGGCAAATTGTGCCGATGCATCCCAGTAATTAGATCCATGTTCCACCCCCAATTCGGCCTGTCAATGTTTAGGAACGGATGTTCCCAGCAAATTAAATGGTGTCACAGTTAACACTTTAAAGAAAAGATTGGGGACAGTTTTCGTTCAACCTGGAACGACAGAAATGGAAACACTAGACAACCTGCCAACCAGTTTCTCGTCATCGCTGAATATTGGGTTTGTGACTGCTGCTACAGAACTAGACAGGAGATTGTTGAAGACCAGGCTCTCGGGGATTGTGTTCAATTGATGTTAGCAGAGTTGAAGTGAGAAAGTAATTGTCTTAGAACACTCGGGCCATAATGATCTCCTGGGCTAGTTTCGATCGCCTAAGGGGGTCGGAGAGGAATTTCCCAGATTTTTTTCCCAAATTGGCCTGGGTTTTTATGTCTGGTTTTTCGCCTCTCCCAGGAGATCACATGGTGGGGGGGTCTATATATTGCGATGGACAAGGCTGGATGGACCAGAGAGTCTTTTCGTGTACAAGTCATCTTTCAATAACTGAAATGTGAGAAGTTTAACATCTGAAAATAAACATGGATTGAAAATGAACAAACTTACTATGTGTCTCCTGATTTGTGCACGGATCATTGAAGGGAACAGAAAGGGGAAGAGATGAGTTCTGATTGTCCCTGGGCTCAGTTACTGACTGGGTGAACTCTTTGAGCCACACACTAGGCTGGACCCAGATTGATTCCCCAGTCTGCTCATACAAACATACAAAAAGACATACAAAAGTAGATGAAGACTATCAGGCCCATTAAGCTCACCCCATCCAGTAGACAGTAGGGCCGCACATGCTGCTGTCCCACCTACAAGTTACGCTATCTCTGGAAACAGACAAAGAAACATGGCCAATTCAGGAAAAACCTCTGGCCAATTGCTCTCCAACTCCCAACACATGACAATCTAAACTAACCACTAACTCTCGCTGTAACTGGTAATGTCCTCTCAGGGATTGGCCAAGATCATACAGCACAGAAGGAGGCCATTCAGCCCATCGTGCCTCTGCCAGCTCTTTGAATGCACGATCCAATTAGCCCCACACTTCCGCTCTTTCCCCGTAGCCCAGCAAATCTTTCCTTTTCAAGCATTTACCCAATTCCCTTCTGAAAGTTGCAGTGGATGGAATTATAAGTTGGTGGAATTCTGTCATGTGATCCCCAAAGTTCCAGTAACTAAATTGCCAAATCCCCCATTCAGTAAAACCTGGATTGGGCTTATTCAGTCACTAAAACACCAGTGGCACTTTCAAAGTTCCAGGCCACGTCAAGGAACTCCTCCAAACACAATTAACCAACAAAGTAGTGAATTGGTACAAAAACAAATACTAGTGGGGAGGGGCTGGGGGTGAAGAATTGAGTGGGGGAAACAAGACAACACTTGGCATGTACTGAGAGGCAGAGTCGTGTGTTGGGTTTCCAACTCTGCAGGATGTCCCGGAGTCTCCAGGAATTTAATCTCCTGGATTTTTTTTTATTCGTTCATGGGATGTGGGCTTCGCTGGCAAGGCCAGCATTTATTGCCCATCGCTAATTGCCCTTGCAAAGGTGGTGGTGAGCCGCCTTCTTGAACCGCTGCAGTCCGTGAGGTGAAGGTGCTCCCACAGGAGCGGTTTGGTAGAACTGAGCGACTTGCTCGGCCATTTCAGATGGCAGTTAAAGAGTCAACCCCATTGCTGTGGGTCTGGAGTCACATATAGGTCAGACCGGGTAAGGCCAGCAGATTTCCTTCCCTAAAGGATATTAGTGAACAAGGTGGGATTTTAGTGCAATCCAATAGTTTCATGGTCATCATTACTGATGGTAGCTTTTTATTCCAGATTTTTTTACGTGACTGAATTTAAATTCCCCAGCTGCCATGTGGTGGGATTTAAACTCATGTCTCTCAGATTGTTTAATCTAAGTCTGTCTCTGGATTGCTAGTCTGGTAACATAACCACTATGCTATCATTCCCAATTGCAGCTTTGAGCAAACCTGGGATAAAAGTCACCAGGGCATTAAAGTAAATGATTTTTTATTTCCATTTTCTTTGACCACTTTCATTCATTTATAAAAATATTGGAGACGGGGGAAAAAGGCGGTTGGATCCAGCAGGTCATGTGATGAAAGCGCCAGGAATACGTCCAATCAGAGATGGCGACTCGTGTTGTGTGACTCATGCCATTTATATACCAAGACAAAATAAAATAATAGCAGGCGTTGATAATTGTGGGTGGCACCAAGACACACACGTGCAGAATGTGAAGCCTGTTGAATAATCACTGACTACTGAGGCACAAGTGGGTCTAAATAACACTTTAACAAACAGAATGGCTGCACATTAATGGCACAGTAATTAACTTGGGTTATAATAGGCTTTATTTTGGAAGTACTTAACTCCCAAACTCTCATTACCACACGGCTTGCCAAGAAACAACTGGATCGCCTTTCAATCACAGGTGTTAGAACTCTCAACCAATCAGCACAGTATTAACCCTTTGCTCCCCGGAAGTTAAAAGAACTTTCATTTTCAATTGACATTGAGAATGACTATTTTGGGAACTGCCTCCCCGGTTTAGCGCCACGATTTTCCCCAGCTAAACTGGGTTTATAACACACTATTCACATGGTTAATGCCCTGAGGCACTTTAGAGAGTAGAATGAGATGCCAATTAGTAATACTAAGAAAGAAGCAATGGACACAAGTAACACTGCACCTTCACTGGACAGCTGCTGACGATAACCTTCAAACCGCCCTCACAACAGATGTCAAGCCAGCTCGTTCTTCAAGGTGAGAAATGACCCTGGATGATAATCCTGAGATTTATTCTCCTTTTTGTTTCTTACCCGGCTCCCAACATTAAATTACTTGGTTTTATTACCCCATTGTCTTCTATTTGCAAATGTGAGCTATTGGAGCTTGATAGACAAACATGCTCACACGTGTCGCCTAGAAACACAAACAAATTGATTTTTTGTTAAACAGTGAGGATATTGCACCTTGAGATCCAATCCATGTGCTGCCGTCAAAAATGGGTGAATAGTTTAGGGTCTGGTCATTACAAGGACAATGTTGAAGGATAAAGGACCGACTGAAAGGTTGCTGCTGAATTTAGCAAAGACCAACTTTCCAATGTTGATACCAGGTAAACAATAGCACAAGGCAATTTTGATTTACGCCCTCCAATTTCTCAGTAGTGCATCAAGAACTTGCATTGATAGACCTTTCACAACATCAGGACATCCCAAAGCACTTTACAGCCAATCAAACACTTCCTTAAAGTGTAATCGCTGCTGCAATGTAGGAAACGTAGCAGCCAATTTGCGCACAGCAAGCTCCCACAAATTGCGATGAAATAATGACCAGATAATCTGTTTTTTTTAGTGATGTTGGTTGAGGGATAAATGTTGGGCCAGGGGAACTCCCCTACCCTTCTTCAAAATACTGGCCATGGGATATTTTAAGTCCAGCTGAGAGGACAGATGGGGCCTCGGTTTAACGTCTCATCCGAAAGACGGCACCTCCGACAGTGCCGCACTCCCTCAGTATGGCACTGAAGTGTCAGCTTAGAGTACGTGCTACCACTGGGCCACGCAGGCACCTAAATCAAACAGCTAGATGATTTTAAAAGCACGGGATAATGGAACAAGAAACCTGAATGGGTTTCTAGAAGGAACTAGACAGGTTCTTATCAACAAATGGGATTCAGGGTTATTAGAAACACACCAAGGGATTACAGTGGATAGGTGGGCTCATCAGAACATAAGAACGTAAGAAATAGGAGCTGGAGTCAGCCATTCGGCCCCTCGGGCCTGCTCCGCTGTTCAATAAGATCATAACTGATCTGATCTTGGCCTCAACTCCACTTCCCTGCCCGCTCCCCATAACGCTCGACTCCGTTAGCGTTCAAACATCTGTCTATCTCCACCTTAAATATATTCAATGACCCAACCTCCACAGCTCTCTGTGGAAGAGAATTCCAAAGATTCACGACCCTCTGAGAAGAAATTCCTCCTCATTTCCGATTTAAAAGGGTGCTCCCTTATTCTGAAATTATGCCCCCTAGCAGGCAGGTAGTGCAGGGGTCCCCTGTGACCATCCCCCTTTCAAACAGATATACTGCTTTGGATATTGGTGAGGGAGATGCTTATCAGAGGAAGGCAGCAGCAGCCAACTTCCTGGCACCGTGGGTGGTTCTGCTGCACAGGACGGGAGGGAAAAGAGCGAGAGAGCTATACTGATAGGGGATTCTATTGTAAGGGGAATAGATAGACGTTTCTGCGGCCGCAAACGAGACTCCAGGATGGTATGTTGCCTCCCTGGTGCAAGGGTCAGGGATGTCTCGGAGCGGCTGCAGAGCATTTTGGAAGGGGAGGGTGAACAGCCAGTAGTCGCTGTGCATATAGGTCCCAACGATATAGGTAAAAACCGGGATGAGGTCCTAAAAGCTGAATATAAGGAGTTAGGAGGTAAATTTAAAAAACGGCCAGGTCTCTCCAGACGTTGCCGATAACCCAGACCCTTGAATCTGGGAATTCGATTCGTGCCTCTTCTCAGCATCATCTGCAGCACTTGAATATCTTCCTTGTGTCTCGGTAACCAGAACTGGACACAGTGATCAAGGTGGGTCTGACCGGAACTGGACACAGTGCTCAAGGTGGGACTTACCAGAACTGGACACAGTGCTCAAGGTGGGACTGACCAGAACTGGACACAGTGCTCAAGGTGGGACTTACCAGAACTGGACACAGTGCTCAAGGTGGGACTGACCATAACTGGACACAGTGCTCAAGGTGGGTCTGACCGGAACTGGACACAGTGCTCAAGGTGGGACTTACCAGAACTGGACACAGTGCTCAAGGTGGGACTGACCAGAACTGGACACAGTGCTCAAGGTGTGACTGACCAGAACTGGACACAGTGCTCAAGGTGGGACTGACCAGAACTGGACACAGTGCTCAAGGTGGGTCTGGCCAGAACTGGACACAGTGCTCAAGGTGGGACTGACCGGAACTGGACACAGTGCTCAAGGTGGGACTGACCAGAACTGGACACAGTGCTCAAGGTGGGACTGACCAGAACTGGACACAGTGCTCAAGGTGGGTCTGACCAGAACTGGACACAGTGCTCAAAGTGGGTCTGACCAGAACTGGACACAGTGCTCAAGGTGGGACTGATCAGAACTGGACACAGTGATCAAGGTGGGACTGACCGGAACTGGACACAGTGCTCAAGGTGGGTCTGACCAGAACTGGACACAGTGCTCAAGGTGGGACTGACCAGAACTGGACACAGTGGTCAGGGTGGGACTGACCGGAACTGGACACAGTGCTCAGGGTGGGACTGACCAGAACTGGACACAGTGATCAAGATGGGACTGACCGGAACTGGACACAGTGCTCAAGGTGGGACTGACCAGAACTGGACATAGTGCTCAAGGTGGGACTGACCAGAACTGGACACAGTGCTCACGGTGGGACTGACCAGAACTGGACACAGTGCTCAAGGTGGGACTGACCAGAACTGGACACAGTGCTCAAGGTGGGACTGACCAGAACTGGACATAATGCTCAAGGTGGGACTGACCAGAACTGGACACAGTGCTCAAGGTGGGACTGCCCAGAACTGGACACAGTGCTCAAGGTGGGACTGACCTGAACTGGACACAGTGCTCAAGGTGGGACTGACCTGAACTGGACCCAGTGCTCAACGTGGGTCTAACCAGAACTGGACACAGTGATCAAGGTGGGTCTAACCAGAACTGGACACAGTGATCAAGGTGGGACTGACCAGAACTGGACACAGTGCTCAAGGTGGGACTGACCAGAACTGGACACAGTGCTCAAGGTGGTACTGACCAGAACTGGACACAGTGATCAAGGTGGGTCTGACCAGAACTGGACAGAGTGGTCAAGGTGGGTCTGACCAGAACTGGACACAGTGCTCAAGGTGGGACTGACCGGAACTGGACACAGTGCTCAAGGTGGGTCTGACCAGAACTGGACACAGTGCTCAAGGTGGGACTGACCAGAACTGGACACAGTGCTCAAGGTGGGTCTGACGAGAACTGGACACAGTGCTCAAGGTGGGACTGACCGGAACTGGACACAGTGCTCAAGGTGGGTCTGACCAGAACTGGACACAATGCTCAAGGTGGGTCTGACCAGAACTGGACACAGTGATCAAGGTGGGACTGACCAGAACTGGACACAGTGCTCAAGGTGGGACTGACCAGAACTGGACTCAGTGCTCAAGGTGGGTCTGACCAGAACTGGACACAGTGTTCAAGATGGGACTGACCAGAACTGGACACAGTGCTCAAGATGGGTCTGACCAGAACTGGACACAGTGCTCAAGGTGGGTCTGACCAGAACTTGACACAGTGCTCAAGGTGGGTCTGACCAGAACTGGACACAGTGCTCAAGGTGGGTCTGATCAGAACTGGACACAGTGCTCAAGGTGGGACTGACCAGAACTGGACACAGTGCTCAAGGTGGGTCTGACCGGAACTGGACACAGTGCTCAAGGTGGGTCTGACCAGAACTTGACACAGTGCTCAAGGTGGGTCTGACCGGAACTGGACACAGTGCTCAAGGTGGGTCTGACCAGAACTGGACACAGTGCTCAAGGTGGGTCTGACCAGAACTGGACACAGTGCTCAAGGTGGGTCTGACCAGAACTGGACACAGTGCTCAAGGTGGGTCTGACCAGAACTGGACACAGTGCTCAAGGTGGTTCTGCCCAGAACTGGACACAGTGCTCAAGGTGGGACTGACCAGAACTGGACACAGTGCTCAAGGTGGGTCTGACCAGAACTGGACACAGTGCTCAAGGTGGGACTGACCAGAACTGGACACAATGCTCAAGGTGGGACTGGCCAGAACTGGACACGGTGCTCAAGGTGGGACTGACCAGAACTGGACACAGTGCTCAAGGTGGGTCTGACCAGAACTGGACACAGTGCTCCAGGTGGGACTGACCAGAACTGGACACAGTGCTCAAGGTGGGACTGACCAGAACTGGACACAGTGCTCAGGGTGGGACTGACCAGAACTGGACACAGTGCTCAAGGTGGGTCTGACCAGAACTGGACACAGTGCTCAAGGTGGGACAGACCAGAACTGGACACAGTGCTCAAGGTGGGTCTGACCAGAACTGGACACAGTGCTCAAGGTGGGACAGACCAGAACTGGACACAGTGTTCAAGGTGTGTCTGACCAGAACTGGACCCAGTGCTCCAGCTGGGTCTGACCAGAACTGGACACAGTGCTCAAGGTGGGACTGACCAGAACTGGACACAGTGCTCAAGGTGGGTCTGACCAGAACTGGACGCAGTGCTCAAGGTGGGACAGACCAGAACTGGACACAGTGCTCAAGGTGTGTCTGACCAAAACTGGACCCAGTGCTCAAGGTGGGTCTGACCAGAACTGGACACAGTGCTCAAGGTGGGTCTGACCAGAACTGGACACAGTGCTCAAGGTGGGACTGACCAGAACTGGACACAGTGCTCAAGGTGGGACTGACCAGAACTGGACACAGTGCTCAAGGTGGGACTGACCAGAACTGGACACAGTGCTCAAGGTGGGTCTGACCAGAACTGGATACAGTGCTCAAGGTGGGACTGGCCAGAACTGGACACAGTGCTCAAGGTGGGACTGACCAGAACTGGACACAGTGCTCAAGGTGGGACTGGCCAGAACTGGACACAGTGCTCAAGGTGGGTCTGACCAGAACTGGACACAGTGCTCAAGGTGGGACTGACCAGAACTGGACACAGTGCTCAAGGTGGGACTGACCAGAGCTGGACACAGTGCTCAAGGTGGATCTGACAAGAACTGGACACAGTGCTCAAGGTGGGACTGACCAGAACTGGACACAGTGCTCAAGGTGGGACTGACCAGAACTGGACACAGTGCTCAAGTTGGGACTGACCAGAACTGGACACAGTGCTCAAGGTGGGACAGACCAGAACTGGACACAGTGCTCAAGGTGTGTCTGACCAGAACTGGACCCAGTGCTCCAGCTGGGTCTGACCAGAACTGGACACAGTGCTCAAGGTGGGACTGACCAGAACTGGACACAGTGCTCAAGGTGGGTCTGACCAGAACTGGACGCAGTGCTCAAGGTGGGACAGACCAGAACTGGACACAGTGCTCAAGGTGTGTCTGACCAAAACTGGACCCAGTGCTCAAGGTGGGTCTGACCAGAACTGGACACAGTGCTCAAGGTGGGTCTGACCAGAACTGGACACAGTGCTCAAGGTGGGACTGACCAGAACTGGACACAGTGCTCAAGGTGGGACTGACCAGAACTGGACACAGTGCTCAAGGTGGGACTGACCAGAACTGGACACAGTGCTCAAGGTGGGTCTGACCAGAACTGGATACAGTGCTCAAGGTGGGACTGGCCAGAACTGGACTCAGTGCTCAAGGTGGGACTGACCAGAACTGGACACAGTGCTCAAGGTGGGACTGGCCAGAACTGGACACAGTGCTCAAGGTGGGTCTGACCAGAACTGGACACAGTGCTCAAGGTGGGACTGACCAGAACTGGACACAGTGCTCAAGGTGGGACTGACCAGAGCTGGACACAGTGCTCAAGGTGGATCTGACAAGAACTGGACACAGTGCTCAAGGTGGGACTGACCAGAACTGGACACAGTGCTCAAGGTGGGACTGACCAGAACTGGACACAGTGCTCAAGTTGGGACTGACCAGAACTGGACACAGTGCTCAAGGTGGATCTGACCAGAACTGGACACAGTGCTCAAGGTGGGACTGACCAGAACTGGACACAGTGCTCAAGGTGGGACTGACCAGAACTGGACACAGTGCTCAAGGTGGGACTGACCAGAACTGGACACAGTGCTCAAGGTGGGACTAACCAGAACTGGACACAGTGCTCAAGGAGCTGTCTGACCAGAACTGGACACAGTGCTCAAGGTGGGTCTGACCAGGACTGGACCCAGTGCTCAAGGTGGGTCTGACCAGAACTGGACACAGTGCTCAAGGTGGGACTGACCTGAACTGGACACAGTGCTCAAGGTGGGTCTGACCGGAACTGGACACAGTGCTCAAGGAGCTGTCTGACCAGAGACCCTGTACAGTGTGACCGTTATCCCCTCTGACTTTTATTCTTCTGTTCTAACGATGCTGTTCAACATATTACGGGCTTTGTTCACTGTTCCTCTGCATTGGTTGGACATGTTGGCTGTCCATTCGACGGCGACTCCTAGGGCTCGTTCAGCATCATCCTTATCTGTTTTAATACCATTCATGAAGTATGTGTTTTATCTACTTTTCCTTCCTGTTTACTGTACCTTACGCTGTAAATTCCAGCTTCCGTTGTTCTGCACACTTGCAAATTATGTCCACCTCATTCTATCATTTCAGAGCTGCCCCCTCCAACTCCCGAGCTCCTCCTAGTTTGATAACATCATCAAATTCGACCAGTTTACATTGAGTTTCTGCATCCAAGCCATTGACGCAAGTTAGAGACAGTAATAATCCCAGCACTGAGCCCTAGGGCACCCCACTCAGTACTTCCGTCCACCTCTAAGAAGTACCACCTGACAGCCAAGGGAAACCTCACAGATCTGTAAAATGGCAGGCTGTCTCGAGTTATGTTGGTCTCCTACCCTAGAACAGGTGCCCAGCTCTTTGCTGTAAAGTGCTGATAAAGGGCCTGTGAAGGAAGTAAGTATTCAGAGGGGAATCATGGAACCTCATGTAATGGGAGTGGTCTGTATTAAGCCAAGTGCATTGTAACACAGCGCTGATACCTCCCACGTGTTATACTCCAGCAAGTAATAGTGCTAAGGGCCGCTCCACGGCCCAAAGTTCCTGGGATGGGTCTTTCCTCTTCCACCCCTCTGCCCCAATCAAAATTTACATGTCCTGGCCTGCTCGAATGGAGAGGCCATGTTTGAATGTGACCTGATTGGACCAAACCAGATCTGATCAATTAGGACAAAATGTTCCTCGTGAATCAGTGCTTATGGTGCCTGTACCCAACGCGAGGCACAGCCTGTACCCAGCGTGGGGCGGTGCCTGTACCCAGCGCGAGGCGGTGCCTGTACCCAGCACTGGGCGGTGCCTGTACCCAATGTGGGTCAATGCCTGTACCCAGCACGGGGCGGTGCCTGTACCCAGCGTGGGCCAATGCCTGTACCCAGCACGGGGCGGTGCCTGCACCCAGCACGGGGCGGTGCCTGTACCCAGCGCGGGGCGGTGCCTGTACCCAGCACGGGGCGGTGCCTGTACCCAATGTGGGCCAATGCCTGTACCCAGCGTGGGGCGGTGCCTGTACCCAGCACGGGGCGGTGCCTGTACCCATCGCGAGGCGGTGCCTGTACCCAGCGCAGGGCGGTGCCTGTACCCAGCACGGGGCGGTGCCTGTACCCAGCGCGAGCCAGTGCCTGTACCCAGTGTGGGGCGGTGCCTGTACCCAGCACTAGGCGGTGCCTGTACCCAGCGCGAGGCGGTGCCTGTACCCAGCACTGGGCGGTGCCTGTACCCAATGTGGGCCAATGCCTGTACCCAGCACGGGGCGGTGCCTGTACCCAGCGTGGGCCAATGCCTGTACCCAGCACGGGGCGGTGCCTGCACCCAGCACGGGGCGGTGCCTGTACCCATCGCGAGGCGGTGCCTGTACCCAGCACGGGGCGGTGCCTGTACCCAATGTGGGCCAATGCCTGTACCCAGCGTGGGGCGGTGCCTGTACCCAGCACGGGGCGGTGCCTGTACCCATCGCGAGGCGGTGCCTGTACCCAGCGCAGGGCGGTGCCTGTACCCAGCACGGGGCGGTGCCTGTACCCAGCGCGAGCCAGTGCCTGTACCCAGTGTGGGGCGGTGCCTGTACCCAGCACTAGGCGGTGCCTGTACCCAGCACGAGGCGATGCCTGTACCCAGCGCGAGGCGGTGCCTGTACCCAGTGCGAGGCGGTGCCTGTACCCAGTGCAGGGTGGTGCATGTACCCAGCACGGGGCGGTGCCTGTACCCAGCGCAGGGTGGTGCCTGCACCCAGAGCGAGGCGGTGCCTGTACCCAGCGCAAGGTGGTGCCTGTACCCAGCATGGGGCGGTGCCTGTACCCAGCGCAGGGCGGTGCCTGTACCCAGCGCAGGGTGGTGCCTGTACCCAGCACGAGGCGGTGCCTATACCGAGCACGAGGCGGTGCTTGTACCCAGCACGAGGTGGTGCCTGTACCCAGCGTGAGGCGGTGCCTGTACCCAGCGCGAGGCGGTGCCTGTAGCCTTCACTTCCCCTCTCCTGAATGTGCTGGCTCTGGCGGGGGGTCGGTATTGTTCCACGATGACTGGGCCCTCTCCGATCCTTCACTCATGCGGCCATTCTTAATGCGAGAGTCTAAACAGTGAAGATCACAGGTTATTGAACCATTGGAATTTTTACAGCGAAGCCCAAGCCCATGCTATCACACATGCACCTTTCCGATGGGGGCACTGGATAGTAATCAGAGCAGCGACCCTGGCTGAGCTATCCTCTCCCTAACCCGGGGGTTTGGACAGTGATGCAAGAGCAGGATCACGGTGTGCACGAAGCTCTGCCAGTTGCTCGAGCTCACGCTGTGAGATTCGGAGCTTGAGGAGCGGCTGGAGTCACTGCAGTGCATCAGGGAGTTCGAGAGTTTCCTGGAAGTGGGTCACCCTACTGCCACAGAAGGTGCAGGAGGTGAGGGAGTGGGTGATCACCAGACAGGGTAGGAGGAAGACTCAGGTAGCGCAGGAATCCCCCAAGCCAGTGGCACTCGCTAACCGGTTTTCAGTTTTGAATACCAGGGAGGGTGACGACTCCTTGGAAGAATGCAGTAGGAATTAAACCCCTGGCACCACGAGAGATTTGACTGCACACAGGGGAAAAAGAAAGAGCAGAAATGCAGTAGTCATAGGGGATTCCATAGTTAGCAGCATAGACAGGCATTTCTGCAACCACAAACATGATTCCCGAATGGTATAAGAACATAAGAATTAGGAGCAGGAGTCGGCCATACGGCCCCTCGAGCCTGCTCCGCCATTCAATAAGATCATGGCTGATCTTCGAGCTCAACTCCGCCTGATCTCCATATCCCTTGATTCCCCATGAGTCCAAAAATCTATCGATCTCAGCCTTGAATATACTCAAAGACTCAGCATCCACAGCCCCCTGGGGCAGAGAATTCCAAAGATTCACCACCCCCTGAGTGAAGAAATTCCTCCTCATCTCGCTCTTAAATGGCCGACCCTGTATCCTGAGACTATGTCCCCTAGTTCTAGACACTCCAGCCAGGGGGAAACAACCTCTCAGCATCTACCCTGTCAATCCCCCTCAGAATCTTGTATGTTTTAATGAGATCACTTCTCATTTTTCTAAAGTCCAGAGAGTATCGGCCCATTCTACACAATCTCTCCCATTGTACTTTCCTCAAGGTCTCATGCAGGTCTTTTACGAACCTGTCCCGGTTGACCTCCCTCATTTGGGCTTCGGTCAGGACCGGTACCAACACGTGAGTCGGGGTCCTCACCGCCCTACCGGTCATCAGCTCATACGGAGAGTGCCCTGCGCTTTTGGAGAGGCTGGCCCGGATATTCATGAGAACTAGAGGCAGGACCTCGTCCCATTTCTTTGGGTACCCCCCTATCTCCTTCCTAAGCCTTTCCTTTAAGGTCCGGTTCATCCTTTCCACTATTCCCGATGATTGGGGGTTGTGGGCCACATGCCATTTTCCCTGCATCCCTAAAAGTTTCAGGGTGGTCTGCAAGACTTGTCCTGTGAAATGGCTCCCCTGATCTGATTCCACCACCTGGGGCAATCCCCATCGGGAGAATACATCCCTTACTAGGATCTTAGCCGTGTTTAACGCTGTGGCTGTTCGACAAGGGAAGGCCTTAACCCAATTAGAGAAAACATCCACCAACACCAGACAATACTTGTTGTCTGCTTTTGTGGTGGGCAGTGGCCCAATGAAGTCTATTTGTATAGAATAGAGGATCTAAGGATCCTTATCTGAGGAAGGATGTTCTTGCCATGGAAGGAGTGCAGCGAAGATTCACCAGGCTGATACCTGGGACGGCAGGAATGACGTATGAGGAGAGATTGGGTCGATTGGGCTTGTACTCGCTGGAGTTTAGAAGAATGAGAGGGGATCTCATTGAAACTTATAAAATTCTAACAGGATTAGACAGACTAGATGCAGGAAGGATGTTCCCGATGGTCGGGGAGTTCAGACCCAGGGGTCACAGTCTAAAGATAAGGGGTAAGCCATTTAGGACAGAGATGAGGTGGAATTTCTTCATCCAGAGAGTGGTGAACCAGTGGAATTCTCTGCCACACAAGGCAGTTGAGGCCAATTCATTAAATATATTCAAGAAGGAGTTAAATATATTTCTTAAGGCTAAAGGGATCAAGGGATATGGGGAGAAGGCAGGGACAGGGTACTGAATTTGGATGATCAGCCATGATCTCATTGAATGGTGGAGTAGGCTCGAGGGGCCGAATGTCCTACTCCTGCTCCTATCTTCTATGTTTCTATGTTTCTATGAATGCCATGGTCCCTCTACCCTCCTAATCTGTCCCAACGGTGCCTTTCTACGGTGGGGTTCTAGATTATTCGCAGCGCACACTAGGCACTCACTGCAATATTCCTTCACCTCTTCCCTGAGATGAGGCCACCAACCCACCTCCTCCACTTTCTTCCAGGTATTTTCCGGCCCTGGCTGTCCAGCTCCCGGACCCCCGTGAGCTAGCTGTATATATTCCTCCTGGTACTGTTTGGGCACGATCCACCTTTCCCCTTTAAACAACATCCCCTCTTTGACCACTATATCTGCTGCTCCAAAAGGACCATCAATTGGTTCCCCTTCTACCCTTTTCTTAATCACGGTTTTTAAAACCGCATCTTGTGCTTGAACCTTGGTCAGGCCTGGGGGCAACTTCACCTCCTGTGGGCCCTCCATATCCCTTATGGCCGCGATCTGTCCAGATCGGTACGGGTCCCAAAGTACTCCCTCCCTGGCCCCTTTTTTGCCAACTCGTCGGCCTTCTGGTTACCTTTCCATTTAGACTCGTTTTTTGAGTGCGCCTTTACTTTTTCAATGTAATGCTCCCCTTTATTGCCCGTAACGCCCAGGATTGTGTTCAGCAGTGGGGCGATTACTGACGGTTTCCCGTCGGCGGACTTGAATTCTCGTCTAGCCCATATTGCCAGATACTCAGTGCAAGAATTGCACGTGAACATCAAGTCTGAGCATATTGTGTAGGGGGTTGGGAATTCCTCGGGATGCCTGACCACATAAGCTACAGCCGCCAGCTCGGCCTGCTCTGCGCTCAGTGTGCTGGGGAGTTTGATGGCTTTCTCTATTCCCAGCCCCTGGGTCATAAATCCCACACCCTGTCCTACACTCTCTATTTGTCACCGAGCTGGACCCACCCACATATATATCTCTCCCTGTCGGATGTTGCCCGGCCCGGAATCCCACGTTTACATCCCATACCCCTTCTATAGTGCACACATGATTCGTCCCTGGATAAATCATGTTCAAGGCCAGCTTAGGTTCCGCCAATCTTTCCACCCTCAGGTTCATCTGGGAGAGAAGCAATGTCCAGTGGGCAATACGACTGCTACTCACTGTCCCATCTTTTATCCTCCCGTCCAATAGCATCTGTGTCGGGGTATGACATGTCAGTAAGGTTATTAAAGATGACCCCGTAAATAATTGGAAACGTTTGACGGACCAATAGCTCGCCAAAAGGTGTCTTTCACAGTTGGAGTAACCCCTCTCCACATCTGTCAGGACTCGGGAGGCATAAGCCACTGGCCTCAACTTGTCATGTCGTTCTTGGAGCAACACTGCACTCAAACTATCCCCAGTAGCTGCTACCTCCAGATCAAAATCTTTGTTCCTGTTTATTGCTCCTGGTGCGGGTGCAGTTTGTAAATTTTCCTTTAGGTGAGTAAATGCCTCCTTACAACTCTCATCCCAATACCATCCTACTCCTTTCCTAAGGAGTCTAAGCAAAGGGGCTGCCGTGGCTGCATAGTCTTCAATAAAATCCCTGCAGTACCCTGTCATTTTTAATGTGGAAGCAAATCATCCTCGGTTCCGAGGGACTGCCTAAGAAGAAGAAGAAGTTTCTCTCTTAACTCGTTGTGTTTTTTCTGATTCACACGTTCCTGAATCAAGTTTATCACTTCTTCAACGGGACTCGGTCTCCTTTGGTTAAACGTTCCATCAATAATACCTGGACTTCCTCCGCACAGGCGCCTCTGTCTAATTTACTCTGATATGCATTAATAAAAATTTTACTAGCCATTTGGTGATTTTCCTAACAGACCTCTAACATCAATAACTATCGGCGCGCAATTCTCGGGCACTCCCCACTCCCTGCGGGGTTTATCCCTCCTCAAGGGTAGCAGCTGATCAGGAAGCTACTTTTGAGGTCCGATCTATTACACAATACTAGCCACTTTGTCTTGTCCCATCTGGGGTACCAATTGTAAGATCTTAATCATCTCTCAGAGTTCTTGGACAAGACACCAATAGGCAGCAGTTAGTATGTTTGAGCAATAGATCAAGATTTATTAAGCTTACAGCGTAATATACTTAACATTAGGCGATAGTTTTAATGAATAGCTCACAGCCCTTGGTCTCATAGAAACATAGAAGATCGGAGCAGGAGTCAGCCATTCGGCCCCTCGAGCCTGCTCCGCCATTCAATGAGATCATGGCTGATCATCTAAATTCAGTACCCTGTCCCTGCCTTCTCCCCATATCCCTTGATCCCTTTAGCCTTAAGAAATATATCTAACTCCTTCTTGAATATATTTATATGATCTCTGGAACCTGTCGGACACAGATGACGTTTTCTTAAGTCTGTTCCTTTGTTCTCGCAGTAAGTCTGTGTAAAGTTGTTATTTGAGTATCGAGGTTTTAACCCTTTTCTCATCAAAGGTTGGGTTGGCCAGTGTCCATATATGGGCCTAGAAATTCATTATAGCCACTTTTGGGGCGGTAAAGTCGGGCGGCCGCTAAAGTTTGCGGCCGGCGCAAATTCGAGGCCACTTCGCCGATATTCATTAGCTTCGCCTTAAGAGTTTGCTTGAGCGCTAAAACTGGCGATGCACGGCTCTCTTTAGGCGCTAAGCCGGAGGTGCTGAGCGATACCGCCGAGGCCGGGCGCAGCGCAGGTGCGGCCATTTCTTGATTGATAGCAGACACCCTGGCGCCGGCCAGCTCTTAAGGGGGAAGGGTCGACTTGGTCTGCTGCCACGCCCTGGACACTGGAGCCCTCCAGCTAGGCCTGAACACTGCTGCTGGACCCAAATAGCGCCTCAAAGTATGGAGAAGGCCCGTGAACGAGCTCAGCGCTTCTCAGAGCATGATCTGAGGGTGCTGGTTAGCGCTGTGGAGAAGAGACGCCATATTTTGTTCCCAGACAATGGGAGGAAGCCGCCGGCCCGCGTCTACCAGGAAGCCTGGAAGCATGTCGCCACCAGGGTGACATCCATAGATACATAGATACATAGAAGATAGGAGCAGGAGTAGGCCATTCGGCCCTTCGTGCCTGCTCCGCCATTCGATGAGATCATGGCTGATCCTTTAATTCAGTATCCCGTCCCCGCCTTCTCTCCGTAACCCTTAACCCCTTTTGCCCGTAGAAATATATCTAATTCCCTCTTAAATATATTTAATGAGCTGGCGTACACTGCCCTCTGTGGCAATGAGTTCCACAGGTTCACCACTCTCTGAGTGAAGAAATTCCCCCTCATCTCTGTCCTAAATGGTTTAGCCCTTATCCTTAAATTATGTCCTCTAGTTCTGTTCTCACCCGCCAAGGGAAACATTCCTTCTGCATCCAGTCTGTCTAGACCTGTCAGAATTTTATACACTTCTATGAGGTCCCCTCTCAATCTTCTAAACTCCAGTGTGTACATCCCTAAACTGCATAGTCTCTCCTCATAGGTCATTCCCGCCATTCCTGGTATCAGCCTGGTGAATCGCCGCTGCACCCCCTCCATGGCAAGAACATCCTTCCTCAGATGAGGCGACCAAAACTGTACACAGTACTCGAGGTGTGGTCTCACCAGTGCCCTGTACAGCTGCAGCAAGGTATCCCTGTTCCTGTATTCTAACCCTTTTGCTATGAAGGCCAGCATACCGTTTGCCTTCTTGACCGCCTGTTGCACCTGCATGCTCGCCTTCAGTGACTGGTGTACAAGAACACCCAGGTCTCTCTGTACTTCCCCCTCTCCCAATCTATTGCCATTTAAATAATAATTTGCCCTCCCGTTCCTGCACCCAAGGTGGATAACTTCGCACTTGTCCACATTATAGTGCATCTGCCATTTATCCGCCCAATCGCCCAGTCTGTCCAAATCGCTCTGGAGCTTCCTGGTCTCTTCCTCTGAGCCCACCCCCCCTCCTAGTTTAGTGTCGTCTGCAAATTTGGAAATGCTGCATCCGACTCCCTGATCCAGGTCATTAATGTAAATTGTGAACAGCTGGGGGCCCAGGACAGATCCCTGTGGTACCCCACTTGTTACTGCCTGCCATTCAGAAAATGAGCCGTTTATTCCAACTCTCTGTTTTCTATCTGACAGCCAGTTCCCTATCCACGCCAAAACTTTCCCCTTTATCCCATGAGCCTCAATTTTCCATGCTAATCTTTTATGTGGGACCTTATCGAAGGCCTTTTGGAAGTCCAGGTACACCACATCTACTGGCTCTCCCCCATCTATTCTACCAGTTACTCCCTCAAAAAATTCCAATAGATTAGTCAAGCACGATTTACCCTTTGTAAATCCATGTTGACTCTGTCCTATCCTGTCCCCATTTGCTAAGTGCTCCGCTATTTCATCCTTAATGATGGACTCCAGCATTTTGCCCACAACTGATGTAAGGCTTACAGGTCTGTAATTACCTGCTTTTTCCCTACCCCCCTTTTTGAATAGTGGGGTAACGTTAGCTACCCTCCAATCCATCGGCACTGTTCCCGAGTCTAATGAATTCTGAAAAATCATCCTTAGTGCATCCGCTATCTCTAGGGCCACCTCCTTCAGTACCCTAGGATGCATGTTATCAGGCCCTGGGGATTTGTCCACCTTCAATCCCTTTAGCTTCCTTAACACCATATCCTTAGAGATATTGATTTGCGTCAGTTCCTCCTTTGCCAATGTCCCTATTTTTCCCGATATCCCAGGGAGGTTTTTTGTGTCTTCCTTCGTAAAGACTGACCCAAAGTATGCATTTAGTTGATCTGCCATTTCCTTATTTCCCATTATATATTCCCCCGTATCTGACTGCAATGGACCAACTTTGGTTTTCACCAGTCTTTTCCTTTTGATATATTTATAAAAGCTTTTGGAGTTAGTTTTTATATTTTCCGCCAGCTTGTTTTCGTAAGCTATTTTGCCCCTCTTGATCATGCCCTTTGCCCTCCTTTGCTCTATCTTAAACTGTTCCCAATCTTCCGCTCTGGCGCTTTTTTTGGCTATTTTATACGCCCTACCTTTGGATTTTATGCTGTCTCTAATTTCCCCTGTTATCCACGGTTGAGTCACCTTTTTAGATTTCCTTTTATGCCAGATTGGTATAAACAATTTTTGCAATTTTGTCATTCTATCTTTAAATGTTTGCCATTGTTTATCTACCTCCAGTCCTCCCAGGAATGTTGTCCAATCAGACCTACTCAGTTCCCGTCTCATGGCATCATAATTCCCCTTGTTTAAATTCAGGACCTTAGTCTCTGAGTCAATTTCTTCGCTCTCCATTTCGAGTGAGAAATCGATCATGTTATGATCGCTCTGACCCAAGGGTCCCCGTACAACAAGATTACTGATTAGTCCCTTCTCATTGCACAGTACCCAGTCCAATATAGCCTGTTCCCGAGTTGGTTCCTCGACATATTGATCCAGATAACCATCCCTTAAACACTCAAGGAATTCCTCCTCCTCATTATTTTTACTGATTAGGCTAGTCCAATCTATATGTAAGTTAAAGTCACCTATGATGACAGCTGTGCTCTTATTGCACGCTTCTCTAATTTCCCTCGTGATGCCCTCCCTAACCTCTATTTTACTATTTGGAGGCCTATATACCACTCCTATTAATGTTTTTCGCCCCTCGCTATTTCTTAGCTCCACCCATATAGATTCTGTATTAACTGAGTTAATATCCTTCTTTTCAATTGCATTTATCCCCTCTTTTACTAGCAATGCTACCCCTCCTCCCTTTCTTTTTTGTCGATCCTTCCTAAATACTGAATACCCCTGTATGTTAAGCTCCCAGCCCTGCTCACCCTGCAACCATGTTTCCGTAATCCCAATTAGATCATAATTATTAACCTCTATTTCCACAGCTAATTCATCTACCTTGTTCCTGATGCTTCTCGCATTAAGGTATAAAACCCTCAGGCTTTTTTTATGCTCACATTTTTTATGAATTAGTTTGGCCCTTTGTTTTTTGTTCCTCACCCTTTTACCATTTATTTCTGTCTGCCTTTCACTTTCCTCTATTTCACTACATAGGTTTCTAGCCCCCTGCCATACTAGTTTAAATGCTCCCGAACTGCTTTATCAAAAATTACCCCGAGAACATCAGTTCCATCTCTGCACAGGTGTAGACCGTCCCTTTTGTATAGGTCACACCTACCACAAAACTGGTTCCAATGCCTCAAAAATTTAAAACCCTCCCTCTTACACCACTGCTCAAGCCACGTATTTAGCCTAACTATCCTGTTCTCTGTACTCTTACTAGCACGTGGCACTGGTAGTAATCCAGAGATTACTACCTTCGAGGTCCTACTTTTTAGCTTGGCTCCTAACTCCCTAAATTCTACTTGTAGGACCTCTTCCCTTTTTTTAGCTACGTCGTTGGTACCAACATGTATCACGACAACTGGCTGTTCCCCCTCCCCCTCCAGAATGTTCTGCACCCGCGCCGAGACATCCTTGACCCTTGCACCAGGGAGGCAACATACCATCCTGGAGTCTCGGTCGCGACCACAGAAACCCCTATCTATTCCCCTTACAATCGAATCCCCTATTACTATAGCCCTGCCACTCTTTTTCCCTCCCTTCTTTGCAACAGAGCCAGTCATGGTGCCATGAGCCTGGCTGCTGGTGCCTTCCCCCGATGCGTCACCCCCCCCGACAACAGTACCTAAGACGGTGAACCTGTTGCTAAGGGAGACAACCCCAGGGGATTTCTGCACTACCTTCCTGCCCTTGCTCTGCCTTTTGGTCACCCATGTACTGTCTACGCTGGCCTTAACCTGCGGTGTGACCAACTCACTAAATGTGCTATCCACACAGTGAGGTCCCCAGGAGCGCTGTACAATGCCACAAAAAGCTCAATGACCTCGCCAGGATTGTCAGGGTGAGTACTAGGGTTGCAAAGGGGTGGAAAGTTTCTGGTAAATTTCCGGTAAATTTCCGGAAATTTTCCACGGGAAGTTTAGCTTGGGAATTTGGGGAATTTTGCCCAAAAAAGCACATGCTAGCATAATATTGTTTTTTTTGTATTTCTTTCTTTTTTTTCCACAGGTCCTCTCTTAAAATTACTAACAGAGATGGAATCTTAATTATTAAGGAATTTCTTAATCAATATATGTTTATCTTCTTACTTGGCTTGTTTTAATAATTATAAGTTTTGTGTGTGACTATGAACAAATGTGTCCTGATTGGTTGGATGAGTGGATGAGCGATTAGCTCCCTCTATTTGTAATATTTGCATATCGAATTGTGATTGGCCTGCAGGCATCTGTAAGAATGCTATAGTTTTTTTAAGATCCAGGTTAGGGGTCCTGAGGGAAGTCATTTTGTTTTCTGCTGATGTTGTGATGATGCAGTAAGTAAATCAGACTTTATACCAAATAAACCAGTTACTTGTCCTTCAATTTAAAATATACAAAATAATACACTATTGGTGATGTAGCGTCGTGTGTGTACAGGTCATGCTTCCATCACATGGAGCATCAGCAAAAATGTACTCACCCTGTTGCAATCGTGCTGATCGACCGCAGTTCGACACAGAGATGAATGCCTTTTATTTCTCTGCATAGAACAATGCCACGTTTACCGTCGGATGTGTGGAAGCATTTTACCCCAGGCATTAAAGATGGAAAGACTGTGTACATGTGCAAACACTGTAGAAAGCCATATGTAAAGAATGCCACAAAGATGCAGCAGCATTTATCCAAATGCAACAACTTCACTCATATTACGTCTATTGGGTGCGCAGCTCATGGGGTTAACCTGCTCCTCAAGGACATCATGGGTTTGAGAACCATGGAAGCACTGTACAAGAGAGCCAAGCAAGTTGTTAAGTATGTCAGGGGAAAACAGGTAGTTGCAGCAACCTACAACTCCAAGCAAATGACAAAGCACAAGAACACCACACTGAAGCTGCCCAACAACACTAGATGGGGTGGTGTTGTCATAATGTACAACAGCCTTCTGGAGGGTAAGGAGTCACTGCAAGTAATGGCAATATCCCAGTCTAGGGATATGGAAACCACCATCAAGAAAATACTGCTGGATGATGTGTTTTGGGAAAGAGTGGTTAGCAGCCTTAAACTACTCTCACCAGTAGCATCTGCAATTGCTCAGATTGAAGGAGATGACGCTGTCTTGTCAGATGTTCTCAGGCTTTTTACTGATTTAAAAGAACAAATCAGCATTGCCCTACCCACATCCCTGCTGCTCAAAGCAGAGGAGAAGGCAATTGTTCAATTCATACAGACGCGTCAAGAATTTTGTGTCAAGCCGATTCATGCTGCACCCAAAGCATGTTGGGAGACCAATACTTTCTGGAGAACAGATCAACAGCGCTTAGTGTGATTTCTACCCTCTCACACCATCTCACTCTGGATGTGGGCAAAGTTCTGGGAAGTCTGGCAAAGTTCTCTACCAAGCAAGGTCTTTGGAATGGGGATGGGATATGGGAATCATGCAAGCATATCAGTGCACATACCTGGTGGAAGGGACTTTGTGCATCTGAGGCCCTGTCACCTATTGCATCGGTGATACTCCAAATCCCACCTTCATCAGCGGCCTCTGAACGAAACTGGTCACTTTTTGGGAATACGCATACAAAGGTGCGCAACAGGCTGACTAACAAGAGAGTGGAGAAACTGGTGGCTATCCGGGCGAACCTACAACTTATTGCGGTGGCTATCCGGGCGAACCTACAACTTATTGAGCCAGATACAGAAGTGTCCACCACACAGCTAGACACTGACACAGAGGAGGAAATGGACACGTCAGAGCCAGAGTCAGAGAATCAGGAGGAGCAATGAGGAGTACAAGACTCAGAAGACTCATGAGTAGAAGACTCAAAGGGACAAAATAAGGACAAATTACAGGCTAAATAAGCTGACGCTCTTTTTATTTTATTTTAGATGGGTCTTTTTTGTGGGGGTTCAATAAAGTTCAAAATTATAACCTAAATAAAGTTTTGAAAGCCTGTTTTTATTTGTATGGAACAGTATGTCTATTTTGACGACAAAGATAATATAAGGGTCAGAGACAAAAACCATCAGTGTGCAAAAAAACTCAAAATTCCCATAAATTCCCAAAATTCCCATAAATTCCCGAAAATTCCCATGGAAAGTTTCCTCTTTTAAAAATTCCCAGAATTTTGCAACCCTAGTGAGTACCCTTTCCAGTGTCCTCCTCATCCTTGCATGTGCACCTCACATTATGGGCAAAGGGACCTGAAAGCCCTAATGGCCAGCCCTCATGCAGCAGCTATGGGACAGTCATGAGCATCAATTGCACATTGTGCACTTAACACACTGGCCAGGCTATTCGACCATGGGAGGCAGTGCACACAAGATCAGGGCTACACACTGGCCAGGCTATTCCACCATGGGAGGCAGTGCACACAAGATCAGGGCTACACACTGGCCAGGCTATTCCACCATGGGAGGCAGTGCACACAAGATCAGGGCTACACACTGTACTTAGAGGCCGTCCTTTCTCTTGCAGGCCAAGCTGGCCAATAATAAGAGGAGCCGGACTGTGACCGGGGGAGGCGGACCCCAGATCCAGCCGCTCACCGAGCTGCAACAGCGCGTGGAGCGCATCATGGGTGCCCGGGTGATTGGCCCCGTTGCATCTGGAGATGCCGACCCTGTTCTGGGCACCAATGGTAAGGACATCACCTTTTGGACCTCTCTCGTCCCACTTGCGCATCAGATCTACATCCTTTGCCACTGTCCGACCAATGCGCTGAATGCCACCACTCATGCATCCCTCGCTGACGCCCTCTCCTCACTCTAAAGCTACTCTTGTGCCTTCCTGCTTTCAGATGGTGAGGAGGAGGTCCCTGAAGTTGCCAGTGACAGCCCCTCAGAAGAGGAGGAGGAGGAGGAGCAAGAGGAAGGCGGCCCATCAGGGGACCCCTCAGCCGTGGCAAGCCATGCCACTGTAGGGGAGACGTCTTCCCTGGAGGGGAGCGTGGGGGAAGTGTCGGAGGGGAGTGTAGCTCCTGGGACCAGCGGCCTGCAGAAACGCGGGAGGGGGGTGGAAGCTCAGCGGCCTTCTCCCCAGAGGGGGGAAGGGTCGGAGGGGAGTCCAATTGCTGGGCCCAGCGGCGTCCAGCAACGCAGGAAGGGTCGGCCAGTTCGGCGGCCTTCTCCCCAGAGGGAGAGTCCGGCCTCCAGTCCGGAGACGGTCAACGCCGAGGAGATGCGCCGCCTCGAGGACATGTCCGCGGACTCGGAGCACCGGCACACGGAGCTCATGGGGGTAGTGGGACGGATGCCTGAGGCCATCGAGTCCCTGTCTCGGAGTGTCACCGAATTCGGGGCCTCTCTGGCAGCGACTGGCCAGGTGATCAGTGGTGCCGTGCAGTCACTGGCTGCTCTGATGCGGTCACAGAACAGGGCAACACGGGCACTCACTGCTGCCACACTCGCTGTGTCAGCCCGGCATCGCCAGGACACCCGGCGCGCTGCAGCAGCACAGCGGTCGGTCCCTCGGCAGATTGCTGCGCATGCTGCAGTGCTGGCCTGGGCGAGTGCCAGTGTCTCAGGCAACCAGCGAGCGCCTGCCATCCGCCAGCTTGCCCCCATTCCTCCAGCTGCCACTGCCACTCCCCCAGTGGAGCTGCCACGAGCTGCTGCAGCGACTGATGCTGGCCAGCCACAGCTGCAGCATTCACCAGCCGGCCCCTCGAGGGCCAGACCTCGTCTAGGCCGACCCCCAAGGGCATCTGCCGTCACGACATGTGCCCCTCAGGAGCCTTCCCCCAGCCTTGCAGCAGCCACTGGCCTCACTTTGAGGAGGAGCAGCAGGGCGTCCAGGGGCCGGCAAAGTTTGCAGAGGGCATCGCCCTCGCGGGACACAAAGTAGAGGGTGTGTCCAAATGTTGTGTTTTTTGGAATGGTTGTTTTTTGAAGGCCGAGGATGAGGCCATTTTTGTTTACATCTTTTGTTAATCCTCCCCAGGTTGTGGGAGTGAGTCATGTGTGTGAGTGTTTTTTGGGGGTTTCGTGTGTTCTTGGTTTTCATGTGGGAAGGGCCCTGAGTTTGTACAATAAACCATTTTATTTATTCACATTGTCCATGTTTGATCTTTGAAGTGTTTGTTGCCTTAACCGGCTGAGGGCTTGCGGAACGGCTGCAATCATGTTCTTTCATTGGCACAAGCCATTCCCTGACAGGGGGCCTAGAAGTGACGTTCAATAAGCCACCGACGGGCGGCCCTTGGACCTTCTGCCTCCCTCCTGGGCTGGTACTCCTCGTCCTCCTCCTCCTCATGCTCCTCCTGCTCCTCCTCCTGAGGTGGTGGTCCAACGTGAGGTGGCAGTGCCTGAGTCCTGCGGATAGCCAGGTTGCGCAGCATGCAGCAAACGACGACGAATTGGGAGACTCGCTCCTGCGAATACTGGAGGGCTCCCCCGGAGCGATCCAGACAGCGGAACCGTTGCTTCAGGACGCCGATTGTTTGTTCGATGAGGTTCCTGGTCGCTTGATGGCTCTCGTTGTATGCCTCTTCAGCAGGGGTCGTGGGCGCGCGGAGCGGGGTCATGAGCCAGGTACACAAAGGATAGCCTTTGTCCCCGATAAGCCATCCTCTTGGGTGAGGCTGTGCCTGGAAGATGTCAGCCACAGTAGTCTGTCGCAGGATAAAGGCATCGTGGCTGCTGCCTGGAAAGCGGGCATTGACAGCTAGGATGCACTGCCTGTGGTCACACACCAGCTGTACGTTGAGGGAATGGTAGCCCTTCCGGTTGCGGTAATCCTCGGGATGGTCCAGAGGTGCCCGCAAAGCCACATGCGTGCAGTCAATGGCGCCCTGCACCATGGGGAAGTCCACAATTCTTGCAAATCCCACTGCACGCTGCTGCTGCCTCTCCAGGGTCATGGGGAAGGAGATGAATTGGCGTCTCCTTCTGAAAAGGGCATTGGTGACCTGGTGGATGCAGCAATGCACGGCGAACTGGGATATGTTAGCAATGTCCCCAGCAGCTGATTGGAAGGAGCCGGTGGCATAGAAGTTCAGAGCCACCGTCACCTTCACTTCCACCGACAGAGACGTCCTGCACCTCAGCTGTGGACGCAGATCTCTGTGAAGCAGCTGGCAGATCTCTGCAACCACCTCCCTTCTGAATCGCAGCCTCCTAACACATTGCGCGCCAGTCATGTTGAGATACGAGACCTGCTGGCGGTATTGCCTGAGTGGGTAAGGCCCATGTTGCCGACGCCTGTTGCCCCCTCTGCGTCTAGCCAGGGCTGCCCCTCTCACACAGCGTCTGCGAGCCCTTCCGACATAATCCTGAAACTCAGCATTGGCACCCCATGCAGCCACCATAATATGCTGGCAAACAATGAGATATCAGTGAAGGCGAATTGCAAAGCTCTGGCCTGAAGCCAAAAATACCTGTCCTAGTGTTGGGCCAAAGCAGTAAGCTCCCTTCCTTGTTTTTTTTCAAAAAATCCGTTGCACAAGAGTGATTGCTGCAAAATGGCTGCACTTTATAGTGCAGGGTAAGTGCCCTTTAATTTGCGCTCCCCGCGGCCCGCTTCGGCTGTGCACCGTTCCACTCCACAGTCGTTAGGGGCGCCCGGCGCTCAATGGGCCGGCGCGACTGAAGTTCCGGTTTGGGGCGCACAAAGGGCGTTGCACGAGGAAATGACGCGCGCAAAGACTTTGCGCCGGCGCTAAATGTCTACTGAAGTTGGGGCGAGGTCGCGCTGCGCCCGGGCGCTAAGCGCCTAGCGCTCGAGATCTACTCCTCCTAAGGCGCTAACGGCTGGCGCAGCCAACTGAATTTCTAGGCCAGAGTGTCTGGGACACATTAATGATTAACCTGCGTGGGGACTTTGCTGTCAGAGAAGGAAAACGACAAAGTCCAAAGTGCCGTTTGCCCCACTCAGTGTGACCTTGAAATATTGTGTCCAGGCTGATGATCTGTTCTCACCATATGATCCTTCCCCCCACATTGACCTTTCTGAGCTCCAGCCAGGTGGTTCTAAATACCCAGGTGGCAAAGACAAAAATCTACATTTTCCCAGCCCTGAGGAGACGGGTCTGGAGGCGGGACAGTTGACAAAATGTTAAAAACTGAGGGCAGTTTCAGAACCCGCATCCGTGCTCAGGAGGCTGGATGAAGAAATTCACCCCTTCCCACAAACAGAGCAGGTGAACGGCCTCTCCCAGTGTGAACCCGCTGGTGTGTCAGCAGGCTGGATGAAGAAATTCACCCCTTCCCACAAACAGAGCAGGTGAACGGCCTCTCCCAGTGTGAACCCGCTGGTGTGTCAGCAGGCTGGATGGCCGAATGAATCCTTTCCCACACACGGAGCAGTGGGAGGCATTCAAGGAGGAGATCCGGACAGTTCAGAACAAATATGTGCATTTAATATGCAGGGTAAAGAAAAAAAGGGAGTCGTTTGACAGAAACCGCGAGCTAAATACTGCAGGATCTTTAGCGGAGTACAGAAAGTGCAGGGGTGCAATGAAAAAAGATGTTAGGAAAGCAAAGGGAGAGCATGAGAAATTCTTGGCAAGACAAATCAAGGATAACCCAAAGGTGTTTTATAAATATATTAAGAGTAAGAGGATAACTAAAGAAAGTATAGCGCCTATTAGAGATCAACAGGGTACTCATTCTGTGGAGGCGGGAGGTGTCGGTAGGTTTCTTAATGATTAGTTTGCGTCTGTTTTCACAACGGAGAGTGGCGATGCAGACATTGCTATCACGGAGGAGGAGTGTGAAATGTTAGATAAAATAAATATACTGAGAGAGGAGATATTAAGGGGTTTAGCAGCTTTAAAAGTGTATAAATCCTCAGGCCCAGATGAAATGCATTCCAGGCTGTTAAGCGAAACAAAAGAGGAAATTGCAGAGTCCCTGACCATCATTTTCTAATCCACTCTGGCTTCAGTTGTGGTGCCGGAGGACTGGAGGACTGCTAATGTGGTACCCTTGTTTAAAAAGAGAGAAAAGGATAGACCGAGTAATTATAGGTCAGTCACCTAACCTCGGTGGTGGGAAAGTTCTTGGAAAGAATTCTGAAGGACAGGAAACATCTTCATTTAGAATGCCACCGATTAATCAAGAATAGTCTACAGGGAGTTATTAAGGGATGGTCGTATCTGACAAACTTGATTGAATTTTTTGAGGTGGTAACAAGGAGGGTAGATGAGGGTAGTGCGTTTGATATAGTGCATATGGCTTTTGATAAGCTTCCACATGGCTGACTGGTCACAAAGTTAAAAGGCCATAGGATCCAGTGCAAAATGTCAATTTGAATTCGAAGCTGAGTCGGAGGCACGAGGTAGGTTGTAATGGTTGATGGGTGTTGCTGTGACTGGAAGGCTGTTTCCAGTGGGGTTCTGCAGGGCTCAGTACTGGGTCCCTTGCTTTTTGTGGTATATATCAATGGTCTAGACTTGAATATAAGGGTTATGGTTAAGAAGTTTGCTGATGATACTAAAATCAGCTGTACGCTTGAAACTGAAGAAGGAAGCTGTAGACTGCAGGAACATATCAATAAATTGGTCAGGTGAGCAGAACATTGGCAATTGGAATTCAATCCGGGGATGTGTGAGGTAATCTAGTTGGGGAGGGCTAACAAGGAAAGGCAATACACTTTAAATGGTAGGACACTGAGTAGTGCAGAGGAACAATGGAACCTTGGAGTGCATGTCCACAGATTCCTGAAGGTAGCAGGCCAGGTAGATAAGGTGCTTGAGAAGGGATACGGAATGCTTGCCTTTATTAGCCGTGGCATAGAATAAAATAGCAGGGGGGGATATCCTTCAACTGTATGAAACACTAGTTAGGCCTCAGCTAGAGTACTGCGTGCAGTTCTGGTCACCACATTACAGGACAGATGTGATTGCACTAGAGAGGGCATGGAAGAGATTTACAAGGATGTTGCCGTGAGTAGAGAATCTTAGCTATGAGGAAAGACTGGATCGGCTGGGTTTGTTTTCTGTTAAACAGAGGAGGTTGAGGCGAGACCTTATTGAGGTGTATAAACTCATAAGGAGCCTAGATAAAGTGGATGGAAGGGACCTATATCCCTCAGCACAGCGGTCAGAACCTGGGGGCACTGATTTAAAGGAATTGGTGGAAGGGTTAGAGGGAATTTGAGAGGTAATGCCTTCACCCAGACGGTTGTAGGGGTCTGGAACTCACTGCCTGATAGGGTGGTAGAGGCAGGAACCATAACCACATTTAAAAAGTACTTGGATGTACACTTGGGATGTTGTAACCTGCACGGCTGCTGATGTTATGCCCAGTGCCAGCATCGGGCGCTCGCAGGGCAGGTACAGGACTAGTTAGATAAGAGGCTCCCAGTAATTTCTGATTTTCCTTATCTTTTAGATTGCGTACTATGGAGCTTCATCCTAAATCCTGGAATTCTTTGCTGCTGTCGGCCTCCATTGTGACCCTCACTACAATCCTGCCGACTTTATCTGTGATTATCTCAAATTTCTGACCAGCCTTGAGATGGTACGATATGCCCCTAGATCGAAATGTATCTTCAACTTGCTCACCTTGACGTCGATCGTGGTCCAATTACCTCAACTAGGCTTGTAGTCTCTGCAATATCGAAGATTAAGAGGTTGATTTGATGAAGATAGGAGCAGGAGGAGGCAGTTCAGACCCATCGAGCCTTTTCCGTCATTCAATGAGGTCATGGCTGATCGGTATCCCAATTGAGAACCATGGGCCTTTGCTCCATATCCCTTAATAACTTTGGTTTGCAAAAATCTACCAATCTCGGACGTAACATTAACAATTGACCTAGCATCAATTGCAGTTTGTGGAAGAGAGCTCCAAACTTCTACCACCCTTTGCGTGTTGAAGTGTTTCCTAACTTCATTACTTGAAGATCTGGATCCAACCTTTAGGCTATGTCCCCTACCTCTAGACTCCCCTCCCGCTGACAACCAGCGTAGATGTACCAGAATGACACTTGGACTCCCAGGGTTAAAATACGAGAAGAGATTACACAAACCAGGATTGTAATCCCTGGAATTTCTCTCCATCTATCCTATCAGATCCCCTTAATATCTTGAAAACATCGAACAAGTCACCCCTTAACCTTGTAAATTCCAGGGTATATAAAACTTGTGTGTGTAATCTCCCCATGTAACTTAACCTTTGGATTCCAGATATCATTCTGGTAAATCTACGCTGCACTACCTCCAGGGTAAATATATCCTTCCTACGATGTGAAACATAGAAATATAGAAGATAGGAGCAGGAGTAGGCCATTCGGCCCCTCGAGCCTGTTCCGCCATTCAACGAGATCATGGCTGAACATTCAAATTCAGTACCCTGTCCCTGATTTCTCCACATACCCCTTCATCCTTTTAGCATTAAGAAATATATCTAACTCCTTCTTGAATATATTTAATGAATTGGCTTCAACTGTCTTGTGTGGAAGGGAATTCCACAGGTTCACCACTCTCTGGGCGAAGAAATTTCTCCTCATCTCTGTCCTAACTGGCTCATCCCTTATCCTTAGACTGTGACCCCTGGTTCTTGAAACCCTGCCATCAGGAACATCCTTCCTGCATCTAGTCTGTCTAGTCCTGTTAGAACTTTATGTTTCAATGAGATCACCTCTCATTCTTCTAAACTCCAGCGAATATAAGTCTAATCGACCCATTCTCTCCTCATAAGTCATTCCTGCCAGCCCAGGTATCAGTCTGGTGAATCTTCGCTGCACTTTCTCCATGGCAAGAACATGCTGCCTCAGATAGGTTGATCAAAACTGCACACAATACTCAAGGTGTGGTCTCACCAAAGCCCTGTACAACTGCAGCAAGACATCCTCGCTCCTGCACTGGAATCACCTCGCTATGAAGGCCAACATTCCATTTGCCTTGTTAACAGCCTGCTGCATCTGCATGCTTACCTTCAGCGACAGGTGCACAAGGACACCCAGGTCTCGTTGCACTTCCCCATTTCCCAATCTATTGCCGTTCAGATAGTCATCTGTCTTCCTGTTTTTGCAACCGAAGTGGATAACCTCGTATTTATCCACATTATACTGCATTTGCTATGCATCTACCAATCACCTAACCTGCCCAAACCATACTGGAGTTTCTCTACATCCTCCTCACAGCACACACACCCACTCAGCTTTGTGTCATCTGCAAAATTGGAGATATTACATCTAGTATTCGCTCGCCTAGATCATTTATATATATTGTGATTAGTTGGAGTCCTAGCAGCGATCACTACGATGCCCCACTCGTCACTGCCAGCCACTCGGAAGAAGATCAGTTTCTCCAACACTTTGCTTCCTATCTGCCAAACCGTTCTCGAACCAACACAGTATCTTATCCCCAATCCCGTGTGCATGAACTTTGCACGCTAATCTCTTATGCAGGAGCTTACTGAAAGCCTTCTGAAAGTCCAAATACACCACACCACTGGCTCACCCTTATCTATTCTACCAGTTACATCCTCAAAAACTTGCTGTAGATTATTCAAGCATGCTTTAACTTTTGCAAATCCATGTTGACTTTGTCCGATCCTGTCAGTATTTTCCAAGTGCTCTGCTATTACATCTTTTATAATGGACTCTAGCATTTTCCCCACTATCGATGTCAGGCTTACCGGTCTAGAATTCCCCATTTTCTCTCTTCCACCGTTTTTAAAGAGTGGGGATAGATTAGCTATCCTCCCGTCCATGGGAACTGTTTCAGAGTCTATATAATTTTGGAAGATGACCAGCAATGCATCTACTATTTCTAGGGCCACTTCCTTAATTACCCTTGGATGCAGATTATCAGTCCTGGGGACTTATTGGCCTTCAATCCCGTCAATTTCCCTAAATCCATTTCCCTACAAATACTTGTTTCATTCAATTCCTCCCTCTCATTAGACCCTATGTTCCCCGACATCTCTGGTAGGTTATTTGTCTCCTCCTTTGTGAAGACAGAACCAAAGTATGTAATTAATTGTTCTGCCATAACTTTGTTCCCCATTATAAATTCCCCTGATTCTGACTGCAAGGGACCTACTCTTGACTTCTCCAATCTTTTTATCTTCACATATCTATAGAAGCTTTTACAGTCAGTTTTTATGTTCGCTGAGAGCTTACTCTGATACTGTATTTTCCCCCTCTTAAGTAATCCCTTTGTCCACCTTTGCTGAATCGTAAGCTGCACCCAATCCTCAGGCTGGTTGCTCTTTCTGACCAATTGATTAGTCCTCTCCTTGGATCTTATGCTATCCCTAATTTCCCTTGTTAGCCACGGTTGTGTCACCATTTTAATATTTTTATTTCAAACAGGGATGAGCAAAATCTGTAGTTTATCCATGCGATCATTAAATGTTTGCCATTGCCTATCCACCGTTAACCCTTTAAGTAACGTTCCCCAAACAATCCTAGCCAACTCGCACCTCATACCATCGTAGTTTCCTTTATTTACATGCAGGACCCTAGTCTCTGAGACAAATACTTCACTCTCCACCTTAATGAAGAATTCAATCATATTATGATCGCTCCACACCGAGGGGCCTCGGACAACAATTAATCCTTTCTCGTTACATAATACCCAGTCTAAGATTGCCTGATCTCTAGTTGGTTCCTCGACATATTGGTCCAGGAAACGATCCCGTACACACTCTAGGAATTCCACCTCCACTTTATTGTTACTAAATTGTTTAGCCCAATCTATATTTAGATTAAAGTCACCCATGATAACTGCTGTGTGCTTATTGCATGTGTCTCTAATTTCCCATTTAATGCCATCCCCAACCTCAGCATTACTGTTTGGTGGTCTGTATACAGCTCCTACTAACGTTTTCTGCCCCTTGGAATTTCTCTGCTCTACCCATACAGATTCCACATCATCAGAGCTAATATCCCTCCTTTCTATTGTGTTAATCTCTTCTTTAACCAGCAATGCTACCCCACCATCTTTTCCTTTTTGCCTGTCCTTCCTGAATATTGCATAACCCTGGATGTTGAATTCCCAGCCTTGGTAACCCTGGAGCCATGTCTCCGTTATCCCAATTATATCATATCCGTTTACATCTACTTGCACAGCTAATTCGTCCGCCATATTACAAATTCTCCTCTCATTAAGACACAAAGCCTTCAGGCTTGATTTTTTTAACACTCTCAGACCTTTTAAAATTATTGATTACTGTGGCCATGTTTGATTTACACCCTTGATTGCTCTGACTTCCACTTTTGCTTTTCTCTTTCCTGTCTTTTGCTTCAATCCTTGCTTCCCTTTCCTCTGTCTCCCTGCACAGTTTCCCAAACCCCTGCCATTTTAGTTTAATCCCTCCCCAAGAGCCTCAGCAAACATTCCCCCTAGGACATCGGTCCCGGTCCTGCCCAGGTGCAAACCATCCAGTATGTACTGGTCCCACCTCCCCCAGAACCGGTACCAATGTCCCAGGAGTTGGAATCCCTCCCCCTTGCTGCATTCCTCTAGCCAAGTATTCATCTGAAATATCCTTCTCTTTCTACTCTGACTAGCACTTGGCACTGGTAGCAATTCTGATATTATTATCTTTGAGGCCCTATTTTTTAATTTACCTCCTAACTCCCTATATTCAGCTTTTAGGACCTCATCCCGTTTTTACCTATACCGTTGGTACCTATATGCACAACAACAACTGGCTGTTCACCCTTCTCCTCCAGAATGCCCTGGAGCCGCTCCAAGACATCATTGACCCTTGCACCAGGGAGGCAACATACCATCCTGGAGTCACGTTTGTGGCCGCAGAAACGGCTATCGATTACCCTTACAATAGAATCCCAAATCATTATAGCTCTCGCTCTCTTTTTCCTCCCGTCCCGTGCAGCAGAACCACCCATGGTGCCAGTAATTTGGTTGCTGCTGCCTTCCCCGATAAGCCATCCTCCCCAACAATATCCAAAGTGGTATATCTGTTTGAGAGGGGGATGGCCACAGGGGACCCCTGCACTACCTGCCTGTGCCTACTATTCAACTGGCGGTCATTAATTCACTTCCTGCCTGTGCAGCCTTTACCTGCGGTGTGACCATCTGATTAAACATGATATGCATGACGTCCTCAGCATCGCGTGTGTATCCATTCGCATCTCCAGTGCCGCAATGTGGTCTGCCAGTAGGTGCAGCTGGATACTCTTCCCGCACACATGGTCGTCAGGGACACAGGAAGTGCCCCTGAATTGCCACATAGTGCAAGAGGAGCATGTCACGGGGCTGAGCTTTGCTGCCATTACTTACCCTTTAATTATTTTAAATTAAATCAATACCAACAATTATACTAGAATTAAATGATATACTCAATGGCCCTTGTTTCCTAGTACTCCCCACTACACAACAGAGATGTTAGAAACTATGAACACAGAATTAAGACACTCTAAACATTATAACCTATGACCCTTTACTGTAAACTTTAAAGTATTATAGGTACTCACCCAGTCAGCCGCTTCCTCCTGCCTGCGTCACATTTTGAATCGTGACCTGGCTCTGGAACGCTGCTGCTGGTCTGCGAGATTGGTAAACCTCTGAAAAAGAGCCCGCGAAAGTGAGTTTAAATACTCAGAGTCTCCGCTCTCACCGCTCCCGACAATGGCCTGTGAAAAACGCCCGCGAAAATGAGTTTAGATACTCACTGTCTCTCCGCTCTGACCACTCCCGACAATAGCCTGTGAAAAAAAGCCTGCGATAGTGTGTTTAAGTACACACTGACTCTCCACTCTCACCTCTCCCGACAATGGCCTGTGAAAAAACGCCTGGGAAAGTGTGTTTAAATACTCACCGAACCACTTCTCTCACCGCTCCCGCCACTGGCCCATTTTAAAGAGGGAGTCTCTACATCAGGACGCCTTTTAAAGATGGAGTCTCTCCATCAGGGACCACTTGTAAAGAGGGAATCTCTCCATCAGGGACACTGTTTAAAGTGGGTGTATCTCCATCAGGGACCCTTTTAAAAGAGGGAGTCTCTCCATCAGGGACCCCCTTTAAAGAGGGAGTCTCTCCGTCAGGGATCCCTTTTATTGAGGCGGTGTCTCCATCAGGGATACGTTATAAAGAGGGGGTCTTCATCAGGGTCCCCTTTTAATGAGGCAGTCTCTCAATCAGGGACCCTTATTCAAGAGGGAATCTCTCCATCAGGGACCCTGCTTAAAGAGGAAGTCTAACCATCAGGGACACCTTTTAAAGAGGGAGTGTCTCCTCAGGGAGTCTCTCCATCAAGCTCCCCTATTAAAGAGGGAGTCTTTCCACCAGGGACCCCATTTAAAGAGAGAGTCTCTCCGTCAGGGGTCCCTTTTAATGAAGGAACCTCTCTGTTCGGAACCCCTTTAAAAGAGGTGTCTCTCCATAAGGTACCCCTTTTAAGCAGTGATTTTGTCCCTCAGGGACCCCTTTTAAAGAGGTAGCCCCTCCGTAGCGGAATTCTTTAAAAGATGGAGGCCTAGAAATTCCCTTGGGTTTGCGCACATTTAGGGGCGCAAGAGTGGGTTGCGCCGGAAGTTGCGTCGCCGCTGAAATTAGGTGGGCCTTTAAATCGGCGTAAGCCGGTAGCGCTGCGCCGGCACCGATGACGTCATCGGTGTGCGCAGCGCCCCGGTACCGCCCGAAACCACGCCGATCCCCATCTTCAGTAGCGGCCGCCTCTTCCCTGGCGGCCGCTAACAACGTTATGAAAACCTGGCCGTGCTGCAGCCTTAGAGGCGCTATTTAAAGCGGAGGTGCGGCCGGCCGCTTTTTCGGCGGCCACCTGCCCGCACCTCCTTCCCCGGCCTCCTCCACCCCCCCCCCCCGCGGCATTGCCGGCTGGTTTCCGTGGAGCCCAGCACTTTGCCGTTGTGCCGGGCTCTTTTGCCGGCACTTTCAACGGGGCTCCGGCCGTTGCAGGCACCTCCCCCTTAAGAGAAGGGGGAGGCCTGCAGTACAGCAGCCTGCCGCTCCGCATCGGGTGGCGTAGCGGGACCAGGAGCGCTGAAATTTACTTTCAGCGCCCCAAGCGGGGCGGGCACACCCTGTACCAGCGCCCGCTTCCGCTTTGGGGCGCTGAAAGTGAATTTGGGGCGGGCACAACTGGCTCGGCGGCGGGCGCTAAATTTCCGGCGCAAACGTGCTGGCGGGGCGTCACCGAATTTATAGGCCTTCATGTTTAAACAGGGTCCCTGACAGAGAGGCTCCGGCCTATAAATTCGGTGACGCCCCGCCAGCACGTTTGCGCCGGAAATTTAGCGCCCGCCGCCGAGCCAGTTGTGCCCGCCCCAAATTCACTTTCAGCGCCCCAAAGCGGAAGCGGGCGCTGGTACAGGGTGTGCCCGCCCCGCTTGGGGCGCTGAAAGTGAATTTCAGCGCTCCCGGTCCCGCTACGCCACCCGATGCGGAGCGGCAGGCTGCTGTACTGCAGGCCTCCCCCTTCTCTTAAGGGGGAGGTGCCTGCAACGGCCGGAGCCCCGTTGAAAGTGCCGGCAAAAGAGCCCGGCACAACGGCAAAGTGCTGGGCTCCACGGAAACCAGCCGGCAATGCCGCGGGGGGGGGGGTGGAGGAGGCCGGGGAAGGAGGTGCGGGCAGGCGGCCGCCGAAAAAGCGGCCGGCCGCACCTCCGCTTTAAATAGCGCCTCTAAGGCTGCAGCACGGCCAGGTTTTCAAAACGTTGTTAGCGGCCGCCAGGGAAGAGGCGGCCGCTACTGAAGATGGGGATCGGCGTGGTTTCGGGCAGTACCGGGGCGCTGCGCACACCGATGATGTCATCGGTGCCGGTGCAGCACTACCGGCTTACGCCGATTTAAAGGCCCACCTAATTTCAGCGGCGACGCAACTTCCGGCGCAACCCACTCTTGCGCCCCTAAATGGGCGCAAACCCAAGGGAATTTCTAGGCCAAAGTCTCTCTGTAAGGGGCTCCTTTAAAGCTGGATTCACTCCATCAGGGATCCCTTTTAAAGAGGTAGCCTTTCCGTAGCGGAATTCTTTAAAAGATGGAGCCTCTCTGTCAGGGACCCTGTTTAAACATGAAGGCCTAGAAATTCAGTCTGGACACTTTTGGGGCGCTAAAGTCGGGCGCTCGCTAAAGTTAGCGGCCACCGGAAAGTGTAGGCCACATCGCCGAAATTCAGTAGAGTTGGCCTTAAGTTTGGCCGAGCGCTGAAACCGGCGTTGAAATGCTGTGTTCTGGCGCTAAGCCGGCGATGCGGCCTAATAACGCCGAAGCCGGGCGCAGCGCAGGTGCGGTCATGTTTTGATTGACAGCAGACACCCTGACGCCGGCCAGCTCTTAAAGGGGGAAGGGTCAACTTTGACTGCTGCCACGCCCTGCATACTGGAGCCCTGCAGCTAGGCCTCAGCACTACTGGTGGGCCAAAATAGCGCCTGGAGCAATGGAGAGGGC
Source organism: Somniosus microcephalus (assembly GCF_052327205.1). Lineage (NCBI taxonomy): Eukaryota > Metazoa > Chordata > Chondrichthyes > Squaliformes > Somniosidae > Somniosus > Somniosus microcephalus. Next base: position 6,236,515 of record NW_028225184.1, read on the forward strand.
CCGTGAGCGAGCGCAGCGCTTTTCAGAGCATGCTCTGAGTGTGCTCATTCATGGTGTGGAGAAGAGAAGAGAGATCCTGTGCCCGGACAGTGGCAGGAAGGCTCCCAGGAGCCAGTACAGGAGAGCCTGGGGCAAAATCGCCCGCAGGGTGTCATCCACCTGTGATGTCCCCAGGAGTGCGGACCAATGCCGCAAGAAGTTCAACGACCTCACTCGGATGGTGAAGGTGAGTACCCTTTCCAGTGTCCCCCTCATCCTTGCATGTGCACCTCACATTATGGGCAAAGGGACCTCAAATGCCTAATGGCCAGCCCTCCTCCCGCAGCAATGGCACTGGCATGATCATCAATAGCACTTTCTGCACTTAACACACTGGCCAAGCTATTCGACCATGGGAGGCAGTGCACACAGCAACAGGCCACCACACTGGCCAAGCTATTCGACCATGGGAGGCAGTGCACACAGCAACAGGGCACCACACTGGCCAAGCTATTCCACCATGGGAGGCAGTGCACACAGCGACAGGGCACCACACTGTACTTAGAGGCCGTCCTTTCTCTTGCAGGCCAAGCTGGCGAGCAATGTAAGGAGCCAGGCTGTCACTGCTGGAGGCCGACCCGAGTACCAGGCGCTCACTGATCTGGAGGAGAGCGTGGCACGACTCATGCGTGGCCGGGTGACTGGCCCTGTCGCGATCGGCGAGGCGGACCCTGTACTGGTACCCACTGGTAAGGACATGACCGGTTGCACCTCTCTCGTTGCCCTCGCGCTTCAGATCTACATCCTTTCCCACTGACCGACAAATGCGCATAATGCACCACTCAGGCCTCCCTCGCTGACGGCCTGTCCTCACTCTAAAGCTACTCTTGTGCCTTCCTGCTTTCAGCTGGTGAGGAGGAGGTGGTCCCTGAAGAGCAGAGAGCCAGGCCCTTGGAGGAGGAGGACGTCGAGGACCAGGAGGAAGGCGGCACATCGGGGGAACCCTCCTCCGCGCCAGGGGATGGCAATGGAGGGGAGACGTCTGGCCTGCAGGAGAGCCAGGGGGGGGTGTTGGAGGGGAGGGCCGAAGCTGGTCCCAGTAGGGTGGACGCACGCGGGAAGGCTCCGGCAGCACGCCAGCCTTCTCCCCAGAGGGGGGAGGTGTTGGAGGGGAGGGCCGAAGCTGGTCCCAGTAGGGTGGACGCACGCGGGAAGGGTCCGGCAGCACGCCAGCCTTCTCCCCAGAGGGGGGAGGTATTGGAGGGGAGGGCAGAACCTGGCCCAAGTGGGGTCGACGCACGCGGGAAGGGTCGGCCAGCTCGGCGGCCTTCTCCCCGGAGGGAGAGTCCGCCCTCCAGTCCGGACACGGTCCTTGCCCAGGAGGTGCGCGTCCTCGATGAGATGTCGGTGGCGTCTGAGCGGCGCCACCAAGAGTTCATGGGGGTGGTCGAACAGATGCCTCACACCATTGAGTCCCTGGCTCAGAGTGTGGTGGCTTTCGGGGAATCACAGGCCAGGGGGTTCGAACAACTCACGGCAGCGCACGACAGGGGTGTCCAGCAACTGGCGGCAGCGCAGGACAGGGGTGTGCAGCAACTCGCGGCAGCGCAGGACGCGGGTGTGCAGCAACTGGCGGCAGCGCAGGACGCGACTCGCGAGATGAGTGGTGCCGTCCACACACTGGCAGAGCTGATGCGGGCACATACCAGGGCAGTTCGGGCACTCACTTCTGCCACACTCGCTGTGGCACGGAGGCATCGCCATGGCACCCGCCGCCCTGCTGCAGCACAGCGGTCTGGCCTCCCCCAGTTTGCTGCGCTTGCTACACTGCCAGCCCGGCCGAGTGCCAGTGTCTCTGGCGAGCAGCGCGCACCTGCCATCAGCCAGCTTGCCCCCAATGGTGCTGCCGACACTGCCACTCCCCCAGCCAAGGTGCGACGACCTGCTGCTAAGACTGATGCTGCCCAACCACAGCTGCAGCAGTCAGCAGCCGGCCCCTCCCGGGCCAGGCCTCGTCTAGGCCGACCCCCAAGGGCATCTGCTGACACGCTTTGTGGCCCTCATGAGCCTTCCCCCAGCCTCGCCACACCCGCAGGGCCCAGGTTGAGGCGGAGCAGCAGGTCGGCCAGGGGCCGGAGAAGCCTGTCTAAGGACTCGCCCTCTCGGCACACCCATTAGAGTGTGGTGAGAGCGGTTTCTTTTATATTGGGGGGCTTGTGTTGTGGGGGGCATTATTTTGTTAAGGCCGAGGATCAAGGCATTTTTTGTTTTCATGGGGGTGTCTCTGTTGTGGGGGGGGGCTTATTTTTGTAAGGCCGCTGTTGAAGGCCTTTTGGATGGGCAAGTTTTGTTAGTCCTCCCCAGGTTTTGGGAGTGACAGATGTTTTTGACTGTTTTTTGGGGGTCTTGTCTGTTTTTCTGTTTCATGTGGGAAGGGCCCTGAGTTTGTGAAATAAAGCTTTTGATTTATTCAGCATGTCCAGGTGTCATGTTTGAAGTGGCTGTTGCGTTAACCGGCTGAGGGCTTGCGGAGCGGCTGCCTCAGGTGCGTTCATTGCCACAGGCCATTTCCTGACAGGGGGCCTAGAAGTGTCGATCAATAAGCCCCCGGCGGACGGCCCTTGGCCCTTGTCGCTCCCTCCTGGGCTGGTCCTCCTCCTCCTCCTCCTCCTCCTCCTCCTGCTCGTCCTCCTGAGGTGGTGGTGCAATGTCAGGTGGCAGTGCCTGAGTCCTGCGGATAGCCAGGTTGTGCAGCATGCAGCACACGACGACGAACTGGGAGTCTCTATACGGCGAATACTGAAGAGATCCTCCGGAACGATCCAGGCAGCGGAACCGTTGCTTGAGGACGCCTATCGTTTGCTCGATGATGTTCCTTGTGGCTTGATGGCTTTCGTTGTATGCCTCCTCCGCTGGGGTCCTGGGCGCGCGGAGCGGGGTCATGAGCCATGTACACAAAGGGTAGCCCTTGTCCCCGATAAGCCATCCCCTTGGTGGAGGCTGTGCCTCGAACATGTCAGCCACAGTAGTCTGGCGCAGGATAAATGCATCGTGGCTGCTTCCTGGGAAGCGGGCATTGACAGCTAGGACGCGCTGCCTGTGGTCACACACCAGCTGTACATTTAGGGAATGGTAGCCCTTCTGGTTGCGGTAATCCTCGGCATTGTGGACAGGTGCCTGCATAGCCACATGCGTGCAGTCAATGGCGCCCTGCACCATGGGGAAGCCCGTGATCCTGCCAAATCCGACTGCACGCTGCTCCTCCCTCTGTCGGGTCATGGGGAAGGAGATGAATTGGTGTCTCCTTGCGTAAAGTGCATCGGTGACCTGCCGGATGCAGCGATGCGCGGCGAACTGGGAGATGTTCGCTATGTCCGCAGCAGCGGCTTGGAAGGAGCCGCTTGCATAAAAGTTCAGAGCCACCGTGACCTTCACTTCCACCGAGAGAGACGTCCTGCACATCAGCTGTGGACGCAGATCTGTGTGAAGCAGCTGGCAGATCTCTGCAACCACCTCCCTTCTGAAGCGCAGCCTCTTCACACAATGCGCCGCAGTCATGGTGAGATAGGACACCTGCTGCCGGTATTGCCTGAGTGGGTAAGGCCTACGTTGCCGACGCCTGATGGCCCCTCTGCGTCTAGGCATGGCTGGCCCTCTCTCACAGCGTCTGCGAGCCCTTCGCACATAATGCTGCAACTGAGGGTTGGCCCCCCATACAGCCCCCATAATAAAGTTGAGAACAGATAAATCACAATGAATCAAATGTCAAAGCACTGGCCAGAAGCCAAAAATACCTCTCCTATGTTGTCCCAAATCAGTAACCTCTGTCCCTTGGTCTCTGTCCAGAAATCCAAAGCAGTAAAGTCATTGCAGCAAAATGGCTGGGCTTTATAGGTCAGTGTAAGTGCCCTTTAATTTGCGCTCCCCGAGGCCCACAGGGCCTCCTTTGCGTTCCACCTCACAGTTCTTAGCAGCGCCACGCCCATATTGGGCGGGCGCCACTGAATTTCCGGTTTGGGGCGCACAAACAGCGTTGCGCGACGATATGACGTCATAAGCTGCGAGCGCACCTGAGCGGGCGCAAACACTTTGCGCCGGCGCTAAATGTCAACTGAATTTGGGCGTCGGCGCAGATCGGACTGCGTTCAGGCGCTAAGTGTCTAGCGCCGGAAATATAGCCCTTTTATGGCGTTAGCAGCTGGCGCAACCCACTGAATTTCTAGGCCGAAGTCTCTCTGTAAGGGACTCCTTTAAAGCTGGATTCACTCCATCAGGGATCCCTTTTATGGAGGGAGACTCTCTGTCAGAGACCCCTATTAAAGAGGGATCTCTCTGTCGGGGACTACATTTAAATAGGAAGTATATCCTCAGAGAACGCATTTAAAGGTGGCGCCTCTCCATCAGAGACACCTTTAAAAGAGGAAGACTCTCCATCAGGGGCCCTTTATTTGAATATATGAACAAAAGAAATCGGAGCTGGAGTAGGCTATTCGGACCTTCAAGCCTGCTCCGCCATTCAAGGAGATCATGGCTGATCTTCTGTCTCAACTCCATTCACCGGCCCTATCTCCATATCCCATGATGCCCTGAAAAGTCAGAAATCTATCGACATCTGTTTTGAATGGACCCAATGACTGAGCCTCCACAGCCCTCTGGGGTAGAGAATTCTAAAGATTCACCACCTTCTGTGTGAATAAATTTCTGCTCATATCTGTTTTGAATGGCCTATCGTTTATCCTGAGGCTGTTGCTCCTGGTTCAAACACCCCAGCCAAGGGAAACAATCCCCCAGCATCCACCCTATCAAGCCCTGTAATAATTTTATATGCTTCAATGAGATCCCCTCTCATTCTTCTAAACTCAAGAGAATACAGGCCTAGTTTACTCAATCTCTTCTCATACGACAGTCCCGCCATCCATGGAATCTATCAGCAAATTTGGAAATGTTACATGTATTCCCCTCATCCAGATCATTGATATAGATTGTGGAAAGCTGGGGCCCAAGCACCGATCCTAGCGATATCCCACTAGTCTCTGTCTGCCATCCTGTAAAAGACCCGTTTCTCCCTACAATTTGTTTTCTCTTAGTTTACCAATTCTCAATCCATGCTAGTGTAATAGCCCCAATTCCATGTGCCCTAATTTTGTTCATCAACCTCTTGTGCGGGACCTTATCGAAGGCCTTCTCAAAATCCAGATACACCACATCTACCAGTTCCCCTTTGTCTACTCCACTAGGTACATTCTGAAATAACTCCAATAAGATTGTCAAACAGGATTTCCCTTACAATAATCCATGTTGACTCTGCCTAATCTTACTATTAGTTTCTAAGTGCCCAGTTATTACATCCTTTATAGTTGAATACAGCATTTTCCCAACTACTGATGTGAGGCTAAAAGGTCTGTATTTCCCTGTTTTCTCGGTTCCTGCTTTCTTAAATAGCGGGGTTACATTTGCTATCCAACAATCTGCACGATCCGTTCCAGAATCTATAGAATTTTGGAAGATGACAACCAATGCGTCCACTATACCAATGGCCACCTCTTTCAAAATCGTAGCATGTAGGTCATCCGGTCCTTGGGATTTGTCGCATTTTAGTCCCACTAATCTTGCTAGTGCTGTTTCTTTAACTTATAAAAAATTCAATATTTTCCTCATTCTCGCCAAACCCTTGGTTTTCTCGTATTTCTGGGAGGTTTCTTGTGTCTTCCTCCGTGAAGACAGAAACAAAGTATTTACTTAATGTCTCTTGCCATTTCCTCATTCCCCATTATAAATTCTCCCATCTCTGACTGTGAAGGACCTACTTTTACCTTCACCAGTGTTTTCCTTTTCACATACCTATCGAAGCTTTTGCAATCTGTTTTTATGGCCTAGAAATTCAGTTGCGTTCGGCAGCCGTTAACGCCATAAGAGGGGTATATTTCCAGCGCTAGGCACTTAGCGCCCGGGCGCAGGCCGATCTGCGCCTACGCCCAAATTCAGTAGACATTTAGCGCCGGCGCAAAGTGTTTGCGCCCGCTCAGCTGCGCGCGCAGCTTATGACGTCATTTCGTCGTGCAACGCTGTTTGTGCGCCCCAAACCGGAAATTCAGTGGCGCCCGCCCAATGTGGGCATGGCGCTGTTAAGAACTGTGAAGTGGAACGCAACAGAGGCCCTGTGGGCCTCGGGGAGCGCAAATTAAAGGGCACTTACACTGACCTATAAAGCCCAGCCATTTTGCTGCAATGACTTTACTGCTTTGGATTTCTGGACAGAGACCAAGGAACAGAGCTTACTGATTTGGGACAACATAGGAGAGGTATTTTTGGCTTCTGGCCAGAGCTTTGGCATTTGAATCATTGTGATTTCACTGTTTGCAAGTTTATTATGGGGGCTGTATGGGGTTCCAACCATCAGTTGCAGCATTATGTGCGAAGGGCTCGCAGACGCTGTGTGAGAGGGCCAGCCATGCCTAGACGCAGAGGGGCCATCAGGCGTCGGCAACGTAGGCCTTACCCACTCAGGCAATACCGGCAGCAGGTGTCCTATCTCACCATGACTGCGGCGCATTGTGTTAAGAGGCTGCGCTTCAGAAGGGAGGTGGTTGCAGAGATCTGCCAGCTGCTTCACAGAGATCTGCGTCCACAGCTGATGTGCAGGACGTCTCTCTCGGTGGAAGTGAAGGTCATGGTGGCTCTGAACTTTTATGCAAGCGGCTCCTTCCAAGCCACTGCTGGGGACATAGTGAACATCTCCCAGTTCGCCGCGCATCGCTGCATCCGGCAGGTCACCGATGCGCTTTTCGCGAGGAGACACCAATTCATCTCCTTCCCCATGACCCTAGAGAGGCAGGAGCAGCGTGCAGTCGGATTTGGCAGGATTGCGGACTTCCCCATGGTGCAGGGCGCCATTGACTGCACACATGTGGCTATGCGGGCACCTATCGACAATGCCAAGGATTACCGCAACCGGAAGGGCTACCATTCCCTCAATGTACAGCTGGTGTGTGACCACAGGCAGCGCATCCTAGCTGTCAATGCCCGCTTTCCAGGAAGCAGCCACGATGCATTTATCCTGCGCCAGACTACTGTGGCTGACATGTTCGAGGCACAGCCTCCACCAAGGGGATGGCTTATTGGGGACAAGGGCTACCCTTTGTGTACATGGCTCATGACCCCGCTCCGCGCACCCAGGACCCCAGCGGAGGAGGCATACAACGAAAGCCATCAAGCCACAAGGAACATCATAGAGCAAACGATTGGCGTCCTCAAGCAATGGTTCCGCTGCCTGGATCGTTCCGGCGGATCTCTACAGTATTCGCCGGATAGAGTCTCCCAGTTCGTCGTCGTGTGCTGCATGCTGCACAACCTGGCTATCTGCAGAACTCAGGCACTGCCACCTCACGTTGCACCACCACCTCAGGAGGACGAGCAGGAGGACCATGAGGAGGAGGAGGAGGAGGAGGAGCAGTACCAGCCCAGGAGGGAGCCACAAGGTCCAAGGGCCGTCCGCCGGCGGCTTATTGAACGACACTTCTAGGCCCCCTGTCAGGGAATGGCCTGTGGCAATGAACGCACCTGAATGCAGCCGCTCCGCAAGCCCTCAGCCGGTTAACGCAACAACCACTTGAAACATGATACCTGGACATGCTGAATAAATAAAAAGCTTTATTTTACAAACTCAGGGCCCTTCCCACATGAAACAGAAAAACAGACGAGACCCCCAAAAAACAGTCAAAAACATCTGTCACTCCCACAACCTGGGGAGGACTAACAAAACTTGCCCATCCAATTGGCCTTCATCATCGGCCTTACAAAAATAAGCCCCCCCCTCCACAACACAAACACCCCCATAAAAACAAAAAATGCCTTCATCTTCGGCCTTACCAAAATAAGCCCCCCCCAGAACACAAACACCCCCATATAAAAAAAACCGCTATCACCACACTCTACTGGGTGTGCCGAGAGGGCGAGTCCTTATGCAGGCTTCTCCGGCCCCTGCCCGACCTGCTGCTCTGCCTCAACCTGGGCCCTGTGGGTGTGGCAAGGCTGGGGGAAGGCTCATGAGGGCCACAATGCGTGACGGCAGATGCCCTTGGGGGTCGGCCTAGACGAGGCCCGGCCCGGGAGGGGCCGGCTGCTGACTGCTGCAGCTGTGGCTGGCCAGTATCAGTCTCAGCAGCAGCTCGTCGCACCTTGGCTGGGGGAGTGGCAGTGTCGGCTGCACCAATGGGGGCAAGCTGGCTGATGCCAGGCACGCGCTGTTCGCCAAAGACACTGGCACTCGGCCGGGCTGGCAGTGCAGCAAGCGCAGCAATCTGGTGGAGGCCAGACCGCTGTGCTGTAGCAGGGCGGCGGGTGCCCTGGCGATGCCTCCGCGCCACAGCGAGTGTGGCAGAAGTGAGTGCCCGAACTGCCCTGGCATCAGATCTGCCAGTGTCTGGACGGCACCACTCATGGACTCGCGACTCGCGTCCTGCGCTGCCGTGAGTTGTTGGACACCCCTGTCCTGCGCTGCCGCGAGTTGCTGGACACCCCTGTCGTGTGCTGCCGCGAGTTGCTCGACCCCCCTGGCCTGTGATTCCCTGAAAGCGACCACACTATGAGCCAGGGACTCAATGGCCTGAGGCAACTGTCCCACAACCCCCATGAACTCCTTGTGGCGCCGCTCCGACGCCGCGGACATCTCATCAAGGAGGCGCACCTCCTGGGCGAGGACCGTCTCCGGACTGGAGGGTGGACTCTCCCTCTGGGGAGAAGGCCGCCGAGCTGCCCGACCCTTCCCGCGTGCCTCGACCCCACTGGGCCCAGGAACTGCCCTCCCCTGCAACACTTCCCCCCTCTGGGGAGAAGGCCGCCGTGCTGCCCGACCCTTCCCGCGTGCCTCGACACCACTGGGCCCAGGAGCTACACCCCCCTGCAACACTTCCCCCTGCCTCTCCTCCAGGCCAGACGTCTCCCCTCCATTGCCATCCCCTGGCGTGGATGAGGGTTCCCCCGATGTGCCGCCTTCCTCCTGGTCCTCGTCATCCTCCTCCTCCAAGGGCCTGGCACTCTGAGCTTCAGGGACCACCTCCTCCTCACCAGCTGAAAGCAGGAAGGCACAAGAGAAGCTTTAGAGTGAGGACAGGGCGTCAGCGAGGGAGGCATGAGTGGTGGCATTATGCGCATTGGTCGGACAGTGGGAAAGGATGTAGATCTGAAGCGCAAGGGCAACGAGAGAGGTCATGTCCTTACCAGTGGGTCCCAGTACAGGGTCCGCATCTCCAATGGCAACAGGGCCAGTCACCCGGCCACGCATGAGTCGAGCCACGCTCTCCTCCAGCTCACTGAGCGCCTGGTACTGGGGACGGCCTCCCCCAGTGGCGGACTGGCTCCTCAAATTCCGCGCCAGCTTGGCCTGCAAGAGAAAGGACGGCCTCTAAGTACAGTGTGGTGCCCTGTTGCTGTGTGCACTGCCTCCCATGGTCGAATAGCTTGGCCAGTGTGGTGCCCTGTTGCTGTGTGCACTGCCTCCCATGGTCGAATAGCTTGGCCAGTGTGGTGCCCTGTTGCTGTGTGCACTGCCTCCCATGGTCGAATAGCTTGGCCAGTGTGGTGCCCTGTTGCTGTGTGCACTGCCTCCCATGGTCGAATAGCTTGGCCAGTGTGTTAAGTGCAGAAAGTGCTATTGATGGTCATGCCAGTGCCATAGCTGCGGGAGGAGGGCTGCCCATTAAGCCTTTGAGGTCCCTTTGCCCATAATGTGAGGTGCACATGCAAGGATGAGGAGGACACTGGAAAGGGTACTCACCTTCACCATCCGAGTGAGGTCATTGTACTTCTTGCGGCATTGGTCACCAGTCCTGGGGACATCGCTGGTGGATGACACCCTGTGGGCGATTTTCTTCCAGGCTCTCCTGTACTGCCTCCTGGGAGCCTTCTTGCCACTGTCCGGGCACAAGATCTCTCTTTTCTTTTCCAAACCATTAACCAGCACCCTCAAAGCATGCTGGGAGAAGCGCTGCGCTCGTTCACGGGCCTTCTCCATGGCTTCAGGCGCTATTTGGGTCCACCAGCAGTGTTGAGGCCTAGCTGCAGGGCTCCACTATGCAGGGCGTGGCAGCAGTCAAAGTCGACCCTTCCCCCTTTAAGAGCTGGCCGGCGTCAGGGTGTCTGCTGTCAATCAAAACATGACCTCACCTGCACTGCGCCCGGCCTCGGCGTTATCAGTCCGAATTGCCGGCTTAGCGCCTGAAGATAGCAGTGCAACGCCAGTTTCAGCGCTCGCCCAAACTCTTGGCCAAATCTACTGAATTTCGGCGAAGTGGCCTACACTTTCCGGCGGGCGCTAACTTTAGCGACTGCCCGACTTTACCGCCCCAAAAGTGGCCAGACTGAATTTCTAGGCCTATATGTTTCGCTAGTTTTTGCTCATATTCCATTTTCCATTTCTCTATCAATTTCCTGGTCGCCCTTTGCTGATTTCTAAAAATATCCCAATCCTCAGGCTGACCGTTATTTCTGGCAACTTTACAATCTTCCTCCTTTGACTTAATACTAGCTTTAATTTCTTTTGTTAGCCATGGTTTGATCTATTTTCCTTTTGGGTATTTATGCCCTAGAGGAATATATGTTCGGTGCAAACTATGCATTATTTCCTTGAATGTTAGCCAGTATGTCCACATTCATACCTTTTAGTGTAGTCTCCCAGTCTACCATGGCCAAGTTGTCCCTCATACACTTGTAGATTCCACAGTTTAGGTTTAAGAACATAGTTTCAGGCTGGAATACATCACTCTCAATCATAAAGTAAAAATCAATCATATTATGATCACTTGTCCCGAAAGGCCCCTTCACCACAAGATTATTGATTAGCCCGTTCTAACTACACATTAGCAAATCCAGAATAGCCTGTTCTCTGGTTGGTTCCTCCACATATTGATCCAGGGAACCATCTCGCATACATTCCAAGAATTTGTCCTCCACACCATTAGTGGCAAGTTGATTTGGCGAGTCATTATGTAGGTTAAAGTCCTCCATGATTACAGTATTGTCCTTGTTACATACACTTCTAATTTCTAGATTTTTACTGTGCTCCACATTACCACTCCTCTTTGGTGGCCTACACACTGCTCCCATCAATATTTTCCGCCCTTTGCTGATCCCTTAGCTCCACACAAACTGATTTTTAAAGAGGGAGTCTCTCTGTAAGTGACCCCTTTTAATGCTGGCGTCTCTCCGCGTCGGTCCAATTTTACAGAGGGAATCTCTCCGTCAGGGAGCCCTGTTAAAGAGGGAGTCTCACCATCAGTGGCCCCTGTTAAAGAGGGAGTCTCTGAGCCAGGGACCCGTTTTAAAAATGATTCTCTCCATCAGGGACACCTATTAAAGAGGGAGTCTCTCTGTCGGGGACCCCTTTTAAAGATGGTGCCTCTCCTCAGTGACCCCTTTTAAATTGAAGTCTCTCCATCAGGGACAACTATAAAAGAGGGAGTCTCCCTGTCGGTGACCCCTTTTAAAGAAGGAGACTCTCTGTCAGGGACCCCTATTAAAGAGGGATCTCTCCGTCAGGGACCCCTGTTTAAAGAATGATTCTCTTCATCAGGGACACCTTTTTTAGAGGGAGTCTCTGCATCAGGAATCCTTTTTTAAAGAGACAGGCCTAGAAATTCAGTTGTTTGCGCCAGCCTCTAGCGCCTTAGGAGGAGGAGATGTGGGGTGCTAAGCGGCTAGCGCCCGGGCGCAGCGCGATCTGCGCCTCTCGCCAACTTCAGTTAAGATTTAGCAGCGGCGCCAAGCCTTTGCGCGCGCTCAGCTGCGCGCGCCGATCCTGACGTCATTTCATGGTGCAACGCCCTTTGTGCGCCCCAAACCAGAAATTCAGTGGCGCCGGCCTATTGTGCGCCTGGCGCCCCTAGCGACTGGTAGAGGGGAACGGTTCCCAGTCGCTGCGGGGCGCGGGGGGCGCTAATTAAAGGGCACTCCTCCTGCAGTAGAAATGGCAGCCATTTTGCAACACTCCTTCTTTGTGAGAGACGGATCTTTGGAGAGAGACAAAGGTAGAGGGCTTTCTGGTTTGGCTCAACACTCGCACAGGTACTTGTGGCTTCAGGCCACAGCTTTGCACTTGTCTTTAACTTCAGAGCCATAGCATTGATTGGAAACATATAATGGGGGCTGCAATGGGTGGAAACGTTGGGCTTCTCCATTGCATTCAAAGGGCTCAGAGACGCCGTGAGAGAGTGCCAGTCATGGCCAGATGGAGAAGGGGCAACAGGCGTCGGCAAAGGAGGCCTTACCCGCCCAGGGTATACCGCCAGCAGTTCTCATATCTGAACATGTCTGACGAGCAGTGTGTTCGGAGGCTGCGATTCAGAAGGGCGGTGGTCACTGAGATCTGCCACCTGCTTCGCGGAGATCTGCAGCCACAGCTGAGGAACAGGACGTCTCTGTCGGTGGCAGTGAAGGTGACAGTGTCTCTCAACTTCTATGCCACCGGCTCCTTCCAATCCACTACTGGGGACATTTCCAACATCTCCCAGTTTGCGGTACATTGCTGCATCCGCCAGGTGACCAATGGCCTTTTCAGAAGGAGATGTCAGTTCATCTCCTTCTCCATGACCGTTGACAAGCAGCAACAGCGTGCAATGGGCTTTGCAGCATTAGCGGGCTTCCCCATGGTGCAGGGCGCCATTGACTGCACACATGTGGCTTTGCGGGCACCTCTAGAGAATGCCGAGGATTACCGCAACCGGAAGGGCTACCATTCGCTCAACGTGCAGTTGGTGTGTGACCACAGGCAGCTCACCCTAGCTGTCAATGCCCGCTTTCCAGGCAGCAGCCACGATGCCTTCATCCTGCGCCAGACTTCTGTGGCAGACATGTTCCAGGCCCAGCCTCACCCACGCGGATGGCTTCTCGGGGACAAAGGCTGTCCTTTGTGCACCTGGCTGATGACCCCGCTCCGTGCGCCCCGCACCCCTGCTGAAGAGGGATACAATGACAGCCATCAAGCAACCAGGAACATCACTGAGCAAACAATCGGCGTCCTGAAGCAACGGTTCTGCTGTCTGGATCGTTCTGGAGGAGCCCTACAGTACTCGCCTGAGCGAGTCTCCCATTTCGTTGTCATGTGCTGCATGCTGCACAACCTGGCTATCTGCAGGACTCAGCCACTGCCACCAGACATTGGAGGACCACCAGAGGAGGAGGAGGACCAGCACAGGAGGGAGGCAGAAAGTGCAAGGGCCACCCGTCGGCGGCTTATTGCACGTCGGTTCTAGGCCCCCTCTCAGGGAATGGATGGCACAAGATGAATGTCGCCGCTCCACAAGCCCGCAGCCGAGCAGGGCAACCAGGACTTCCAAAAGAAAGCATGGACAGTGCAATTTCAGAAAATTTATTACTTTGATACCTCTGTGCCCTTCCCACATAACAAACTAATGGAGAGAAGCCCCCACCAAAAAACACAAATAGACCAATCTCGGCCTTTCCAAAAAAACAAATAGACCAGTCTCGGCCTTTCCAAAAAAACAAATAGACCAGTCTCGGCCTTTACAAGTAAAACAAAGACACCAGTATCAGCCTTTACAAGTGAAACAAAACATTTGGCCACACCTTCTACTTTTTCCCCCGCAAGGGTGATGCGTTTCGCATCCATGACTGGCCCCTGCCCGCCCTGCAGCTCCTCCTTAATGGGACCCCAGTGGCTGCAGCAAGGCTGGGTGAAGGCTGCTGAGGGTCAGATGGTGAGATGGCAGATGCCCTTGGGGGTCGGCCTGGACCAGCTCTGGGACTGGAGGGGCCGGCTGCTGACTGCTCCAACTCTGCTTGGGCGGCAGCAGTCTGTCCAGCGGCTGGTGGCAGCTGCAATGGAGGAGTGACAGTTTCGGCTGCAGGAATGCTACCAACCTGACAGATCACAGGTACTCCCTGGTCGCCTGATACATTGGCACTCGCACAGGCCAGCACTGCAGCATGCACAGCAATCTGCTGAAGCACAGACTGCTGGGCTGCTGCGGCGCGGCGAGTGCCCTGGCGATGCCTGGCCAATCCAGCGAGGGTGGCAGCAGTTAGTGCCCGTGTGGCCCTGGTCTGTGTCCGCATGACACCAGCCAGTGAATGCACGGCACAACTGAGCACTTGGCTAGAAGCCGCCTGTGCTGCCTGTGTAATGAAGACATACCCCTACAACACAAGGTGGATAACTTCTTGTTTGCCTACCGGAATGCGACACATGCGGTTACCGACCAAACTCCAGCCATGATGGTCTTCAATCGAAGACTACGATGCCGCTTGGATTTGGTTAAGCCAAACATCAGAAGAGATGTGGAGAACAGGCAGTTTCAGAATATGAATGAAAGGCCGACCAGGAGTTTTAAGATAGGTCAACCAGTTTTGGCCCGAGACTACCGCACAGAGAAATGGCAGCCAGGCACGATCTGTACACGGCAAGGACCTCTAATGTATACCGTGGACGTTGGAGTGAGCATTGTAAGATGCCATGCTGACCAGATTCTAGAGTCATTGGAAAACGTCAATTCCACACCACGATCCGATACACCTGGTGATGAAACCGAAGTACCAATTGCATCTACCTCAGAATCAGGAATATTGGAAGCAGACGAACCCAACAACGACGTTGATTCCGAATCAACTCTGCCAGAAGAACCTGACACCCCAAAGAGGCGTTATCCGGACAGAATCAGGAAGCCTCCTCAAAGACTGAACTTATAATTGCTTAACTTCAGATAATGTATATGGCAACTGTAATTGTAAATATGTTATTTAATTATTAATCGAATGTTATGCACTGTTTAGCTAAAAGGGGAGGAATTGTAGTGTATGTACTTTGCAGAAGGAACTATATTCTGCAGCCCCTGTATACTGCAGTACCAGTAGTGACCACCCCTGTATATAAGCCTGTGTAGTAACTTTGCATAGTTGGTTCCAGTTTGTCTCCACTCAGTAAAGACCTGTTATAACCAACTCCTGCAGTCCGTGTCACAATTACACACGGACATAATATACGCTCTACCCTATCATGGGCTCGACCCACCCATTTAATCTCCTCCCACAGTCCATGTACACTCTCCCTATCATGGACTCTACCCACCCATTTAATCTCCTCCCAGAGTCCATATACACTCTCCCCTATCATGGGGTCTACCCACCCATTTAATCTCCTCCCACAGTCCATGCACACTCTACCCTATCATGGGATCTACCCAGCCACTTAATCTCCTCCCACAGTCCATGTACACTTTACCCTATCATGGACTCTACCCACCCATTTAATCTCCTCCCACAGTCCATGTACACTCTCCCCTATCATGGGGTCTACCCACCCATTTAATCTCCTCCCGCAGTCCATGTACACTCTCCCCTATCATGGACTCTACCCACCCATTTAATCTCCTCCCACAGTCCATGTACACTCTCCCTATCATGGACTCTACCCACCCATTTAATCTCCTCCCACAGTCCATGTACACTCTCCCCTATCATGGGGTCTACCCACCCATTTAATCTCCTCCCGCAGTCCATGTACACTCTCCCCTATCATGGGGTCTACCCACCCATTTAATCTCCTCCCACAGCCCATGTACACTCTCCCCTATCATGGACTCTACCCACCCATTTAATCTCCTCCCACAGTCCATGTACACTCTCCCCTATCATGGGGTCTACCCACCCATTTAATCTCCTCCCGCAGTCCATGTACACTCTCCCCTATCATGGGATCTACCCACCCATTTAATCTCCTCCCGCAGTCCATGTACACTCTACCCTATCATGGGATCTACCCAGCCACTTAATCTCCTCCCACAGTCCATGTACACTTTACCCTATCATGGACTCTACCCACCCATTTAATCTCCTCCCACAGCCCATGTACACTCTCCCCTATCATGGACTCTACCCACCCATTTAATCTCCTCCCACAGTCCATGTACACTCTCCCCTATCACGGACACTACCCACACATTTAATCTCCTCCCACAGCCCACACTCTCCCCTATCACGGACTCTACCCACCCATTTAATGTCCTCTCACAGTCCATGTACACTCTCCCCTATCATGGACTCCATCCACCCATTTAATCTCCTCCCACAGCCCATGTACACTCTCCCCTATCATGGACACTACCCACACATTTAATCTCCTCCCACAGCCCATGTACACTCTCCCCTATCATGGACTCTACCCACCCATTTAATCTCCTCTCACACCCCATGGACACTCTCCCCTATCATGGACTTAACCACCCATTTAATCTCCTCCCACAGCCCATGTACACACTCCCCTATCATGGACTCTACCCACCCATTTAATCTCCTCCCACAGCCCATGTACACTCAATTCAATTCAATTCAATTCAAATCGCTTTATTGGCATGACAAGGTACATCTTATGTTGCCAAAGCATCGAAAAACATTTATGGTTGAACACATAAACGCAGATCTATCCATACAGTGTATAAACAGATATATCCCTGAGTGTATAAATATACATTCATATAATTTGTATATATTCTTTTTTTCAGATTTAATGGTAGTCCCTCTGTTTATAGCAAGCTGTAACATAGTGTACCGCTAAGGTTACACAATTTCTCTGTTGCCTTAGTAGGTATGGGAGTTTTTGGTTGTCATTCAGATTTCTGAAATCAGGGCATATTTGTGAGAATTTTTGGTAGAAATTCTCCCTGATATCCTGATATTTTCCACAAGCTGTGAGGAAGTGCATCTCTGTCTCCACCACTCCCTGACTGCAGTGATAGCATATCCTGTCCTCTCTTGGCAGCCGGGTCTGCCTGTGTCTGCCTTTTTCGATCGCCAGGCTATGTTCGCTAAGTCTGTACATTGTCAAGGTTTTTCTCAGTTTGCTATCCTTTACCATGGCCAGGTATTCAGCCATGTTGTATTGTCTGTTTAGGGCCAAGTAGCAATTGAGTTTGTTTTGGGTTTTTGTTGTTTCTGCCCAATATGACAGATATTTTTCCTTTTGCTTAGTGACAATTGTGTTGGGTCGAGTTCTCTGTGCTACGATGTCACTGTCCTGGGGCTGGTTATTGTTAGTAGTGTTAGTAGTTACTTCATTGAGTCCCAGTACTAGTTGAATGAGGGTATTCTTCTTTATGGTCCTCTATTGGCATTTAAGGGCTTCGGAATGATAGCAGTGGGGGTTACTCATTTTTAGCTGTTTCCAAAATTTGGTGGCTCTTTTTTGGATAGTAATTATTAACGGATATTGGCCTAGTTCTGCCCTGCATGCATTGTTTACGGTTTTTCTTTGGGTTCGGAGGATACTTTTACAGAATTCTGCATGTAGGATCTCAATGGGGTGTTTGTCCCATTTTGCGAATTCTTGTTGTGTTAGTGGTCCCCACAACTCACTGCCATAGAGTGCAATTGGTTCAATTACTGATTAAAAAATTTTGAGCCAAATGCTGATTGGAATTTCTATTTGGATTGATTTTTTAATGGCATAGAAAGCCCTTCTTGCTTTCTCTTTCAGTTCATTCACAGCCAGGTGAAAATTTCCCGTAGAACTGATTTTTAAGCCCACCTATGTGCAGTCATAGACTCTACCCACCCATTTAATCTCCTCCCACAGCCCATGTACACTCTCCCCTATCATAGACACAACCCACCCATTTAATCTCCTCACACAGCCCATGTACACTCTACCCTATCATGGACTCTACCCACCCACTTAATCTCCTCCCACAGTCCATGTACACTCTTCCCTCTCATAGACTCTACCCACCCATTTAATCTCCTCCAACAGCCCATGTCCACTCTCCCCTCTCATAGACTCTACCCACCCATTTAATCGCCTCCCACAGCCCATGTACACTTTACCCTATCATGGACTCTACCCACCCATTTAATCTCCTCCCACAGTCCATGTACACTCTCCCCTATCACGGACACTACCCACACATTTAATCTCCTCCCACAGCCCACACTCTCCCCTATCATGGACTCTACCCATCCATTTAATCTCCTCCAACAGTCCATGTACACTCTCCCCTATCATGGACTCCATCCATCCATTTAATCTCCTCCCACAGCCCATGTATACTCTCCCCTATCATGGACTCTACCCACCCATTGAATCTCCTACCACAACCCATGTACACTCTCCACTATCATGGACTCTACCCACTCATTTAATCTCCTCCCACAGCCCATGTACACTCTCACCTATCATGGACTCTACCCACCCATTTAATCTCCTCCCACAGCCCATGTACACTCTCCTCTGTCATAGACTCTACCCACCCATTTAATCTCCTCCCACAGCCCATGTACACTCTCCCCTATCATGGACTCTACCCACCCATTTAATCTGCTCACACAGCCCATGTACACTCATATCCTATCATGGACTCTACCCACCCATTTAATTTCCTCCCACAGTCCATGTACACTCTCCCCTATCGCGGACTCTACCCACACATTTAATCTCCTCCCACAGCCCACACTCTCCCCTATCACGGACTCTACCCACCCATTTAATCTCCTCCCACACTCCATGTACACTCTCCCCTATCATGGACTCCATCCACCCATTTAATCTCCTCCCACAGCCCATGTATACTCTCCCCTAGCATGGACTCTACCCACCCATTGAATCTCCTCCCACAGCCCATGTACACTCTCCCCTATCATGGACTCTACCCACCCATTTAATCTCCTCCCACAGCCCATGTACACTCTCCCCTATCATGGGCTCTATCCACCCATTTAATCTCCTCCCACAGCCCATGTACATGTACACTCTCTATCCTATCATGGACTCTACCCACACATTTAATCTCCTCCTACAGCCCATGTACACTCTCCCCTATCATGGACTCTACCCACCCATTTACTCTCCTCCCACAGCCCATTAGCACTCTCCCCTATCTTGGACTTAACCACCCATTTAATCTCCTCCCACAGCCCATGTACACTCTCCCCTATCATCGACTCTACCCACCCATTTAATCTCCTCCCACAGCCCATGTGCACTCAATTTAATTCAATTCAATTTCAATTCAAATCGCTTTATTGGCATGACAAGGTACATCTTATGTTGCCAAAGCATCGAAAAACATTTATTGTTGAACACATAAACGCAGATCTATTCATACAGTGTATAAACAGATATATCCCTGAGTGTATAAATATGCATTCATATAATTTGTATATACTCTTTTCTTAGATTTAATGTTGTCCCTCTGTTTATGGCAAGCTGTAACATAGTGTGTCGCTAGGGTTACACAATTTCTCTGTTCCCCTAGTAGGTATGGGAGTTTTTGGTCGTCATTCAAATTTCTGAATTCAGGGCATATGTTTGTGAACTTTGGGTAGAAATTCTCCCTGATATCCTGATATTTTCCACAAGCTGTGAGGAAGTGTGTCTCTGTCTCCACCACTCCCTGACTACAGTGAGAGCATATCCTGTCCTCTCTTGGCAGCCGGGTCTGCCTGTGTCTGCCTTTTTCGATGGCCAGGCTATGTTCACTAAGTCTGTACATTGTCAAGGTTTTTCTCAGTTTGCTATCCTTTACCGTGGTCAGGTATTCAGCCATGGTGTATTGTCTGTTTAGGGCCAAGTAGCAATTGAGTTTGTTTTGGGTTTTTGTTGTTTCTGCCCAATATGACAGATATTTTTCCTTTTGCTTAGTGACAATTGTGTTGGGTCGAATTCTCTTTGCTACGATGTCACTGTCCTGGGACTGGTTATTGTTAGTAGTGTTAGTAGCTACTTCACTGAGTCCCAGGACTAGTTGCTTGAGGGTATTCTTCTTTATGATCCTCTCTTGGCATTTCAGGGCTTTGTAATGATACCAGTGGGGGTTGCTCACTTTTAGGTGTTTCCAAAATTTGGTGGCTCTTTTTTGGATAGAAATTATTAATGGATATTGGCCTAGTTCTGCCCTGCATGCATTGTTTATGGTTTTCCTTTGAGTTCGGAGGATACTTTTACAGAATTCTGCATGTAAGTTCTCAATTGGGTGTTTGTCCCATTTTGCAAATTCTTGTTGTGTTAGCGGTCCCCTCTCATAGACTCTACCCACCCATTTAATCTCCTCCCACAGTCCATGTACACTCTCTCCTACCACGGACACTACCCACACATTTAATCTCCTCCCACAGCCCACACTCTCCCCTATCACGGACTCTACCCACCCATTTACTCTCCTCCCACAGCACATGTACACTCTCCCCTATCACGGACTCTACCCACCCATTTAATCTCCTCCCACAGCACATGTACACTCTCCCCTATCACGGACTCTACCCACCCATTTAATCTCCTCCCACAGCCCATGTACACTCTCCCCTATCACGGACTCTACCCACCCATTTAATCTCCTCCCACAGCACATGTACACTCTCCCCTATCACGGACTCTACCCACCCATTTACTCTCCTCCCACAGCACATGTACACTCTCCCCTATCATTGACTCTACCCACCCATTTAATCTCCTCCCACAGCCCATTTACACTCTCCCCTATCACAGACTCTACCCACCCATTTAATCTCCTCCCACAGCCCATGTACACTCTCCCCTATCACGGACTCTACCCACCCATTTAATCTCCTCCCACAGCCCATGTACACTCTCCCCTATCACAGACTCTACCCACCCATTTAATCTCCTCCCACAGCCCATGCACACTCTCCCCTATCACAGACACTACCCACCCATTTAATCTCCTCCCACAGCCCATGCACACTCTCCCCTATCACAGACTCTACCCACCCATTTAATCTCCTCCCACAGCCCATTTACACTCTCCCCTATCACAGACACTACCCACCCATTTAATCTCCTCCCACAGCCCATGCACACTCTCCCCTATCACAGACACTACCCACCCATTTAATCTCCTCCCACAGCCCATTTACACTCTCCCCTATCACGGACACTACCCACCCATTTAATCTCCTCCCACAGCCCATGTACACTCTCCCCTATCACAGACACTACCCACCCATTTAATCTCCTCCCACAGCCCATGCACACTCTCCCCTATCACAGACTCTACCCATCCATTTAATCCCCTCCCACAGCCCATGCACACTCTCCCCTATCACGGACACTACCCACCCATTTAATCTCCTCCCACAGCCCATGTACACTCTCCCCTATCACAGACACTACCCACCCATTTAATCTCCTCCCACAGCCCATGTACACTCTCCCCTATCACGGACACTACCCACCCATTTAATCTCCTCCCACAGCCCATGTACACTCTCCCCTATCACGGACTCTACCCACCCATTTAATCTCCTCCCACAGCCCATGCACACTCTCCCCTATCACAGACTCTACCCACCCATTTAATCTCCTCCCACAGCCCATGTACACTCTCCCCTATCACGGACTCTACCCACCCATTTAATCTCCTCCCACAGCCCATGTACACTCTCCCCTATCACAGACTCTACCCACCCATTTAATCTCCTCCCACAACCCATGCACACTCTCCCCTATCACGGACTCTACCCACCCATTTAATCTCCTCCCACAGCCCATGCACACTCTCCCCTATCACGGACTCTACCCACCCATTTAATCTCCTCCCACAGCCCATGTACAATCTCCCCTATCACGGACTCTACCCACCCATTTAATCTCCTCCCACAGCCCATGTACACTCTCCCCTATCACAGACTCTACCCACCCATTTAATCTCCTCCCACAACCCATGCACACTCTCCCCTATCACGGACTCTACCCACCCATTTAATCTCCTCCCACAGCCCATGCACACTCTCCCCTATCACGGACTCTACCCACCCATTTAATCTCCTCCCACAGCCCATGTACAATCTCCCCTATCACGGACACTACCCACCCATTTAATCTCCTCCCACAGCCCATGTCCACTCTCCCCTATCACAGACTCTACCCACCCATTTAATCTCCTCCCACAGCCCATGGACACTCTCCCCTATCACAGACACTACCCACCCATTTAATCTCCTCCCACAGCCCATTTACACTCTCCCCTATCACGGACACTACCCACCCATTTAATCTCCTCCCACAGCCCATGCACACTCTCCCCTATCACAGACACTACCCACCCATTTAATCTCCTCCCACAGCCCATGTACACTCTCCCCTATCACAGACTCTACCCACCCATTTAATCTCCTCCCACAGCCCATGTACACTCTCCCCTATCACAGACACTACCCACCCATTTAATCTCCTCCCACAGCCCATGTACACTCTCCCCTATCACAGACTCTACCCACCCATTTAATCTCCTCCCACAGCCCATGTACACTCTCCCCTATCACAGACACTACCCACCCATTTAATCTCCTCCCACAGCCCATGCACACTCTCCCCTATCACAGACTCTACCCACCCATTTAATCTCCTCCCACAGCCCATTTACACTCTCCCCTATCACAGACACTACCCACCCATTTAATCTCCTCCCACAGCCCATGCACACTCTCCCCTATCACAGACACTACCCACCCATTTAATCTCCTCCCACAGCCCATTTACACTCTCCCCTATCACGGACACTACCCACCCATTTAATCTCCTCCCACAGCCCATGTACACTCTCCCCTATCACAGACACTACCCACCCATTTAATCTCCTCCCACAGCCCATGCACACTCTCCCCTATCACAGACTCTACCCATCCATTTAATCCCCTCCCACAGCCCATGCACACTCTCCCCTATCACGGACACTACCCACCCATTTAATCTCCTCCCACAGCCCATGTACACTCTCCCCTATCACAGACACTACCCACCCATTTAATCTCCTCCCACAGCCCATGTACACTCTCCCCTATCACGGACACTACCCACCCATTTAATCTCCTCCCACAGCCCATGTACACTCTCCCCTATCACGGACTCTACCCACCCATTTAATCTCCTCCCACAGCCCATGCACACTCTCCCCTATCACAGACTCTACCCACCCATTTAATCTCCTCCCACAGCCCATGTACACTCTCCCCTATCACGGACTCTACCCACCCATTTAATCTCCTCCCACAGCCCATGTACACTCTCCCCTATCACAGACTCTACCCACCCATTTAATCTCCTCCCACAACCCATGCACACTCTCCCCTATCACGGACTCTACCCACCCATTTAATCTCCTCCCACAGCCCATGCACACTCTCCCCTATCACGGACTCTACCCACCCATTTAATCTCCTCCCACAGCCCATGTACAATCTCCCCTATCACGGACACTACCCACCCATTTAATCTCCTCCCACAGCCCATGTCCACTCTCCCCTATCACAGACTCTACCCACCCATTTAATCTCCTCCCACAGCCCATGGACACTCTCCCCTATCACAGACACTACCCACCCATTTAATCTCCTCCCACAGCCCATTTACACTCTCCCCTATCACGGACACTACCCACCCATTTAATCTCCTCCCACAGCCCATGCACACTCTCCCCTATCACAGACACTACCCACCCATTTAATCTCCTCCCACAGCCCATGTACACTCTCCCCTATCACAGACTCTACCCACCCATTTAATCTCCTCCCACAGCCCATGTACACTCTCCCCTATCACAGACACTACCCACCCATTTAATCTCCTCCCACAGCCCATGTACACTCTCCCCTATCACAGACTCTACCCACCCATTTAATCTCCTCCCACAGCCCATGTACACTCTCCCCTATCACAGACTCTACCCACCCATTTAATCTCCTCCCACAGCCCATGTACACTCTCCCCTATCACGGACTCTACCCACCCATTTAATCTCCTCTCACAGTCCATGCACACTCTCCCCTATCACGGACTCTACCCACCCATTTAATCTCCTCCCACAGCCCATGTACACTCTCCCCTATCACAGACTCTACCCACCCATTTAATCTCCTCCCACAGCCCATGTACACTCTCCCCTATCACAGACTCTACCCACCCATTTAATCTCCTCCCACAGCCCATGTACACTCTCCCCTATCACAGACACTACCCACCCATTTAATCTCCTCCCACAGCCCATGTACACTCTCCCCTATCATGGACTCTACCCACCCATTTAATCTCCTCCCACAGCCCATGTACACTCTCCCCTATCACAGACACTACCCACCCATTTAATCTCCTCCCACAGCCCATTTACACTCTCCCCTATCACAGACTCTACCCACCCATTTAATCTCCTCCCACAGCCCATGTACACTCTCCCCTATCACGGACTCTACCCACCCATTTAATCTCCTCCCACAGCCCATGTACACTCTCCCCTATCATGGACTCTACCCACCCATTTAATCTCCTCCCACAGCCCATGTACACTCTCCCCTATCACAGACACTACCCACCCATTTAATCTCCTCCCACAGCCCATGTACACTCTCCCCTATCACAGACACTACCCACCCATTTAATCTCCTCCCACAGCCCATTTACACTCTCCTCTATCACGGACTCTACCCACCCATTTAATCTCCTCCCACAGCCCATGTACACTCTCCCCTATCACAGACACTACCCACCCATTTAATCTGCTCCCACAGCCCATTTACACTCTCCCCTATCACGGACTCTACCCACCCATTTAATCTCCTCCCACAGCCCATGTACACTCTCCCCTATCACAGACACTACCCACCCATTTAATCTCCTCCCACAGCCCATGTACACTCTCCCCTATCACAGACACTACCCACCCATTTAATCTCCTCCCACAGCCCATGTACACTCTCCCCTATCACAGACACTACCCACCCATTTAATCTCCTCCCACAGCCCATGTACACTCTCCCCTATCACGGACTCTACCCACCCATTTAATCTCCTCCCACAGCCCATGTACACTCTCCCCTATCACAGACACTACCCACCCATTTAATCTCCTCCCACAGCCCATGTACACTCTCCCCTATCACGGACTCTACCCACCCATTTAATCTCCTCCCACAGCCCATGTACACTCTCCCCTATCACAGACACTACCCACCCATTTAATCTCCTCCCACAGCCCATTTACACTCTCCCCTATCACAGACTCTACCCACCCATTTAATCTCCTCCCACAGCCCATGTACACTCTCCCCTATCACAGACACTACCCACCCATTTAATCTCCTCCCACAGCCCATGTACACTCTCCCCTATCACGGACTCTACCCACCCATTTAATCTCCTCCCACAGCCCATTTACACTCTCCCCTATCACAGACTCTACCCACCCATTTAATCTCCTCCCACAGCCCATGTACACTCTCCCCTATCACGGACTCTACCCACCCATTTACTCTCCTCCCACAGCCCATTTACACTCTCCCCTATCACAGACTCTACCCACCCATTTAATCTCCTCCCACAGCCCATGTACACTCTCCCCTATCACAGACACTACCCACCCATTTAATCTCCTCCCACAGCCCATGTACACTCTCCTCTATCTTTGGCCGTGATTTTGCCAGTGGAGGTGGAGTCGCGGTGGGAGTGCTGATTGGCGGGTTCCGGTCCCACTCCTGGCTGCATCCGTTCTGTAAAAAGGATTTTCCGTTCACAGAACTTGTTAAACCCGCCCTTGGGGGTTCCCGGCCAATTAAAAGGAAGCGTGTCTGATGATGTCATTTGATGACTCATCATCAGCCGGTTTCCTTAAAGGGGCCACGGCCACTTTGATTTTGACAGTTGTGCTGTCAGTGTTCTGCAGCATTCAGGTGCTGCAAACACTGACAATCACTGCACAGAGGTGCGCGGCTGCACCTAGGCTCTCTCATGACTCCCTCCATATGCTTATGGAGGGAGTCACAGCATGCAGGGAGGTTCTCTTCCCTCCCAATGGGCGGAAGAGACCGGCCCAGGAGACCAACGCAGCCTGGTTGCACATTGCATAGGAGTACACAAGCAGGGATGTGTCAGGAGGACAAGGCTGCAGTGGTGCAAACCTTTCAATGATCTCAGTAGATCACGATACGTTAGTACAAAGCCACACTCAACCTCATCCTGCTTTGCCACTCATCACATCCCCATCACTCTGCCTTCCCTACCCTACTCCTGCACATCCTTACTCACACCAACTTACCTTGTACCTCCACCCATGCCTCTCTATCTACATTATCACATCCCCATCTCACTAGCCATCCCTCACACTCACCCTCATCCTAGTCCAATCATACCAACTAACAACACAGAAGGGTAGGCACTTGGGTGTTTTATGCAATGTTCATGTAAATTTTCAGTTAATGTGTTGTCAAACATTGAAATCTTTATTTTCAACACTTTGCCTTATTGGACAGATCTGTGCTCGCCTTTGGAAGTGTCTTAGTGAGTTGCAGTGAATGGTGAGACATAACGATATCCCCCGCAATGGTGATGAGTATGAAAGGAACGGCTTGGTCATTGTAGGAATGCTTTATGGTGATGGTGTGGGGTGGTGTTAATCTGGTGCATCATGTGGCAGCCAGGGTGTACAGCGTCAAGTGAAGTAAATCTGGCCATGGTAAGGCCATTGCTGGCCTCCCGGGCAGCAATGTGGTCGGGTGCTGATGCCCTGTGTCCTGTGCAGCATCAGATGATTGCGGAGAAGGTTGGTATTGTTGTTGGTGATGTTGGTGTGCCTGGTGAAGTTGGTGCTGGGGCTGATCGTGGAGGGATTCAGAGGACCAAGGTGAGATTTTTTCAAGGGCACCGATGTTGCTGGAATAGATGGCAGCTGAAGTTGAGATGACAGAAGTGATCTGTCAATGGTAAGAGAGCTTGATCCAAGGAGGTGACAGTGGATAGAGAGTTTACTCCAAACACTTCCAAACTGCATACAGCTCAAAAGTGTCCTCCAAGCCCTGACGGCTCAAGCTTCTGACACTGGAAAGTGACCAGCTGTGAAATGGTAGCTTTCAGGCCACTTTTGCAGCCCTCACCTATTCACAGCATAGTTAAAATGTGGTTAAATAGAAATAGGCTGGCAAAATAGTAGTTAACAAGCACTTAACAAGCAGTGAAATATCTTAAATGCCTCCCCCGCCGCTTGGTGTCTGGTCTGTTCTGAAATCACAGACCTGACACTTTGGAAACTTACATGGAGGCGGGTTCCCAACCCGCTGTCAATCATTTCGATTTTGACAGCAGACCCGCCTCCAAACACACCCTCTGAGCGCCGGCAAAACTCAGCCCATGGACTCGACCCACCCGTTTAATCTCCTGAGGGGAAGAACTGCAAGTCTCTCTGTCCAAAATGTTAATGAATCAAAGCTCTAGAATGTTCAATGCAACCTCACATCCTCCATTCTTAATGCTGACGTGAAAATTCCACAATCCCATCATATTCCACACAACATTTCATTATCCTTCACTTTGCCCCTTGTACTGGTGTCTCTGCCAGGTTTCCACTGCTCCATCTGGTTTGAAGAATACTGAGCTGACAGCACAGATAAATTACCTTGTGAGATAAACAAGACGGTGGGCACCACTTAACATATTAAGGAGGCAAGAGAGGAAAGTTTGAATCATTTAGATTCAAAATATCCTTTCTTGATGGGATGACAAAAACAATACAGCTCAGCTTTCAAACTTCTGTCAGGAAGGATATTGCCAGTCTACGCAGCTCAGTGCAAAGTTGTGTGTTATGACCATGCCAGGCCACAAGATGGTGATGTGGGATTTAATAATGAGCGAGGTTTTCAGTGTAATCAGCTGAGGAACAAAACAACAACCCTTCTTGGCAACCAAGCGGGTGATTAGGCAAAGCCATGTGACTTCAGGCCTTGCGCCATTTTTCTTATTGATTCATCGAGTTATGTGGAACTAGGTTTTCCACAGCAGGTGTCAGCATTGCCAACTCTCGCAAATCCATCGTGAGAGACGCGGTTTCGGAGTGAAACATAGAAGATAGGAGCAGGAGTAGGCCATTCGTCCCCTCGAGCCTGCTCCGCCATTCAATGCGATCATGGCTGATCATCCAAATTCAGTACCCGGTCCCTGCTTTCTCCCCATATCTCTTGATCCCTTTAGCCTTAAGAAATATATCTAACTCCTTCTTGAATATATTTAATGAATTGGCCTCCACTGCCTTCTGTGGTAGAGAATTCCACAGGTTCACCACTCTCTGGGTGAAGAAATTCCTCCTCATTTCTGTCGTAAATGGCTTACCCCTTATCCTTAGACTGTGTCCCCTGGTTCTGGACTCCCCCTGCTGGCGAGGTGACAGCGTGGCCACCGATCCACCTGCTCCTGCTCCTATTTCTTATGTTCTTGTGTCAGAAAGAAAGCATCACTCGCGATGGAACGCCTAAATCTCGGCACACGCGCTTTGCGCATGCGAGAAGAAGAAATACGCTGATTGATGCTGTTAGTGAAATCACAAACAAGTTCTTTTGCATTTGAAACTTTGCTGAAATGCCTGCCAGAGGAAATCTTTATCACGGCATTTACGTCATTGCACATCGTGACCAGAGCAATACACCTTCTGTTGGCTACCATATATGCCTTTAATCTCTGATTCCAACCTACTGACCTATCAGTGGTCATTAACAGCAGTCTTCTAGAAGCCCTTTCAAAGCTGACAAATTTCTGCCTTCTAGTAAAACAGAGACGATTATCAAATAAAATTTGACAGCAAGCCACATAAGTAGATATTAGGGCAGGTGACCAAAAGCTTGGTCAAAGAGGTCAGTTTTAAGGCGCGTCTTAAAGGAGGAGAGGTTTAGGGAGGGAATTCCAGAGCTTAGGGCCCGGGCAGCTGAAGACACGGCCGCCAATGGTGGAGCGATTAAAATGGGGAATGCGCAAGTGGCCAGAATTGGAGGAGCGCAGAGATCTCGGAGGGTTTTAGGGCCGGAGGAGGTTGTGTTCTGGAATGAGTGACGGTCTGGCCTTGCATTGTGTCATCAAAAACTACGAACAGGCTCAGCAATTTGAACAAGGCAGGTTGGTAAATGCCTTCAGAAAAAGTGATCGGTAGCAAACTGATTTAAATAACTTGGTGAAATACACAAAGAGCTGTCAATTTTTTTTATTTGTTCCCGGGATGTGGGCGTCGCTGGCAAGGCTGGCATTTGTTGCCCATCCCTAGTTGCCCTTGAGAAGGTGGTGGTGAGCCGCCTTCTTGAACCGCTGCAGTCCGTGTGGTGAAGGTGCTCCCACAGTGCTGTTAGGGAGGGAGTTCCAGGATTTGGACACAGCGATGATGAAGGAACAGCCAATATACTTCCAAGCCAGGACGTTGTGTGACTTGGAGGGGAACTTGTTCCCATGCACCTGCTGCCCTTGTCCTTCTAGGTGGTAGAGGTCACGGGTTTGGGAGGTGCTGCCGAAGAAGTTCAGGCGAGTTGCTGCAGTGCATCTTGTAGATGGTACACACTGCAGCCACGGTGCGCCGGTGGTGGAGGGAGTGAATGTTTAAGGTGGTGGATGGGGCGCCAATCAAGCGGGCTGCTTTGTCCTGGATGGTGTCGAGCTTCTTGAGTGTTGCTGGAGCTGCACTCATCCAGGCAAGTGGAGAGTATTCCATCACACTCCTGACTTGTGCCTTGTAGATGGTGGAAAGGCTTTGGGGAGTCAGGAGGTGAGACACTCACCGCAGAATACCCAGCCTCTGACCTTTGCTGGTTACCACTTTATTTATGAGGCTGGTCCAAGTAAGTTCCAGTTAAATTAAACACATTTGAACAAATCCCAAAAGATGTCTGCATTTGAATTCAAAATGTTTGGTCATTCAGAGTAAGGTCCCTCTGCAATGTTCCATTAAATACTCACAGTTCACACAGCATAATCAGCTGACACCTGTAACAGTGGTATCAGCTAGGGCCTGATTTTTGAGAGTGAAGCTGGTTTTAAACCTCTTATGTACTGGACAGAATTAAAGAAGCCTATACTAAAAACGCTTCATTTTTTTTATCATAACCTCGATACTATCTCAACCATTTCCCCAGGAATCAAGGATCCAAGGCCTATACAGTATTATTCCACTGCTTTAAGTTAAGTGTCAGCCATGGCTCAGTGGGCAGCATTCTCGCCTCTGAGCCAGAAGGTTGTGGGTTCTAAATCCCACTCCAGAAACTTGAGCACAACAATCTAAGCTGACACTCCAGTGCAGTGCTGAGGGAGCGCTGCACTGTCGGAGGTGCTGTTTTTCGGCTGAGACATTAAAACAAGGCTCCGTCTGACCCCTCAGGTGGATGTAAAAGATCCCCATGGCACTGCTTGAAGAAGAGCAGGGGAGTTTTCCCCAGTGTCCTGGCCAATATTTATCTCTCAACCAACAACACTGGCCATTTATCTCATTGCTGTCTCTGGAATCTTGCTGTGCACAAGTTGGCTGCCACGAATTCCCGACATTACAACATTGACCACACTTCAAATTGTACTTTATTGGCTGTAAATCGCTTGGGACGTTCTGAGGTGCTATATAAATGTGTGTTCTATCTTTCCGCTTTACTTATTCCCCTATAATGGGAAATGACTACCTCTGTCTGCTGTTGACAGTGAAATGGAGAATAGCTTTAAGAAGAATGTGTCTATGATTTTACTATCAATCTATGGCCAATTTTCCTTCACAATGTCTGTTTAATTGATTCAGCAACAACAATGTGTATTTATATAGCACCTTTAACGTAGTAAGACGTCCCAAGGCGCTGCACAGGAGTATTATAAGACAAAGAATTTGACACCGAGCCACATAAGGAGAAATTAGGGCAAGTGACCAAAAGCTTGGTCAAAGAGGTCAGTTTTAAGGAGCGTCTTAAAGGAGGAAAGAGAGGTAGAGAGGTGGAGAGGTTTAGGCAGGGAATTCCAGAGCTTAGGGCCTAGGCAACCATCTTCAAAGTAGTTAACAACCCGTCTGAAAAAGAAACATTCATTAAAACTGCTGCAGGCAAAGAGAGGACAAATGGGGATAGAAATTACTTCGCTGGACCAAAGTGGGTGCCACAAAGTTCAATTCTGCAGCTCGACGTTCCTTGCTGGAAGCGCGCCTGACATCATATTGGTTTGGGTGCTCAAAAGGTATCCTTGGTGGTCACCAGCAACAAACACAGGCATCAGTTACCTGTTCTAGTGCTACTAGAGGTGGCTCCCCAGTGGCTACAGCTTGGGAGGTGGAAGGTTGCTGAATCTCCAGTGAGAGTCCTTGAGATGGCCATAGTGGACCACCTCAAGGAGCTGTGACCGGTGGTGACTGCTGGGACTCGGCTTCAGCTGTCCCAGGTGGCTGTCTGGCACCAACAAGGGCACTGGTTGAAAGGCCTGTGGGGAGCAGGCGTGTTGTCCTCCTGAGAGAGGACAGCAGGTGCCTCTCCCATGGAGCCAATGCTATTCTTAAGCTGTTGAGCCTCAGCACTATCACTGCTCTGCGCAAGAAGAGAGTGCAGGTGTGCTGGGAGGCTCTTGAAGCATCTATCCATGCTCTCCTTCAGGTTTTGCTTTGAGGACATGAATGTCAGGGTAGAATAGAGTGTGAAAGGTGGCAGAGGTGTGAGCAGGTGAAGGAAGTAAGAGTGAGGAGAGTAGCAGATGTAGAGTGTTGCAGTTGGAGCAGAAGGAAGTGGAGTAAAGTGTGCTGCAGTGATTGGAGGAGAATGGTAATTGTCCCTAACCCGCAGCTTCTACCACCTAGAAGGACAAGGGCAGAAGGTGCATGGGAACACCATCACCTCCAAGTTCCCCTCCAGGTCACACACCATCCTGTCTTAGAAATACATCGGCCGTTCCTTCACCGTCGCTGGGTCAAAATCCTGGAACTTCCTCCCTAACGGCACTGTGGGAGCACCTTCACCTCAGATAAGGCGACCAAAGCTGCACACAATACTCAAGGTGTGGTCTCACCAAGGCCCTGTACACCTGCAGCATAGTTTGTCTATTATGTAGGATTCAGCAACCGCAAGACAGGTGGCTGTCATGAGTTCCCTAATATATACTAGAGTATATTTGTTTGTTTTTTGGTGAGTTAACATTAACTAATAATCATTAAATCTTTATGTACCTGGTCCATTGCGGGTGAATATCGTGAGCGATGACTTTGCTTTAAACTGGGCTGTGCTGTACGTGAGGGCTCACCACACAGACCAGATGAGGGGATTTGGATGAGGGAAAGTTCCTGAAACGGGATTTTGAAAGAGTGATTCTCTTTCACTGGGGGTTACAAGATCACAAGATAGTTATGGATGAGTTATGGATCCATGCAGAAACTTTAATGTCTCCCGCTCGCAGCATTCCATTGTCACTTAAATAATTTCACCGATTTTGCCTCCACAACCCGATCTGGGTCTTCATCCCATGTGTTGTTCACTCTTATGTGAAGATCTTCGTACTACCAGTCCTAAGTTTCCCAATTACTAGTGTACTCTTGTCTTAATCTCACAATTTCAAGAGTGAAGTTAGGAAACACCTCTACACACAAACGGTGGTAAAAGTTTGGAACTCTCTTCCGCAAACGGCAATTGATGCTCGATCAATTGTTAATTTTAAATCGGAGATTATCTTTCTGTTAACCAAAGGTATAAAGGGATATGGGGCAAAGTGGGTAGATGGTGTTAGGTCGCAGATCAGCCATGATCTCAGTGAATGGCGGAGCAGGCTCGAGGAGCTGAATGAAACATGGAAACATAGAAGATAGGAGCAGGAGTAGGCCATTCGGCCCCTCGAGCCTGCTCCACCATTCAATGAGATCATGGCTGATCAACCAAACTCAGTACCCAGTCCCTGCTTTCTCCCCATATCCCTTGATCCCTTTAGCCTTAAGAAATATATTTAACTCCTTCTTGAATATATTTAATGAATTGGCTTCAACTGCCTTCTGTGGTAGAGAATTCCAGAGGTTGACCACTCTCTGGGTGAAGACATTCCTCCTCATCTCTGTCCTAAATGGCTTACCCCTTAGACTGTGACCCCTGGTTCTAGACTCCCCCGCCATCGGGAACATCCTTCCTGCATCTAGTCTGTCTAGTCCTGTTAGAATTTTATAAGTTTCAATGAGATCCCCTCTCATTCTTCTAAACTCCAGCGAGTATAAGCCCAATCAACCCAATCTCTCCTCATACGTCATTCCTGCCATCCCAGGTATCAGTGGTGAATCTGCGCTGCACTCCCTCCATGGCAAGAACATCCTTCCTCAGATAAGGCGACCAAAACTGCACACAATACTCAAGGTGTGGTCTCACCAAGGCCCTGTACAACTGCAGCAAGACATCCTTGTTCCTGTACTCGAACCCTCTCGCATACTATTTGCCTTCTTAACAGCCTGCTACACCTGCATGCATATCTTCAGCGACTGCTGCACAAGGACACCCAGGTCTCGTTGCACTTCCCCTTCTCCCAATCTATTGCTGTTCAGATAATAATCTGCCTTCCTGTTTTTGCCACCAATGTGGATAACCTCGCATTTATCCACATTATACTGCATCTGCCATGCTTCTGCCCAATCACCCAACCTGTCCAAATCATCCTGTAGTTTCTCGGCATCCTCCTCACAGTACACACGCCCACCCAGCTTTGTCTGCAAACTTGGAGATATTATATCTAGTTCCCTCGTCTAGATCATTACTATATATTGTGAATAGCTGGGGTCCTAGGACCGATCCCTGCGGTACCCCACTAGTCACTGCCTGCCACTCAGAAAAAGACCCGTTTATTCCAACTCTTTGCTTCCTGTATGCCAACCAGTTCTCTATCGAAGTCAGTACCTTGCCCCCAATCCCATGTGCCTTAACTTTACACGATTCTTTTTCCGAGTGGCAGGAAGTGACTAGTGGGGTACCGCAGGGATCGGTCCTAGGACCCCAGCTATTCACAATATATATTAATGATCTGGACAAGGGAACTAGATGTAATATCTCCAAGTTTGCAGATGACACAAAGCTGGGTGGGCGTGCGTGCTGTGAGGAGGATGCCAAGAAACTCCAGGATGATTTGGACAGGTTGGGTGATTGGGCAGAAGCATGGCAGATGCAATATAACGTGGATAAATGCGAGGTTATCCACTTTGATGTCAAAAACAGGAAGGCAGATTATTATCTGAATGGCAATAGATTGGGAGAAGGGGACGTGCAACGAGACCTGGGTGTCCTTGTGCACCAGTCGCTGAAGGTAAGCATGCAGGTGCAGCAGGCGGTTAAGAAGGCAAATGGTATGTTGGCATTCGTAGCGAGAGGGTTTGAGTACAGGAACAAGGATGTCTTGCTGCAGTTGTACAGGGCCTTGGTGAGACCACACCTTGAGTATTGTGTGCAGTTTTGGTCGCCTTATCTGAGGAAGGATGTTCTTGCCATGGAAGGAATTCAGCGAAGATTCACCAGGCTGATACCTGGGATGGCAGGAATGACGTATGAGGAGAGATTGGGTCGATTGGGCTTATACTCGCTGGCGTTTAGAAGAATGAGAGGGGATCTCATTGAAACTTATAAAATTCTGACAGGACTGGACAGACTAGATGCAGGAAGGATGTTCCCGATGGTCGGGGAGTCCAGAACCAGGGGTCACAGTCTAAGGATAAGGGGTAAGCCATTTAGGACAGAAATGAGGAGGAATTTCTTCACCCAGAGAGTGGTGAACCTGTGGAATTCTCTACCACAGATGGCAGTAGAGGTCAATTCATTAAATATATTCAAGAAGGAGTTGGATATATTTCTTAAGGCTAAAGGGATCAAGGGATACGGGGAGAAGGCAGGGACAGGGTACTGAATTTGGATGATCTGCCATGATTTCATTGAATGGCGGAGCAGGCTCGAGGGGCCGAATGGCCTACTTCTGCTCCTATCTTCTATGTTTCTATGTTTCTATGAAGGAGGGTGTGTCTTATGAAGAAAGGTTGAGCAGGTTGTACCTATACTCATTGGAGTTTAGAAGAATGAGACGGGATCTTATTGAAACATATAAGATTCTGAGGGGGCTTGACAGGGTAGATGCAGAGCGGATGTTTCCCCTCATGGAGGAATCTAGAACTAGGGGGCATAATTTCAGAATAAGGGGGCACCCTTTTGTGGTAAACCACTTTTATCGTTCACTATCGTTACACTATGGTTATCACTGTTTATATCGTTACACTATGGTTATCACTGTTTACACTGTTGTATCACTACACAAGGTCACCTCTTGCCACGCTGTTATACCTGGGCTGACCACAGCTGACTCCGCCCATGGCTCCGCCTGCTTGCCCAGGTATAAAGGTGGTCGACTGGCTGGTATTCCTCCTTGTTGGATCCGATCACCCACGAGGGTGGGCTCTGTTATTTAGCCAATAAAAACCTATAGTTATTAACTTAACTCGTCGCTTTTCATGAACTGAATTGATAGGTATATCACCTTTTAAATCAGAAATGAGGAGGAATATCTTCTCGCAGAGGGTCGTGAATCTTTGGAATTCTCTTCCCCAGAGAGCTGTGGAGGCTGGGTCATTGAATATATTTAAGGTGGAGATAGACAGATTTTTAAATTGTAAGGGAGTCAAGGGTTATGGGGTGTGGGCAGGGAAGTGGAGTTAAGGCCAAGATTAGATCAGCCTTGATCTTATTGAATGGCGGAGCAGGCTCGAGGGGCTGAATGGCCTACCCCTGCTCCTACGTCTTATGTTCTTATGTTCTTTGCTTTGTGAAGGGAACATGAACAATGAAAACATCATCAACCAGCTGATTGGACAGAAGCTGGTGAACTTGGAAAGGTTTGTCTTAACCTGTTGATCATGTATTATTAGTGAAAGTCGCAGTGAGCAATATGAACAGTTTAACAGATACAGTAATATTGGTGCACAGTCGGGTGGAATAGTTCATTGTTATTGGTAGATCTTCCATGGCGTTGCTCACAGGCAGTCTGGGGCCGAGAGCTTGGTTACTGAGCCCCACTCTCAGCTCCTCACTGTTGACCGGCTCCTCCCAGCCCTTGATTTTGGTGCTCACTCCCTGATCTGTAAATGTAGACAACCACTTATCATTGGTAGACCTCCCATGCCATTGCTCATAGGTAGTCAATGAGTGTCAGCATGGATTTGTGAAGGGCCGGTCATGTCTGACTGATCTAATAACCTTTCGGAGGAGGTCAGTAACATGGACAAGGGAGTGTCTCTGGATCTTGTATGTGTGGACTTCCAGAGGGTTAAATTATGAGGACAGGTTGCACAGACTGGGCTTGTATTCCCTCTAATATAGAATATTAAACGGTGATATAATTGAGGTGTTTAAGATGTTCAAAGAGTTGGTAGGGTAGATCGATAAAAACGATTTCCTCTGGCGGGGAAATCCAGAACAAAGGGGCATGAGATTAAAATTAGAGTTAGCCTGGTCAGGGATGTGATGTCAGGAAGCACTTCTTCTCCCAAAGGCTAGCGGAATTGTGGAACTCTCTCCCCCCATATCTATTGAGGCTGGGGGTCAATTGAAAACTTCAAAAATGAGATTGATAGATTTTTGTTAGGCAAGAGTTTTAAGGGATGTGGAACCAAGGCGGGGAAATGGAGTTAACATACAGGTCAGCCATGCTTTGGCAGAACAGACTCGAGGGGCTGAAAGGCCTCCTCCTGTTCCTAAGTTGATCAAGAGATATCAAACAAAGACAGGTAAATGGATTTGAGGTGCAGAGCAGCCATGGTCTAATTGAATACTGGAGCAGGCTCGAGGGGCTGAATGGTCGGCTCCTGTTGCTTTAAATGTATGCAATTACTTAACATAATTGGTAGAAGGCAAACAATCCCATCACTGCCCATCGCCCACGCACCCTGTGCTATGGGTCATAACCACATGGAAACCTGTTATTGCTTTCTAGCGAAACAAGTCAGTTTAACTTAAGTAAAGCCCAAAGGTTTTTCCCATATATGGTTTCAAGGTGAGGTCAAACCGTGACATAACCGAATAAGCCCCACCCTCACACTGCGCATCACACTGAGATGCGACATCACAATAGCTTTGTAAAGTAGATAAATATTAGCCAGGCTGAGATAACAACAGTTTGTAAAGGCAAGGGAACTGCACTGAGTCTGATCTGTCTAGGACTGAATGCGGTCGGCTCGAACATCTGAACAGCTTTGTTCTGTGAAGACAACACGAACAATTGAAACATCATCAACCAGCGGCTTGGACAGAATTCGTGAACTTTGAAAGGTTTGTCTTTCTGGGATCTCAGGAATGGACGTATGAGGAGAGATTGGGTTGATTGGGCTTATATTCGCTGGAGTTTAGAAGAATGAGGGGATCTCATTGAAACTTATAAAATTCTAACAGGACTAGACAGACTAGATGCAGGAAGGATGTTCCCGATGGTTGGGGAGTCCAGAACCAGGGGTCACCATCTAAGGATAAGGGGTAAGCCATTTAGGACAGAGATGAGAAGGAATTTCTTCACCCAGAGAGTGGTGAACCTGTGGAATTCTCTACCACAGAAGGCAGTTGAGGCCAATTCATTAAATATATTCAAGGAGTTGGATATATGTCTTGAGGCTAAAGGGATCAAGGGATATGGGGAGAAAGCAGGGACAGGGTACTGAATTTGGATGATCAGCCATGATCTCATTGAATGGCGGAGCAGGCTCGAGGGGCCGAATGGCCTACTCCTGCTCCTATCTTCTATGTTTCTATGTTCCTATGTCTTAACCTGTTTATCTTGTATTATTAGTGAAAGTCATAATGAGCAATATGAACAGTTTATCAGATACAGTAATATTGATGCACAGTCAGGTGGAATAGTTCAGTTTGTTATTGGTAGTTCTTCCATAGCGTTGCTCATAGGTAGTCTGAGTCCCGGAGCCTGGTTACTGATGGTTACTGAGCCCCACTCCTCACTGACCGTCTCCTCCCAGTCCTGGAGTTTAATGCTCACTCCCTGATCTGTAAATGTAGACAACTATTTACTGACTGTGACTAACTGTGTTTGGAGCTGTACTTCCAGCTTGTATCATTCCCCGTGAAAGTCAGAGTCAGTTACAGCAAAATCCGTGCAGATATAAAGGCTCAAATCCTGGAAACTGAAAGCAGGTCAGTTCATGCTGGTTGTTCTGATCAACTTGTCCTGGACACGGGGATAGTCTGTGGGACAACTCAGCCCGACCATTTAAAAAGTCAAGAGCGTCCCTCTTGAAACCGCTGATTGGTGTTGAATGAACGGCTCTAAATAAGAGGAGAGGCTGACAGGGAGAGTGAACAACTGAATAATCAGTTTCTCAAAGTGTTCACCAGTACTGAGAGCTCAGGGTTAAGACTCGAAGAATGTACTCCTGGGCAGTAATGCCACTGGAGCTGCCTTGACCGAGCTTGGTACCTGCCCACACAGCTCGACGCTGGCCCAGGTGTTGACTTTTTAAAGGGAATTTGATAAATCCTTTTACAGGTTATATGGTTTACTATACGAGGGGAGCGATAAAATGCCTGTCGTTGTCCTTGTTGCAATCCAGTGATTTTTGTCATTTCTTCTTCTGCCACAGGTACAGGTTGGTGTCAGGACGAGTGAGAGGAAATGGACGGTTTCATCAAACTACCAACAGACTAAAGTTGTCAGTAACAAAACCACAAAGACACCTGGATCACACATCCTGACATCACATCAATGCCAGCAGAGATACCACAAAGGAGGAAACAGCAACACTGAAATACCCCTCAACCCATCCATTTCTTTAGTGTCAACTGTACATCTTTTAATTTCTTTATTTGACGGCCAATAACAGATCCATTTAAACTCGCAGCCAATGATTGGAGATGGTGTTAAACCAACTCTTTCCCTTCTGGCACGTTTCTTTCCCATTTTTAAAAATTTCCCACGCCCCTCTCCCTCCTCCCTAGTTTTCCCCTGGGCTGGACCTTCACGTCCAGCACTCAGGTCCCCGCATCGGCATCAAGCACCAACCCTGCTCCAACTCCAGGCTCAGTTCGGCATTGCTCGGGGTTAACTGCACTGGCACTGGATAGGGCCCAGTCCATACAGTCATCTCCGACCGATGTCGACCGGTGGTCCAAGTGTTGGGACTGAACAGGAAAGTCTCAAGGGTGGACGCTCCGGTTGTTGCCTCGATGGTGTGGAATGGGATGAGCTGGTTAAAGCCAATCCATCCCAGTCAACTACATCGGGTGAAACCCCGGTACCATTTGTACTGAGGCCTCCCAGGATAGAGGAAGAGTCCTCCTCTGGCACCAGCTGGTTCGGAGGTGTCCGTGCCTACTGGTGCCAGAATCAGGCTGGTTCCCCCAAGCGCCACCAGCTACTGTTGGTGTGTCCTTCCCCAGAGGCATCCGTCCCCTCTGGTGACACCAACGCAGCCCCGGGACATTGTCTCCAGTTGGCGCCAGCTCATTTGGGGGCACCACCCTCGGTGGACTCGACCCTTCACAGGGTCACCTATGCTGTGGGTGACGTCCACTTTGGTGAGTGCAGCTGCAGATCTCTATTTATAGATCTGTAGCTCCCACCCACCACTGTGGACCCACCTTCAGCCGCTCCCTACGACACTCGAGAGGCACTCCCAGGGAGGGTGCGTGCGCTCCAGAAACCAAACTGGGAGCCTGAGTTGACCACGGCTTCCGTGCGTTGAGGTTTTTCCATGTATTCAAAACAAGGGTGACTTCGAGTCTGAAACTGTGAGTTCTGGAAGTCCCATCACTTGTGGGGGTTGAGTCTTTACCTGGGGTCTTGCAAAGGCCTCAGGCATCGACCTTTGTTGGATTCCCCCTCCCAATTTCCAAGGCGGTTTGGGCAGACTTGATAGGCGCGCCCCAGTTATGGCCAAGGTTGACAGCCCCGCCACTCTGCCTCACAACTTAAGGTTCGCTGGTACAGCTGGTGAACTTCAGTCGTGAAAGCCTCAGAAGGAAGGGAACTGCCCAGGAAACTAGTCCTGTTCCACCCACCAGGATCCAAATGGTGGGACATGTGGGTCTGGCGGACCTTCCTGCAGTGTTTGGCGCATATCCCGAATTCCCTGCCATCAAATCCACTGGGGCTGGCTTCACTGACCAGTAGGTGAGTTGAGGGAGCAATCCCTGCCAGAGAGGACCACCTTCAGAGAGTATCTGCTGCAGCAGCAGACTGTGTGGGTGCTCTCAATGTAGGAGCAGGATCTATCATCCAGTGGATCTTGCATCGCCACTTAGTTTGTCCTCACACCTTGGGGATCCTTCAGGTTCTGCAGATGCCCATTGGTGCTGAGGGCTTCTTTGGCGAGCAAGTGGAGGATTTGCTGTAGCAGAACCTTCAGGCATTCCCAAATTGACACACAAGGGTGGGAGGGCACTGCTCACTTTGTAGCTTAGCCCACCCCATCTATAGGCCCCTTCCACTCGCCAACACCAGTCCACTCACCATCACCATCCACTCACCCCCACCATCCACTCACCACCACCAGTCCACTCACCATCACCAATCCATTCACCACCACCATCCACTCACCACCACCAATCCATTCACCCCCACCAGCCTATTCAAGGCCTTATCCGGAGCACAATGTCCTTTGTATCTTGCTAGCCCGTCATTCCAGATTAGGACCTGGAATGCAGGTAGCTCACAAGTAACACTCGAGACCCTGTCCAGCTCCACCTCCCCCAGCAGTGATCATGCCTGGATAGCCCACCTCAGAGTTGTGTGGGTGGGCTATTTCCAGTACTTCCCTGTGGAAGTGGATCACTCTGGATGTTTGGTTTGTCCATCAGAGGAACCATCTACTAGTGGGCATACTGGCAGGTCTTCTACCATCCACACTGAGAGCGAGTGATCGTCATCCAGAAGGCTCAACTGTTGGGGGTATTTCTCCAGTTGAGCCTTCTGGATGACCATCACTCTGCCAGTAATGTATCCACAGGTCTCCTTTGTCGCAGCATCTGAACTAGAGCTGGTGGTCCTGGGAGCACAGTGTTCTCCATACATTGGTGCTACAGCCATCAGCTGAATGCTTTGACATATGGGTGGGAGCCACATTCAGGATGAATGGTCTTCTCGGCCAGTGATTTCACTTGGCATTTCAACAGGCTCGGGGTGTGAACGGTATAATAGGACATCTCCACTTTCAGACTCGGTGCAGGGTAAGTCAGTGTGTCTGCAGACAGACAATATGACAAGGGTCCGGTAAGTCAACAAACAGGGTGGGACCCTCCTTCCTGGGTCCCTCTGTCAAGTTGACGCATTGCTTCCCATTGGTGCTTGAACGACGGGGTGACACTCTTGGTGCCACATTTGGCCCGGGGAGGACAACACAACAGTCGGCACACTCAGCTGCTCTGTAGTCCACCCTAACTAGTGGATGATCCACACTGAGGTAGTCCAGAACATCTTCAGGACTTGGGGGGTTTACCAGGTCGATCGACTTACTCGCATCACCGGATAATCACCAATCTGCTGGAGGACCTCAGGCTGTCGGGGCGGAGGCCCGGCAGTCTTTCGTGCTTTTGTTTCTGGATTCTGTTGCTCAGGGTTGCCTGATCTCCAGGATGCTCCAGGAAATTGCAGCAGGTGGTGGTTCTGGTTAACCCTTTGGTTACCTCACAAACCGTGCTTCAGGGACATCCGGGTGTTGAATACACACTTTGATTTCAGGAGCCCACGGGAGAAATCCATGTCATTTTTAGAGTATAGAGGACCCTACCTTTTTTAGGGAATTTTTCATTCTGACATCCTCCACACACTGCTGGACACTGTCCAACTGGTACTCAGGGTGAGGAGGGCGGACCGTACCTGCAAGCGAACAGATTCTCCGGCTCCCAGGACAAATAGATCAAAGTGGGTGTTATTCATGGGTGCCAGCGCCAGATCCAAACAGTAAGCTGAACCGTCAGGATCTGGATTTGGATCCTGCCAGCTTCTGATTGATGGCCTGGCAGTTGAGATGGAATGCCCGTCAGATTAGGGTATACCAGCAGTGCGGCACTCATGGGTAATGCTCACTTTATTGTGTCTGTCCTGGTCATTTAAGCCTCTGTTCCCATACAAGTACCTCCACCCTCTTCGTCCTCTGTACTACTTGGTTAGTCGCCAGCAGTGTGTGCAGAATGCCTGAATGAAGATCACAGCTCCCTTGTCAGCTGTTCCCATGTCAGCTGCTCCCTTGTAAGCTCCTCTTCATTCTTCAAGTGACGCGGCATTTGCCACCCACCTGGTTGTCTCTTGGGTCTAGTGGGGAGTGTTGGTATGTCTTTTCCTCGTTCTGGGTTGTCTTTGGGTGTCAACAAACTGGGTTCTGGGGTGTGCTAAAAGTTAACACTGCACGGGAGTCGGGGAGGGAGGGGAAAAACAAGTGGGTTTGTCCTTCAAAGTTAGGATGTCTTAACAAAATGTCTTAACAGGGAAGGTTACGCCTTAAGAGATTTTCCCCAGGCAAATTGTGCCGATGCATCCCAGTAATTAGATCCACGTTCCACCCCCAATTCGGCCTGTCAATGTTTAGGAACGGATGTTCCCAGCAAATTAAATGGTGTCACAGTTAACACTTTAAAGAAAAGATTGGGGACAGTTTTCGTTCAACCTGGAACG
Organism: Somniosus microcephalus; assembly: GCF_052327205.1. Lineage (NCBI taxonomy): Eukaryota > Metazoa > Chordata > Chondrichthyes > Squaliformes > Somniosidae > Somniosus > Somniosus microcephalus. The sequence goes on from NW_028225184.1 coordinate 6,278,876, forward strand.
ACAGAAATGGAAACACTAGACAACCTGCCAACCAGTTTCTCGTCATCGCTGAATATTGGGTTTGTGACTGCTGCTACAGAACTAGACAGGAGATTGTTGAAGACCAGGCTCTCGGGGATTGTGTTCAATTGATGTTAGCAGAGTTGAAGTGAGAAAGTAATTGTCTTAGAACACTTGGGCCATAATGATCTCCTGGGCTAGTTTCGATCGCCTAAGGGGGTCGGAGAGGAATTTCCCAGATTTTTTTCCCAAATTGGCCTGGGTTTTTATGTCTGGTTTTTCGCCTCTCCCAGGAGATCACATGGTGGGGGGGTCTATATATTGCGATGGACAAGGCTGGATGGACCAGAGAGTCTTTTCGTGTACAAGTCATCTTTCAATAACTGAAATGTGAGAAGTTTAACATCTGAAAATAAACATGGATTGAAAATGAACAAACTTACTATGTGTCTCCTGATTTGTGCACGGATCATTGAAGGGAACAGAAAGGGGAAGAGATGAGTTCTGATTGTCCCTGGGCTCAGTTACTGACTGGGTGAACTCTTTGAGCCACACACTAGGCTGGACCCAGATTGATTCCCCAGTCTGCACATACAAACATACAAAAAGACATACAAAAGTAGATGAAGACTATCAGGCCCATTAAGCTCACCCCATCCAGTAGACAGTAGGGCCGCACATGCTGCTGTCCCACCTACAAGTTACGCTATCTCTGGAAACAGACAAAGAAACATGGCCAATTCAGGAAAAACCTCTGGCCAATTGCTCTCCAACTCCCAACACATAACAATCTAAACTAACCACTAACTCTCGCTGTAACTGGTAATGTCCTCTCAGGGATTGGCCAAGATCATACAGCACAGAAGGAGGCCATTCAGCCCATCGTGCCTCTGCCAGCTCTTTGAATGCACGATCCAATTAGCCCCACACTTCCGCTCTTTCCCCGTAGCCCAGCAAATCTTTCCTTTTCAAGCATTTACCCAATTCCCTTCTGAAAGTTGCAGTGGATGGAATTATAAGTTGGTGGAATTCTGTCATGTGATCCCCAAAGTTCCAGTAACTAAATTGCCAAATCCCCCATTCAGTAAAACCTGGATTGGGCTTATTCAGTCACTAAAACACCAGTGGCACTTTCAAAGTCCCAGGCCACGTCAAGGAACTCCTCCAAACACAATTAACCAACAAAGTAGTGAATTGGTACAAAAACAAATACTAGTGGGGAGGGGCTGGGGGTGAAGAATTGAGTGGGGGAAACAAGACAACACTTGGCATGTACTGAGAGGCAGAGTCGTGTGTTGGGTTTCCAACTCTGCAGGATGTCCCGGAGTCTCCAGGAATTTAATCTCCTGGATTTTTTTTTATTCGTTCATGGGATGTGGGCTTCGCTGGCAAGGCCAGCATTTATTGCCCATCGCTAATTGCCCTTGCAAAGGTGGTGGTGAGCCGCCTTCTTGAACCGCTGCAGTCCGTGAGGTGAAGGTGCTCCCACAGGAGCGGTTTGGTAGAACTGAGCGACTTGCTCGGCCATTTCAGATGGCAGTTAAAGAGTCAACCCCATTGCTGTGGGTCTGGAGTCACATATAGGTCAGACCGGGTAAGGCCAGCAGATTTCCTTCCCTAAAGGATATTAGTGAACAAGGTGGGATTTTAGTGCAATCCAATAGTTTCATGGTCATCATTACTGATGGTAGCTTTTTATTCCAGATTTTTTTACGTGACTGAATTTAAATTCCCCAGCTGCCATGTGGTGGGATTTAAACTCATGTCTCTCAGATTGTTTAATCTAAGTCTGTCTCTGGATTGCTAGTCTGGTAACATAACCACTATGCTATCATTCCCAATTGCAGCTTTGAGCAAACCTGGGATAAAAGTCACCAGGGCATTAAAGAAAATGATTTTTTATTTCCATTTTCTTTGACCACTTTCATTCATTTATAAAAATATTGGAGACGGGGGAAAAAGGCGGTTGGATCCAGCAGGTCATGTGATGAAAGCGCCAGGAATACGTCCAATCAGAGATGGCGACTCGTGTTGTGTGACTCATGCCATTTATATACCAAGACAAAATAAAATAATAGCAGGCGTTGATAATTGTGGGTGGCACCAAGACACACACGTGCAGAATGTGAAGCCTGTTGAATAATCACTGACTACTGAGGCACAAGTGGGTCTAAATAACACTTTAACAAACAGAATGGCTGCACATTAATGGCACAGTAATTAACTTGGGTTATAATAGGCTTTATTTTGGAAGTACTTAACTCCCAAACTCTCATTACCACACGGCTTGCCAAGAAACAACTGGATCGCCTTTCAATCACAGGTGTTAGAACTCTCAACCAATCAGCACAGTATTAACCCTTTGCTCCCCGGAAGTTAAAAGAACTTTCATTTTCAATTGACATTGAGAATGACTATTTTGGGAACTGCCTCCCCGGTTTAGCGCCACGATTTTCCCCAGCTAAACTGGGTTTATAACACACTATTCACATGGTTAATGCCCTGAGGCACTTTAGAGAGTAGAATGAGATGCCAATTAGTAATACTAAGAAAGAAGCAATGGACACAAGTAACACTGCACCTTCACTGGACAGCTGCTGACGATAACCTTCAAACCGCCCTCACAACAGATGTCAAGCCAGCTCGTTCTTCAAGGTGAGAAATGACCCTGGATGATAATCCTGAGATTTATTCTCCTTTTTGTTTCTTACCCGGCTCCCAACATTAAATTACTTGGTTTTATTACCCCATTGTCTTCTATTTGCAAATGTGAGCTATTGGAGCTTGATAGACAAACATGCTCACACGTGTCGCCTAGAAACACAAACAAATTGATTTTTTGTTAAACAGTGAGGATATTGCACCTTGAGATCCAATCCATGTGCTGCCGTCAAAAATGGGTGAATAGTTTAGGGTCTGGTCATTACAAGGACAATGTTGAAGGATAAAGGACCGACTGAAAGGTTGCTGCTGAATTTAGCAAAGACCAACTTTCCAATGTTGATACCAGGTAAACAATAGCACAAGGCAATTTTGATTTACGCCCTCCAATTTCTCAGTAGTGCATCAAGAACTTGCATTGATAGACCTTTCACAACATCAGGACATCCCAAAGCACTTTACAGCCAATCAAACACTTCCTTAAAGTGTAATCGCTGCTGCAATGTAGGAAACGTAGCAGCCAATTTGCGCACAGCAAGCTCCCACAAATTGCGATGAAATAATGACCAGATAATCTGTTTTTTTTAGTGATGTTGGTTGAGGGATAAATGTTGGGCCAGGGGAACTCCCCTACCCTTCTTCAAAATACTGGCCATGGGATATTTTAAGTCCAGCTGAGAGGACAGATGGGGCCTCGGTTTAACGTCTCATCCGAAAGACGGCACCTCCGACAGTGCCGCACTCCCTCAGTATGGCACTGAAGTGTCAGCTTAGAGTACGTGCTACCACTGGGCCACGCAGGCACCTAAATCAAACAGCTAGATGATTTTAAAAGCACGGGATAATGGAACAAGAAACCTGAATGGGTTTCTAGAAGGAACTAGACAGGTTCTTATCAACAAATGGGATTCAGGGTTATTAGAAACACACCAAGGGATTACAGTGGATAGGTGGGCTCATCAGAACATAAGAACGTAAGAAATAGGAGCTGGAGTCAGCCATTCGGCCCCTCGGGCCTGCTCCGCTGTTCAATAAGATCATAACTGATCTGATCTTGGCCTCAACTCCACTTCCCTGCCCGCTCCCCATAACGCTCGACTCCGTTAGCGTTCAAACATCTGTCTATCTCCACCTTAAATATATTCAATGACCCAACCTCCACAGCTCTCTGTGGAAGAGAATTCCAAAGATTCACGACCCTCTGAGAAGAAATTCCTCCTCATTTCCGATTTAAAAGGGTGCTCCCTTATTCTGAAATTATGCCCCCTAGCAGGCAGGTAGTGCAGGGGTCCCCTGTGACCATCCCCCTTTCAAACAGATATACTGCTTTGGATATTGGTGAGGGAGATGCTTATCAGAGGAAGGCAGCAGCAGCCAACTTCCTGGCACCGTGGGTGGTTCTGCTGCACAGGACGGGAGGGAAAAGAGCGAGAGAGCTATACTGATAGGGGATTCTATTGTAAGGGGAATAGATAGACGTTTCTGCGGCCGCAAACGAGACTCCAGGATGGTATGTTGCCTCCCTGGTGCAAGGGTCAGGGATGTCTCGGAGCGGCTGCAGAGCATTTTGGAAGGGGAGGGTGAACAGCCAGTAGTCGCTGTGCATATAGGTACCAACGATATAGGTAAAAACCGGGATGAGGTCCTAAAAGCTGAATATAGGGAGTTACATAGATACATAGAAGATAGGAGCAGGAGTAGGCCATTCGGCCCTTCGTGCCTGCTCCGCCATTCGATGAGATCATGGCTGATCCTTTAATTCAGTATCCCGTCCCCGCCTTCTCTCCGTAACCCTTAACCCCTTTTGCCCGTAGAAATATATCTAATTCCCTCTTAAATATATTTAATGAGCTGGCGTACACTGCCCTCTGTGGCAATGAGTTCCACAGGTTCACCACTCTCTGAGTGAAGAAATTCCCCCTCATCTCTGTCCTAAATGGTTTAGCCCTTATCCTTAAATTATGTCCTCTAGTTCTGTTCTCACCCGCCAAGGGAAACATTCCTTCTGCATCCAGTCTGTCTAGACCTGTCAGAATTTTATACACTTCTATGAGGTCCCCTCTCAATCTTCTAAACTCCAGTGTGTACATCCCTAAACTACATAGTCTCTCCTCATAGGTCATTCCCGCCATTCCTGGTATCAGCCTGGTGAATCGCCGCTGCACCCCCTCCATGGCAAGAACATCCTTCCTCAGATGAGGCGACCAAAACTGTACACAGTACTCGAGGTGTGGTCTCACCAGTGCCCTGTACAGCTGCAGCAAGGTATCCCTGTTCCTGTATTCTAACCCTTTTGCTATGAAGGCCAGCATACCGTTTGCCTTCTTGACCGCCTGTTGCACCTGCATGCTCGCCTTCAGTGACTGGTGTACAAGAACACCCAGGTCTCTCTGTACTTCCCCCTCTCCCAATCTATTGCCATTTAAATAATAATTTGCCCTCCCGTTCCTGCACCCAAGGTGGATAACTTCGCACTTGTCCACATTATAGTGCATCTGCCATTTATCCGCCCAATCGCCCAGTCTGTCCAAATCGCTCTGGAGCTTCCTGGTCTCTTCCTCTGAGCCCACCCCCCCTCCTAGTTTAGTGTCGTCTGCAAATTTGGAAATGCTGCATCCGACTCCCTGATCCAGGTCATTAATGTAAATTGTGAACAGCTGGGGGCCCAGGACAGATCCCTGTGGTACCCCACTTGTTACTGCCTGCCATTCAGAAAATGAGCCGTTTATTCCAACTCTCTGTTTTCTATCTGACAGCCAGTTCCCTATCCACGCCAAAACTTTCCCCTTTATCCCATGAGCCTCAATTTTCCATGCTAATCTTTTATGTGGGACCTTATCGAAGGCCTTTTGGAAGTCCAGGTACACCACATCTAAGGAGGTAAATTTAAAAAACGGCCAGGTCTCTCCAGACGTTGCCGATAACCCAGACCCTTGAATCTGGGAATTCGATTCGTGCCTCTTCTCAGCATCATCTGCAGCACTTGAATATCTTCCTTGTGTCTCGGTAACCAGAACTGGACACAGTGATCAAGGTGGGTCTGACCGGAACTGGACACAGTGCTCAAGGTGGGACTTACCAGAACTGGACACAGTGCTCAAGGTGGGACTGACCATAACTGGACACAGTGCTCAAGGTGGGTCTGACCGGAACTGGACACAGTGCTCAAGGTGGGACTTACCAGAACTGGACACAGTGCTCAAGGTGGGACTGACCAGAACTGGACACAGTGCTCAAGGTGTGACTGACCAGAACTGGACACAGTGATCAAGGTGGGACTGACCAGAACTGGACACAGTGCTCAAGGTGGGTCTGACCAGGACTGGACCCAGTGCTCAAGGTGGGACTGACCAGAACTGGACACAGTGCTCAAGGTGGGACTGACCAGAACTGGACACAGTGCTCAAGTTGGGACTGACCAGAACTGGACACAGTGCTCAAGGTGGATCTGACCAGAACTGGACACAGTGCTCAAGGTGGGACTGACCAGAACTGGACACAGTGCTCAAGGTGGGACTGACCAGAACTGGACACAGTGCTCAAGGTGGGACTGACCAGAACTGGACACAGTGCTCAAGGTGGGACTAACCAGAACTGGACACAGTGCTCAAGGAGCTGTCTGACCAGAACTGGACACAGTGCTCAAGGTGGGTCTGACCAGGACTGGACCCAGTGCTCAAGGTGGGTCTGACCAGAACTGGACACAGTGCTCAAGGTGGGACTGACCTGAACTGGACACAGTGCTCAAGGTGGGTCTGACCGGAACTGGACACAGTGCTCAAGGAGCTGTCTGACCAGAGACCCTGTACAGTGTGACCGTTATCCCCTCTGACTTTTATTCTTCTGTTCTAACGATGCTGTTCAACATATTACGGGCTTTGTTCACTGTTCCTCTGCATTGGTTGGACATGTTGGCTGTCCATTCGACGGCGACTCCTAGGGCTCGTTCAGCATCATCCTTATCTGTTTTAATACCATTCATGAAGTATGTGTTTTATCTACTTTTCCTTCCTGTTTACTGTACCTTATGCTGTAAATTCCAGCTTCCGTTGTTCTGCACACTTGCAAATTATGTCCACCTCATTCTATCATTTCAGAGCTGCCCCCTCCAACTCCCGAGCTCCTCCTAGTTTGATAACATCATCAAATTAGACCAGTTTACATTGAGTTTCTGCATCCAAGCCATTGACGCAAGTTAGAGACAGTAATAATCCCAGCACTGAGCCCTAGGGCACCCCACTCAGTACTTCCGTCCACCTCTAAGAAGTACCACCTGACAGCCAAGGGAAACCTCACAGATCTGTAAAATGGCAGGCTGTCTCGAGTTATGTTGGTCTCCTACCCTAGAACAGGTGCCCAGCTCTTTGCTGTAAAGTGCTGATAAAGGGCCTGTGAAGGAAGTAAGTATTCAGAGGGGAATCATGGAACCTCATGTAATGGGAGTGGTCTGTATTAAGCCAAGTGCATTGTAACACAGCGCTGATACCTCCCACGTGTTATACTCCAGCAAGTAATAGTGCTAAGGGCCGCTCCACGGCCCAAAGTTCCTGGGATGGGTCTTTCCTCTTCCACCCCTCTGCCCCAATCAAAATTTACATGTCCTGGCCTGCTCGAATGGAGAGGCCATGTTTGAATGTGACCTGATTGGACCAAACCAGATCTGATCAATTAGGACAAAATGTTCCTCGTGAATCAGTGCTTATGGTGCCTGTACCCAACGCGAGGCACAGCCTGTACCCAGCGTGGGGCGGTGCCTGTACCCAGCGCGAGGCGGTGCCTGTACCCAGCACTGGGCGGTGCCTGTACCCAATGTGGGCCAATGCCTGTACCCAGCACGGGGCGGTGCCTGTACCCAGCGTGGGCCAATGCCTGTACCCAGCACGGGGCGGTGCCTGCACCCAGCACGGGGCGGTGCCTGTACCCAGCGCGGGGCGGTGCCTGTACCCAGCACGGGGCGGTGCCTGTACCCAATGTGGGCCAATGCCTGTACCCAGCGTGGGGCGGTGCCTGTACCCAGCACGGGGCGGTGCCTGTACCCATCGCGAGGCGGTGCCTGTAACCAGCGCAGGGCGGTGCCTGTACCCAGCACGGGGCGGTGCCTGTACCCAGCGCGAGCCAGTGCCTGTACCCAGTGTGGGGCAGTGCCTGTACCCAGCACTAGGCGGTGCCTGTACCCAGCGCGAGGCGGTGCCTGTACCCAGCACTGGGCGGTGCCTGTACCCAATGTGGGCCAATGCCTGTACCCAGCACGGGGCGGTGCCTGTACCCAGCGTGGGCCAATGCCTGTACCCAGCACGGGGCGGTGCCTGCACCCAGCACGGGGCGGTGCCTGTACCCATCGCGAGGCGGTGCCTGTACCCAGCACGGGGCGGTGCCTGTACCCAATGTGGGCCAATGCCTGTACCCAGCGTGGGGCGGTGCCTGTACCCAGCACGGGGCGGTGCCTGTACCCATCGCGAGGCGGTGCCTGTACCCAGCGCAGGGCGGTGCCTGTACCCAGCACGGGGCGGTGCCTGTACCCAGCGCGAGCCAGTGCCTGTACCCAGTGTGGGGCGGTGCCTGTACCCAGCACTAGGCGGTGCCTGTACCCAGCACGAGGCGATGCCTGTACCCAGCGCGAGGCGGTGCCTGTACCCAGTGCGAGGCGGTGCCTGTACCCAGTGCAGGGTGGTGCATGTACCCAGCACGGGGCGGTGCCTGTACCCAGCGCAGGGTGGTGCCTGCACCCAGAGCGAGGCGGTGCCTGTACCCAGCGCAAGGTGGTGCCTGTACCCAGCATGGGGCGGTGCCTGTACCCAGCGCAGGGCGGTGCCTGTACCCAGCGCAGGGTGGTGCCTGTACCCAGCACGAGGCGGTGCCTATACCGAGCACGAGGCGGTGCCTGTACCCAGCACGAGGCGGTGCCTGTACCCAGCGTGAGGCGGTGCCTGTACCCAGCGCGAGGCGGTGCCTGTAGCCTTCACTTCCCCTCTCCTGAATGTGCTGGCTCTGGCGGGGGGTCGGTATTGTTCCACGATGACTGGGCCCTCTCCGATCCTTCACTCATGCGGCCATTCTTAATGCGAGAGTCTAAACAGTGAAGATCACAGGTTATTGAACCATTGGAATTTTTACAGCGAAGCCCAAGCCCATGCTATCACACATGCACCTTTCCGATGGGGGCACTGGATAGTAATCAGAGCAGCGACCCTGGCTGAGCTATCCTCTCCCTAACCCGGGGGTTTGGACAGTGATGCAAGAGCAGGATCACGGTGTGCACGAAGCTCTGCCAGTTGCTCGAGCTCACGCTGTGAGATTCGGAGCTTGAGGAGCGGCTGGAGTCACTGCAGTGCATCAGGGAGTTCGAGAGTTTCCTGGAAGTGGGTCACCCTACTGCCACAGAAGGTGCAGGAGGTGAGGGAGTGGGTGATCACCAGACAGGGTAGGAGGAAGACTCAGGTAGCGCAGGAATCCCCCAAGCCAGTGGCACTCGCTAACCGGTTTTCAGTTTTGAATACCAGGGAGGGTGACGACTCCTTGGAAGAATGCAGTAGGAATTAAACCCCTGGCACCACGAGAGATTTGACTGCACACAGGGGAAAAAGAAAGAGCAGAAATGCAGTAGTCATAGGGGATTCCATAGTTAGCAGCATAGACAGGCATTTCTGCAACCACAAACATGATTCCCGAATGGTATAAGAACATAAGAATTAGGAGCAGGAGTCGGCCATACGGCCCCTCGAGCCTGCTCCGCCATTCAATAAGATCATGGCTGATCTTCGAGCTCAACTCCGCCTGATCTCCATATCCCTTGATTCCCCATGAGTCCAAAAATCTATCGATCTCAGCCTTGAATATACTCAAAGACTCAGCATCCACAGCCCCCTGGGGCAGAGAATTCCAAAGATTCACCACCCGCTGAGTGAAGAAATTCCTCCTCATCTCGCTCTTAAATGGCCGACCCTGTATCCTGAGACTATGTCCCCTAGTTCTAGACACTCCAGCCAGGGGGAAACAACCTCTCAGCATCTACCCTGTCAATCCCCCTCAGAATCTTGTATGTTTTAATGAGATCACTTCTCATTTTTCTAAACTCCAGAGAGTATCGGCCCATTCTACACAATCTCTCCCATTGTACTTTCCTCAAGGTCTCATGCAGGTCTTTTACGAACCTGTCCCGGTTGACCTCCCTCATTTGGGCTTCGGTCAGGACCGGTACCAACATGTGAGTCGGGGTCCTCACCGCCCTACCGGTCATCAGCTCATACGGAGAGTGCCCTGCGCTTTTGGAGAGGCTGGCCCGGATATTCATGAGAACTAGAGGCAGGACCTCGTCCCATTTCTTTGGGTACCCCCCTATCTCCTTCCTAAGCCTTTCCTTTAAGGTCCGGTTCATCCTTTCCACTATTCCCGATGATTGGGGGTTGTGGGCCACATGCCATTTTCCCTGCATCCCTAAAAGTTTCAGGGTGGTCTGCAAGACTTGTCCTGTGAAATGGCTCCCCTGATCTGATTCCACCACCTGGGGCAATCCCCATCGGGAGAATACATCCCTTACTAGGATCTTAGCCGTGTTTAACGCTGTGGCTGTTCGACAAGGGAAGGCCTTAACCCACTTAGAGAAAACATCCACCAACACCAGACAATACTTGTTGTCTGCTTTTGTGGTGGGCAGGGGCCCAATGAAGTCTATTTGTATAGAATAGAGGATCTAAGGATCCTTATCTGAGGAAGGATGTTCTTGCCATGGAAGGAGTGCAGCGAAGATTCACCAGGCTGATACCTGGGACGGCAGGAATGACGTATGAGGAGAGATTGGGTCGATTGGGCTTGTACTCGCTGGAGTTTAGAAGAATGAGAGGGGATCTCATTGAAACTTATAAAATTCTAACAGGATTAGACAGACTAGATGCAGGAAGGATGTTCCCGATGGTCGGGGAGTTCAGACCCAGGGGTCACAGTCTAAAGATAAGGGGTAAGCCATTTAGGACAGAGATGAGGTGGAATTTCTTCATCCAGAGAGTGGTGAACCAGTGGAATTCTCTGCCACACAAGGCAGTTGAGGCCAATTCATTAAATATATTCAAGAAGGAGTTAAATATATTTCTTAAGGCTAAAGGGATCAAGGGATATGGGGAGAAGGCAGGGACAGGGTACTGAATTTGGATGATCAGCCATGATCTCATTGAATGGTGGAGTAGGCTCGAGGGGCCGAATGTCCTACTCCTGCTCCTATCTTCAATGTTTCTATGTTTCTATGAATGCCATGGTCCCTCTACCCTCCTAATCTGTCCCAACGGTGCCTTTCTACGGTGGGGTTCTAGATTATTCGCAGCGCACACTAGGCACTCACTGCAATATTCCTTCACCTCTTCCCTGAGATGAGGCCACCAACCCACCTCCTCCACTTTCTTCCAGGTATTTTCCGGCCCTGGCTGTCCAGCTCCCGGACCCCCGTGAGCTAGCTGTATAAATTCCTCCTGGTACTGTTTGGGCACGATCCACCTTTCCCCTTTAAACAACATCCCCTCTTTGACCACTATATCTGCTGCTCCAAAAGGACCATCAATTGGTTCCCCTTCTACCCTTTTCTTAATCACGGTTTTTAAAACCGCATCTTGTGTTTGAACCTGGGTCAGGCCTGGGGGCAACTTCACCTCCTGTGGGCCCTCCATATCCCTTATGGCCGCGATCTGTCCAGATCGGTACGGGTCCCAAAGTACTCCCTCCCTGGCCCCTTTTTTGCCAACTCGTCGGCCTTCTGGTTACCTTTCCATTTAGACTCGGTTTTTGAGTGCGCCTTTACTTTTTCAATGTAATGCTCCCCTTTATTGCCCGTAACGCCCAGGATTGTGTTCAGCAGTGGGGCGATTACTGACGGTTTCCCGTCGGCGGACTTGAATTCTCGTCTAGCCCATATTGCCAGATACTCAGTGCAAGAATTGCACGTGAACATCAAGTCTGAGCATATTGTGTAGGGGGTTGGGAATTCCTCGGGATGCCTGACCACATAAGCTACAGCCGCCAGCTCGGCCTGCTCTGCGCTCAGTGTGCTGGGGAGTTTGATGGCTTTCTCTATTCCCAGCCCCTGGGTCATAAATCCCACACCCTGTCCTACACTCTCTATTTGTCACCGAGCTGGACCCACCCACATATATATCTCTCCCTGTCGGATGTTGCCCGGCCCGGAATCCCACGTTTACATCCCAAACCCCTTCTATAGTGCACACATGATTCGTCCCTGGATAAATCATGTTCAAGGCCAGCTTAGGTTCCGCCAATCTTTCCACCCTCAGGTTCATCTGGGAGAGAAGCAATGTCCAGTGGGCAATACGACTGCTACTCACTGTCCCATCTTTTATCCTCCCATCCAATAGCATCTGTGTCGGGGTATGGCATGTCAGTAAGGTTATTAAAGATGACCCCGTAAATAATTGGAAACGTTTGACGGACCAATAGCTCGCCAAAAGGTGTCTTTCACAGTTGGAGTAACCCCTCTCCACATCTGTCAGGACTCGGGAGGCATAAGCCACTGGCCTCAACTTGTCATGTCGTTCTTGGAGCAACACTGCACTCAAACTATCCCCAGTAGCTGCTACCTCCAGATCAAAATCTTTGTTCCTGTTTATTGCTCCTGGTGCGGGTGCAGTTTGTAAATTTTCCTTTAGGTGAGTAAATGCCTCCTTACAACTCTCATCCCAATACCATCCTACTCCTTTCCTAAGGAGTCTAAGCAAAGGGGCTGCCGTGGCTGCATAGTCTTCAATAAAATCCCTGCAGTACCCTGTCATTTTTAATGTGGAAGCAAATCATCCTCGGTTCCGAGGGACTGCCTAAGAAGAAGAAGAAGTTTCTCTCTTAACTCGTTGTGTTTTTTCTGATTCACACGTTCCTGAATCAAGTTTATCACTTCTTCAACGGGACTCGGTCTCCTTTGGTTAAACGTTCCATCAATAATACCTGGACTTCCTCCGCACAGGCGCCTCTGTCTAATTTACTCTGATATGCATTAATAAAAATTTTACTAGCCATTTGGTGATTTTCCTAACAGACCTCTAACATCAATAACTATCGGCGCGCAATTCTCGGGCACTCCCCACTCCCTGCGGGGTTTATCCCTCCTCAAGGGTAGCAGCTGATCAGGAAGCTACTTTTGAGGTCCGATCTATTACACAATACTAGCCACTTTGTCTTGTCCCATCTGGGGTACCAATTGTAAGATCTTAATGATCTCTCAGAGTTCTTGGACAAGACACCAATAGGCAGCAGTTAGTATGTTTGAGCAATAGATCAAGATTTATTAAGCTTACAGCGTAATATACTTAACATTAGGCGATAGTTTTAATGAATAGCTCACAGCCCTTGGTCTCATAGAAACATAGAAGATCGGAGCAGGAGTCAGCCATTCGGCCCCTCGAGCCTGCTCCGCCATTCAATGAGATCATGGCTGATCATCTAAATTCAGTACCCTGTCCCTGCCTTCTCCCCATATCCCTTGATCCCTTTAGCCTTAAGAAATATATCTAACTCCTTCTTGAATATATTTATATGATCTCTGGAACCTGTCGGACACAGATGACGTTTTCTTAAGTCTGTTCCTTTGTTCTCGCAGTAAGTCTGTGTAAAGTTGTTATTTGAGTATCGAGGTTTTAACCCTTTTCTCATCAAAGGTTGGGTTGGCCAGTGTCCATATATGGGCCTAGAAATTCATTATAGCCACTTTTGGGGCGGTAAAGTCGGGCGGCCGCTAAAGTTTGCGGCCGGCGCAAATTCGAGGCCACTTCGCCGATATTCATTAGCTTCGCCTTAAGAGTTTGCTTGAGCGCTAAAACTGGCGATGCACGGCTCTCTTTAGGCGCTAAGCCGGAGGTGCTGAGCGATACCGCCGAGGCCGGGCGCAGCGCAGGTGCGGCCATTTCTTGATTGATAGCAGACACCCTGGCGCCGGCCAGCTCTTAAGGGGGAAGGGTCGACTTGGTCTGCTGCCACGCCCTGGACACTGGAGCCCTCCAGCTAGGCCTGAACACTGCTGCTGGACCCAAATAGCGCCTCAAAGTATGGAGAAGGCCCGTGAACGAGCTCAGCGCTTCTCAGAGCATGATCTGAGGGTGCTGGTTAGCGCTGTGGAGAAGAGACGCCATATTTTGTTCCCAGACAATGGGAGGAAGCCGCCGGCCCGCGTCTACCAGGAAGCCTGGAAGCATGTCGCCACCAGGGTGACATCCAACAGTGAGGTCCCCAGGAGCGCTGTACAATGCCACAAAAAGCTCAATGACCTCGCCAGGATTGTCAGGGTGAGTACTAGGGTTGCAAAGGGGTGGAAAGTTTCTGGTAAATTTCCGGTAAATTTCCGGAAATTTTCCACGGGAAGTTTAGCTTGGGAATTTGGGGAATTTTGCCCAAAAAAGCACATGCTAGCATAATATTGGTTTTTTTGTATTTCTTTCTTTTTTTTCCACAGGTCCTCTCTTAAAATTACTAACAGAGATGGAATCTTAATTATTAAGGAATTTCTTAATCAATATATGTTTATCTTCTTACTTGGCTTGTTTTAATAATTATAAGTTTTGTGTGTGACTATGAACAAATGTGTCCTGATTGGTTGGATGAGTGGATGAGCGATTAGCTCCCTCTATTTGTAATATTTGCATATCGAATTGTGATTGGCCTGCAGGCATCTGTAAGAATGCTATAGTTTTTTTAAGATCCAGGTTAGGGGTCCTGAGGGAAGTCATTTTGTTTTCTGCTGATGTTGTGATGATGCAGTAAGTAAATCAGACTTTATACCAAATAAACCAGTTACTTGTCCTTCAATTTAAAATATACAAAATAATACACTATTGGTGATGTAGCGTCGTGTGTGTACAGGTCATGCTTCCATCACATGGAGCATCAGCAAAAATGTACTCACCCTGTTGCAATCGTGCTGATCGACCGCAGTTCGACACAGAGATGAATGCCTTTTATTTCTCTGCATAGAACAATGCCACGTTTACCGTCGGATGTGTGGAAGCATTTTACCCCAGGCATTAAAGATGGAAAGACTGTGTACATGTGCAAACACTGTAGAAAGCCATATGTAAAGAATGCCACAAAGATGCAGCAGCATTTATCCAAATGCAACAACTTCACTCATATTACGTCTATTGGGTGCGCAGCTCATGGGGTTAACCTGCTCCTCAAGGACATCATGGGTTTGAGAACCATGGAAGCACTGTACAAGAGAGCCAAGCAAGTTGTTAAGTATGTCAGGGGAAAACAGGTAGTTGCAGCAACCTACAACTCCAAGCAAATGACAAAGCACAAGAACACCACACTGAAGCTGCCCAACAACACTAGATGGGGTGGTGTTGTCATAATGTACAACAGCCTTCTGGAGGGTAAGGAGTCACTGCAAGTAATGGCAATATCCCAGTCTAGGGATATGGAAACCACCATCAAGAAAATACTGCTGGATGATGTGTTTTGGGAAAGAGTGGTTAGCAGCCTTAAACTACTCTCACCAGTAGCATCTGCAATTGCTCAGATTGAAGGAGATGACGCTGTCTTGTCAGATGTTCTCAGGCTTTTTACTGATTTAAAAGAACAAATCAGCATTGCCCTACCCACATCCCTGCTGCTCAAAGCAGAGGAGAAGGCAATTGTTCAATTCATACAGACGCGTCAAGAATTTTGTGTCAAGCCGATTCATGCTGCACCCAAAGCATGTTGGGAGACCAATACTTTCTGGAGAACAGATCAACAGCGCTTAGTGTGATTTCTACCCTCTCACACCATCTCACTCTGGATGTGGGCAAAGTTCTGGGAAGTCTGGCAAAGTTCTCTACCAAGCAAGGTCTTTGGAATGGGGATGGGATATGGGAATCATGCAAGCATATCAGTGCACATACCTGGTGGAAGGGACTTTGTGCATCTGAGGCCCTGTCACCTATTGCATCGGTGATACTCCAAATCCCACCTTCATCAGCGGCCTCTGAACGAAACTGGTCACTTTTTGGGAATACGCATACAAAGGTGCGCAACAGGCTGACTAACAAGAGAGTGGAGAAACTGGTGGCTATCCGGGCGAACCTACAACTTATTGCGGTGGCTATCCGGGCGAACCTACAACTTATTGAGCCAGATACAGAAGTGTCCACCACACAGCTAGACACTGACACAGAGGAGGAAATGGACACGTCAGAGCCAGAGTCAGAGAATCAGGAGGAGCAATGAGGAGTACAAGACTCAGAAGACTCATGAGTAGAAGACTCAAAGGGACAAAATAAGGACAAATTACAGGCTAAATAAGCTGACGCTCTTTTTATTTTATTTTAGATGGGTCTTTTTTGTGGGGGTTCAATAAAGTTCAAAATTATAACCTAAATAAAGTTTTGAAAGCCTGTTTTTATTTGTATGGAACAGTATGTCTATTTTGACGACAAAGATAATATAAGGGTCAGAGACAAAAACCATCAGTGTGCAAAAAAACTCAAAATTCCCATAAATTCCCAAAATTCCCATAAATTCCCGAAAATTCCCATGGAAAGTTTCCTCTTTTAAAAATTCCCAGAATTTTGCAACCCTAGTGAGTACCCTTTCCAGTGTCCTCCTCATCCTTGCATGTGCACCTCACATTATGGGCAAAGGGACCTGAAAGCCCTAATGGCCAGCCCTCATGCAGCAGCTATGGGACAGTCATGAGCATCAATTGCACATTGTGCACTTAACACACTGGCCAGGCTATTCGACCATGGGAGGCAGTGCACACAAGATCAGGGCTACACACTGGCCAGGCTATTCCACCATGGGAGGCAGTGCACACAAGATCAGGGCTACACACTGGCCAGGCTATTCCACCATGGGAGGCAGTGCACACAAGATCAGGGCTACACACTGTACTTAGAGGCCGTCCTTTCTCTTGCAGGCCAAGCTGGCCAATAATAAGAGGAGCCGGACTGTGACCGGGGGAGGCGGACCCCAGATCCAGCCGCTCACCGAGCTGCAACAGCGCGTGGAGCGCATCATGGGTGCCCGGGTGATTGGCCCCGTTGCATCTGGAGATGCCGACCCTGTTCTGGGCACCAATGGTAAGGACATCACCTTTTGGACCTCTCTCGTCCCACTTGCGCATCAGATCTACATCCTTTGCCACTGTCCGACCAATGCGCTGAATGCCACCACTCATGCATCCCTCGCTGACGCCCTCTCCTCACTCTAAAGCTACTCTTGTGCCTTCCTGCTTTCAGATGGTGAGGAGGAGGTCCCTGAAGTTGCCAGTGACAGCCCCTCAGAAGAGGAGGAGGAGGAGGAGCAAGAGGAAGGCGGCCCATCAGGGGACCCCTCAGCCGTGGCAAGCCATGCCACTGTAGGGGAGACGTCTTCCCTGGAGGGGAGCGTGGGGGAAGTGTCGGAGGGGAGTGTAGCTCCTGGGACCAGCGGCCTGCAGAAACGCGGGAGGGGGGTGGAAGCTCAGCGGCCTTCTCCCCAGAGGGGGGAAGGGTCGGAGGGGAGTCCAATTGCTGGGCCCAGCGGCGTCCAGCAACGCAGGAAGGGTCGGCCAGTTCGGCGGCCTTCTCCCCAGAGGGAGAGTCCGGCCTCCAGTCCGGAGACGGTCAACGCCGAGGAGATGCGCCGCCTCGAGGACATGTCCGCGGACTCGGAGCACCGGCACACGGAGCTCATGGGGGTAGTGGGACGGATGCCTGAGGCCATCGAGTCCCTGTCTCGGAGTGTCACCGAATTCGGGGCCTCTCTGGCAGCGACTGGCCAGGTGATCAGTGGTGCCGTGCAGTCACTGGCTGCTCTGATGCGGTCACAGAACAGGGCAACACGGGCACTCACTGCTGCCACACTCGCTGTGTCAGCCCGGCATCGCCAGGACACCCGGCGCGCTGCAGCAGCACAGCGGTCGGTCCCTCGGCAGATTGCTGCGCATGCTGCAGTGCTGGCCTGGGCGAGTGCCAGTGTCTCAGGCAACCAGCGAGCGCCTGCCATCCGCCAGCTTGCCCCCATTCCTCCAGCTGCCACTGCCACTCCCCCAGTGGAGCTGCCACGAGCTGCTGCAGCGACTGATGCTGGCCAGCCACAGCTGCAGCATTCACCAGCCGGCCCCTCGAGGGCCAGACCTCGTCTAGGCCGACCCCCAAGGGCATCTGCCGTCACGACATGTGCCCCTCAGGAGCCTTCCCCCAGCCTTGCAGCAGCCACTGGCCTCACTTTGAGGAGGAGCAGCAGGGCGTCCAGGGGCCGGCAAAGTTTGCAGAAGGCATCGCCCTCGCGGGACACAAAGTAGAGGGTGTGTCCAAATGTTGTGTTTTTTGGAATGGTTGTTTTTTGAAGGCCGAGGATGAGGCCATTTTTGTTTACATCTTTTGTTAATCCTCCCCAGGTTGTGGGAGTGAGTCATGTGTGTGAGTGTTTTTTGGGGGTTTCGTGTGTTCTTGGTTTTCATGTGGGAAGGGCCCTGAGTTTGTACAATAAACCATTTTATTTATTCACATTGTCCATGTTTGATCTTTGAAGTGTTTGTTGCCTTAACCGGCTGAGGGCTTGCGGAGCGGCTGCAATCATGTTCTTTCATTGGCACAAGCCATTCCCTGACAGGGGGCCTAGAAGTGACGTTCAATAAGCCACCGACGGGCGGCCCTTGGACCTTCTGCCTCCCTCCTGGGCTGGTACTCCTCGTCCTCCTCCTCCTCATGCTCCTCCTGCTCCTCCTCCTGAGGTGGTGGTCCAACGTGAGGTGGCAGTGCCTGAGTCCTGCGGATAGCCAGGTTGCGCAGCATGCAGCAAACGACGACGAATTGGGAGACTCGCTCCTGCGAATACTGGAGGGCTCCCCCGGAGCGATCCAGACAGCGGAACCGTTGCTTCAGGACGCCGATTGTTTGTTCGATGAGGTTCCTGGTCGCTTGATGGCTCTCGTTGTATGCCTCTTCAGCAGGGGTCGTGGGCGCGCGGAGCGGGGTCATGAGCCAGGTACACAAAGGATAGCCTTTGTCCCCGATAAGCCATCCTCTTGGGTGAGGCTGTGCCTGGAAGATGTCAGCCACAGTAGTCTGTCGCAGGATAAAGGCATCGTGGCTGCTGCCTGGAAAGCGGGCATTGACAGCTAGGATGCACTGCCTGTGGTCACACACCAGCTGTACGTTGAGGGAATGGTAGCCCTTCCGGTTGCGGTAATCCTCGGGATGGTCCAGAGGTGCCCGCAAAGCCACATGCGTGCAGTCAATGGCGCCCTGCACCATGGGGAAGTCCACAATTCTTGCAAATCCCACTGCACGCTGCTGCTGCCTCTCCAGGGTCATGGGGAAGGAGATGAATTGGCGTCTCCTTCTGAAAAGGGCATTGGTGACCTGGTGGATGCAGCAATGCACGGCGAACTGGGATATGTTAGCAATGTCCCCAGCAGCTGATTGGAAGGAGCCGGTGGCATAGAAGTTCAGAGCCACCGTCACCTTCACTTCCACCGACAGAGACGTCCTGCACCTCAGCTGTGGACGCAGATCTCTGTGAAGCAGCTGGCAGATCTCTGCAACCACCTCCCTTCTGAATCGCAGCCTCCTAACACATTGCGCGCCAGTCATGTTGAGATACGAGACCTGCTGGCGGTATTGCCTGAGTGGGTAAGGCCCATGTTGCCGACGCCTGTTGCCCCCTCTGTGTCTAG
This sequence comes from Somniosus microcephalus, assembly GCF_052327205.1. Taxonomy (NCBI): domain Eukaryota; kingdom Metazoa; phylum Chordata; class Chondrichthyes; order Squaliformes; family Somniosidae; genus Somniosus; species Somniosus microcephalus. The sequence continues at coordinate 6,298,167 of NW_028225184.1, forward strand.
CCAGGGCTGCCCCTCTCACACAGCGTCTGCGAGCCCTTCCGACATAATCCTGAAACTCAGCATTGGCACCCCATGCAGCCACCATAATATGCTGGCAAACAATGAAATATCAGTGAAGGCGAATTGCAAAGCTCTGGCCTGAAGCCAAAAATACCTGTCCTAGTGTTGGGCCAAAGCAGTAAGCTCCCTTCCTTGTTTTTTTTCAAAAAATCCGTTGCACAAGAGTGATTGCTGCAAAATGGCTGCACTTTATAGTGCAGGGTAAGTGCCCTTTAATTTGCGCTCCCCGCGGCCCGCTTCGGCTGTGCACCGTTCCACTCCACAGTCGTTAGGGGCGCCCGGCGCTCAATGGGCCGGCGCGACTGAAGTTCCGGTTTGGGGCGCACAAAGGGCGTTGCACGAGGAAATGACGCGCGCAAAGACTTTGCGCCGGCGCTAAATGTCTACTGAAGTTGGGGCGAGGTCGCGCTGCGCCCGGGCGCTAAGCGCCTAGCGCTCGAGATCTACTCCTCCTAAGGCGCTAACGGCTGGCGCAGCCAACTGAATTTCTAGGCCAGAGTGTCTGGGACACATTAATGATTAACCTGCGTGGGGACTTTGCTGTCAGAGAAGGAAAACGACAAAGTCCAAAGTGCCGTTTGCCCCACTCAGTGTGACCTTGAAATATTGTGTCCAGGCTGATGATCTGTTCTCACCATATGATCCTTCCCCCCACATTGACCTTTCTGAGCTCCAGCCAGGTGGTTCTAAATACCCAGGTGGCAAAGACAAAAATCTACATTTTCCCAGCCCTGAGGAGACGGGTCTGGAGGCGGGACAGTTGACAAAATGTTAAAAACTGAGGGCAGTTTCAGAACCCGCATCCGTGCTCAGGAGGCTGGATGAAGAAATTCACCCCTTCCCACAAACAGAGCAGGTGAACAGCCTCTCCCAGTGTGAACCCGCTGGTGTGTCAGCAGGCTGGATGAAGAAATTCACCCCTTCCCACAAACAGAGCAGGTGAACGGCCTCTCCCAGTGTGAACCCGCTGGTGTGTCAGCAGGCTGGATGGCCGAATGAATCCTTTCCCACACACGGAGCAGTGGGAGGCATTCAAGGAGGAGATCCGGACAGTTCAGAACAAATATGTGCATTTAATATGCAGGGTAAAGAAAAAAAGGGAGTCGTTTGACAGAAACCGCGAGCTAAATACTGCAGGATCTTTAGCGGAGTACAGAAAGTGCAGGGGTGCAATGAAAAAAGATGTTAGGAAAGCAAAGGGAGAGCATGAGAAATTCTTGGCAAGACAAATCAAGGATAACCCAAAGGTGTTTTATAAATATATTAAGAGTAAGAGGATAACTAAAGAAAGTATAGCGCCTATTAGAGATCAACACGGTACTCATTCTGTGGAGGCGGGAGGTGTCGGTAGGTTTCTTAATGATTAGTTTGCGTCTGTTTTCACAACGGAGAGTGGCGATGCAGACATTGCTATCACGGAGGAGGAGTGTGAAATGTTAGATAAAATAAATATACTGAGAGAGGAGATATTAAGGGGTTTAGCAGCTTTAAAAGTGTATAAATCCTCAGGCCCAGATGAAATGCATTCCAGGCTGTTAAGCGAAACAAAAGAGGAAATTGCAGAGTCCCTGACCATCATTTTCTAATCCACTCTGGCTTCAGTTGTGGTGCCGGAGGACTGGAGGACTGCTAATGTGGTACCCTTGTTTAAAAAGAGAGAAAAGGATAGACCGAGTAATTATAGGTCAGTCACCTAACCTCGGTGGTGGGAAAGTTCTTGGAAAGAATTCTGAAGGACAGGAAACATCTTCATTTAGAATGCCACCGATTAATCAAGAATAGTCTACAGGGAGTTATTAAGGGATGGTCGTATCTGACAAACTTGATTGAATTTTTTGAGGTGGTAACAAGGAGGGTAGATGAGGGTAGTGCGTTTGATATAGTGCATATGGCTTTTGATAAGCTTCCACATGGCTGACTGGTCACAAAGTTAAAAGGCCATAGGATCCAGTGCAAAATGTCAATTTGAATTCGAAGCTGAGTCGGAGGCACGAGGTAGGTTGTAATGGTTGATGGGTGTTGTTGTGACTGGAAGGCTGTTTCCAGTGGGGTTCTGCAGGGCTCAGTACTGGGTCCCTTGCTTTTTGTGGTATATATCAATGGTCTAGACTTGAATATAAGGGTTATGGTTAAGAAGTTTGCTGATGATACTAAAATCAGCTGTACGCTTGAAACTGAAGAAGGAAGCTGTAGACTGCAGGAACATATCAATAAATTGGTCAGGTGAGCAGAACATTGGCAATTGGAATTCAATCCGGGGATGTGTGAGGTAATCTAGTTGGGGAGGGCTAACAAGGAAAGGCAATACACTTTAAATGGTAGGACACTGAGTAGTGCAGAGGAACAATGGAACCTTGGAGTGCATGTCCACAGATTCCTGAAGGTAGCAGGCCAGGTAGATAAGGTGCTTGAGAAGGGATACGGAATGCTTGCCTTTATTAGCCGTGGCATAGAATAAAATAGCAGGGGGGGATATCCTTCAACTGTATGAAACACTAGTTAGGCCTCAGCTAGAGTACTGCGTGCAGTTCTGGTCACCACATTACAGGACAGATGTGATTGCACTAGAGAGGGCATGGAAGAGATTTACAAGGATGTTGCCGTGAGTAGAGAATCTTAGCTATGAGGAAAGACTGGATCGGCTGGGTTTGTTTTCTGTTAAACAGAGGAGGTTGAGGCGAGACCTTATTGAGGTGTATAAACTCATAAGGAGCCTAGATAAAGTGGATGGAAGGGACCTATATCCCTCAGCACAGCGGTCAGAACCTGGGGGCACTGATTTAAAGGAATTGGTGGAAGGGTTAGAGGGAATTTGAGAGGTAATGCCTTCACCCAGACGGTTGTAGGGGTCTGGAACTCACTGCCTGATAGGGTGGTAGAGGCAGGAACCATAACCACATTTAAAAAGTACTTGGATGTACACTTGGGATGTTGTAACCTGCACGGCTGCTGATGTTATGCCCAGTGCCAGCATCGGGCGCTCGCAGGGCAGGTACAGGACTAGTTAGATAAGAGGCTCCCAGTAATTTCTGATTTTCCTTATCTTTTAGATTGCGTACTATGGAGCTTCATCCTAAATCCTGGAATTCTTTGCTGCTGTCGGCCTCCATTGTGACCCTCACTACAATCCTGCCGACTTTATCTGTGATTATCTCAAATTTCTGACCAGCCTTGAGATGGTACGATATGCCCCTAGATCGAAATGTATCTTCAACTTCCTCACCTTGACGTCGATCGTGGTCCAATTACCTCAACTAGGCTTGTAGTCTCTGCAATATCGAAGATTAAGAGGTTGATTTGATGAAGATAGGAGCAGGAGGAGGCAGTTCAGACCCATCGAGCCTTTTCTGTCATTCAATGAGGTCATGGCTGATCGGTATCCCAATTGAGAACTATGGGCCTTTGCTCCATATCCCTTAATAACTTTGGTTTGCAAAAATCTACCAATCTCGGACGTAACATTAACAATTGACCTAGCATCAATTGCAGTTTGTGGAAGAGAGCTCCAAACTTCTACCACCCTTTGCGTGTTGAAGTGTTTCCTAACTTCATTACTTGAAGATCTGGATCCAACCTTTAGGCTATGTCCCCTACCTCTAGACTCCCCTCCCGCTGACAACCAGCGTAGATGTACCAGAATGACACTTGGACTCCCAGGGTTAAAATACGAGAAGAGATTACACAAACCAGGATTGTAATCCCTGGAATTTCTCTCCATCTATCCTATCAGATCCCCTTAATATCTTGAAAACATCGAACAAGTCACCCCTTAACCTTGTAAATTCCAGGGTATATAAAACTTGTGTGTGTAATCTCCCCATGTAACTTAACCTTTGGATTCCAGATATCATTCTGGTAAATCTACGCTGCACTACCTCCAGGGTAAATATATCCTTCCTACGATGTGAAACATAGAAATATAGAAGATAGGAGCAGGAGTAGGCCATTCGGCCCCTCGAGCCTGTTCCGCCATTCAACGAGATCATGGCTGAACATTCAAATTCAGTACCCTGTCCCTGATTTCTCCACATACCCCTTCATCCTTTTAGCATTAGGAAATATATCTAACTCCTTCTTGAATATATTTAATGAATTGGCTTCAACTGTCTTGTGTGGAAGGGAATTCCACAGGTTCACCACTCTCTGGGCGAAGAAATTTCTCCTCATCTCTGTCCTAACTGGCTCATCCCTTATCCTTAGACTGTGACCCCTGGTTCTTGAAACCCTGCCATCAGGAACATCCTTCCTGCATCTAGTCTGTCTAGTCCTGTTAGAACTTTATGTTTCAATGAGATCACCTCTCATTCTTCTAAACTCCAGCGAATATAAGTCTAATCGACCCATTCTCTCCTCATAAGTCATTCCTGCCAGCCCAGGTATCAGTCTGGTGAATCTTCGCTGCACTTTCTCCATGGCAAGAACATGCTGCCTCAGATAGGTTGATCAAAACTGCACACAATACTCAAGGTGTGGTCTCACCAAAGCCCTGTACAACTGCAGCAAGACATCCTCGCTCCTGCACTGGAATCACCTCGCTATGAAGGCCAACATTCCATTTGCCTTGTTAACAGCCTGCTGCATCTGCATGCTTACCTTCAGCGACAGGTGCACAAGGACACCCAGGTCTCGTTGCACTTCCCCATTTCCCAATCTATTGCCGTTCAGATAGTCATCTGTCTTCCTGTTTTTGCAACCGAAGTGGATAACCTCGTATTTATCCACATTATACTGCATTTGCTATGCATCTACCAATCACCTAACCTGCCCAAACCATACTGGAGTTTCTCTACATCCTCCTCACAGCACACACACCCACTCAGCTTTGTGTCATCTGCAAAATTGGAGATATTACATCTAGTATTCGCTCGCCTAGATCATTTATATATATTGTGATTAGTTGGAGTCCTAGCAGCGATCACTACGATGCCCCACTCGTCACTGCCAGCCACTCGGAAGAAGATCAGTTTCTCCAACACTTTGCTTCCTATCTGCCAAACCGTTCTCGAACCAACACAGTATCTTATCCCCAATCCCGTGTGCATGAACTTTGCACGCTAATCTCTTATGCAGGAGCTTACTGAAAGCCTTCTGAAAGTCCAAATACACCACACCACTGGCTCACCCTTATCTATTCTACCAGTTACATCCTCAAAAACTTGCTGTAGATTATTCAAGCATGCTTTAACTTTTGCAAATCCATGTTGACTTTGTCCGATCCTGTCAGTATTTTCCAAGTGCTCTGCTATTACATCTTTTATAATGGACTCTAGCATTTTCCCCACTATCGATGTCAGGCTTACCGGTCTAGAATTCCCCATTTTCTCTCTTCCACCGTTTTTAAAGAGTGGGGATAGATTAGCTATCCTCCCGTCCATGGGAACTGTTTCAGAGTCTATATAATTTTGGAAGATGACCAGCAATGCATCTACTATTTCTAGGGCCACTTCCTTAATTACCCTTGGATGCAGATTATCAGTCACAGAATCACAGAATCACAGAAACCCCACAGTGCAGATAGAGGCCATTTCGGCCCATCGAGCCTGCACCGACACATATCCCACCCGATCCCCGTAACCCCTACACCAACACGTAACCCCACGTATTTAATCCCCTAACACGAAGGGTCAATTTATCATAGCCAATCAACCTATCCCGCACATCTTTGGACTGTGGGAGGAAACCGGAGCACCCGGAGGAAACCCACGCAAACACGGGGAGAATGTGCAAACTCCACACAGACAGTCGCCCGAGGCCGGATTCGAACCCGGGTCCCTGGCGCTGTGAGGCAACAGTGCTGGGGACTTATTGGCCTTCAATCCCGTCAATTTCCCTAAATCCATTTCCCTACAAATACTTGTTTCATTCAATTCCTCCCTCTCATTAGACCCTATGTTCCCCGACATCTCTGGTAGGTTATTTGTCTCCTCCTTTGTGAAGACAGAACCAAAGTATGTAATTAATTGTTCTGCCATAACTTTGTTCCCCATTATAAATTCCCCTGATTCTGACTGCAAGGGACCTACTCTTGACTTCTCCAATCTTTTTATCTTCACATATCTATAGAAGCTTTTACAGTCAGTTTTTATGTTCGCTGAGAGCTTACTCTGATACTGTATTTTCCCCCTCTTAAGTAATCCCTTTGTCCACCTTTGCTGAATCGTAAGCTGCACCCAATCCTCAGGCTGGTTGCTCTTTCTGACCAATTGATTAGTCCTCTCCTTGGATCTTATGCTATCCCTAATTTCCCTTGTTAGCCACGGTTGTGTCACCATTTTAATATTTTTATTTCAAACAGGGATGAGCAAAATCTGTAGTTTATCCATGCGATCATTAAATGTTTGCCATTGCCTATCCACCGTTAACCCTTTAAGTAATGTTCCCCAAACAATCCTAGCCAACTCGCACCTCATACCATCGTAGTTTCCTTTATTTACATGCAGGACCCTAGTCTCTGAGACAAATACTTCACTCTCCACCTTAATGAAGAATTCAATCATATTATGATCGCTCCACACCGAGGGGCCTCGGACAACAATTAATCCTTTCTCGTTACATAATACCCAGTCTAAGATTGCCTGATCTCTAGTTGGTTCCTCGACATATTGGTCCAGGAAACGATCCCGTACACACTCTAGGAATTCCACCTCCACTTTATTGTTACTAAATTGTTTAGCCCAATCTATATTTAGATTAAAGTCACCCATGATAACTGCTGTGTGCTTATTGCATGTGTCTCTAATTTCCCATTTAATGCCATCCCCAACCTCAGCATTACTGTTTGGTGGTCTGTATACAGCTCCTACTAACGTTTTCTGCCCCTTGGAATTTCTCTGCTCTACCCATACAGATTCCACATCATCAGAGCTAATATCCCTCCTTTCTATTGTGTTAATCTCTTCTTTAACCAGCAATGCTACCCCACCATCTTTTCCTTTTTGCCTGTCCTTCCTGAATATTGCATAACCCTGGATGTTGAATTCCCAGCCTTGGTAACCCTGGAGCCATGTCTCCGTTATCCCAATTATATCATATCCGTTTACATCTACTTGCACAGCTAATTCGTCCGCCATATTACAAATTCTCCTCTCATTAAGACACAAAGCCTTGAGGCTTGATTTTTTTAACACTCTCAGACCTTTTAAAATTATTGATTACTGTGGCCATGTCTGATTTACACCCTTGATTGCTCTGACTTCCACTTTTGCTTTTCTCTTTCCTGTCTTTTGCTTCAATCCTTGCTTCCCTTTCCTCTGTCTCCCTGCACAGTTTCCCAAACCCCTGCCATTTTAGTTTAATCCCTCCCCAAGAGCCTCAGCAAACATTCCCCCTAGGACATCGGTCCCGGTCCTGCCCAGGTGCAAACCATCCAGTATGTACTGGTCCCACCTCCCCCAGAACCGGTACCAATGTCCCAGGAGTTGGAATCCCTCCCCCTTGCTGCATTCCTCTAGCCAAGTATTCATCTGAAATATCCTTCTCTTTCTACTCTGACTAGCACTTGGCACTGGTAGCAATTCTGATATTATTATCTTTGAGGCCCTATTTTTTAATTTACCTCCTAACTCCCTATATTCAGCTTTTAGGACCTCATCCCGTTTTTACCTATACCGTTGGTACCTATATGCACAACAACAACTGGCTGTTCACCCTTCTCCTCCAGAATGCCCTGGAGCCGCTCCAAGACATCATTGACCCTTGCACCAGGGAGGCAACATACCATCCTGGAGTCACGTTTGTGGCCGCAGAAACGGCTATCGATTACCCTTACAATAGAATCCCAAATCATTATAGCTCTCGCTCTCTTTTTCCTCCCGTCCCGTGCAGCAGAACCACCCATGGTGCCAGTAATTTGGTTGCTGCTGCCTTCCCCGATAAGCCATCCTCCCCAACAATATCCAAAGTGGTATATCTGTTTGAGAGGGGGATGGCCACAGGGGACCCCTGCACTACCTGCCTGTGCCTACTATTCAACTGGCGGTCATTAATTCACTTCCTGCCTGTGCAGCCTTTACCTGCGGTGTGACCATCTGATTAAACATGATATGCATGACGTCCTCAGCATCGCGTGTGTATCCATTCGCATCTCCAGTGCCGCAATGTGGTCTGCCAGTAGGTGCAGCTGGATACTCTTCCCGCACACATGGTCGTCAGGGACACAGGAAGTGCCCCTGAATTGCCACATAGTGCAAGAGGAGCATGTCACGGGGCTGAGCTTTGCTGCCATTACTTACCCTTTAATTATTTTAAATTAAATCAATACCAACAATTATACTAGAATTAAATGATATACTCAATGGCCCTTGTTTCCTAGTACTCCCCACTACACAACAGAGATGTTAGAAACTATGAACACAGAATTAAGACACTCTAAACATTATAACCTATGACCCTTTACTGTAAACTTTAAAGTATTATAGGTACTCACCCAGTCAGCCGCTTCCTCCTGCCTGCGTCACATTTTGAATCGTGACCTGGCTCTGGAACGCTGCTGCTGGTCTGCGAGATTGGTAAACCTCTGAAAAAGAGCCCGCGAAAGTGAGTTTAAATACTCAGAGTCTCCGCTCTCACCGCTCCCGACAATGGCCTGTGAAAAACGCCCGCGAAAATTAGTTTAGATACTCACTGTCTCTCCGCTCTGACCACTCCCGACAATAGCCTGTGAAAAAAAGCCTGCGATAGTGTGTTTAAGTACACACTGACTCTCCACTCTCACCTCTCCCGACAATGGCCTGTGAAAAAACGCCTGGGAAAGTGTGTTTAAATACTCACCGAACCACTTCTCTCACCGCTCCCGCCACTGGCCCATTTTAAAGAGGGAGTCTCTACATCAGGACGCCTTTTAAAGATGGAGTCTCTCCATCAGGGACCACTTGTAAAGAGGGAATCTCTCCATCAGGGACACTGTTTAAAGTGGGTGTATCTCCATCAGGGACCCTTTTAAAAGAGGGAGTCTCTCCATCAGGGACCCCCTTTAAAGAGGGAGTCTCTCCGTCAGGGATCCCTTTTATTGAGGCGGTGTCTCCATCAGGGATACGTTATAAAGAGGGGGTCTTCATCAGGGTCCCCTTTTAATGAGGCAGTCTCTCAATCAGGGACCCTTATTCAAGAGGGAATCTCTCCATCAGGGACCCTGCTTAAAGAGGAAGTCTAACCATCAGGGACACCTTTTAAAGAGGGAGTGTCTCCTCAGGGAGTCTCTCCATCAAGCTCCCCTATTAAAGAGGGAGTCTTTCCACCAGGGACCCCATTTAAAGAGAGAGTCTCTCCGTCAGGGGTCCCTTTTAATGAAGGAACCTCTCTGTTCGGAACCCCTTTAAAAGAGGTGTCTCTCCATAAGGTACCCCTTTTAAGCAGTGATTTTGTCCCTCAGGGACCCCTTTTAAAGAGGTAGCCCCTCCGTAGCGGAATTCTTTAAAAGATGGAGGCCTAGAAATTCCCTTGGGTTTGCGCACATTTAGGGGCGCAAGAGTGGGTTGCGCCGGAAGTTGCGTCGCCGCTGAAATTAGGTGGGCCTTTAAATCGGCGTAAGCCGGTAGCGCTGCGCCGGCACCGATGACGTCATCGGTGTGCGCAGCGCCCCGGTACCGCCCGAAACCACGCCGATCCCCATCTTCAGTAGCGGCCGCCTCTTCCCTGGCGGCCGCTAACAACGTTATGAAAACCTGGCCGTGCTGCAGCCTTAGAGGCGCTATTTAAAGCGGAGGTGCGGCCGGCCGCTTTTTCGGCGGCCACCTGCCCGCACCTCCTTCCCCGGCCTCCTCCACCCCCCCCCCCCCCGCGGCATTGCCGGCTGGTTTCCGTGGAGCCCAGCACTTTGCCGTTGTGCCGGGCTCTTTTGCCGGCACTTTCAACGGGGCTCCGGCCGTTGCAGGCACCTCCCCCTTAAGAGAAGGGGGAGGCCTGCAGTACAGCAGCCTGCCGCTCCGCATCGGGTGGCGTAGCGGGACCGGGAGCGCTGAAATTCACTTTCAGCGCCCCAAGCGGGGCGGGCACACCCTGTACCAGCGCCCGCTTCCGCTTTGGGGCGCTGAAAGTGAATTTGGGGCGGGCACAACTGGCTCGGCGGCGGGCGCTAAATTTCCGGCGCAAACGTGCTGGCGGGGCGTCACCGAATTTATAGGCCTTCATGTTTAAACGGGGTCCCTGACAGAGAGGCTCCGGCCTATAAATTCGGTGACGCCCCGCCAGCACGTTTGCGCCGGAAATTTAGCGCCCGCCGCCGAGCCAGTTGTGCCCGCCCCAAATTCACTTTCAGCGCCCCAAAGCGGAAGCGGGCGCTGGTACAGGGTGTGCCCGCCCCGCTTGGGGCGCTGAAAGTGAATTTCAGCGCTCCCGGTCCCGCTACGCCACCCGATGCGGAGCGGCAGGCTGCTGTACTGCAGGCCTCCCCCTTCTCTTAAGGGGGAGGTGCCTGCAACGGCCGGAGCCCCGTTGAAAGTGCCGGCAAAAGAGCCCGGCACAACGGCGAAGTGCCGGGCTCCACGGAAACCAGCCGGCAATGCCGCGGGGGGGGGGGGTGGAGGAGGCCGGGGAAGGAGGTGCGGGCAGGCGGCCGCCGAAAAAGCGGCCGGCCGCACCTCCGCTTTAAATAGCGCCTCTAAGGCTGCAGCACGGCCAGGTTTTCAAAACGTTGTTAGCGGCCGCCAGGGAAGAGGCGGCCGCTACTGAAGATGGGGATCGGCGTGGTTTCGGGCAGTACCGGGGCGCTGCGCACACCGATGATGTCATCGGTGCCGGTGCAGCACTACCGGCTTACGCCGATTTAAAGGCCCACCTAATTTCAGCGGCGACGCAACTTCCGGCGCAACCCACTCTTGCGCCCCTAAATGGGCGCAAACCCAAGGGAATTTCTAGGCCGAAGTCTCTCTGTAAGGGGCTCCTTTAAAGCTGGATTCACTCCATCAGGGATCCCTTTTAAAGAGGTAGCCTTTCCGTAGCGGAATTCTTTAAAAGATGGAGCCTCTCTGTCAGGGACCCTGTTTAAACATGAAGGCCTAGAAATTCAGTCTGGACACTTTTGGGGCGCTAAAGTCGGGCGCTCGCTAAAGTTAGCGGCCACCGGAAAGTGTAGGCCACATCGCCGAAATTCAGTAGAGTTGGCCTTAAGTTTGGCCGAGCGCTGAAACCGGCGTTGAAATGCTGTGTTCTGGCGCTAAGCCGGCGATGCGGCCTAATAACGCCGAAGCCGGGCGCAGCGCAGGTGCGGTCATGTTTTGATTGACAGCAGACACCCTGACGCCGGCCAGCTCTTAAAGGGGGAAGGGTCAACTTTGACTGCTGCCACGCCCTGCATACTGGAGCCCTGCAGCTAGGCCTCAGCACTACTGGTGGGCCAAAATAGCGCCTGGAGCAATGGAGAGGGCCCGTGAGCGAGCGCAGCGCTTTTCAGAGCATGCTCTGAGTGTGCTCATTCATGGTGTGGAGAAGAGAAGAGAGATCCTGTGCCCGGACAGTGGCAGGAAGGCTCCCAGGAGCCAGTACAGGAGAGCCTGGGGCAAAATCGCCCGCAGGGTGTCATCCACCTGTGATGTCCCCAGGAGTGCGGACCAATGCCGCAAGAAGTTCAACGACCTCACTCGGATGGTGAAGGTGAGTACCCTTTCCAGTGTCCCCCTCATCCTTGCATGTGCACCTCACATTATGGGCAAAGGGACCTCAAATGCCTAATGGCCAGCCCTCCTCCCGCAGCAATGGCACTGGCATGATCATCAATAGCACTTTCTGCACTTAACACACTGGCCAAGCTATTCGACCATGGGAGGCAGTGCACACAGCAACAGGCCACCACACTGGCCAAGCTATTCGACCATGGGAGGCAGTGCACACAGCAACAGGGCACCACACTGGCCAAGCTATTCCACCATGGGAGGCAGTGCACACAGCGACAGGGCACCACACTGTACTTAGAGGCCGTCCTTTCTCTTGCAGGCCAAGCTGGCGAGCAATGTAAGGAGCCAGGCTGTCACTGCTGGAGGCCGACCCGAGTACCAGGCGCTCACTGATCTGGAGGAGAGCGTGGCACGACTCATGCGTGGCCGGGTGACTGGCCCTGTCGCGATCGGCGAGGCGGACCCTGTACTGGTACCCACTGGTAAGGACATGACCGGTTGCACCTCTCTCGTTGCCCTCGCGCTTCAGATCTACATCCTTTCCCACTGACCGACAAATGCGCATAATGCACCACTCAGGCCTCCCTCGCTGACGGCCTGTCCTCACTCTAAAGCTACTCTTGTGCCTTCCTGCTTTCAGCTGGTGAGGAGGAGGTGGTCCCTGAAGAGCAGAGAGCCAGGCCCTTGGAGGAGGAGGACGTCGAGGACCAGGAGGAAGGCGGCACATCGGGGGAACCCTCCTCCGCGCCAGGGGATGGCAATGGAGGGGAGACGTCTGGCCTGCAGGAGAGCCAGGGGGAGGTGTTGGAGGGGAGGGCCGAAGCTGGTCCCAGTAGGGTGGACGCACGCGGGAAGGCTCCGGCAGCACGCCAGCCTTCTCCCCAGAGGGGGGAGGTGTTGGAGGGGAGGGCCGAAGCTGGTCCCAGTAGGGTGGACGCACGCGGGAAGGGTCCGGCAGCACGCCAGCCTTCTCCCCAGAGGGGGGAGGTATTGGAGGGGAGGGCAGAACCTGGCCCAAGTGGGGTCGACGCACGCGGGAAGGGTCGGCCAGCTCGGCGGCCTTCTCCCCGGAGGGAGAGTCCGCCCTCCAGTCCGGACACGGTCCTTGCCCAGGAGGTGCGCGTCCTCGATGAGATGTCGGTGGCGTCTGAGCGGCGCCACCAAGAGTTCATGGGGGTGGTCGAACAGATGCCTCACACCATTGAGTCCCTGGCTCAGAGTGTGGTGGCTTTCGGGGAATCACAGGCCAGGGGGTTCGAACAACTCACGGCAGCGCACGACAGGGGTGTCCAGCAACTGGCGGCAGCGCAGGACAGGGGTGTGCAGCAACTCGCGGCAGCGCAGGACGCGGGTGTGCAGCAACTGGCGGCAGCGCAGGACGCGACTCGCGAGATGAGTGGTGCCGTCCACACACTGGCAGAGCTGATGCGGGCACATACCAGGGCAGTTCGGGCACTCACTTCTGCCACACTCGCTGTGGCACGGAGGCATCGCCATGGCACCCGCCGCCCTGCTGCAGCACAGCGGTCTGGCCTCCCCCAGATTGCAGCGCTTGCTACACTGCCAGCCCGGCCGAGTGCCAGTGTCTCTGGCGAGCAGCGCGCACCTGCCATCAGCCAGCTTGCCCCCAATGGTGCTGCCGACACTGCCACTCCCCCAGCCAAGGTGCGACGACCTGCTGCTAAGACTGATGCTGCCCAACCACAGCTGCAGCAGTCAGCAGCCGGCCCCTCCCGGGCCAGGCCTCGTCTAGGCCGACCCCCAAGGGCATCTGCTGACACGCTTTGTGGCCCTCATGAGCCTTCCCCCAGCCTCGCCACACCCGCAGGGCCCAGGTTGAGGCGGAGCAGCAGGTCGGCCAGGGGCCGGAGAAGCCTGTCTAAGGACTCGCCCTCTCGGCACACCCATTAGAGTGTGGTGAGAGCGGTTTCTTTTATATTGGGGGGCTTGTGTTGTGGGGGGCATTATTTTGTTAAGGCCGAGGATCAAGGCATTTTTTGTTTTCATGGGGGTGTCTCTGTTGTGGGGGGGGGCTTATTTTTGTAAGGCCGCTGTTGAAGGCCTTTTGGATGGGCAAGTTTTGTTAGTCCTCCCCAGGTTTTGGGAGTGACAGATGTTTTTGACTGTTTTTTGGGGGTCTTGTCTGTTTTTCTGTTTCATGTGGGAAGGGCCCTGAGTTTGTGAAATAAAGCTTTTGATTTATTCAGCATGTCCAGGTGTCATGTTTGAAGTGGCTGTTGCGTTAACCGGCTGAGGGCTTGCGGAGCGGCTGCCTCAGGTGCGTTCATTGCCACAGGCCATTTCCTGACAGGGGGCCTAGAAGTGTCGATCAATAAGCCCCCGGCGGACGGCCCTTGGCCCTTGTCGCTCCCTCCTGGGCTGGTCCTCCTCCTCCTCCTCCTCCTCCTCCTCCTGCTCGTCCTCCTGAGGTGGTGGTGCAATGTCAGGTGGCAGTGCCTGAGTCCTGCGGATAGCCAGGTTGTGCAGCATGCAGCACACGACGACGAACTGGGAGACTCTATACGGCGAATACTGAAGAGATCCTCCGGAACGATCCAGGCAGCGGAACCGTTGCTTGAGGACGCCTATCGTTTGCTCGATGATGTTCCTTGTGGCTTGATGGCTTTCGTTGTATGCCTCCTCCGCTGGGGTCCTGGGCGCGCGGAGCGGGGTCATGAGCCATGTACACAAATGGTAGCCCTTGTCCCCGATAAGCCATCCCCTTGGTGGAGGCTGTGCCTCGAACATGTCAGCCACAGTAGTCTGGCGCAGGATAAATGCATCGTGGCTGCTTCCTGGGAAGCGGGCATTGACAGCTAGGACGCGCTGCCTGTGGTCACACACCAGCTGTACATTTAGGGAATGGTAGCCCTTCTGGTTGCGGTAATCCTCGGCATTGTGGACAGGTGCCTGCATAGCCACATGCGTGCAGTCAATGGCGCCCTGCACCATGGGGAAGCCCGTGATCCTGCCAAATCCGACTGCACGCTGCTCCTCCCTCTGTCGGGTCATGGGGAAGGAGATGAATTGGTGTCTCCTCGCGTAAAGTGCATCGGTGACCTGCCGGATGCAGCGATGCGCGGCGAACTGGGAGATGTTCGCTATGTCCGCAGCAGCGGCTTGGAAGGAGCCGCTTGCATAAAAGTTCAGAGCCACCGTGACCTTCACTTCCACCGAGAGAGACGTCCTGCACATCAGCTGTGGACGCAGATCTGTGTGAAGCAGCTGGCAGATCTCTGCAACCACCTCCCTTCTGAAGCGCAGCCTCTTCACACAATGCGCGGCAGTCATGGTGAGATAGGACACCTGCTGCCGGTATTGCCTGAGTGGGTAAGGCCTACGTTGCCGACGCCTGATGGCCCCTCTGCGTCTAGGCATGGCTGGCCCTCTCTCACAGCGTCTGCGAGCCCTTCGCACATAATGCTGCAACTGAGGGTTGGCCCCCCATACAGCCCCCATAATAAAGTTGAGAACAGATAAATCACAATGAATCAAATGTCAAAGCACTGGCCAGAAGCCAAAAATACCTCTCCTATGTTGTCCCAAATCAGTAACCTCTGTCCCTTGGTCTCTGTCCAGAAATCCAAAGCAGTAAAGTCATTGCAGCAAAATGGCTGGGCTTTATAGGTCAGTGTAAGTGCCCTTTAATTTGCGCTCCCCGAGGCCCACAGGGCCTCCTTTGCGTTCCACCTCACAGTTCTTAGCAGCGCCACGCCCATATTGGGCGGGCGCCACTGAATTTCCGGTTTGGGGCGCACAAACAGCGTTGCGCGACGATATGACGTCATAAGCTGCGAGCGCACCTGAGCGGGCGCAAACACTTTGCGCCGGCGCTAAATGTCAACTGAATTTGGGCGTCGGCGCAGATCGGACTGCGTTCAGGCGCTAAGTGTCTAGCGCCGGAAATATAGCCCTTTTATGGCGTTAGCAGCTGGCGCAACCCACTGAATTTCTAGGCCGAAGTCTCTCTGTAAGGGACTCCTTTAAAGCTGGATTCACTCCATCAGGGATCCCTTTTATGGAGGGAGACTCTCTGTCAGAGACCCCTATTAAAGAGGGATCTCTCTGTCGGGGACTACATTTAAATAGGAAGTATATCCTCAGAGAACGCATTTAAAGGTGGCGCCTCTCCATCAGAGACACCTTTAAAAGAGGAAGACTCTCCATCAGGGGCCCTTTATTTGAATATATGAACAAAAGAAATCGGAGCTGGAGTAGGCTATTCGGACCTTCAAGCCTGCTCCGCCATTCAAGGAGATCATGGCTGATCTTCTGTCTCAACTCCATTCACCGGCCCTATCTCCATATCCCATGATGCCCTGAAAAGTCAGAAATCTATCGACATCTGTTTTGAATGGACCCAATGACTGAGCCTCCACAGCCCTCTGGGGTAGAGAATTCCAAAGATTCACCACCTTCTGTGTGAATAAATTTCTGCTCATATCTGTTTTGAATGGCCTATCGTTTATCCTGAGGCTGTTGCTCCTGGTTCTAGACACCCCAGCCAAGGGAAACAATCCCCCAGCATCCACCCTATCAAGCCCTGTAATAATTTTATATGCTTCAATGAGATCCCCTCTCATTCTTCTAAACTCAAGAGAATACAGGCCTAGTTTACTCAATCTCTTCTCATACGACAGTCCCGCCATCCATGGAATCAATCAGCAAATTTGGAAATGTTACATGTATTCCCCTCATCCAGATCATTGATATAGATTGTGGAAAGCTGGGGCCCAAGCACCGATCCTAGCGATATCCCACTAGTCTCTGTCTGCCATCCTGTAAAAGACCCGTTTCTCCCTACAATTTGTTTTCTCTTAGTTTACCAATTCTCAATCCATGCTAGTGTAATAGCCCCAATTCCATGTGCCCTAATTTTGTTCATCAACCTCTTGTGCGGGACCTTATCGAAGGCCTTCTCAAAATCCAGATACACCACATCTACCAGTTCCCCTTTGTCTACTCCACTAGGTACATTCTGAAATAACTCCAATAAGATTGTCAAACAGGATTTCCCTTACAATAATCCATGTTGACTCTGCCTAATCTTACTATTAGTTTCTAAGTGCCCAGTTATTACATCCTTTATAATTGAATACAGCATTTTCCCAACTACTGATGTGAGGCTAAAAGGTCTGTATTTCCCTGTTTTCTCGGTTCCTGCTTTCTTAAATAGCGGGGTTACATTTGCTATCCAACAATCTGCACGATCCGTTCCAGAATCTATAGAATTTTGGAAGATGACAACCAATGCGTCCACTATACCAATGGCCACCTCTTTCAAAATCGTAGCATGTAGGTCATCCGGTCCTTGGGATTTGTCGCATTTTAGTCCCACTAATCTTGCTAGTGCTGTTTCTTTAACTTATAAAAAATTCAATATTTTCCTCATTCTCGCCAAACCCTTGGTTTTCTCGTATTTCTGGGAGGTTTCTTGTGTCTTCCTCCGTGAAGACAGAAACAAAGTATTTACTTAATGTCTCTTGCCATTTCCTCATTCCCCATTATAAATTCTCCCATCTCTGACTGTGAAGGACCTACTTTTACCTTCACCAGTGTTTTCCTTTTCACATACCTATCGAAGCTTTTGCAATCTGTTTTTATGGCCTAGAAATTCAGTTGCGTTCGGCAGCCGTTAACGCCATAAGAGGGGTATATTTCCAGCGCTAGGCACTTAGCGCCCGGGCGCAGGCCGATCTGCGCCTACGCCCAAATTCAGTAGACATTTAGCGCCGGCGCAAAGTGTTTGCGCCCGCTCAGCTGCGCGCGCAGCTTATGACGTCATTTCGTCGTGCAACGCTGTTTGTGCGCCCCAAACCGGAAATTCAGTGGCGCCCGCCCAATGTGGGCATGGCGCTGTTAAGAACTGTGAAGTGGAACGCAACAGAGGCCCTGTGGGCCTCGGGGAGCGCAAATTAAAGGGCACTTACACTGACCTATAAAGCCCAGCCATTTTGCTGCAATGACTTTACTGCTTTGGATTTCTGGACAGAGACCAAGGAACAGAGCTTACTGATTTGGGACAACATAGGAGAGGTATTTTTGGCTTCTGGCCAGAGCTTTGACATTTGAATCATTGTGATTTCACTGTTTGCAAGTTTATTATGGGGGCTGTATGGGGTTCCAACCCTCAGTTGCAGCATTATGTGCGAAGGGCTCGCAGACGCTGTGTGAGAGGGCCAGCCATGCCTAGACGCAGAGGGGCCATCAGGCGTCGGCAACGTAGGCCTTACCCACTCAGGCAATACCGGCAGCAGGTGTCCTATCTCACCATGACTGCGGCGCATTGTGTTAAGAGGCTGCGCTTCAGAAGGGAGGTGGTTGCAGAGATCTGCCAGCTGCTTCACAGAGATCTGCGTCCACAGCTGATGTGCAGGACGTCTCTCTCGGTGGAAGTGAAGGTCATGGTGGCTCTGAACTTTTATGCAAGCGGCTCCTTCCAAGCCACTGCTGGGGACATAGTGAACATCTCCCAGTTCGCCGCGCATCGCTGCATCCGGCAGGTCACCGATGCGCTTTTCGCGAGGAGACACCAATTCATCTCCTTCCCCATGACCCTAGAGAGGCAGGAGCAGCGTGCAGTCGGATTTGGCAGGATTGCGGACTTCCCCATGGTGCAGGGCGCCATTGACTGCACACATGTGGCTATGCGGGCACCTATCGACAATGCCAAGGATTACCGCAACCGGAAGGGCTACCATTCCCTCAATGTACAGCTGGTGTGTGACCACAGGCAGCGCATCCTAGCTGTCAATGCCCGCTTTCCAGGAAGCAGCCACGATGCATTTATCCTGCGCCAGACTACTGTGGCTGACATGTTCGAGGCACAGCCTCCACCAAGGGGATGGCTTATTGGGGACAAGGGCTACCCTTTGTGTACATGGCTCATGACCCCGCTCCGCGCACCCAGGACCCCAGCGGAGGAGGCATACAACGAAAGCCATCAAGCCACAAGGAACATCATAGAGCAAACGATTGGCGTCCTCAAGCAATGGTTCCGCTGCCTGGATCGTTCCGGCGGATCTCTACAGTATTCGCCGGATAGAGTCTCCCAGTTCGTCGTCGTGTGCTGCATGCTGCACAACCTGGCTATCCGCAGGACTCAGGCACTGCCCCCTGACGTTGCACCACCACCTCAGGAGGACGAGCAGGAGGACCATGAGGAGGAGGAGGAGGAGGAGGAGCAGTACCAGCCCAGGAGGGAGCCACAAGGTCCAAGGGCCGTCCGCCGGCGGCTTATTGAACGACACTTCTAGGCCCCCTGTCAGGGAATGGCCTGTGGCAATGAACGCACCTGAATGCAGCCGCTCCGCAAGCCCTCAGCCGGTTAACGCAACAACCACTTGAAACATGATACCTGGACATGCTGAATAAATAAAAAGCTTTATTTTACAAACTCAGGGCCCTTCCCACATGAATTGGGGGCAAAGTATTAACGTGGATAGAGAACTGGCTGGCGGATAGAAAACAGAGAGTTGGAATAAACGGCTCGTTTTCGGAGTGGCAGGCAGTGACCAGCGGGGTGCCGCAAGGATCTGTCCTGGGACCCCAGCTGTTCACAATATATATAAATGATCTGGATCAGGGAATTGGATGCAATATTTCCAAATTCGCTGACGACACTAAACTAGGAGGAGGGGTGGGCTCTGATGAGGATGTCAGGAGGCTACAGTGCGATTTGGACAGGTTGGGGGAATGGGCGGATACGTGGCAGATGCACTATAATGTGGATAAATGCGAGGTTATCCACTTTGGGGGTAAAAACAGGAGGGTAGATTATTATCTAAATGGCAATAGATTGGGAGATGGGGAAGTGCAGAGGGACCTGGGTGTTCTTGTGCACCAGTCACTGAAGGAGAGCATGCAGGTGCAACAGGCGATTAAGAAGGCAAATGGTATGTTGGCCTTCATATCAAGGGGGTTCGAGTATAGGAATAGGGATACCTTACTACAGCTGTACAAGGTGCTGGTGAGACCGCATCTGGAGTATTGTGTACAGTTTTGGTCGCCCCATCTGCGGAAGGATGTTCTTGCCATGGAAAGAGTGCAGCGGCGATTCACCAGGCTGATACCTGGAATGGCGGGAATGACCTACGAGGAGAGATTGAATAGTTTGGGCTTGTACTCACTGGAGTTTAGAAGATTGAGAGGGGATCTCATCGAAACATATAAAATTATGGCAGGCCTGGACAGGCTGAATTCAGAGAGAATGTTTCCAATGGCAGGGGAGCACAGAACCAGGGGCCACAGTCTAAAAATAGCGGGCAAATCATTTAAAACAGAGATGAGGAAGAATTTCTTCACTCAAAGAGTGGTGAGCCTGTGGAATTCCCTGCCACAGAGGGCTGTGAAGGCTAATTCAATAAATATTTTCAAGAGAGAATTGGATATATTTCTGAAGGCTAAGGGGATTAAGGGTTACGGAGAAAAGGCGGGGACGGGGTACTGAACTGGTAAGATCAGCTAAGATCTCAGACGAAGATCAGCCATGATCTCATTGAATGGCGGAGCAGGCTCGAAGGGCCGAATGGCCTACTCCTGTTCCTATCTCTATGTTTCTATGTTTCTATGAAACAGAAAAACAGACGAGACCCCCAAAAAACAGTCAAAAACATCTGTCACTCCCACAACCTGGGGAGGACTAACAAAACTTGCCCATCCAATTGGCCTTCATCATCGGCCTTACAAAAATAAGCCCCCCCCTCCACAACACAAACACCCCCATAAAAACAAAAAATGCCTTCATCTTCGGCCTTACCAAAATAAGCCCCCCCCAGAACACAAACACCCCCATATAAAAAAAACCGCTATCACCACACTCTACTGGGTGTGCCGAGAGGGCGAGTCCTTATGCAGGCTTCTCCGGCCCCTGCCCGACCTGCTGCTCTGCCTCAACCTGGGCCCTGTGGGTGTGGCAAGGCTGGGGGAAGGCTCATGAGGGCCACAATGCGTGACGGCAGATGCCCTTGGGGGTCGGCCTAGACGAGGCCCGGCCCGGGAGGGGCCGGCTGCTGACTGCTGCAGCTGTGGCTGGCCAGTATCAGTCTCAGCAGCAGCTCGTCGCACCTTGGCTGGGGGAGTGGCAGTGTCGGCTGCACCAATGGGGGCAAGCTGGCTGATGCCAGGCACGCGCTGTTCGCCAAAGACACTGGCACTCGGCCGGGCTGGCAGTGCAGCAAGCGCAGCAATCTGGTGGAGGCCAGACCGCTGTGCTGTAGCAGGGCGGCGGGTGCCCTGGCGATGCCTCCGCGCCACAGCGAGTGTGGCAGAAGTGAGTGCCCGAACTGCCCTGGCATCAGATCTGCCAGTGTCTGGACGGCACCACTCATGGACTCGCGACTCGCGTCCTGCGCTGCCGTGAGTTGTTGGACACCCCTGTCCTGCGCTGCCGCGAGTTGCTGGACACCCCTGTCGTGTGCTGCCGCGAGTTGCTCGACCCCCCTGGCCTGTGATTCCCTGAAAGCGACCACACTATGAGCCAGGGACTCAATGGCCTGAGGCAACTGTCCCGCAACCCCCATGAACTCCTTGTGGCGCCGCTCCGACGCCGCGGACATCTCATCAAGGAGGCGCACCTCCTGGGCGAGGACCGTCTCCGGACTGGAGGGTGGACTCTCCCTCTGGGGAGAAGGCCGCCGAGCTGCCCGACCCTTCCCGCGTGCCTCGACCCCACTGGGCCCAGGAACTGCCCTCCCCTGCAACACTTCCCCCCTCTGGGGAGAAGGCCGCCGTGCTGCCCGACCCTTCCCGCGTGCCTCGACACCACTGGGCCCAGGAGCTACACCCCCCTGCAACACTTCCCCCTGCCTCTCCTCCAGGCCAGACGTCTCCCCTCCATTGCCATCCCCTGGCGCGGATGAGGGTTCCCCCGATGTGCCGCCTTCCTCCTGGTCCTCGTCATCCTCCTCCTCCAAGGGCCTGGCACTCTGAGCTTCAGGGACCACCTCCTCCTCACCAGCTGAAAGCAGGAAGGCACAAGAGAAGCTTTAGAGTGAGGACAGGGCGTCAGCGAGGGAGGCATGAGTGGTGGCATTATGCGCATTGGTCGGACAGTGGGAAAGGATGTAGATCTGAAGCGCAAGGGCAACGAGAGAGGTCATGTCCTTACCAGTGGGTCCCAGTACAGGGTCCGCATCTCCAATGGCAACAGGGCCAGTCACCCGGCCACGCATGAGTCGAGCCACGCTCTCCTCCAGCTCACTGAGCGCCTGGTACTGGGGACGGCCTCCCCCGGTGGCGGACTGGCTCCTCAAATTCCGCGCCAGCTTGGCCTGCAAGAGAAAGGACGGCCTCTAAGTACAGTGTGGTGCCCTGTTGCTGTGTGCACTGCCTCCCATGGTCGAATAGCTTGGCCAGTGTGGTGCCCTGTTGCTGTGTGCACTGCCTCCCATGGTCGAATAGCTTGGCCAGTGTGGTGCCCTGTTGCTGTGTGCACTGCCTCCCATGGTCGAATAGCTTGGCCAGTGTGGTGCCCTGTTGCTTTGTGCACTGCCTCCCATGGTCGAATAGCTTGGCCAGTGTGTTAAGTGCAGAAAGTGCTATTGATGGTCATGCCAGTGCCATAGCTGCGGGAGGAGGGCTGCCCATTAAGCCTTTGAGGTCCCTTTGCCCATAATGTGAGGTGCACATGCAAGGATGAGGAGGACACTGGAAAGGGTACTCACCTTCACCATCCGAGTGAGGTCATTGTACTTCTTGCGGCATTGGTCACCAGTCCTGGGGACATCGCTGGTGGATGACACCCTGTGGGCGATTTTCTTCCAGGCTCTCCTGTACTGCCTCCTGGGAGCCTTCTTGCCAATTCCAATTCCAATTCCAATTAAAATGCTTTATTGGCATGAAAGTTTACAGAGAACCATATTGCCAAAGCTTACATAGCAAAAAGGTACAGTTTTCCAACATTCTTGCCACTGTCCGGGCACAAGATCTCTCTTTTCTTTTCCAAACCATTAACCAGCACCCTCAAAGCATGCTGGGAGAAGCGCTGCGCTCGTTCACGGGCCTTCTCCATGGCTTCAGGCGCTATTTGGGTCCACCAGCAGTGTTGAGGCCTAGCTGCAGGGCTCCACTATGCAGGGCGTGGCAGCAGTCAAAGTCGACCCTTCCCCCTTTAAGAGCTGGCCGGCGTCAGGGTGTCTGCTGTCAATCAAAACATGACCTCACCTGCACTGCGCCCGGCCTCGGCGTTATCAGTCCGAATTGCCGGCTTAGCGCCTGAAGATAGCAGTGCAACGCCAGTTTCAGCGCTCGCCCAAACTCTTGGCCAAATCTACTGAATTTCGGCGAAGTGGCCTACACTTTCCGGCGGGCGCTAACTTTAGCGACTGCCCGACTTTACCGCCCCAAAAGTGGCCAGACTGAATTTCTAGGCCTATATGTTTCGCTAGTTTTTGCTCATATTCCATTTTCCATTTCTCTATCAATTTCCTGGTCGCCCTTTGCTGATTTCTAAAAATATCCCAATCCTCAGGCTGACCGTTATTTCTGGCAACTTTACAATCTTCCTCCTTTGACTTAATACTAGCTTTAATTTCTTTTGTTAGCCATGGTTTGATCTATTTTCCTTTTGGGTATTTATGCCCTAGAGGAATATATGTTCGGTGCAAACTATGCATTATTTCCTTGAATGTTAGCCAGTATGTCCACATTCATACCTTTTAGTGTAGTCTCCCAGTCTACCATGGCCAAGTTGTCCCTCATACACTTGTAGATTCCACAGTTTAGGTTTAAGAACATAGTTTCAGGCTGGAATACATCACTCTCAATCATAAAGTAAAAATCAATCATATTATGATCACTTGTCCCGAAAGGCCCCTTCACCACAAGATTATTGATTAGCCCGTTCTAACTACACATTAGCAAATCCAGAATAGCCTGTTCTCTGGTTGGTTCCTCCACATATTGATCCAGGGAACCATCTCGCATACATTCCAAGAATTTGTCCTCCACACCATTAGTGGCAAGTTGATTTGGCGAGTCATTATGTAGGTTAAAGTCCTCCATGATTACAGTATTGTCCTTGTTACATACACTTCTAATTTCTAGATTTTTACTGTGCTCCACATTACCACTCCTCTTTGGTGGCCTACACACTGCTCCCATCAATATTTTCCGCCCTTTGCTGATCCCTTAGCTCCACACAAACTGATTTTTAAAGAGGGAGTCTCTCTGTAAGTGACCCCTTTTAATGCTGGCGTCTCTCCGCGTCGGTCCAATTTTACAGAGGGAATCTCTCCGTCAGGGAGCCCTGTTAAAGAGGGAGTCTCACCATCAGTGGCCCCTGTTAAAGAGGGAGTCTCTGAGCCAGGGACCCGTTTTAAAAATGATTCTCTCCATCAGGGACACCTATTAAAGAGGGAGTCTCTCTGTCGGGGACCCCTTTTAAAGATGGTGCCTCTCCTCAGTGACCCCTTTTAAATTGAAGTCTCTCCATCAGGGACAACTATAAAAGAGGGAGTCTCCCTGTCGGTGACCCCTTTTAAAGAAGGAGACTCTCTGTCAGGGACCCCTATTAAAGAGGGATCTCTCCGTCAGGGACCCCTGTTTAAAGAATGATTCTCTTCATCAGGGACACCTTTTTTAGAGGGAGTCTCTGCATCAGGAATCCTTTTTTAAAGAGACAGGCCTAGAAATTCAGTTGTTTGCGCCAGCCTCTAGCGCCTTAGGAGGAGGAGATGTGGGGTGCTAAGCGGCTAGCGCCCGGGCGCAGCGCGATCTGCGCCTCTCGCCAACTTCAGTTAAGATTTAGCGGCGGCGCCAAGCCTTTGCGCGCGCTCAGCTGCGCGCGCCGATCCTGACGTCATTTCATGGTGCAACGCCCTTTGTGCGCCCCAAACCAGAAATTCAGTGGCGCCGGCCTATTGTGCGCCTGGCGCCCCTAGCGACTGGTAGAGGGGAACGGTTCCCAGTCGCTGCGGGGCGCGGGGGGCGCTAATTAAAGGGCACTCCTCCTGCAGTAGAAATGGCAGCCATTTTGCAACACTCCTTCTTTGTGAGAGACGGATCTTTGGAGAGAGACAAAGGTAGAGGGCTTTCTGGTTTGGCTCAACACTCGCACAGGTACTTGTGGCTTCAGGCCACAGCTTTGCACTTGTCTTTAACTTCAGAGCCATAGCATTGATTGGAAACATATAATGGGGGCTGCAATGGGTGGAAACGTTGGGTTTCTCCATTGCATTCAAAGGGCTCAGAGACGCCGTGAGAGAGTGCCAGTCATGGCCAGATGGAGAAGGGGCAACAGGCGTCGGCAAAGGAGGCCTTACCCACCCAGGGTATACCGCCAGCAGTTCTCATATCTGAACATGTCTGACGAGCAGTGTGTTCGGAGGCTGCGATTCAGAAGGGCGGTGGTCACTGAGATCTGCCACCTGCTTCGCGGAGATCTGCAGCCACAGCTGAGGAACAGGACGTCTCTGTCGGTGGCAGTGAAGGTGACAGTGTCTCTCAACTTCTATGCCACCGGCTCCTTCCAATCCACTACTGGGGACATTTCCAACATCTCCCAGTTTGCGGTACATTGCTGCATCCGCCAGGTGACCAATGGCCTTTTCAGAAGGAGATGTCAGTTCATCTCCTTCTCCATGACCGTTGACAAGCAGCAACAGCGTGCAATGGGCTTTGCAGCATTAGCGGGCTTCCCCATGGTGCAGGGCGCCATTGACTGCACACATGTGGCTTTGCGGGCACCTCTAGAGAATGCCGAGGATTACCGCAACCGGAAGGGCTACCATTCGCTCAACGTGCAGTTGGTGTGTGACCACAGGCAGCTCACCCTAGCTGTCAATGCCCGCTTTCCAGGCAGCAGCCACGATGCCTTCATCCTGCGCCAGACTTCTGTGGCAGACATGTTCCAGGCCCAGCCTCACCCACGCGGATGGCTTCTCGGGGACAAAGGCTATCCTTTGTGCACCTGGCTGATGACCCCGCTCCGTGCGCCCCGCACCCCTGCTGAAGAGGGATACAATGACAGCCATCAAGCAACCAGGAACATCATTGAGCAAACAATCGGCGTCCTGAAGCAACGGTTCTGCTGTCTGGATCGTTCTGGAGGAGCCCTACAGTACTCGCCTGAGCGAGTCTCCCATTTCGTTGTCATGTGCTGCATGCTGCACAACCTGGCTATCTGCAGGACTCAGCCACTGCCACCAGACATTGGAGGACCACCAGAGGAGGAGGAGGACCAGCACAGGAGGGAGGCAGAAAGTGCAAGGGCCACCCGTCGGCGGCTTATTGCACGTCGGTTCTAGGCCCCCTCTCAGGGAATGGATGGCACAAGATGAATGTCGCCGCTCCACAAGCCCGCAGCCGAGCAGGGCAACCAGGACTTCCAAAAGAAAGCATGGACAGTGCAATTTCAGAAAATTTATTACTTTGATACCTCTGTGCCCTTCCCACATAACAAACTAATGGAGAGAAGCCCCCACCAAAAAACACAAATAGACCAATCTCGGCCTTTCCAAAAAAACAAATAGACCAGTCTCGGCCTTTCCAAAAAAACAAATAGACCAGTCTCGGCCTTTACAAGTAAAACAAAGACACCAGTATCAGCCTTTACAAGTGAAACAAAACATTTGGCCACACCTTCTACTTTTTCCCCCGCAAGGGTGATGCGTTTCGCATCCATGACTGGCCCCTGCCCGCCCTGCAGCTCCTCCTTAATGGGACCCCAGTGGCTGCAGCAAGGCTGGGTGAAGGCTGCTGAGGGTCAGATGGTGAGATGGCAGATGCCCTTGGGGGTCGGCCTGGACCAGCTCTGGGACTGGAGGGGCCGGCTGCTGACTGCTCCAACTCTGCTTGGGCGGCAGCAGTCTGTCCAGCGGCTGGTGGCAGCTGCAATGGAGGAGTGACAGTTTCGGCTGCAGGAATGCTACCAACCTGACAGATCACAGGTACTCCCTGGTCGCCTGATACATTGGCACTCGCACAGGCCAGCACTGCAGCATGCGCAGCAATCTGCTGAAGCACAGACTGCTGGGCTGCTGCGGCGCGGCGAGTGCCCTGGCGATGCCTGGCCAATCCAGCGAGGGTGGCAGCAGTTAGTGCCCGTGTGGCCCTGGTCTGTGTCCGCATGACACCAGCCAGTGAATGCACGGCACAACTGAGCACTTGGCTAGAAGCCGCCTGTGCTGCCTGTGTAATGAAGACATACCCCTACAACACAAGGTGGATAACTTCTTGTTTGCCTACCGGAATGCGACACATGCGGTTACCGACCAAACTCCAGCCATGATGGTCTTCAATCGAAGACTACGATGCCGCTTGGATTTGGTTAAGCCAAACATCAGAAGAGATGTGGAGAACAGGCAGTTTCAGAATATGAATGAAAGGCCGACCAGGAGTTTTAAGATAGGTCAACCAGTTTTGGCCCGAGACTACCGCACAGAGAAATGGCAGCCAGGCACGATCTGTACACGGCAAGGACCTCTAATGTATACCGTGGACGTTGGAGTGAGCATTGTAAGATGCCATGCTGACCAGATTCTAGAGTCATTGGAAAACGTCAATTCCACACCACGATCCGATACACCTGGTGATGAAACCGAAGTACCAATTGCATCTACCTCAGAATCAGGAATATTGGAAGCAGACGAACCCAACAACGACGTTGATTCCGAATCAACTCTGCCAGAAGAACCTGACACCCCAAAGAGGCGTTATCCGGACAGAATCAGGAAGCCTCCTCAAAGACTGAACTTATAATTGCTTAACTTCAGATAATGTATATGGCAACTGTAATTGTAAATATGTTATTTAATTATTAATCGAATGTTATGCACTGTTTAGCTAAAAGGGGAGGAATTGTAGTGTATGTACTTTGCAGAAGGAACTATATTCTGCAGCCCCTGTATACTGCAGTACCAGTAGTGACCACCCCTGTATATAAGCCTGTGTAGTAACTTTGCATAGTTAGTTCCAGTTTGTCTCCACTCAGTAAAGACCTGTTATAACCAACTCCTGCAGTCCGTGTCTCAATTACACACGGACATAATATACACTCTACCCTATCATGGGCTCGACCCACCCATTTAATCTCCTCCCACAGTCCATGTACACTCTCCCTATCATGGACTCTACCCACCCATTTAATCTCCTCCCAGAGTCCATATACACTCTCCCCTATCATGGGGTCTACCCACCCATTTAATCTCCTCCCAGAGTCCATATACACTCTCCCCTATCATGGGGTCTACCCACCCATTTAATCTCCTCCCGCAGTCCATGTACACTCTACCCTATCATGGGATCTACCCAGCCACTTAATCTCCTCCCACAGTCCATGTACACTTTACCCTATCATGGACTCTACCCACCCATTTAATCTCCTCCCACAGCCCATGTACACTCTCCCCTATCATGGGCTCTACCCACCCATTTAATCTCCTCCCACAGTCCATGTACACTCTCCCCTATCACGGACACTACCCACACATTTAATCTCCTCCCACAGTCCACACTCTCCCCTATCACGGACTCTACCCACCCATTTAATGTCCTCTCACAGTCCATGTACACTCTCCCCTATCATGGACTCCATCCACCCATTTAATCTCCTCCCACAGCCCATGTACACTCTCCCCTATCATGGACACTACCCACACATTTAATCTCCTCCCACAGCCCATGTACACTCTCCCCTATCATGGACTCTACCCACCCATTTAATCTCCTCTCACACCCCATGGACACACTCCCCTATCATGGACTTAACCACCCATTTAATCTCCTCCCACAGCCCATGTACACACTCCCCTATCATGGACTCTACCCACCCATTTAATCTCCTCCCACAGCCCATGTACACTCAATTCAATTCAATTCAATTCAAATCGCTTTATTGGCATGACAAGGTACATCTTATGTTGCCAAAGCATCGAAAAACATTTATGGTTGAACACATAAACGCAGATCTATCCATACAGTGTATAAACAGATATATCCCTGAGTGTATAAATATACATTCATATAATTTGTATATATTCTTTTTTTCAGATTTAATGGTTGTCCCTCTGTTTATAGCAAGCTGTAACATAGTGTACCGCTAAGGTTACACAATTTCTCTGTTGCCCTAGTAGGTATGGGAGTTTTTGGTTGTCATTCAGATTTCTGAAATCAGGGCATATTTGTGAGAATTTTTGGTAGAAATTCTCCCTGATATCCTGATATTTTCCACAAGCTGTGAGGAAGTGCATCTCTGTCTCCACCACTCCCTGACTGCAGTGATAGCATATCCTGTCCTCTCTTGGCAGCCGGGTCTGCCTGTGTCTGCCTTTTTCGATCGCCAGGCTATGTTCACTAAGTCTGTACATTGTCAAGGTTTTTCTCAGTTTGCTATCCTTTACCATGGTCAGGTATTCAGCCATGTTGTATTGTCTGTTTAGGGCCAAGTAGCAATTGAGTTTGTTTTGGGTTTTTGTTGTTTCTGCCCAATATGACAGATATTTTTCCTTTTGCTTAGTGACAATTGTGTTGGGTCGAGTTCTCTGTGCTACGATGTCACTGTCCTGGGGCTGGTTATTGTTAGTAGTGTTAGTAGTTACTTCATTGAGTCCCAGTACTAGTTGAATGAGGGTATTCTTCTTTATGGTCCTCTATTGGCATTTAAGGGCTTCGGAATGATAGCAGTGGGGGTTACTCATTTTTAGCTGTTTCCAAAATTTGGTGGCTCTTTTTTGGATAGTAATTATTAACGGATATTGGCCTAGTTCTGCCCTGCATGCATTGTTTACGGTTTTTCTTTGGGTTCGGAGGATACTTTTACAGAATTCTGCATGTAGGATCTCAATGGGGTGTTTGTCCCATTTTGCGAATTCTTGTTGTGTTAGTGGTCCCCACAACTCACTGCCATAGAGTGCAATTGGTTCAATTACTGATTAAAAAATTTTGAGCCAAATGCTGATTGGAATTTCTATTTGGATTGATTTTTTAATGGCATAGAAAGCCCTTCTTGCTTTCTCTTTCAGTTCATTCACAGCCAGGTGAAAATTTCCCGTAGAACTGATTTTTAAGCCCACCTATGTGCAGTCATAGACTCTACCCACCCATTTAATCTCCTCCCACAGCCCATGTACACTCTCCCCTATCATAGACACAACCCACCCATTTAATCTCCTCACACAGCCCATGTACACTCTACCCTATCATGGACTCTACCCACCCACTTAATCTCCTCCCACAGTCCATGTACACTCTTCCCTCTCATAGACTCTACCCACCCATTTAATCTCCTCCAACAGCCCATGTCCACTCTCCCCTCTCATAGACTCTACCCACCCATTTAATCGCCTCCCACAGCCCATGTACACTCTACCCTATCATGGACTCTACCCACCCATTTAATCTCCTCCCACAGTCCATGTACACTCTCCCCTATCACGGACACTACCCACACATTTAATCTCCTCCCACAGCCCACACTCTCCCCTATCATGGACTCTACCCATCCATTTAATCTCCTCCAACAGTCCATGTACACTCTCCCCTATCATGGACTCCATCCATCCATTTAATCTCCTCCCACAGCCCATGTATACTCTCCCCTATCATGGACTCTACCCACCCATTGAATCTCCTACCACAACCCATGTACACTCTCCACTATCATGGACTCTACCCACTCATTTAATCTCCTCCCACAGCCCATGTACACTCTCACCTATCATGGACTCTACCCACCCATTTAATCTCCTCCCACAGCCCATGTACACTCTCCTCTGTCATAGACTCTACCCACCCATTTAATCTCCTCCCACAGCCCATGTACACTCTCCCCTATCATGGACTCTACCCACCCATTTAATCTGCTCACACAGCCCATGTACACTCATATCCTATCATGGACTCTACCCACCCATTTAATTTCCTCCCACAGTCCATGTACACTCTCCCCTATCGCGGACTCTACCCACACATTTAATCTCCTCCCACAGCCCACACTCTCCCCTATCACGGACTCTACCCACCCATTTAATCTCCTCCCACACTCCATGTACACTCTCCCCTATCATGGACTCCATCCACCCATTTAATCTCCTCCCACAGCCCATGT
Organism: Somniosus microcephalus; assembly: GCF_052327205.1. Classification (NCBI taxonomy): domain Eukaryota; kingdom Metazoa; phylum Chordata; class Chondrichthyes; order Squaliformes; family Somniosidae; genus Somniosus; species Somniosus microcephalus. Next base: position 6,328,881 of record NW_028225184.1, read on the forward strand.
ATACTCTCCCCTAGCATGGACTCTACCCACCCATTGAATCTCCTCCCACAGCCCATGTACACTCTCCCCTATCATGGACTCTACCCACCCATTTAATCTCCTCCCACAGCCCATGTACACTCTCCCCTATCATGGGCTCTATCCACCCATTTAATCTCCTCCCACAGCCCATGTACATGTACACTCTCTATCCTATCATGGACTCTACCCACACATTTAATCTCCTCCTACAGCCCATGTACACTCTCCCCTATCATGGACTCTACCCACCCATTTACTCTCCTCCCACAGCCCATTAGCACTCTCCCCTATCTTGGACTTAACCACCCATTTAATCTCCTCCCACAGCCCATGTACACTCTCCCCTATCATCGACTCTACCCACCCATTTAATCTCCTCCCACAGCCCATGTGCACTCAATTTAATTCAATTCAATTTCAATTCAAATCGCTTTATTGGCATGACAAGGTACATCTTATGTTGCCAAAGCATCGAAAAACATTTATTGTTGAACACATAAACGCAGATCTATTCATACAGTGTATAAACAGATATATCCCTGAGTGTATAAATATGCATTCATATAATTTGTATATACTCTTTTCTTAGATTTAATGTTGTCCCTCTGTTTATGGCAAGCTGTAACATAGTGTGTCGCTAGGGTTACACAATTTCTCTGTTCCCCTAGTAGGTATGGGAGTTTTTGGTCGTCATTCAAATTTCTGAATTCAGGGCATATGTTTGTGAACTTTGGGTAGAAATTCTCCCTGATATCCTGATATTTTCCACAAGCTGTGAGGAAGTGTGTCTCTGTCTCCACCACTCCCTGACTACAGTGAGAGCATATCCTGTCCTCTCTTGGCAGCCGGGTCTGCCTGTGTCTGCCTTTTTCGATGGCCAGGCTATGTTCACTAAGTCTGTACATTGTCAAGGTTTTTCTCAGTTTGCTATCCTTTACCGTGGTCAGGTATTCAGCCATGGTGTATTGTCTGTTTAGGGCCAAGTAGCAATTGAGTTTGTTTTGGGTTTTTGTTGTTTCTGCCCAATATGACAGATATTTTTCCTTTTGCTTAGTGACAATTGTGTTGGGTCGAATTCTCTTTGCTACGATGTCACTGTCCTGGGACTGGTTATTGTTAGTAGTGTTAGTACCTACTTCACTGAGTCCCAGGACTAGTTGCTTGAGGGTATTCTTCTTTATGATCCTCTCTTGGCATTTCAGGGCTTTGTAATGATACCAGTGGGGGTTGCTCACTTTTAGGTGTTTCCAAAATTTGGTGGCTCTTTTTTGGATAGAAATTATTAATGGATATTGGTCTAGTTCTGCCCTGCATGCATTGTTTATGGTTTTCCTTTGAGTTCGGAGGATACTTTTACAGAATTCTGCATGTAAGTTCTCAATTGGGTGTTTGTCCCATTTTGCAAATTCTTGTTGTGTTAGCGGTCCCCTCTCATAGACTCTACCCACCCATTTAATCTCCTCCCACAGTCCATGTACACTCTCTCCTACCACGGACACTACCCACACATTTAATCTCCTCCCACAGCCCACACTCTCCCCTATCACGGACTCTACCCACCCATTTACTCTCCTCCCACAGCACATGTACACTCTCCCCTATCACGGACTCTACCCACCCATTTAATCTCCTCCCACAGCACATGTACACTCTCCCCTATCACGGACTCTACCCACCCATTTAATCTCCTCCCACAGCACATGTACACTCTCCCCTATCACGGACTCTACCCACCCATTTACTCTCCTCCCACAGCACATGTACACTCTCCCCTATCATTGACTCTACCCACCCATTTAATCTCCTCCCACAGCCCATGCACACTCTCCCCTATCACGGACTCTACCCACCCATTTAATCTCCTCCCACAGTCCATGTACACTCTCCCCTATCACGGACTCTACCCACCCATTTAATCTCCTCCCACAGCCCATGTACACTCTCCCCTATCACAGACACTACCCACCCATTTAATCTCCTCCCACAGCCCATGTACACTCTCCCCTATCACGGACTCTACCCACCCATTTAATCTCCTCCCACAGCCCATGTACACTCTCCCCTATCACAGACACTACCCACCCATTTAATCTCCTCCCACAGCCCATGTACACTCTCCCCTATCACGGACTCTACCCACCCATTTAATCTCCTCCCACAGCCCATGTACACTCTCCCCTATCACGGACTCTACCCACCCATTTAATCTCCTCCCACAGCCCATGTACACTCTCCCCTATCACGGACTCTACCCACCCATTTAATCTCCTCCCACAGCCCATTTACACTCTCCCCTATCACGGACTCTACCCACCCATTTAATCTCCTCCCACAGCCCATGTACACTCTCCCCTATCACGGACTCTACCCACCCATTTAATCGCCTCCCACAGCCCATGTACACTCTCCCCTATCACAGACTCTACCCACCCATTTAATCTCCTCCCACAGCCCATGCACACTCTCCCCTATCACAGACACTACCCACCCATTTAATCTCCTCCCACAGCCCATGTACACTCTCCCCTATCACAGACTCTACCCACCCATTTAATCTCCTCCCACAGCCCATGCACACTCTCCCCTATCACGGACTCTACCCACCCATTTAATCTCCTCCCACAGCCCATGTACACTCTCCCCTATCACAGACACTACCCACCCATTTAATCTCCTCCCACAGCCCACACTCTCCCCTATCACGGACTCTACCCACCCATTTAATCTCCTCCCACAGCCCATGCACACTCTCCCCTATCACAGACACTACCCACCCATTTAATCTCCTCCCACAGCCCATGCACACTCTCCCCTATCACGGACTCTACCCACCCATTTAATCTCCTCCCACAGCCCATGCACACTCTCCCCTATCACAGACACTACCCACCCATTTAATCTCCTCCCACAGCCCATTTACACTCTCCTCTATCTTTGGCCGTGATTTTGCCAGTGGAGGTGGGGTCGCGGTGGGAGTGCTGATTGGCGGGTTCCGGCCCCACTCCTGGCTGCATCCGTTCTGTAAAAAGGATTTTCCGTTCACAGAACTTGTTAAACCCGCCCTTGGGGGTTCCCGGCCAATTAAAAGGAAGCGTGTCTGATGATGTCATTTGATGACTCATCATCAGCCGGTTTCCTTAAAGGGGCCACGGCCACTTTGATTTTGACAGTTGTGCTGTCAGTGTTCTGCAGCATTCAGGTGCTGCAAACACTGACAATCACTGCACAGAGGTGCGCGGCTGCACCTAGGCTCTCTCATGACTCCCTCCATATGCTTATGGAGGGAGTCACAGCATGCAGGGAGGTTCTCTTCCCTCCCAATGGGCGGAAGAGACCGGCCCAGGAGACCAACGCAGCCTGGTTGCACATTGCATAGGAGTACACAAGCAGGGATGTGTCAGGAGGACAAGGCTGCAGTGGTGCAAACCTTTCAATGATCTCAGTAGATCACGATACGTTAGTACAAAGCCACACTCAACCTCATCCTGCTTTGCCACTCATCACATCCCCATCACTCTGCCTTCCCTACCCTACTCCTGCACATCCTTACTCACACCAACTTACCTTGTACCTCCACCCATGCCTCTCGATCTACATTATCACATCCCCATCTCACTAGCCATCCCTCACACTCACCCTCATCCTAGTCCAATCATACCAACTAACACAGAAGGGTAGGCACTTGGGTGTTTTATGCAATGTTCATGTAAATTTTCGGTTAATGTGTTGTCAAACATTGAAATCTTTATTTTCAACACTTTGCCTTATTGGACAGATCTGTGCTCGCCTTTGGAAGTGTCTTAGTGAGTTGCAGTGAATGGTGAGACATAACGGTATCCCCCGCAATGGTGATGAGTATGAAAGGAACGGCTTGGTCATTGTAGGAATGCTTTATGGTGATGGTGTGGGGTGGTGTTAATCTGGTGCATCATGTGGCAGCCAGGGTGTACAGCGTCAAGTGAAGTAAATCTGGCCATGGTAAGGCCATTGCTGGCCTCCCGGGCAGCAATGTGGTCGGGTGCTGATGCCCTGTGTCCTGTGCAGCATCAGGTGATTGCGGAGAAGGTTGGTATTGTTGTTGGTGATGTTGGTGTGCCTGGTGAAGTTGGTGCTGGGGCTGATCGTGGAGGGATTCAGAGGACCAAGGTGAGATTTTTTCAAGGGCACCGATGTTGCTGGAATAGATGGCAGCTGAAGTTGAGATGACAGAAGTGATCTGTCAATGGTAAGAGAGCTTGATCCAAGGAGGTGACAGTGGATAGAGAGTTTACTCCAAACACTTCCAAACTGCATACAGCTCAAAAGTGTCCTCCAAGCCCTGACGGCTCAAGCTTCTGACACTGGAAAGTGACCAGCTGTGAAATGGTAGCTTTCTGGCCACTTTTGCAGCCCTCACCTATTCACAGCATAGTTAAAATGTGGTTAAATAGAAATAGGCTGGCAAAATAGTAGTTAACAAGCACTTAACAAGCAGTGAAATATCTTAAATGCCTCCCCCGCCGCTTGGTGTCTGGTCTGTTCTGAAATCACAGACCTGACACTTTGGAAACTTACATGGAGGCGGGTTCCCAACCCGCTGTCAATCATTTCGATTTTGACAGCAGACCCGCCTCCAAACACACCCTCTGAGTGCCGGCAAAACTCAGCCCATGGACTCGACCCACCCGTTTAATCTCCTGAGGGGAAGAACTGCAAGTCTCTCTGTCCAAAATGTTAATGAATCAAAGCTCTAGAATATTCAATGCAACCTCACATCCTCCATTCTTAATGCTGACGTGAAAATTCCACAATCCCATCATATTCCACACAACATTTCATTATCCTTCACTTTGCCCCTTGTACTGGTGTCTCTGCCAGGTTTCCACTGCTCCATCTGGTTTGAAGAATACTGAGCTGACAGCACAGATAAATTACCTTGTGAGATAAACAAGACGGTGGGCACCTCTTAACATATTAAGGAGGCAAGAGAGGAAAGTTTGAATCATTTAGATTCAAAATATCCTTTCTTGATGGGATGACAAAAACAATACAGCTCAGCTTTCAAACTTCTGTCAGGAAGGATATTGCCAGTCTACGCAGCTCAGTGCAAAGTTGTGTGTTATGACCATGCCAGGCCACAAGATGGTGATGTGGGATTTAATAATGAGCGAGGTTTTCAGTGTAATCAGCTGAGGAACAAAACAACAACCCTTCTTGGCAACCAAGCGGGTGATTAGGCAAAGCCATGTGACTTCAGGCCTTGCGCCATTTTTCTTATTGATTCATCGAGTTATGTGGAACTAGGTTTTCCACAGCAGGTGTCAGTATTGCCAACTCTCGCGAATCCATCGTGAGAGACGCGGTTTCGGAGTGAAACATAGAAGATAGGAGCAGGAGTAGGCCATTCGGCCCCTCGAGCCTGCTCCGCCATTCAACGCGATCATGGCTGATCATCCAAATTCAGTACCCGGTCCCTGCCTTCTCCCCATATCTCTTGATCCCTTTAGCCTTAAGAATTATATCTAACTCCTTCTTGAATATATTTAATGAATTGGCCTCCACTGCCTTCTGTGGTAGAGAATTCCACAGGTTCACCACTCTCTGGGTGAAGAAATTCCTCCTCATTTCTGTCGTAAATGGCTTACCCCTATCCTTAGACTGTGACCCCTGGTTCTGGACTCCCCCTGCTGGCGAGGTGACAGCGTGGCCACCGATCCACCTGCTCCTGCTCCTATTTCTTATGTTCTTGTGTCAGAAAGAAAGCATCACTCGCGATGGAACGCCTAAATCTCGGCACACGCGCTTTGCGCATGCGAGAAGAAGAAATACGCTGATTGATGCTGTTAGTGAAATCACAAACAAGTTCTTTTGCATTTGAAACTTTGCTGAAATGCCTGCCAGAGGAAATCTTTATCACGGCATTTACGTCATTGCACATCGTGACCAGAGCAATACACCTTCTGTTGGCTACCATATATGCCTTTAATCTCTGATTCCAACCTACTGACCTATCAGTGGTCATTAACAGCAGTCTTCTAGAAGCCCTTTCAAAGCTGACAAATTTCTGCCTTCTAGTAAACCAGAGACGATTATCAAATAAAATTTGACAGCAAGCCACATAAGTAGATATTAGGGCAGGTGACCAAAAGCTTGGTCAAAGAGGTCAGTTTTAAGGCGCGTCTTAAAGGAGGAGAGGTTTAGGGAGGGAATTCCAGAGCTTAGGGCCCGGGCAGCTGAAGACACGGCCGCCAATGGTGGAGCGATTAAAATGGGGAATGCGCAAGTGGCCAGAATTGGAGGAGCGCAGAGATCTCGGAGGGTTTTAGGGCCGGAGGAGGTTGTGTTCTGGAATGAGTGACGGTCTGGCCTTGCATTGTGTCATCAAAAACTACGAACAGGCTCAGCAATTTGAACAAGGCAGGTTGGTAAATGCCTTCAGAAAAAGTGATCGGTAGCAAACTGATTTAAATAACTTGGTGAAATACACAAAGAGCTGTCAATTTTTTTTATTTGTTCCCGGGATGTGGGCGTCGCTGGCAAGGCTGGCATTTGTTGCCCATCCCTAGTTGCCCTTGAGAAGGTGGTGGTGAGCCGCCTTCTTGAACCGCTGCAGTCCGTGTGGTGAAGGTGCTCCCACAGTGCTGTTAGGGAGGGAGTTCCAGGATTTGGACACAGCGATGATGAAGGAACAGCCAATATACTTCCAAGCCAGGACGTTGTGTGACTTGGAGGGGAACTTGTTCCCATGCACCTGCTGCCCTTGTCCTTCTAGGTGGTAGAGGTCACGGGTTTGGGAGGTGCTGCCGAAGAAGTTCAGGCGAGTTGCTGCAGTGCATCTTGTAGATGGTACACACTGCAGCCACGGTGCGCCGGTGGTGGAGGGAGTGAATGTTTAAGGTGGTGGATGGGGCGCCAATCAAGCGGGCTGCTTTGTCCTGGATGGTGTCGAGCTTCTTGAGTGTTGCTGGAGCTGCACTCATCCACGCAAGTGGAGAGTATTCCATCACACTCCTGACTTGTGCCTTGTAGATGGTGGAAAGGCTTTGGGGAGTCAGGAGGTGAGACACTCACCGCAGAATACCCAGCCTCTGACCTTTGCTGGTTGCCACTTTATTTATGAGGCTGGTCCAAGTAAGTTCCAGTTAAATTAAACACATTTGAACAAATCCCAAAAGATGTCTGCATTTGAATTCAAAATGTTTGGTCATTCAGAGTAAGGTCCCTCTGCAATGTTCCATTAAATACTCACAGTTCACACAGCATAATCAGCTGACACCTGTAACAGTGGTATCAGCTAGGGCCTGATTTTTGAGAGTGAAGCTGGTTTTAAACCTCTTATGTACTGGACAGAATTAAAGAAGCCTATACTAAAAACGCTTCATTTTTTTTATCATAACCTCGATACTATCTCAACCATTTCCCCAGGAAGCAAGGATCCAAGGCCTATACAGTATTATTCCACTGCTTTAAGTTAAGTGTCAGCCATGGCTCAGTGGGCAGCATTCTCGCCTCTGAGTCAGAAGGTTGTGGGTTCTAAGTCCCACTCTAGAAACTTGAGCACAACAATCTAAGCTGACACTCCAGTGCAGTGCTGAGGGAGCGCTGCACTGTCGGAGGTGCTGTTTTTCGGCTGAGACATTAAAACAAGGCTCCGTCTGACCCCTCAGGTGGATGTAAAAGATCCCCATGGCACTGCTTGAAGAAGAGCAGGGGAGTTTTCCCCAGTGTCCTGGCCAATATTTATCTCTCAACCAACAGCACTGGCCATTTATCTCATTGCTGTCTCTGGAATCTTGCTGTGCACAAGTTGGCTGCCACGAATTCCCGACATTACAACATTGACCACACTTCAAATTGTACTTTATTGGCTGTAAATCGCTTGGGACGTTCTGAGGTGCTATATAAATGTGTGTTCTATCTTTCCGCTTTACTTATTCCCCTATAATGGGAAATGACTACCTCTGTCTGCTGTTGACAGTGAAATGGAGAATAGCTTTAAGAAGAATGTGTCTATGATTTTACTATCAATCTATGGCCAATTTTCCTTCACAATGTCTGTTTAATTGATTCAGCAACAACAATGTGTATTTATATAGCACCTTTAACGTAGTAAGACGTCCCAAGGCGCTGCACAGGAGTATTATAAGACAAAGAATTTGACACCGAGCCACATAAGGAGAAATTAGGGCAAGTGACCAAAAGCTTGGTCAAAGAGGTCAGTTTTAAGGAGCGTCTTAAAGGAGGAAAGAGAGGTAGAGAGGCGGAGAGGTTTAGGCAGGGAATTCCAGAGCTTAGGGCCTAGGCAACCATCTTCAAAGTAGTTAACAACCCGTCTGAAAAAGAAACATTCATCAAAACTGCTGCAGGCAAAGAGAGGACAAATGGGGATAGAAATTACTTCGCTGGACCAAAGTGGGTGCCACAAAGTTCAATTCTGCAGCTCGACGTTCCTTGCTGGAAGCGCGCCTGACATCATATTGGTTTGGGTGCTCAAAAGGTATCCTTGGTGGTCACCAGCAACAAACACAGGCATCAGTTACCTGTTCTAGTGCTACTAGAGGTGGCTCCCCAGTGGCTACAGCTTGGGAGGTGGAAGGTTGCTGAATCTCCAGTGAGAGTCCTTGAGATGGCCATAGTGGACCACCTCAAGGAGCTGTGACCGGTGGTGACTGCTGGGACTCGGCTTCAGCTGTCCCAGGTGGCTGTCTGGCACCAACAAGGGCACTGGTTGAAAGGCCTGTGGGGAGCAGGCGTGTTGTCCTCCTGAGAGAGGACAGCAGGTGCCTCTCCCATGGAGCCAATGCTATTCTTAAGCTGTTGAGCCTCAGCACTATCACTGCTCTGCGCAAGAAGAGAGTGCAGGTGTGCTGGGAGGCTCTTGAAGCATCTATCCATGCTCTCCTTCAGGTTTTGCTTTGAGGACATGAATGTCAGGGTAGAATAGAGTGTGAAAGGTGGCAGAGGTGTGAGCAGGTGAAGGAAGTAAGAGTGAGGAGAGTAGCAGATGTAGAGTGTTGCAGTTGGAGCAGAAGGAAGTGGAGTAAAGTGTGCTGCAGTGATTGGAGGAGAATGGTAATTGTCCCTAACCCGCGGCTTCTACCACCTAGAAGGACAAGGGCAGAAGGTGCATGGGAACACCATCACCTCCAAGTTCCCCTCCAGGTCACACACCATCCTGTCTTAGAAATACATCGGCCGTTCCTTCACCGTCGCTGGGTCAAAATCCTGGAACTTCCTCCCTAACGGCACTGTGGGAGCACCTTCACCTCAGATAAGGCGACCAAAGCTGCACACAATACTCAAGGTGTGGTCTCACCAAGGCCCTGTACACCTGCAGCATAGTTTGTCTATTATGTAGGATTCAGCAACCGCAAGACAGGTGGCTGTCATGAGTTCCCTAATATATACTAGAGTATATTTGTTTGTTTTTTGGTGAGTTAACATTAACTAATAATCATTAAATCTTTATGTACCTGGTCCATTGCGGGTGAATATCGTGAGCGATGACTTTGTTTTAAACTGGGCTGTGCTGTACGTGAGGGCTCACCACACAGACCAGATGAGGGGATTTGGATGAGGGAAAGTTCCTGAAACGGGATTTTGAAAGAGTGATTCTCTTTCACTGGGGGTTACAAGATCACAAGATAGTTATGGATGAGTTATGGATCCATGCAGAAACTTTAATGTCTCCCGCTCGCAGCATTCCATTGTCACTTAAATAATTTCACTGATTTTGCCTCCACAACCCGATCTGGGTCTTCATCCCATGTGTTGTTCACTCTTATGTGAAGATCTTCGTACTACCAGTCCTAAGTTTCCCAATTACTAGTGTACTCTTGTCTTAATCTCACAATTTCAAGAGTGAAGTTAGGAAACACTTCTACACACAAACGGTGGTAAAAGTTTGGAACTCTCTTCCGCAAACGGCAATTGATGCTCGATCAATTGTTAATTTTAAATCGGAGATTATCTTTCTGTTAACCAAAGGTATAAAGGGATATGGGGCAAAGTGGGTAGATGGTGTTAGGTCGCAGATCAGCCATGATCTCAGTGAATGGTGGAGCAGGCTCGAGGAGCTGAATGAAACATGGAAACATAGAAGATAGGAGCAGGAGTAGGCCATTCGGCCCCTCGAGCCTGCTCCACCATTCAATGAGATCATGGCTGATCAACCAAACTCAGTACCCGGTCCCTGCTTTCTCCCCATATCCCTTGATCCCTTTAGCCTTAAGAAATATATTTAACTCCTTCTTGAATATATTTAATGAATTGGCTTCAACTGCCTTCTGTGGTAGAGAATTCCAGAGGTTGACCACTCTCTGGGTGAAGACATTCCTCCTCATCTCTGTCCTAAATGGCTTACCCCTTAGACTGTGACCCCTGGTTCTAGACTCCCCCGCCATCGGGAACATCCTTCCTGCATCTAGTCTGTCTAGTCCTGTTAGAATTTTATAAGTTTCAATGAGATCCCCTCTCATTCTTCTAAACTCCAGCGAGTATAAGCCCAATCAACCCAATCTCTCCTCATACGTCATTCCTGCCATCCCAGGTATCAGTGGTGAATCTGCGCTGCACTCCCTCCATGGCAAGAACATCCTTCCTCAGATAAGGCGACCAAAACTGCACACAATACTCAAGGTGTGGTCTCACCAAGGCCCTGTACAACTGCAGCAAGACATCCTTGTTCCTGTACTCGAACCCTCTCGCATACTATTTGCCTTCTTAACCGCCTGCTACACCTGCATGCATATCTTCAGCGACTGCTGCACAAGGACACCCAGGTCTCGTTGCACTTCCCCTTCTCCCAATCTATTGCTGTTCAGATAATAATCTGCCTTCCTGTTTTTGCCACCAATGTGGATAACCTCGCATTTATCCACATTATACTGCATCTGCCATGCTTCTGCCCAATCACCCAACCTGTCCAAATCATCCTGTAGTTTCTCGGCATCCTCCTCACAGTACACACGCCCACCCAGCTTTGTCTGCAAACTTGGAGATATTATATCTAGTTCCCTCGTCTAGATCATTACTATATATTGTGAATAGCTGGGGTCCTAGGACCGATCCCTGCGGTACCCCACTAGTCACTGCCTGCCACTCAGAAAAAGACCCGTTTATTCCAACTCTTTGCTTCCTGTATGCCAACCAGTTCTCTATCGAAGTCAGTACCTTGCCCCCAATCCCATGTGCCTTAACTTTACACGATTCTTTTTCCGAGTGGCAGGAAGTGACTAGTGGGGTACCGCAGGGATCGGTCCTAGGACCCCAGCTATTCACAATATATATTAATGATCTGGACAAGGGAACTAGATGTAATATCTCCAAGTTTGCAGATGACACAAAGCTGGGTGGGCGTGCGTGCTGTGAGGAGGATGCCAAGAAACTCCAGGATGATTTGGACAGGTTGGGTGATTGGGCAGAAGCATGGCAGATGCAATATAACGTGGATAAATGCGAGGTTATCCACTTTGATGTCAAAAACAGGAAGGCAGATTATTATCTGAATGGCAATAGATTGGGAGAAGGGGACGTGCAACGAGACCTGGGTGTCCTTGTGCACCAGTCGCTGAAGGTAAGCATGCAGGTGCAGCAGGCGGTTAAGAAGGCAAATGGTATGTTGGCATTCGTAGCGAGAGGGTTTGAGTACAGGAACAAGGATGTCTTGCTGCAGTTGTACAGGGCCTTGGTGAGACCACACCTTGAGTATTGTGTGCAGTTTTGGTCGCCTTATCTGAGGAAGGATGTTCTTGCCATGGAAGGAATTCAGCGAAGATTCACCAGGCTGATACCTGGGATGGCAGGAATGACGTATGAGGAGAGATTGGGTCGATTGGGCTTATACTCGCTGGCGTTTAGAAGAATGAGAGGGGATCTCATTGAAACTTATAAAATTCTGACAGGACTGGACAGACTAGATGCAGGAAGGATGTTCCCGATGGTCGGGGAGTCCAGAACCAGGGGTCACAGTCTAAGGATAAGGGGTAAGCCATTTAGGACAGAAATGAGGAGGAATTTCTTCACCCAGAGAGTGGTGAACCTGTGGAATTCTCTACCACAGATGGCAGTAGAGGTCAATTCATTAAATATATTCAAGAAGGAGTTGGATATATTTCTTAAGGCTAAAGGGATCAAGGGATACGGGGAGAAGGCAGGGACAGGGTACTGAATTTGGATGATCTGCCATGATTTCATTGAATGGCGGAGCAGGCTCGAGGGGCCGAATGGCCTACTTCAGCTCCTATCTTCTATGTTTCTATGTTTCTATGAAGGAGGGTGTGTCTTATGAAGAAAGGTTGAGCAGGTTGTACCTATACTCATTGGAGTTTAGAAGAATGAGACGGGATCTTATTGAAACATATAAGATTCTGAGGGGGCTTGACAGGGTAGATGCAGAGCGGATGTTTCCCCTCATGGAGGAATCTAGAACTAGGGGGCATAATTTCAGAATAAGGGGGCACCCTTTTGTGGTAAACCACTTTTATCGTTCACTATCGTTACACTATGGTTATCACTGTTTATATCGTTACACTATGGTTATCACTGTTTACACTGTTGTATCACTACACAAGGTCACCTCTTGCCACGCTGTTATACCTGGGCTGACCACAGCTGACTCCGCCCATGGCTCCGCCTGCTTGCCCAGGTATAAAGGTGGTCGACTGGCTGGTATTCCTCCTTGTTGGATCCGATCACCCACGAGGGTGGGCTCTGTTATTTAGCCAATAAAAACCTATAGTTATTAACTTAACTCGTCGCTTTTCATGAACTGAATTGATAGGTATATCACCTTTTAAATCAGAAATGAGGAGGAATATCTTCTCGCAGAGGGTCGTGAATCTTTGGAATTCTCTTCCCCAGAGAGCTGTGGAGGCTGGGTCATTGAATATATTTAAGGTGGAGATAGACAGATTTTTGAATTGTAAGGGAGTCAAGGGTTATGGGGTGTGGGCAGGGAAGTGGAGTTAAGGCCAAGATTAGATCAGCCTTGATCTTATTGAATGGCGGAGCAGGCTCGAGGGGCTGAATGGCCTACCCCTGCTCCTACGTCTTATGTTCTTATGTTCTTTGCTTTGTGAAGGGAACATGAACAATGAAAACATCATCAACCAGCTGATTGGACAGAAGCTGGTGAACTTGGAAAGGTTTGTCTTAACCTGTTGATCATGTATTATTAGTGAAAGTCGCAGTGAGCAATATGAACAGTTTAACAGATACAGTAATATTGGTGCACAGTCGGGTGGAATAGTTCATTGTTATTGGTAGATCTTCCATGGCGTTGCTCACAGGCAGTCTGGGGCCGAGAGCTTGGTTACTGAGCCCCACTCTCAGCTCCTCACTGTTGACCGGCTCCTCCCAGCCCTTGATTTTGGTGCTCACTCCCTGATCTGTAAATGTAGACAACCACTTATCATTGGTAGACCTCCCATGCCATTGCTCATAGGTAGTCAATGAGTGTCAGCATGGATTTGTGAAGGGCCGGTCATGTCTGACTGATCTAATAACCTTTCGGAGGAGGTCAGTAACATGGACAAGGGAGTGTCTCTGGATCTTGTATGTGTGGACTTCCAGAGGGTTAAATTATGAGGACAGGTTGCACAGACTGGGCTTGTATTCCCTCTAGTATAGAATATTAAACGGTGATATAATTGAGGTGTTTAAGATGTTCAAAGAGTTGGTAGGGTAGATCGATAAAAACGATTTCCTCTGGCGGGGAAATCCAGAACAAAGGGGCATGAGATTAAAATTAGAGTTAGCCTGGTCAGGGATGTGATGTCAGGAAGCACTTCTTCTCCCAAAGGCTAGCGGAATTGTGGAACTCTCTCCCCCCATATCTATTGAGGCTGGGGGTCAATTGAAAACTTCAAAAATGAGATTGATAGATTTTTGTTAGGCAAGAGTTTTAAGGGATGTGGAACCAAGGCGGGGAAATGGAGTTAACATACAGGTCAGCCATGCTTTGGCAGAACAGACTCGAGGGGCTGAAAGGCCTCCTCCTGTTCCTAAGTTGATCAAGAGATATCAAACAAAGACAGGTAAATGGATTTGAGGTGCAGAGCAGCCATGGTCTAATTGAATACTGGAGCAGGCTCGAGGGGCTGAATGGTCGGCTCCTGTTGCTTTAAATGTATGCAATTACTTAACATAATTGGTAGAAGGCAAACAATCCCATCACTGCCCATCGCCCACGCACCCTGTGCTATGGGTCATAACCACATGGAAACCTGTTATTGCTTTCTAGCGAAACAAGTCAGTTTAACTTAAGTAAAGCCCAAAGGTTTTTCCCATATATGGTTTCAAGGTGAGGTCAAACCGTGACATAACCGAATAAGCCCCACCCTCACACTGCGCATCACACTGAGATGCGACATCACAATAGCTTTGTAAAGTAGATAAATATTAGCCAGGCTGAGATAACAACAGTTTGTAAAGGCAAGGGAACTGCACTGAGTCTGATCTGTCTAGGACTGAATGCGGTCGGCTCGAACATCTGAACAGCTTTGCTCTGTGAAGACAACACGAACAATTGAAACATCATCAACCAGCGGCTTGGACAGAATTCGTGAACTTTGAAAGGTTTGTCTTTCTGGGATCTCAGGAATGGACGTATGAGGAGAGATTGGGTTGATTGGGCTTATATTCGCTGGAGTTTAGAAGAATGAGGGGATCTCATTGAAACTTATAAAATTCTAACAGGACTAGACAGACTAGATGCAGGAAGGATGTTCCCGATGGTTGGGGAGTCCAGAACCAGGGGTCACCATCTAAGGATAAGGGGTAAGCCATTTAGGACAGAGATGAGAAGGAATTTCTTCACCCAGAGAGTGGTGAACCTGTGGAATTCTCTACCACAGAAGGCAGTTGAGGCCAATTCATTAAATATATTCAAGGAGTTGGATATATGTCTTGAGGCTAAAGGGATCAAGGGATATGGGGAGAAAGCAGGGACAGGGTACTGAATTTGGATGATCAGCCATGATCTCATTGAATGGCGGAGCAGGCTCGAGGGGCCGAATGGCCTACTCCTGCTCCTATCTTCTATGTTTCTATGTTCCTATGTCTTAACCTGTTTATCTTGTATTATTAGTGAAAGTCATAATGAGCAATATGAACAGTTTATCAGATACAGTAATATTGATGCACAGTCAGGTGGAATAGTTCAGTTTGTTATTGGTAGTTCTTCCATAGCGTTGCTCATAGGTAGTCTGAGTCCCGGAGCCTGGTTACTGAGCCCCACTCCTCACTGACCGTCTCCTCCCAGTCCTGGAGTTTAATGCTCACTCCCTGATCTGTAAATGTAGACAACTATTTACTGACTGTGACTAACTGTGTTTGGAGCTGTACTTCCAGCTTGTATCATTCCCCGTGAAAGTCAGAGTCAGTTACAGCAAAATCCGTGCAGATATAAAGGCTCAAATCCTGGAAACTGAAAGCAGGTCAGTTCATGCTGGTTGTTCTGATCAACTTGTCCTGGACACGGGGATAGTCTGTGGGACAGCTCAGCCCGACCATTTAAAAAGTCAAGAGCGTCCCTCTTGAAACCGCTGATTGGTGTTGAATGAACGGCTCTAAATAAGAGGAGAGGCTGACAGGGAGAGTGAACAACTGAATAATCAGTTTCTCAAAGTGTTCACCAGTACTGAGAGCTCAGGGTTAAGACTCGAAGAATGTACTCCTGGGCAGTAATGCCACTGGAGCTGCCTTGACCGAGCTTGGTACCTGCCCACACAGCTCGACGCTGGCCCAGGTGTTGACTTTTTAAAGGGAATTTGATAAATCCTTTTACAGGTTATATGGTTTACTATACGAGGGGAGCGATAAAATGCCTGTCGTTGTCCTTGTTGCAATCCAGTGATTTTTGTCATTTCTTCTTCTGCCACAGGTACAGGTTGGTGTCAGGACGAGTGAGAGGAAATGGACGGTTTCATCAAACTACCAACAGACTAAAGTTGTCAGTAACAAAACCACAAAGACACCTGGATCACACATCCTGACATCACATCAATGCCAGCAGAGATACCACAAAGGAGGAAACAGCAACACTGAAATACCCCTCAACCCATCCATTTCTTTAGTGTCAACTGTACATCTTTTAATTTCTTTATTTGACGGCCAATAACAGATCCATTTAAACTCGCAGCCAATGATTGGAGATGGTGTTAAACCAACTCTTTCCCTTCTGGCACGTTTCTTTCCCATTTTTAAAATTTTCCCACGCCCCTCTCCCTCCTCCCTAGTTCTCCCCTGGGCTGGACCTTCACGTCCAGCACTCAGGTCCCCGCATCGGCATCAAGCACCAACCCTGCTCCAACTCCAGGCTCAGTTCGGCATTGCTCGGGGTTAACTGCACTGGCACTGGATAGGGCCCAGTCCATACAGTCATCTCCGACCGATGTCGACCGGTGGTCCAAGTGTTGGGACTGAACAGGAAAGTCTCAAGGGTGGACGCTCCGGTTGTTGCCTCGATGGTGTGGAATGGGATGAGCTGGTTAAAGCCAATCCATCCCAGTCAACTACATCGGGTGAAACCCCGGTACCATTTGTACTGAGGCCTCCCAGGATAGAGGAAGAGTCCTCCTCTGGCACCAGCTGGTTCGGAGGTGTCCGTGCCTACTGGTGCCAGAATCAGGCTGGTTCCCCCAAGCGCCACCAGCTACTGTTGGTGTGTCCTTCCCCAGAGGCATCCGTCCCCTCTGGTGACACCAACGCAGCCCCGGGACATTGTCTCCAGTTGGCGCCAGCTCATTTGGGGGCACCACCCTCGGTGGACTCGACCCTACACAGGGTCACCTATGCTGTGGGTGACGTCCACTTTGGTGAGTGCAGCTGCAGATCTCTATTTATAGATCTGTAGCTCCCACCCACCACTGTGGACCCACCTTCAGCCGCTCCCTACGACACTCGAGAGGCACTCCCAGGGAGGGTGCGTGCGCTCCAGAAACCAAACTGGGAGCCTGAGTTGACCACGGCTTCCGTGCGTTGAGGTTTTTCCATGTATTCAAAACAAGGGTGACTTCGAGTCTGAAACTGTGAGTTCTGGAAGTCCCATCACTTGTGGGGGTTGAGTCTTTACCTGGGGTCTTGCAAAGGCCTCAGGCATCGACCTTTGTTGGATTCCCCCTCCCAATTTCCAAGGCGGTTTGGGCAGACTTGATAGGCGCGCCCCAGTTATGGCCAAGGTTGACAGCCCCGCCACTCTGCCTCACAACTTAAGGTTCGCTGGTACAGCTGGTGAACTTCAGTCGTGAAAGCCTCAGAAGGAAGGGAACTGCCCAGGAAACTAGTCCTGTTCCACCCACCAGAATCCAAATGGTGGGAAATGTGGGTCTGGCGGACCTTCCTGCAGTGTTTGGCGCATATCCCGAATTCCCTGCCATCAAATCCACTGGGGCTGGCTTCACTGACCAGTAGGTGAGTTGAGGGAGCAATCCCTGCCAGAGAGGACCACCTTCAGAGAGTATCTGCTGCAGCAGCAGACTGTGTGGGTGCTCTCAATGTAGGAGCAGGATCTATCATCCAGTGGATCTTGCATCGCCACTTAGTTTGTCCTCACACCTTGGGGATCCTTCAGGTTCTGCAGATGCCCATTGGTGCTGAGGTCTTCTTTGGCGAGCAAGTGGAGGATCTGCTGTAGCAGAACCTTCAGGCATTCCCAAATTGACACACAAGGGTGGGAGGGCACTGCTCACTTTGTAGCTTAGCCCACCCCATCTATAGGCCCCTTCCACTCGCCAACACCAGTCCACTCACCATCACCAATCCATTCACCACCACCATCCACTCACCAACACCAGTCCACTCACCATCACCAATCCATTCACCCCCACCATCCACTCACCAACACCAGTCCACTCACCATCACCAATCCATTCACCACCACCATCCACTCACCACCACCAATCCATTCACCCCCACCAGCCTATTCAAGGCCTTATCCGGAGCACAATGTCCTTTGTATCTTGCTAGCCCGCCATTCCAGATTAGGACCTGGAATGCAGGTAGCTCACAAGTAACACTCGAGACCCTGTCCAGCTCCACCTCCCCCAGCAGTGATCATGCCTGGATAGCCCACCTCAGAGTTGTGTGGGTGGGCTATTTCCAGTACTTCCCTGTGGAAGTGGATCACTCTGGATGTTTGGTTTGTCCATCAGAGGAACCATCTACTAGTGGGCATACTGGCAGGTCTTCTACCATCCACACTGAGAGCGAGTGATCGTCATCCAGAAGGCTCAACTGTTGGGGGTATTTCTCCAGTTGAGCCTTCTGGATGACCATCACTCTGCCAGTAATGTATCCACAGGTCTCCTTTGTCGCAGCATCTGAACTAGAGCTGGTGGTCCTGGGAGCACAGTGTTCTCCATACATTGGTGCTACAGCCATCAGCTGAATGCTTTGACATATGGGTGGGAGCCACATTCAGGATGAATGGTCTTCTCGGCCAGTGATTTCACTTGGCATTTCAACAGGCTCGGGGTGTGAACGGTATAATAGGACATCTCCACTTTCAGACTCGGTGCAGGGTAAGTCAGTGTGTCTGCAGACAGACAATATGACAAGGGTCCGGTAAGTCAACAAACAGGGTGGGACCCTCCTTCCTGGGTCCCTCTGTCAAGTTGACGCATTGCTTCCCATTGGTGCTTGAACGACGGGGTGACACTCTTGGTGCCACATTTGGCCCGGGGAGGACAACACAACAGTCGGCACACTCAGCTGCTCTGTAGTCCACCCTAACTAGTGGATGATCCACACTGAGGTAGTCCAGAACATCTTCAGGACTTGGGGGGTTTACCAGGTCGATCGACTTACTCGCATCACCGGATAATCACCAATCTGCTGGAGGACCTCAGGCTGTCGGGGCGGAGGCCCGGCAGTCTTTCGTGCTTTTGTTTCTGGATTCTGTTGCTCAGGGTTGCCTGATCTCCAGGATGCTCCAGGAAATTGCAGCAGGTGGTGGTTCTGGTTAACCCTTTGGTTACCTCACAAACCGTGCTTCAGGGACACCCGGGTGTTGAATACACACTTTGATTTCAGGAGCCCATGGGAGAAATCCATGTCATTTTTAGAGTATAGAGGACCCTACCTTTTTTAGGGAATTTTTCATTCCGACATCCTCCACACACTGCTGGACACTGTCCAACTGGTACTCAGGGTGAGGAGGGCGGACCGTACCTGCAAGCGAACAGATTCTCCGGCTCCCAGGACAAATAGATCAAAGTGGGTGTTATTCATGGGTGCCAGCGCCAGATCCAAACAGTAAGCTGAACCGTCAGGATCTGGATTTGGATCCTGCCAGCTTCTGATTGATGGCCTGGCAGTTGAGATGGAATGCCCGTCAGATTAGGGTATACCAGCAGTGCGGCACTCATGGGTAATGCTCACTTTATTGTGTCTGTCCTGGTCATTTAAGCCTCTGTTCCCATACAAGTACCTCCACCCTCTTCGTCCTCTGTACTACTTGGTTAGTCGCCAGCTGTGTGTGCAGAATGCCTGAATGAAGATCACAGCTCCCTTGTCAGCTGTTCCCATGTCAGCTGCTCCCTTGTAAGCTCCTCTTCATTCTTCAAGTGACGCGGCATTTGCCACCCACCGGGTTGTCTCTTGGGTCTAGTGGGGAGTGTTGGTATGTCTTTTCCTTGTTCTGGGTTTTCTTTGGGTGTCAACAAACTGGGTTCTGGGGTGTGCTAAAAGTTAACACTGCACGGGAGTCGGGGAGGGAGGGGAAAAACAAGTGGGTTTGTCCTTCAAAGTTAGGATGTCTTAACAAAATGTCTTAACAGGGAAGGTCACGCCTTAAGAGATTTTCCCCAGGCAAATTGTGCCGATGCATCCCAGTAATTAGATCCACGTTCCACCCCCAATTCGGCCTGTCAATGTTTAGGAACGGATGTTCCCAGCAAATTAAATGGTGTCACAGTTAACACTTTAAAGAAAAGATTGGGGACAGTTTTCGTTCAACCTGGAACGACAGAAATGGAAACACTAGACAACCTGCCAACCAGTTTCTCGTCATCGCTGAATATTGGGTTTGTGACTGCTGCTACAGAACTAGACAGGAGATTGTTGAAGACCAGGCTCTCGGGGATTGTGTTCAATTGATGTTAGCAGAGTTGAAGTGAGAAAGTAATTGTCTTAGAATATTTGGGCCATAATGATCTCCTGGACTAGTTTCGATCGCCTAAGGGGGTCGGAGAGGAATTTCCCAGATTTTTTTCCCAAATTGGCCTGGGTTTTTATGTCTGGTTTTTTGCCTCTCCCAGGAGATCACATGGTGGGCGGTGTATTTATTGCGATGGACAAGGCTGGATGGACCAGATAGTCTTTTCGTGTACAAGTCATCTTTCAATAACTGAAATGTGAGAAGTTTAACATCTGAAAATAAACATGGATTGAAAATGAACAAACTTACTGTGTGTCTCCTGATTTGTGCACGGATCATTGAAGGGAACAGAAAGGGGAAAAGATGAGTTCTGATTGTCCCTGGGCTCAGTTACTGACTGGGTGAACTCTTTGAGCCACACACTAGGCTGGACCCAGATTGATTCCCCAGTCTGCACATACAAAAAGACATACAAAAGTAGATGAAGACTATCAGGCCCATTAAGCTCCCCCCATCCAGTAGACAGTAGGGCCTCACATGCTGCTGTCCCACCTACCAGTTACGCTATCTCTGGAAACAGACAAAGAAACATGGCCAATTCAGGAAAAACCTCTGGCCAATTGCTCTCCAACTCCCAACACATGACAATCTAAACTAACCACTAACTCTCGCTGTAGCTGGTAATGTCCTCTCAGGGACTGGTCAAGATCATACAGCACAGAAGGAGGCCATTCAGCCCATCGTGCCTCTGCCAGCTCTTTGAATGCACTATCCAATTAGTCCCACTCTCCCGCTCTTTCCCCGTAGCCCAGCAATTTTTTCCTTTTCAAGCATTTACCTAATTCCCTTCTGAAAGTTGCAGTGGATGGAATTATAAGTTGGTGGAATTCTGTCATGTGATCCCCAAAGTTCCAGTAACTAAATTGCCAAATCCCCCAGTCAGTAAAACCTGGATTGGGCTTATTCAGTCACTAAAACACCAGTGGCACTTTCAAAGTCCCAGGCCACGTCAAGGAACTCCTCCAAACACAATTAACCAACAAAGTAGTGAATTGGTACAAAAACAAATACTAGTGGGGAGGGGCTGGGGGTGATGAATTGAGTGGGGGAAACAAGACAACACTTGGCATGTACTGAGAGGCAGAGTCGTGTGTTGGGTTTCCAACTCTGCAGGATGTCCCGGAGTCTCCAGGAATTTAATCTCCTGGATTTTTTTTTATTCGTTCATGGGATGTGGGCTTCGCTGGCAAGGCCAGCATTTATTGCCCATCCCTAATTGCCCTTGCGAAGGTGGTGGTGAGCCGCCTTCTTGAACCGCTGCAGCCCGTGAGGTGAAGGTGCTCCCACAGGGAGCACATATAGGCCAGCAGGGTCTGGAGTCACATATAGGCCAGCAGATTTCCTTCCCTAAAGGACATTAGTGAACAAGGTGGGATTTTAGTGCAATCCAATAGTTTCATGGTCATCATTACTGATGGTAGCTTTTTATTCCAGATTTTTTTACGTGATTGAATTTAAATTCCCCAGCTGCCATGTGGTGGGATTTAAACTCATGTCTCTCAGATTGTTTAATCTAAGTCTGTCTCTGGATTGCTAGTCTGGTAACATAACCACTATGCTATCATTCCCAATTGCAGCTTTGAGCAAACCTGGGATAAAAGTCACCAGGGCATTAAAGAAAATGATTTTTTATTTCCATTTTCTTTGACCACTTTCATTCATTTATAAAAATATTGGAGACGGGGGAAAAAGGCGGTTGGATCCAGCAGGTCACGTGATGAAAGCGCCGGGAATACGTCCAATCAGAGATGGCGACTCGTGTTGTGTGACTCACGCCATTTATATACCAAGACAAAATAAAATAATAGTAGGCGTTGATAATTGTGGGTGGCACCAAGACACACACGTGCAGAATGTGAAGCCTGTTGAATAATCACTGACTACTGAGGCACAAGTGGGTCTAAATAACACTTTAACAAACAGAATGGCTGCACATTAATGGCACCGTAATTAACTTGGGTTATAATGGGCTTTATTTTGGAAGTACTTAACTCCCAAACTCTCATTACCACACGGCTTGCCAAGAAACAACTGGATCGCCTTTCAATCACAGGTGTTAGAATTCACAACCAATCAGCACAGTGTTAACCCTTCGCTCCCCAGAAGTTAAAAGAACTTTCATTTTCAATTGACATTGAGAATTACTATTTTGGGAACTGCCTCCCCGGTTTAGCGCCAGGATTCTCCCCAGATAAACTGGGTTTATAACACACTATTCACATGGTTAATGCCCCGAGGCACTTTAGAGAGTAGAATGAGATGCCAATTAGTAATACTAAGAAAGAAGCAATGGACACAAGTAACACTGCACCTTCACTGGACAGCTGCTGACGACAACCTTCAATCCGCCCTCACAACAGATGTCAAGCCAGCTCGTTCTTCAAGGTGAGAAATGAACCTGGATGATAATCCTGAGATTTATTCTCCTTTTTGTTTCTTATCCGGCTCCCGACATTAAATTACTTGGTTTTATTACCCCATTGTCTTCTATTTGCAAACGTGAGCTATTGGAGCTTGATAGACAAACATGCTCACACGTGTCGCCCAGAAACACAAACAAATTGATTTTTTGTTAAACAGTGAGGATATTGCACCTTGAGATCCAATCCATGTGCTGCCGTCAAAAATGGGTGAATAGTTTAGGGTCTGGTCATTACAAGGACAATGTTGAAGGATAAAGGACCGACTGAAAGGTTGCTGCTGAATTTAGCAAAGACCAACTTTCCAATGTTGATACCAGGTAAACAATAGCACAAGGCAATTTTGATTTACGCCCTCCAATTTCTCAGTAGTGCATCAAGAACTTGCATTGATAGACCTTTCACAACATCAGGACACCCCAAAGCACTTTACAACCAATGAAGCACTTCCTTAAAGTGTAATCGCTGTTGCAATGTAGGAAACGCAGCAGCCAATTTGCGCA
Organism: Somniosus microcephalus; assembly: GCF_052327205.1. Lineage (NCBI taxonomy): Eukaryota > Metazoa > Chordata > Chondrichthyes > Squaliformes > Somniosidae > Somniosus > Somniosus microcephalus. Next base: position 6,351,962 of record NW_028225184.1, read on the forward strand.
CAGCAAGCTCCCACAAATAGCGATGAAATAATGACCAGATAATCTGTTTTTTTTAGTGATGTTGGTTGATGGATAAATGTTGGCCCAGGGGAACTCCCCTACCCTTCTTCAAAATACTGGCCATGGGATCTTTTAAGTCCACCTGAGAGGACAGATGGAGCCTCGGTTTAACGTCTCATCCGAAAGACGGCATATCCGACAGTGCCGCACTCCCTCAGTATGGCACTGAAGTGTCAGCTTAGAGTACGTGCTACCACTGGGCCACGCAGGCACCTAAATCAAACAGCTAGATGATTTTAAAAGCACGGGATAATGGAACAAGAAACTTGAATGGGTTTCAAGAAGGAACTAGACAGGTTCTTATCAACAAATGGGATTCAGGGTTATTAGAAATGCACCAAGAGAATACAGTGGATAGGTGGGTTCATCAGAACATAGGAACATAAGATGTAGGAGCTGGAGTCGGCCATTTGGCCCCTCGAGCCTGCTCCGCTGTTCAATAAGATCATAACTGATCTGATCTTGGCCTCAACTCCACTTCCCTGCCCGCTCCCCATAACGCTCGACTCCCTTAGCGTTCAAACATCTGTCTATCTCCACCTTAAATATATTCAATGACCCAACCTCCACAGCTCTCTGTGGAAGAGAATTCCAAAGATTCACGACCCTCTGAGAAGAAATTCCTCCTCATTTCCGATTTAAAAGGGTGCTCCCTTATTCTGAAATTATGCCCAGAGTTCTAGATTCCCCCACGAGGGGAAACATCTTCTCTGCATCTACCCTGTCGAGCCCCCTCAGAATCTTATATGTTTCAATAAGATCACCTCTCATTCTTCTAAACTCCACTGAGTATCGGCCCAACCTGCTCAACCTTTCCTCATAAGACAAGCCCTTCATCTCCGGAATCATCCTCGTGAACCTTCTCTGAACTGCCTCCAATGCAAGTATATCCTTCCTTAAATAAGGAGACTAAAACTGTACGCAGTACTCCAGGTGTGGTCTCACCAATACCCTGTACAGTTGTAACAGGACTTCCCTACTTTTACATTCCATTCCTTTTGCAATAAAGGCCAACATTCCATTTGCCTTCCTAATTACTTGCTGTACCTGCATGCTAACTTTTTGTGATTCATGTACAAGGACTCCCAGATCCCTCTGTACCTCAGCATTTTGTAATCTCTCCCCATTTAAATAATAATTTGCTTTTATATTTTTGCTACCAAAGTGGATGATAAGTGTGTACCATCTACAAGATGCACTGCAGCAACTCACCAAGGTTTCTTCGACAGCATCTCCCAAACACGCAACCTCTACCACCTAAAAGGACAAGGGCAGCAGGCGCATGGGAACACCATCACCTCCAAGCTCCCCTCCAAGTCACACACCATCCTGACTTGGAAATATATCGGCCGTTCCTTCATCGTCGCTGGGTCAAAATCCTGGAACTCCCTCCCTAACAGCACTGTGGGAGCACATTCACCACACAGGACTGCAGCGGTTCAAGAAGGCGGCTCACCACCACCTTCTCAAGCGCAATTAGGAATGGGCAATAAATGCCGGCCTTGCCAGCGACGCCCACATCCCTGGAAAGAATTAAGAAAAAGTCCAAATACAATTTAAAACAAAATTGGAGCAGGGTTAGATCAATGTGGTGCAGCGCCTCGACTCATGGAATTTTACAGCGTAGAAGGAAGCCATTTGGCCCATCGTGCCATCTCCATGTGTACCAGCTCTATGGAAGAGCTTAGTCCCATTTCCCTGCTCTTTACTCATACATTTTGCATTTTCCTTTAGTAAATATTTAATCACTAAGATGACTCAGTTGTTTCTCAGTGGGCAGCACTCTCTCTCGCCTTTGAGCCAGCAGGTTGTGGGTTCAAGTCCCACTCCAGAGACTTGAGCACAAAAATCCAGGTTGACACTCCCAGTGCAGTGCTGAGGGAGTGCCGCACTGTCGGAGGTGCCATCTTTCAGATGAGACGTTTAAACCGAGGCCTCCTCGCAACTCTCTTATCCGGTCTTGGCCTGTATGTGACTCCAGACCTACAGCAATGTGGTTGACTCTTAACTGCCCTCTGAAATGGTGGCTCACCACCTTCTCAATAAAAGCCGGCCTTGCCAGCGACGCCCACATCCCAGGAATGAATAAAAAAAAGATGATCTGGTCATTAGCTGTTTGTGGGAGCTTGCTGTGCGCAGATTGGCTGCCGTGGTTCCTACATTACAACAGTGACTACACTTCAAAAAGTACTGGGACATCTTGAGATTGAGAATGGTGCCATATTGTCGTACGGTAATGTAATGTGCATTGCATTATGGGAATTACCCGGGAAAAGGGCAGTCGGCCATTTTACGCAATAAAGTGAACATCGCAGTTATAAGCCTGTCTGCCTGACTCTGATTTAATTTGACGTATCTACATGCTTGATTCAATTCAACATGGACCGATTCATTTTCATGGGAATCCTGTTGTCTGAAAAGGGCATCGGACCAACAGCAGAGAGAGTGCAAGCGGTGGCAGAAGCTCGGGAACCAGAGAATGCTACAGAGGTGAGGAGTTTCTTGGGACTCGTTGGGTACAGCAGCAGATTCATCCCGCAGTTTGCAACGCTAACAGAGCCACTGCGACGCCTGACGAGAAAAGACACACCATTTAAATTTGGATCACAACAGAGACAGTCATTCAGTGCACTCAAGGAAGAGTTGGTCAGAGCCGGCACTTTAGCATATCTTGATAAGGACGCACCAACCAAGGTGATAGCAGATGCCAGTCCTGTAGGTTTAGGTGCAGTACTAGTCCAGGACCAACAGGGACAAGAGGTGCCAATATGCTATGTAAGTCGTAGTTTAACAGACTGTGAGAGGAAATACACTCAAACAGAGAGAGAGGCTTTAGCTCTTGTATGGGCTTGTGAAAGGCTGCATCCATATGTGTATGGCCGAAAATTTAACTTGGTAACTGACCATAAGCCATTACAAGTGAGATGCGGCCCACACTCTAAACCCTGTGCCTGTATAGAAAGATGGGTATGTGGCGACACGCCACCACTGGACATAATCCGCTCACGGCGGCACGGACAGTTTAAGCAGACGCCCCCAGCCGGGGGCCCTTTCCTCCAGCAACTTGTTTCCCGCAGGGACAGGCTGCCGGGAGCACTTCCTGTCTGGGGAGTATTTAAGTGGATGCGCGGGCTTTTCCAGTTTCTCTTTGCCATGAGGTAGAATAAAAGCAGTTGTGTTTTACTAGCTCTGGTCTCGACTCCCACGTTTGCCGCGGTATCTCAACACTGGTGACCCCGACGCTCAGGACAAATCCTAAGCCAGCATGGCGGAAACAAACGCAGTCACGGTGAAACTACCGGACTTTTGGGAGAACCTGGCCGAAGCCTGGTTTGTTCAAGCTGAGTCCAGATTCCGGCTGAAACACATTACAGTCGACGCCACAAAGTACGACTACCTCGTCTCCTCTCTCACCTACGCCACAGTCCCCAAGGTTTGGGCAGCGCTGCAGGATCCACCACCGGAAGGCAAGTACGAACATCTGAAGGCTGCACTCCTTAAAAAATTTCAAACATCCTCTTACCAGCGCAACTGCCAACTCCTTGACCTCCCTGGCCTTGGTGACGCTTCACCCTCGGATCGGCTTTCCCACATGCTGTCTCTCTCGGACGACAAAAACACCGGCGCCCTCTTTCGCACGCTTTTCATTCGGCAGCTCCCCGCCAGCATCCGCCCGCTCATTGTGGAGCCTGGCTCCACGGACCTGAATGACATAGCCAAAAAGGCCGACCGGCTGCTCTCTGCACAGTCCGCTCGCGACGTCGCGCCCGACCTCACGGCAACGACCACGCGGGCTTCCCGGCCCACTAGGCCCGACCGCCCTACCACTCCGGGTCACTGCTACTACCACACCCGTTTTGGCGCTAGGGCCCAACGCTGCACGCCACCGTGTACTTTCAAACCCCCCCCCGCACCGGCCCCCGCGATGGCCGCGGGGCAAAAGGGGCCTCTACTGTACGTCACCGACGACAGAACCAACCGCCGATTTCTGTGCGACACAGGGGCCCAGCACAGCATCACCCCCGCCTCCGCCCTCGAAATCCAACGCGGCACACGGGGAGTCGGATGCAGCATTTCCAAATTTGCAGACGACACTAAACTAGGAGGGGGGGTGGGCTCAGAGGAAGAGACCAGGAAGCTCCAGAGCGATTTGGACAGACTGGGCGATTGGGCGGATAAATGGCAGATGCACTATAATGTGGACAAGTGCGAAGTTATCCACCTTGGGTGCAGGAACGGGAGGGCAAATTATTATTTAAATGGCAATAGATTGGGAGAGGGGGAAGTACAGAGAGACCTGGGTGTTCTTGTACACCAGTCACTGAAGGCGAGCATGCAGGTGCAACAGGCGGTCAAGAAGGCAAACGGTATGCTGGCCTTCATAGCAAAAGGGTTAGAATACAGGAACAGGGATACCTTGCTGCAGCTGTACAGGGCACTGGTGAGACCACACCTCGAGTACTGTGTACAGTTTTGGTCGCCTCATCTGAGGAAGGATGTTCTTGCCATGGAGGGGGTGCAGCGGCGATTCACCAGGCTGATACCAGGAATGGCGGGAATGACCTATGAGGAGAGACTATGTAGTTTAGGGATGTACACACTGGAGTTTAGAAGATTGAGAGGGGACCTCATAGAAGTGTATAAAATTCTGACAGGTCTAGACAGACTGGATGCAGAAGGAATGTTTCCCTTGGCAGGTGAGAACAGAACTAGAGGACATAATTTAAGGATAAGGGCTAAACCATTTAGGACAGAGATGAGGGGGAATTTCTTCACTCAGAGAGTGGTGAACCTGTGGAACTCATTGCCACAGAGGGCAGTGTACGCCAGCTCATTAAATATATTTAAGAGGGAATTAGATATATTTCTACGGGCAAAAGGGGTTAAGGGTTACGGAGAGAAGGCGGGGACGGGATACTGAATTAAAGGATCAGCCATGATCTCATCGAATGGCGGAGCAGGCACGAAGGGCCGAATGGCCTACTCCTGCTCCTATCTTCTATGTATCTATGTATCTATGTATTACGCTGGCCACAGCCAATGGCTCTGACATCCGCACATATGGCACCCGCATGGTCACGCTCGACCTCGCGGGCCGCCGCTACCGCTGGGAGTTCCTCACAGCCAAGGTCCTCTGCCCACTCATCGGCGCCGACTTCCTACGCGCCCACGGCCTCCTTGTCGACATTCCGAGGCACCGCCTCGTCGACATCAACACTATGGCCCCCATCCCCTGCGCATTCACCCCGGCCCGTTCGGCCGGCCTGACGACCTACTGCCTCGCCAGAGCCACGGACGAATACTCGGCACTCCTAGCCGAGTTTCCGGCCCTCACTAACCCGACCTTTTCGGCCAAAGCCGCCAAACACGGTGTGGAGCACTATATCCCCACCACCGGCCCCCCAGTTTCTGCCCACGCCCGCAGACTAAACCCGGCCAAGCTGGAAATCGCGCGGGCCGAGTTCACCACCATGGAACAACTCAGCATCATCCGCCGCTCCAGCAGCCCTTGGGCCTCGCCCCTCCACATCGCCCCCAAGCCCGGCGGAGGCTGGCGCCCTTGCGGGGACTACCGCCGCCTCAACAACGCCACCACCCCCGACCGATACCCGGTGCCACACATCCAGGACTTCTCGGCCCGACTGGCCGGACAAACCGTCTTTTCCAAGGTCGACCTGGTGCGCGGTTACCACCAAGTCCCCGTACACCCCGCGGACATCCCCAAAACGGCCGTCATCACCCCATTTGGCCTGTTCGAGTTCCTGAGGATGCCCTTCGGCCTCAAGAATGCAGCCCAGGCTTTCCAGCGCCTTATGGACTCAGTCCTCCGGGACCTGAACTTCCTGTTCGTCTATCTAGACGACATTCTCGTGCCCAGCTCCTCCAAACAGGAACACCTCGAACACCTTCACGTCCTGTTCGGGCGCCTAGCCCAACACGGGCTCATCCTCAGCCCGGCGAAGTGCCAATTCGGCCTAACCGAGGTCGATTTTCTCGGTCACCACATCACCCCTGCTGGGGCCGTCCCCCTGCCCAACAAGGTGCAGGCCGTCCAGCAATTCCCCCGCCCCACAACCATCAAGGGCCTCCAGGAGTTGGCTGTCAGATAGAAAACAGAGAGTTGGAATAAACGGCTCATTTTCTGAATGGCAGGCAGTAACAAGTGGGGTACCACAGGGATCTGTCCTGGGCCCCCAGCTGTTCACAATTTACATTAATGACCTGGATCAGGGAGTCGGATGCAGCATTTCCAAATTTGCAGACGACACTAAACTAGGAGGTGGGGTGGGCTCAGAGGAAGAGACCAGGAAGCTCCAGAGCGATTTGGACAGACTGGGCGATTGGGCGGATAAATGGCAGATGCACTATAATGTGGACAAGTGCGAAGTTATCCACCTTGGGTGCAGGAACGGGAGGGCAAATTATTATTTAAATGGCAATAGATTGGGAGAGGGGGAAGTACAGAGAGACCTGGGTGTTCTTGTACACCAGTCACTGAAGGCGAGCATGCAGGTGCAACAGGCGGTCAAGAAGGCAAACGGTATGCTGGCCTTCATAGCAAAAGGGTTAGAATACAGGAACAGGGATACCTTGCTGCAGCTGTACAGGGCACTGGTGAGACCACACCTCGAGTACTGTGTACAGTTTTGGTCGCCTCATCTGAGGAAGGATGTTCTTGCCATGGAGGGGGTGCAGCGGCGATTCACCAGGCTGATACCAGGAATGGCGGGAATGACCTATGAGGAGAGACTATGTAGTTTAGGGATGTACACACTGGAGTTTAGAAGATTGAGAGGGGACCTCATAGAAGTGTATAAAATTCTGACAGGTCTAGACAGACTGGATGCAGAAGGAATGTTTCCCTTGGCGGGTGAGAACAGAACTAGAGGACATAATTTAAGGATAAGGGCTAAACCATTTAGGACAGAGATGAGGGGGAATTTCTTCACTCAGAGAGTGGTGAACCTGTGGAACTCATTGCCACAGAGGGCAGTGTACGCCAGCTCATTAAATATATTTAAGAGGGAATTAGATATATTTCTACGGGCAAAAGGGGTTAAGGGTTACGGAGAGAAGGCGGGGACGGGATACTGAATTAAAGGATCAGCCATGATCTCATTAAATGGCGGAGCAGGCACGAAGGGCCGAATGGCCTACTCCTGCTCCTATCTTCTATGTATCTATGTATCTATGAGTTCCTCGGGATGGTGAACTTCTACAACAGGTTCATCCCCAGAGCTGCAGCCCTCATGAAGCCCCTATACGACGCCCTCCGAGGTAAATCCGGCAAGATGGACGTAGCCTGGACCACTGACACGTCAGCCGCCTTCGACGCCACCAAAAACGTGCTCGCCGACGCCACCCTGCTCGCGCACCCGAGGGCCGATGCCTGGGTCGCGCTCACCACCGACGCCTCCGACCACGCGGTCGGAGCCGTGTTCGAGCAGTGGGTCAATGGCGCGTGGCAGCCACTTGCCTTCGACAGCCGCCAACTGCGCCCCCCCGGAGGTCAAATACTCCACTTTCGACCGCGAGCTTCTCGCGCTCCACCTGTCGGTCCGCCATTTCAGGTTCCTCCGGGAAGGCCGCCCCTTCACCGCGTACGTGGACCACAAGCCGCTCACATACGCGATGGCCAAGCACACCGAACCCTGGTCCGCTAGGCAGCAACGCCAGCTCGCGGCCGTGTCCGAGTTTACTACGGACATCCAGCACGTCTCCGGTAGAGACAACGTTGTCGCCGACTGCCTTTCCCGTCCCGCCATCTGTGCGAATCACCTCGCGGTCGACTACGCGCAACTAGCAGCGGCCCAGCTCACGGACCCAGACCTCCTCTCGGCGGCTACCAGCCTGCCAGGGCTACGCCTAGCCAAGGTCGCGCACGGGCCCGAAGTCACGGCAGTCACTTGCGACGTCTCACTCGGCCAATCCAGGCCGGTCGTCCCTGCAACCTGGCGCCGCCACATCTTCGACGCGCTCCACGGGCTCTCCCACCCGGGTTCCCGCGCATCCGTCAAACTCCTCTCCCAGCGCTTCGTCTGGCGCGGCCTCAGCAGAGATGTTCGGACTTGGGCCACCTCCTGCCTCGCCTGCCAACGGGCTAAGGTACAGCTGCACACAAAAGCACCCCTGGGAGACTTCGAGGTACCCAGCCGCCACTTCGACCACGTACACGTCGACATCGTCGGTCCTCTGCCGCCATCGCAAGGCCAAACTTACCTCCTCACGATGGTCGACCGCTACACACGCTGGCCTGAGGCAGTGCCGCTGACCTCCACCACCACAGCCGACATCGCCAGGGTGTTCGTTAACACCTGGGTTGCGAGGTTCGGCCTACCGGCCGACATAACCTCCGACAGAGGCGCCCAGTTCACCTCCGAACTCTGGACGGCCACAGCACGCAACCTCGGGGTGACGCTCCACCGAACCACGGCGTACCACCCGCAGGCCAACGGGCTTTGTGAACGCTTCCACAGGTCACTCAAGGCCTCACTCCGCGCCGGCCTGCAGGGCAGTACCTGGACTGACCGCCTACCGTGGGTGCTACTAGGCCTACGCACCGCGGTCAAAGAAGACCTCCAGTCCTCGGCTGCGGAGTTAGTCTACGGACAACCGCTGCGCGTCCCAGGCGAATTCCTTCCGGAGGCTACCACGCCTTGGTCGGCCGAACAGCAGCGGCTCAACTCTTTCTCTTCCGCTCAGCAGTTCGCCCCACTTCCGGTCAACCGACACGGCGAACTCGCACCTCACGTCCCACCAAATTTACAGCAGGTGCGCTTCGTCTTCGTGCGACACGACGCGCACCGCGGGCCCCTGCGACCCCCGTATGACGGACCGTACGAGGTACTACAAACCGGGGACAAGGTCTTCAAGCTGCGACTCGGCGACAGGGTCGACACAGTCTCCATCGACCGGCTCAAACCAGCACACACAGAACCAGGGGAACAGGTCCCCGTGGCCCGGCCTCCAACTAGAGGCCGTCCCGCCAGCAAGCCAGCACAGCCGGCGGCGAACCGCCCGGGCCCACCAACTAGACAGGTGACCACTCAGAGCCGCTGCGGCAGAACCATCAGACCACCGTCACGACTCGTCCACTCCTCCTAAGCGGATTCTGGGGGGAGCTCTGTGGCGACACGCCACCACTGGACATAATCCGCTCACGGCGGCACGGACAGTTTAAGCAGACGCCCCCAGCCGGGGGCCCTTTCCTCCAGCAACTTGTTTCCTGCAGGGACAGGCTGCCGGGAGCACTTCCTGTCTGGCGAGTATTTAAGTGGATGCGCGGGCTTTTCCAGTTTCTCTTTGCCATGAGGTAGAATAAAAGCAGTTGTGTTTTACTAGCTCTGGTCTCGACTCCCACGTTTGCCGTGGTATCTCAACAGGTACTTAGATTACAGCCGTATGATTTTAAGGTGATACGCATTCCAGGCAAGCAAAACATTGCAGACCCACTGTCACGATTGCTGGGGGAGACAGCAAAACAGGAGAGACATTCTCATGGCTCAGATGAATACGTGAGGTTTGTAGCTGTGAGTGCAACACCAAAAGCACTCACTACTAGAGAGGTGGAGGAAGCCTCTGCTACCGACCCAGAGCTGATTGAGGTACGGAAGGCAATCACAAACGGACATTTTGAGAACTGTAAAGCTTATGCAGCAATTGCAAACGAGCTGTGCGTAGTGGGGTACCTAGTTCTTCGGGGAACATGCATCGTGCTACCCACAGTGTTACACACACGAGCCCTGGTGTTAGCACATGAAGGACACTTGGGAATAGTTGGAACAAAGCAACATCTCAGAACCAAGGTTTGGTGGCCTGGCATGGACAAGGCAGCTGAAAAACACTGTAAAGCATGCCACGGCTGTCAGATAGTAGCCAGACCCGACCCACCTGAACCGTTGAGACCAACACCATTACCGGAGGGCCCCTGGCAGGATGTAGCTATGGACTTACTGGGACCCTTGCCATCCAACCACTCCATTCTTGTGGTAGTTGATTGTTATAGTCGCTACTATGAATACGACATCATGACCTCCACAACAACAGAGAAGGTTATTGATAGTTTAGAGTCAATCTACAGCCGTCATGGTTTGCCAATCACCTGCAAATCTGATAATGGTCCCCAATTCAGATCTGAATTATTCAAAGAATACTGTGAAAACAACGGGATCAAACACCTGAAAATGACAGCAAAATGGGCTCAGGCTAATGGAGAAGTCGAGCGCCAGAATGCATCGCTGATGAAGAGAATCAGAATTGCTCAGTCAGAAGGACTAGATTGAAAACGTGAACTTAGAAAATATGTGACTGTGTACAGGAGCACTGACCATGCCATGACAGGAAAGAGCCCGGCAGAGCTGCTCTTTAAATGGAAAATGAGAGGAAAGCTGCCAGACATCACAGAGTCGAGCGCAGACATGGAAGTACGTGACCGGGACGCAGAACAAAAAGGCAAGTCCAAACTGTACGCAGATGAACAGCGGAGAACACAATACTCAGAGGTGGAAGTTGGCGACACGGTGCTGGTACGGCAGGACAAAGTGGACAAGTTCACCACTCCTTTTAATGCCACACCCCACAATGTTTGAGTAAAACAGGGAGTCAAGTAGTAGTAGAATCTCCAGACGGAGCACGCTACTCGAGAAACACTACGTTTGTGAAGAAATACAGAACCAATGGACCAAAGGAGACACTCCATGAGCAGGAGGAAACACAAGGGACTGAGGACAGTATAGTAGACCCTGACACACATACCACTGTGACACAGGCAATACCCACTGACACCAACATGTCAGACATACCCAATACAGCCAGACCTTAAAGGGTTAAAAGAAAACCCCAAAGACTGTCTGATTATGTCACAACATAAACTGTGCGAGAACTGCATGGGTGATGTTAAATGTTTAAACCTGGGAATTATTTAGTTGTGTGGTAAGACACAAGTTTGTAAAAAGTTTATAAACCAAATAAGTTATGCAGTGTTATTGTAAGCAACTGTTTGTAAACTGCAAGTTTGTTTCCAAGGAAAAGGGGGATGTTGTGGCGTACCGAGCACAGAACGGACACAATCCGCTTTCCGGTCCGTAGACTATAAATCAGGCGTCATGTCTTTAAGAAGGCTCACACCTTTAAGAAACTCGATCTGCAACATAGTTAAGCCCAGAGCGGGGGAGGAGCAGTCGAAGCTGTGCACTGATGAACGGCAGTCGTACTTTGTGTAGTCTCTGACTCCATTTTGTGTTCAGCATGCAGCCTCAACAATTAAACCTTTTCTGTTGAACCTCTCCGAGTTCAGTATTTTTTGCTAGGAGTACGTAGACTCCTACATTGGTGACCCCGACGCTCAGGGCGACTCCTAAGCATAACCATGGCTGACACAAACGCAGTTTCTGTGAAGCTGCCGGAGTTCTGGGAGAACCTGGCCACCGCCTGTTTCCTTCAAGCCGAATCACAATTCCGACTCCGCGGCATCACCGCCGACGCAACAATGTACGACTACCTCCTCGCCTCCCTGGGCAGCTCCACAATCACGAAAGTCTGGACAACACTACAAAACCCTCCGGAGGAAGGCAAGTACGCACATCTCAAGGCCGCGCTCATTAAAAAATTCACAGCCTCCCAATTCTTGCGCAACTGCCACCTCCTCGACCTCCCGGGCCTCGGTGACTCCACGCCATCAGACTTGCTCTCACACATGCTTGCTCTGACCGACGAGAAACCACCCGGCTCCCTCTTCCGCACGCTCTTTATCCACCGACTACCTCCCAGCATCCGCCCGGCGATCATGGCGTCCAGCCTCACGGACCTCGAGGCCCAGGCCGACGAAGCCGATAAGCTCCTGTCCGCCAGCTCGTACCACGCCGTCACCCCCGACCTGGCCTCCGCAGCGTCGGCGCATGCTCCACCCTCTATTGCGCGGCCACACAGCTCGGCCACGAGGCCCCCCAGGCCCCCACGTCCCCCAAGCCCTCCGACCCAGGGCTACTGCTACTTCCATACCCGGTTCGGCGCACGGGCACGCCGCTGCAGCCATCCCTGCACGTTTCCAACCGCCCCCACACCGGCCTACACGATGGCCGTGGGGCAAGCAGGCATTACGGACAGCGCCTCCGGACGCCGTTTCCTATGCGACACGGGCGCGCAGCACAGCATCATCCCCGCGTCCGCCCTCGAGATCCAGCGAGGCGGCCATGGCCCTGCGCTGGCTGCCGCCAACGGCACCCGCACCGTCACCATCGACCTCGCAGGCTGCCACTACCACTGGGAGTTTATCACCGCCAAGGTGCTCTCCCCGCTCCTCAGTGCGGATTTCCTGTGCGCCCACGGCCTGTTGGTCGACATGCCTCGGCGCCGCCTCGTGGACATGAACACCATGTCACCTATCCCGGGCGCCATGGCCCCCCCCCAACCCGCCGAAATGGCGTGGCAGAGCCGCGCCCGCTCAACGGATGACTACTCAGCACTCCTGGCTGAGTTCCCAGCCCTCACCAACCCGACCTTCTCCGTGAAGGTTTTTAAGCACGGGGTAGAACACTTCATCCCCACCACAGGCCCACCGGTGTATGCCCACGCCCGCAGGCTGGACCCGGCCAAGCTGGAGATCGCGCGGGCCGAGTTCGCCACAATGGAACAGCTCGGCATCATCCGCCGCTCCAACAGCCCCTGGGCCTCCCCACTCCACATCGTCACCAAACCCGACGGGGGATGGTACCCCTGCGGGGACTACCGGCACCTAAACGACGCCACCACGCCGGATCGGTACCCCATAACGCACATTCAAGACTTCTCGGCGAGACTGGCCGACCGCTCAGTCTTCTCCAAAGTCGACCTGGTGTGCAGTTACCATCAGGTGCCAGTCCACCCCACGGACGTTCCCAAGACGGCCATAATCACCCCTTTTGGGCTATTCGAGTTCCTCCGAATGCCCTTCGGCCTCAAAAACGCGGCCCAGGCCTTCCAGCGGCTCATGGACTCGGTCCTCCGGGATCTGAAGTTCCTCTTTGTCTACCTGGATGACATCCTGGTAGCTAGTTCCTCCAAGCAGGAACACATTGAGCACCTCCGCACCCTGTTCCAGCGGCTCAGTGAGCACGGGCTCATCATCAGCCCAGCCAAGTGCCAATTCGGCCTCAGCAGGATCGAATTCCTCGGCCACCACATCACGCAGGACGGAGCCATTCCCCTGCCCGCCAAGGTGCAAGCCGTCCAGCAGTTCCCCCGGCCTACCACCATCAAAGGCCTCCAGGAGTTCTTGGGGATGATCAACTTTTACAACCGCTTCATTCCCGGAGCGGCCTCCCTCATGCGGCCCCTATACGAAGCCCTCCGGGGTAAGAAAGCCAGAATGGCGATCGAGTGGTCGGCGGACATGTTGACCGCTTTCGACTCGACCAAAAAGGCGCTCGCCGACGCCACCATGCTCGCTCACCCACAGCCCAACGCCAGGGTGGCCCTCACCACGGACGCCTCCGACCACGCGGTCGGCGCCATGTACGAACAGTGGGTCGACGGGGCCTGGCAACCGCTGGCCTTTTTCAGCCGCCAACTGCGCCCCTCGGAGGCCAAATACAACGCCTTTGACCGCAAGCTCCTCGCACTGTACCTGGCAGTCCGCCATTTTAGATTTCTTCTGGAGGGCCGCCCCTTCACCGCGTTTGTCGACCACAAACCCCTGACATTCGCGATGGCGAAATCTGCGGACCCGTGGTCAGCCAGGCAACAACGCCAGCTCGCCGTGGTGTCCGAATTCACCACGGACATCCGGCACGTCTCCGGTCGAGACAACGCGGTGGCCGACTGCCTATCCCGCCCCGCCATCCACGGCGCCCACCTGGCAGTGGACTATGCTCAACTGGCAGCGGAGCAACGCACCGACCCCGATCTGCTCTCCGCGCCCAAAACCCTCCCAGGGCTGCGACTGACCGACATCGCCTGTGGCCCGTCCGCCGTCACAGTCAAATGCGACACCTCCTTGGTGCAACCCCGCCCCGTAGTCCCGGCGTCCTGGCAAAAACGGGTGTTCGACATCGTCCACGGCCTCTCACACCCCGGCACCCGTGCGTCCATTAGACTGGTGGCCAACCGATTTGTCTGGCGTGGCCTGCGCAAAGATGTGCCCGTCTGGTCCAGATCCTGCATAGCTTGCCAGCGTGCCAAAATCCACCAGCACGTCAAAGCCCCACTCGAGGAGTTCACCGTGCCAGAAAGAAGGTTCGACCACGTCCACATCGACTTCGTCGGCCCCCTGCCGCCATCACAAGGTCACACGCACCTGCTGACAATCGTGGACCGTACCACCCGCTGGCCCGAGGCCATTCCACTAACGTCCACCACCACCGCCGACATCGCGAGGGCGTTCATCGGTACCTGGGTCGCTCAGTTCGTCGTCCCCTCCGACATGACGTTGGATAGATGCCCGCAGTTCACCTCTGATCTGTGGGCCGCCATCGCCCAAAACCTCGGGGTGGCCGTTCACCGCACCATGGCTTACCACCCCCAAGCCAACGGACTGTGCGAGCGATTCCACAGGTCCATGAAGGCGTCCCTCCATGCCAGCCTCGAGGACGAGGCTTGGATCGACCGCCTCCCGTGGGTGCTACTCGGCCTACGCTCCGCGGTCAAGGAAGACCTGCAAGCCTCGGCGGTGGAACTCGTGTATGGCCAGCCACTGCGCGTACCCGGAGAGTTCCTGCCCACCGCCACGACCCCCTGGTCGGCTGACCAGCAACACCGTGCTTTCGCCAACCGAGCACAACAGTTCGCTCCGGTACCCACCGGCCGGCACGGCGAACCAGCAACCCGCGTACCACCTAGCCTGCACATGGCCAAATTTCTTTTCGTGCACCATGATGCCCAACGAGGACCTCTACGGCCCCCATACGACGGACCCTACAAGGTACTCCAGACGGGGAACAAGTTCTTCCTCCTCGAAGTGGGCGGCAGAACTGACAAGGTGTCGGTCGACCGGCTCAAGCTGGCGCACCTAGAGCCCGACGAACCCGTTCAAGTGGGCCAACCCCCACCGCGGGGCAGACCGCCTAAGAGCCCGACGCGTCCAACCGCCCCGCTCCCGACACCAACCGCCAAGAGCCGTTCCGGCCGTGCCATCAAGCCGCCACGCCGGTTTGTACACTCCCTACTAGCGGATTCTGGGGGGAGCTGTGTGGCGTACCAATCACAGAAAGGACACAATCCGCTTTCCGGTCCGTAGACTATAAATCAGGCATCATGCCTTTAAGAAGGATCACACCTTTAAGAAACTCGATCTGCAACATAGTTAAGCCCAGAGCGGGGGAGGAGCAGTCGAAGCTGTGCACTGATGAAAGGCAGTTGTACTTTGTGTGGTCTCTGACTCCTTTTTGTGTTCAGCATGCAGCCTCAACAATTAAACCTTTTCTGTTGAACCTCTCCGAGTTCAGTATTTTTTGCTAGGAGTACGTAGACTCCTACAATGTCGTGTATTGATTGCGAGTTTGACACCAGTCAATACGGTAATGTAATGTGCATTGCATTATGGGAATTACCCGGGAAAAGGGCAGTCAGCCATTTTACGCAATAAAGTGAAGATCACAGTTATAAGCCTGTCTGCCTGACTCTGATTTAATTCGACGTAGCTACATGTTTGATTGAACACATTAAAGCATAGATACAACAACCACAGGTCACCAAAGTCACCTGTTCCGCCCGAGCACGCCACACTCACCACATCATGTCTCAAATTACTCATGCACAGTATCCCCAAAATGTTACTTTCTGAAAGAAATCTCTCTTATTGGCATTTGAATGAATGAATATGAAAGGAGAGGGTTCATGGATTGTCCCAGCAGCAGTCACGTATGAGACTATGTGCAGAATAAATGATCAGTTTTAACATGAAAATGTGTGAACTGCTCCAGCTCGTGCCCATTGGGTCAGATTAAGCCCCACTGGAATTTGAAAGTGGAAAGCAAAGGGGATCAATTTCACCACTTGGGCCATAAACCGGTGGGTGATGGGGCGCCACCGCTCTCGATACCGCCGCAGTAAATAACCCAGCTCTGTTTGACAGGCAGTTAAACCGAAACAGAAACACGTGGCGGAGGCTCAAGAAGCGCTTAAGATCGCCAAGGCGAATCTTAGAGTGAAGAATGAAAGTCTGGGGCTGGTAGGACTCCATGAGCTTCACTTAAAACTCCCTCCCTCCCCTCCTCCTCCTCCGTGGCCACTGACCTACATACACACATGCACGCACACCTGCACACATATGTGCACACAGACACACAAGTGCGCACACATGCACACATGCGCACACATGCACATACAATCGTGCACACACAGGCACATGCACGTGCACACACACATGTACAGACACGGTGCACTCACATGTGGACACATGCACACATGTGCACACACATGTGCACGCACACACAAGTACACACACATGCACGCACACCTGCACACAGGCACATGCATGCGCACACATGTGTACACATGTATAGACACGGCACACACATACACACAAGTGCACATATACACACCTATGCACACGTACACATACACATGTGCACGTACACACATACAGACACGCACATACACACGTACATGCACAAACACATGCACACATACGTGCACACAGACACGCACATACACACGCACATAAACGCATGCACACACTTGTACACACACACCTGCACACACATTTACACATGCACACATGTGCACGTGTGCACACATGCACATACAGACGTGCACACACACATGCACACAAACACACACGCGTGCACACAGACACACGGAAATATACACATGCGCACACGTACACACATGCATATACACACACGTGCACACACACAAGTGCACACACAAACACACACATGCACACACAGACACACACAAACACAGACACACACAAACACACACATGCACATACGCACATACACAAGCACATATTTCCAGCAACAGTCACTGGAGGGCGATAATAGCAATGAATTTGTAACTCCTCCAGTCCAGGGGTACTGAGGCCAATTGTAGCACCCAAACTGCCATCCAGTTGAGACCCGCTAACTCAGCACTGCCCTTTTTATTTTCTGTATTGCCTAGGGTGGTGCGGTTACCAGCTGAGCTCTAAGGACAGTCCCCCACTGGCCATGTTGACATACACCGTTACCTGATATTAACCCTCTTTTTTGTTCCCCATCCAGAGATTGAGGGGTGGAAATTTGAGTTAGTAGCGCATGTTTTATGGGTGTAATGGGGGCTTGATTTCAGGGACCAACGTCCTGCGCCTCAAGAACACCTGAAAGATGCCAACCCGAAATTGAGTGCCTGGCAGCCGCCTAAACCAGGTGTTAGGCCCCTTTCATGTGTTACTGAGAGGCCTGAGGCCTATTACTGCCCATGTAGTAAACAGTTTGCAATGAGCGAGGCTGGTGTTGGGCCTGCTCCAGTCCTGATCCTTCAGGTGAGCCTCGGGCCTCCCGCTTCAGGCGAGCCTCGGGCCCGTCAGTTCAAGCCAACCTCAGGCGAGCCTCTGGCCTCCCACTTCAGGCGAGCCCCGGGCCTCCCACTTCAGGTGAGCCTCGGACCTCCCGCTTCAGGCGAGCCTCGGGCCTCCCGCTTCAGGCGAGCCCCGGGCCTGCCAGTTCAGGCGAGTCTCGGGCCTGTCAGTTCAAGCCAACCTCAGGCGAGCCTCTGGCCTCCCGCTTCAGGCGAGCCTCGGGCCTCCCGCTTCAGGCGAGCCTCGAGCCTCCCACTTCAGGCGAGCCCCGGGCCTCCCACTTCAGGCGAGCTCCGGGCCTCCCACTTCAGGCGAGCCTCTGCCCTCCCACTTCAGGCGAGCCCCGGGCCTCCCGCTTCAGGCGAGCCTCGGGCCTCCCACTTCAGGCGAGCCTCGGGCCTCCCGCTTCAGGCGAGCCCCGGGCCTCCCACTTCAGGCGAGCCCCGGGCCTCCCACTTCAGGTGAGCCTCGAGCCTCCCACTTCAGGCAAGCCCCGGGCCTCCCACTTCAGGCGAGCCATGAGCCTCCGGGCTTGTGCTGGTGTTTATGCTCCATACGACTACCCTTTGCCGCTCACTCTTCGCTCGCGTTATCAATCCGGTGGGATGGCCGGGACAGCGAGAGTTGGCTCACAACAATTCCCTTCTGCTTGTGTCCTATAGATTGAAGATCACCAGCAGTCGCTGCAGCAGGCCATGGCCAACCGCAAACTGCTCACCATGAAGCACCTGTCACGGGCGGCGATCCTGATCACCGCTCTCACCAACGAAAAGGTCTCGTCTCTTCAAATTGGTTAGCTGTTTCAGTTCACAGAGTGATGGTGTTATAGGGTGTGAGTGACAGCGAGAGAGCGAGAGTGATGGAGAGAGAGTGACAGAGAGAGAGTGATGGAGAGAGAGTGAGAGTGACGGAGAGAGTGAGAGTGACAGGGATAGTGACAGGGAGAGAGTGAGAGTGATGGAGAGAGTGAGAGTGACAGTCCATGTAGACTACATCAACTGCACTACCCTCATCCACACGCCTAGTCACCCCCTCAAAAAATTCAATCAAATTGGTCAGCCCCGAGACCGGAGAAGCAGTGGACCTGCGCGATAGCAGCCCGAGGCGGGAGAGCTTAAAGGCTTGAGAGGGAGCAGTCAGAGGCACCGAGGCCCACAGCCCCGAGACCGGAGAAGCAGTGGACCTGCGCGGGAGCAGCCCGAGGCGGCTGAGTATAAAAGGGAGCAGTCAGAGGCACCGAGACCCACAGCCCCGAGACCGGAGAAGCAGCAGACCTGCGCGGGAGCAGCCCGAGGTGGCTGAGTATAAGAGGGAGCAGCCCGAGGCCCGACCAATCCAGGTTCCAGGAGAGAGGTAAAAAGTAATCCAAGTGTGACGTCACCAGGGAGCAGGTAAGTGATTGGTTGGTGAGTATTTCTCTCTTTTCAATACAAGCTTGAATTCTGTGGTGTTACATTTCTGTGGTGTAGTGGGGATAGTTGGTAAATAAAGCGCCCTAGAGTATACCTGTAACTGGGGTATTGAATAAATTTTTTAATTAATTAAAGGAGTAAGTCATGGCAGGAGAGTTCAGACCCGTGTTCTGCTCCTCTTGCTCCATGTGGGAAGTCAGGGATGCTGCCAGTGTCCCTGACGACCATGTCTGCGGGAAATGCATCCAGCTGCAGCTACTTGTAGACCGCATTGCGGCGCTCAAGCTGCGGGTGGATGAATTTTGGAGCATGCGCGATGCTGAGAGGCTCGTGGATAGCACGTTTAGCGAGTTGTTCACACCTCAGGGTAGGGCAGCACAGGGGGTGACCATCAGGCGGAGCAACAAAGGCAGGCAGGTAGTGCAGGGAACCCCTGCGGACATCCCCCTTTCAAACAAGTATACCGCTTTGGATACTGTTGAGGGGGGTGACTCACCAGGGGAAGGCAGCAGCAGCCAACTTCCTGGCACTGGGGGTGCTCCTGCTGCCCAGGAAAGGGGGAAAAAGAGTGGGAGAGCAATAGTGGTAGGGGATTCTATAGTAAGGGGAACAGATAGGCATTTCTGTGGCTGTAGACGTGAATCCAGGATGGTTTGTTGCCTCCCTGGTGCCAGGGTCAAGGATGTCACTGAGTGGCTGCAGGGCATTCTGGAGGGGGAGGGTGAACAGACAGTGGTCGTGGTCCACATTGGTACCAACGACATAGGTAAAAAGAGGGATGAGGTCCTGCAGCAAGAATTTAGGGAGCTAGGTGAAGGATTAAAGAGCAGGACCTCAAGGGTTGTAATCTCTGGATTACTCCCGGTGCCACGTGCTAGTGAGTATAGGAATAGGAAGATAGAACAGATGAATGCGTGGCTAAAGGGATGGTGCAGGGGGGAGGGCTTTAGTTTCCTGGATCACTGGGTCTGCTTCTGGGAAAGGTGGGACTTGTACAAGTCGGACGGTTTACACCTGAACCAGAGGGGAACCAATATCCTTGCGGGGAGGTTTGCTAGCACTGCTGGGGAGGGTTTAAACTAACTTGGCAGGGGGATGGGGTACAGAGTGGAGCTATAGTAGGGGGTGATTTACAGCCAAATACAGAGGGAAAAACAAGTCAGCTGGGAAGGCAGAGCAAATATGTGAAGGCAAAAGAGAATATGGCAGGGCTGGAAGGCATTTATTTTAATGCAAGGAGTCTTGCAAGTAAGGTGGATGAACTGAAGTTGTTGTTGAACACATGGGAGTACGATATTGTTGCTATCACGGAGACATGGTTGAGGGAGGGTCAGGACTGGCAGCTCAATATTCCGGGGTATAGAATCTTCAGGCGAGACAGAGGGGGGTGTAAAAGGGGAGGGGGTGTTGCAATATTAATTAAGGAGTCAATTACTGCTGTAAGGAGGGATGATATATTAGCGGGTTCCTCTAATGAGGCCATATGGGTAGAACTTAAAAACAAAAAGGGGGCAAGCACTTTGCTGGGAGTGTACTATAGGCCCCCAAACAGTCAGGGGGAGATAGAGGAACAGATATGTAGGCAAATCTCAGAAAAGTGCGAAAATAATAGGGTAATAATAGTGGGGGATTTCAACTTCCCCAATATAAATTGGGATAGTCAGAGTGTGAAAGGCTTAGAGGGTGCAGAATTCTTAAAGTGCATCCAGGAGAGCTTTTTGAGCCAACATGTAGAAAGTCCTACAAGAGAGGGGGCGGTACTGGACCTAATTCTGGGGAATGTAGCCGGGCAAGTGGTGGAAGTGTCAGTAGGAGAGCATTTTGGCAACAGTGACCATAATTCAGTGAGATTTAAGGTGGTCATGGAAAAAGACAAAGACGGCCCGGAAATAAGGGTTCTAAATTGGGGGAGGGCCGATTTTAATATGATAAGGCAGGATCTGGCCAAAGTGGACTGGGAGCAGCTACTTATAGGAAAATCCACATCAAAACAGTGGGAGACTTTCAGAAGGGAAATAGAGAGAGTACAACGCCAACATGTTCCTGTAACGGTCAAGGGTGGGACCAACAAGCAAAGGGAACCTTGGATGACAAGGGATATACAAAAATGCATTAGAAATAAAAGGGGGGCTTTTGGCAGTTACAAAAGACTAAAGACGGAAGAAGCCCTAGAGGAGTATAAAAAGTGCAGGGGCGTACTTAAAAAAGAAATTAGGAGGGCGAGGAGGGGCCATGAAATAACACCGGCGAGCAAAATAAAGGAAAATCCTAAGATGTTTTATAAGTATATTAAGGGCAAGAGGATAACCAGGGAAAGGGTAGGGCCCATTAGGGACCAAAGTGACAATCTGTGTGTAGAGCCAGATGATGTAGGCGGGGTTTTAAATGAATTTTTTGCATCTGTGTTCACTCTGGAGAAAGACGATGCAGACATAGAAATCGGGCAAGGGGACTGTGACATACTTGAACATATTAGCATCGAGAGGGAGGAGGTGCTAGCGGTTGTAGCAGGCCAAAAAGTGGATAAATCCCCAGGCCCGGACGAGATGTATCCCAGGCTGCTGTGGGAGGCAAAGGAGGAGATTGCAGGGGCTCTGACACAAATTTTCAGAACCTCTCTGGCCACAGGGGATGTACCAGAGGACTGGAGAACAGCTAACGTAGTACCATTATTCAAGAAGGGTAGCAGGGATAAACCAGGGAATTACAGGCCAGTGAGCCTAACATCTGTGGTAGGGAAATTATTGGAAAAAATTCTGAGGGACAAAATTAGTCTCCACTTGGAGAGGCAAGGATTAATCGGGGATAGTCAGCATGGCTTTGTCAAGGGTAAATCATGTCTGACAAATCTGATTGAATTTTTCGAGGGGGTGACTAGGGGGGTGGATGAGGGAAATGCTGTGGATGTGGTTTACATGGACTTCAGTAAAGCTTTTGACAAAGTCCCGCATAGGAGACTGGTCAAGAAGGTAAGAGCCCATGGGATCCAGGGTGCCTTGGCGCGTTGGATCCTAAACTGGCTGAGTGGCAGGAGGCAGAGGGTGATGGTCGAAGGTTGCTTTTGTGACTGGAAGCCTGTGTCCAGTGGGGTACCTCAGGGATCGGTGCTGGGTCCCTTGTTGTTTGTGATCTACATAAATGACTTGGATGAGAATGTAAAAGGTATGATCAGTAAGTTCGCAGATGACACGAAAATTGGTGGGGTGGTAAATTGCGAGGAGGAAAGCCTCAGGCTACAGGACGATATAAACGGGTCGGTCAGATGGGCGGAAAAGTGGCAAATGGAATTTAACCCTGAAAAGTGCGAGGTGATGCATTTTGGACGGACAAATAAGGTAAGGGAATACACAATGAGTGGTAGGACCCTAGGAAGTACAGAGGGTCAGAGGGACCTTGGTGTACATGTACATAGATCCCTGAAGGCAGCGGAACAGGTAGATAGGGTGGTTAAAAAGGCATATGGGATACTTGCCTTCATTAGCCGAGGCATGGAATATAAGAGCAGGGAGGTTATGATGGAGCTGTACAAAATGCTGGTGAGGCCACAGCTGGAGTACTGTGTGCAGTTCTGGTCGCCTCACTATAGGAAGGATGTGATTGCTTTGGAGAGGGTGCAGAGAAGATTCACCAGGATGTTACCTGGGATGGAGCGCCTCAGCTATGAAGACAGGCTGGACAGGCTGGGGTTGTTTTCCTTGGAGCAAAGAAGGCTGAGGGGGGACCTGATTGAGGTGTACAAAATGATGAGGGGCATAGATAGGGTAGATAAAGAGGAACTTTTCCCCTTAGTAGGGGGGTCAATAACAAGGGGGCATAGATTCAGGGTAAGGGGCAGGAGATTTAGAGGGGATTTGAGGAGGAACTTTTTCACCCAGAGGGTGGTTGGAATGTGGAACTCAATGCCTGAAAGGGTGGTAGAGGCAGGAACCCTCACAACATTCAAGAAGCATTTGGATGAGCACTTGAAATGCCATTGCATACAAGGCTATGGACCAAATGCTGGAAAATGGGATTAGACTGGACAGGGATGGATGGGCGGCGCGGACACGATGGGCCGAAGGGCCTCTTTCTGTGCTGTAAAACTCTATGACTCTATGACTCTATGACATGATCTCCCCTTGACAAAGCCATGCTGACTATCATTGATTAATCCTTGCCTCTCCAAGTGGAGACTAATTCTGCCCCTCAGAATTTTTTCCAATAATTTCCCTACCACTGATGTTAGGCTCACTGGCCTGTAATTCCCTGGTTTATCCCTACTACCCTTCTTGAATAATGGTACTACGTTAGCTGTCCTCCAGTCCTCCGGTACCTCCCCTGTGGCCAGAGAGATTCTGAAAATTTGTGTCAGAGCCCCTGCAATCTCCTCCCTTGCCTCACACAGCAGCCTGGGATACATCTCGTCTGGGCCTGGGGATTTATCCACTTTTAAGCCCACTAAAACCGCTAGTGCCTCCTCCCTCGCAATGCTAATTTGTTCAAGTATATCACAAGCCCCCTGCCTGATTTCTATGCCTACATCGTCCTTCTCCATAGTGACCTTATTCATTAGTCTATTATGTGGTACCTTATCGAAGGCCTTTTGAAAATCTAGATAAATTACATCTACTGCATTGCCCTCATCTACTCTCTCTGCTACCTCTTCAAAAAATTCAATGAGGTTGGTCAAGCTGACTGGTCTATGGTCCCTGGACATGTTCTATCTCCCTTCTTAAATATAGGTATTATGTTAGCTATCCATCAGTCCTCTGGCACTACACCTTGTTCTAACGAATTATTAAATATGTGTAGTAATGCTTCTGCTATCTCTTCCCTAGATTCTTTTAAAATGCACGGATGTAATCCATCCAGACCAGGGGTCTTATTCTCTTTGAGTTTGATTAGTTTATTTAATATTTCTCCTCTATCTTTTAAATGCAGTTATCTCATTTCTAATCTTATCATCCGATGTCATGTCCACCTGTTCTATCTCCCTGGTAAATATTGAAGCAAAGTAATAATTTAATATTTCTGCCGACTCTCTATCATTACCTGTGGTATTATCCTGTCCATCCCTTAGTGGCCCTATTCCCATTCCAGCGTTCCTTTTTTTATTTATGGGCCTGTAAAATATTTTACTATTTTGTTTTATGTTCCTTGATAATTTAATTTCATAGTTCCTTTTTGCCTTTCTAATTTTTTTTTGACTTCTCTCCTGATCTCTTTGTATTTTCTCTTGTCATGCTCTCCCCTGCAATTCCTTACCCTCAATTTTTCCTTCGTTTTTTAGCGGAATATATTTTTCCCGGGCTCTGTTGAACGCAATTTTAAATATTTCCCACTACTGTTCTACATCATTGTTTGCCAATGTTGTTGTCCATTTTATTTTCCCAAGTTCTATTCTCAGCCTCGCAAAATTGGCTTTTCTCCAATCTATTTCCCTGGTCTTTGTCATACTTCTCAATTAATAGAGAATCTTAGAATCATAGAATGGTTACAGTACGGAAGAAGGCCATTCAGCCCATTGAGCCCGTGCCAGCTCTCTGCAAGAGCACCTCAGCAAGTCCCACTCCCCCACCCTTTCCCCGTAGCCCTGCAATTTTTTTTCCTTCAGGTACTTATCCAACTCCCTTTTGAAAGCAGCGATTGAATCTGCCTCCACCACCCTTTCAGGCAGTGCATTCCAGATCCTAATCACTCGCTGCGTAAAAACGTTTTTCCTCATGTTGCCTTTGGTTCTTCTACCAATCACCTTAAATCTGTGTCCTCTGGTTCTCGACCCTTCCGCCAATGGGAACAGTTTCTCTCTATCCACTCTGTCCAGACCCCTCATGATTTTGAACACCTCTATCAAATCTCCTCTCAATCTTCTCTGCTCTAATTAGAACAACCCCAGCTTCTCCAGTCTATCCACGTAACTGAAGTCCCTCATCCCTGGATTCATTCTCATAAATCTTTTCTGCACCCTCACTTAACCAATTCCGTATCCATGCTGCCACTGTCCCTTTTATTCCATGGGCTTCAACTTTGCTGGCAAGCACTTTGTCGAACGCCTTTTAGAAATTTATGTACACCACGTTAACCGCATTGCCCTCATCAACCCTCTCTGCTACCTCATCAAAAAACTTACTTTCTTAAAGCGTATTATATTATGGTCACTATTGCCTAGATGTTCTCCTACTTTTACTTCTTTTATCTGCTCTGGTTCATTCCCCATTACTAGATCCAATAGTGAATCCTCCCTTGTTGGGCTTTTTACACATTGGGTCAGAAAGGAGTCCTGTACACATTGTAGGAACTCCACCCCCTTTACCTACTTCTTCTGTCCAATTAATAGTGGGGTAGTTGAAATCCCCCATGATTATTATTATTTGTTTTTTTACTCATTTCCCTAATTTGTTTGCATTTTTCTTCCTCGACCTCCCTTCCACTATTAGGTGGTCTGTAGACTACCCCTATTAGTGTGATAGATCCTTTATTAGCTTTTATCTCTATCCACATGGATTCTATTTCTGTTTTGCAGATAGCCGTACCACTTTTTTCTACTGCCATTATGTTATCCCTAATAAGTACAGCTACTCCACCTCCCCTTTTCCCTCTCTAACTTTTCTAGATATGTTATACCTTGCAATATTTAATTCCCAGTCCTGATTTTTCTGTAGCCATGTCTCAGTAATACCTACTATGTTCCTCGCAACGTATTATTGTCTCCAGTTCCCCTGTTTTATTACGGACACTGTGTGCATTGCTATACAGACAGTTTAACTCATTTTTAATAGCAGTTCCTCTCACTTTATTGTTAACCATCTTTTTACACTCCTGTTCTATAACTCTGTTTATTCCCTGGCCATCAATATCCTCCCTTACTTTATTCTTTCCTATGTTCTCCTTTCCTGTTTTGTTTATATTTAGGCTGGTTTCATTTCTTGTAGATCCCTCCCCCCATCTTACTGGTTTAAAGCCTTTGCCACCTCCCTATTTACCCTTTCCGCTAGGACACGGGTCCCATCCCGGTTCAGGTGGAGCCTGTCCCATCGATATAACTCTTTCCTGTTCCAGTACTGGTGCCAGTGTCCCATGAAAAGGAACCCCTCTTTCCCACACCATCCCTTTAGCCACGTGTTAATTCTCCTGATCTGACTGCTTCTATGCCAATTTGCACGTTGCTGGTACAATAATCCAGAGATTATTACACTCGAGGTCCTGCTTTTTAATTTCGCTCCTAACTCCTTAAACTCCTTCAGCAGGACCTCTTCCCTGTTCCTACCTATGTCGTTTGTTCCGACATGGACCACGACAACTGGATTTACCCCCTCCCATAAGAACATAAGAAATAGGAGCAGGAGTAGGCCATACGGCCCCTCGGGCCTGCTCCGCCATTCAATAGGATCATGGCTGATCTGAATCTAGACTCACGTCCACTTCCCTGCCCTCTCCCCGTAACCCCTAATTCCCTTATCTGCTAGGAAAATGTCTATCTCCATTTTAAAGTTATTTAATGTTGCAGCTTACACAGCTCTCTGGGGTAGCAAATTCCATAGATTTACTACCCTCTGAGTGAAGAAGTTTCTCCTCATCTCAGTTTTGAAAGGGCAGCCCCTTATTCTAAGATTATTCCCCCTAGTTCTAGTCTCACCCATCAGTGGAAACATCCTCACCGCATCCACCCGATCAAGCCCCCTCACAATCTTATATGTTTCGATAAGATCGCCTCTCATTCTTCTGAACTCCAATGAGTAGAGTCCCAACCTACTCAACCTTTCCTCATACGTCAACCCCCTCATCTCTGAAATCAACCGAGTGAACCTTCTCTGAACCGCCTCGAGAGCAAGTATATCTTTTCTTAAATATGGAAACCAAAACTGCATGCAGTATTCCAGGTGTGGCCTCACCAATACCCTGTATAACTGCAGCAAGACTTCCCTGTTTTTATACTCCATCCCCCTTGCAATAAAAGCCAAGATTCCATTGGCCTTCCTGATCACCTGCTGCACCTGCATACTAACTTTTTGTGTTTCATGCACCAGGACCCCCAGATCCCTTTGTACTGTAACACTTTGCAGTTTCTCTCCATTTAGATAATAACTTGCTCTTTGATTTTTCCTGCCAAAGTGCATAACCTCACACTTTCCAACATTATATTGCATCTGCCAAATCTCTGCCCACTCACTTAGCCTGTCTATGTCCTTTTGCAGGTTTTTTATGTCCTCCTCACTCACTGCTTTCCCTCCCATCTTTGTATCGTCGGCAAACTTGGATATGTTGCACTCGATCCCTTCCTTCAAATCGTTAATATAGATTGTAAAGAGTTGGGGTCCCAGCACTGACCCCTGCGGAACACCACTAGTTACTGATTGCCAGCCCGAGAACGAACCATTTATCCCAACTCTTTGTTTTCTGTTAGATAGCCAATCTTCCACCCATGCCAGTATATTACCCCCAATCCCATGATTTTTTATCTTGATCAGTAATCTTTTGTGTGGAACCTTGTCAAATGCCTTTTGGAAGTCCAAATACACTACATCCACTGGTTCCCCTTTATCCACCCTGTATGGTACATCCTCAAAGAATTCGAGCAAATTTGTCAAACATGACTTCCCCTTCGTAAAACCATGCTGACTCTGTCCTATTAAATTATGTTTATCCAAATGCTCTGTTACTGTTTCCTTAATAATGGACTCCAACATTTTGCCAACCACGGACGTTAGGCTAACTGGTCTATAGTTTCCAGCTTTTTGTCTACTTCCCTTCTTAAATAAGGGTGTTACATTAGCAGTTTTCCAATCTGCCGGGACCTTTCCTGAGTCCAGGGAGTTCTGGAAAATGATCACCAATGCATCCACAATCCCTACCGTCACGTCTCTCAAGACCCTAGGATGTAGGCCATCAGGTCTGGGGGATTTATCCGCCTTAAGTCCCATTATTTTACTGAGTACCATCTCCTTAGTGATTTTAATCATGTTTAGCTCCTCCCATCGGCAGCGGGTGGAGGCGGAGCTGAGCGGCAGAGCGACTACAAGAGGCTCCAGAGGCCCAGGTAGGCCCCAGTGCGGCATCGGCAGCGGGTGGAGGCGGAGCTGAGCGGCAGAGCGACTACAAGAGGCTCCAGAGGCCCAGGTAGGCCCCAGTGCGGCATCGGCAGCGGGTGGAGGCGGAGCTGAGCGGCAGAGCGACTACAAGAGGCTCCAGAGGCCCAGGTAGGCCCCAGTGCGGCATCGGCAGCGGGTGGAGGCGGAGCTGAGCGGCAGAGCGACTACAAGAGGCTCCAGAGGCCCAGGTAGGCCCCAGTGCGGCATCGGCAGCGGGTGGAGGCGGAGCTGAGCGGCAGAGCGACTACAAGAGGCTCCAGAGGCCCAGGTAGGCCCCAGTGCGGCATCGGCAGCGGGTGGAGGCGGAGCTGAGCGGCAGAGCGACTACAAGAGGCTCCAGAGGCCCAGGTAGGCCCCAGTGCGGCATCGGCAGCGGGTGGAGGCGGAGCTGAGCGGCAGAGCGACTACAAGAGGCTCCAGAGGCCCAGGTAGGCCCCAGTGCGGCATCGGCAGCGGGTGGAGGCGGAGCTGAGCGGCAGAGCGACTACAAGAGGCTCCAGAGGCCCAGGTAGGCCCCAGTGCGGCATCGGCAGCGGGTGGAGGCGGAGCTGAGCGGCAGAGCGACTACAAGAGGCTCCAGAGGCCCAGGTAGGCCCCAGTGCGGCATCGGCAGCGGGTGGAGGCGGAGCTGAGCGGCAGAGCGACTACAAGAGGCTCCAGAGGCCCAGGTAGGCCCCAGTGCGGCATCGGCAGCGGGTGGAGGCGGAGCTGAGCGGCAGAGCGACTACAAGAGGCTCCAGAGGCCCAGGTAGGCCCCAGTGCGGCATCGGCAGCGGGTGGAGGCGGAGCTGAGCGGCAGAGCGACTACAAGAGGCTCCAGAGGCCCAGGTAGGCCCCAGTGCGGCATCGGCAGCGGGTGGAGGCGGAGCTGAGCGGCAGAGCGACTACAAGAGGCTCCAGAGGCCCAGGTAGGCCCCAGTGCGGCATCGGCAGCGGGTGGAGGCGGAGCTGAGCGGCAGAGCGACTACAAGAGGCTCCAGAGGCCCAGGTAGGCCCCAGTGCGGCATCGGCAGCGGGTGGAGGCGGAGCTGAGCGGCAGAGCGACTACAAGAGGCTCCAGAGGCCCAGGTAGGCCCCAGTGCGGCATCGGCAGCGGGTGGAGGCGGAGCTGAGCGGCAGAGCGACTACAAGAGGCTCCAGAGGCCCAGGTAGGCCCCAGTGCGGCATCGGCAGCGGGTGGAGGCGGAGCTGAGCGGCAGAGCGACTACAAGAGGCTCCAGAGGCCCAGGTAGGCCCCAGTGCGGCATCGGCAGCGGGTGGAGGCGGAGCTGAGCGGCAGAGCGACTACAAGAGGCTCCAGAGGCCCAGGTAGGCCCCAGTGCGGCATCGGCAGCGGGTGGAGGCGGAGCTGAGCGGCAGAGCGACTACAAGAGGCTCCAGAGGCCCAGGTAGGCCCCAGTGCGGCATCGGCAGCGGGTGGAGGCGGAGCTGAGCGGCAGAGCGACTACAAGAGGCTCCAGAGGCCCAGGTAGGCCCCAGTGCGGCATCGGCAGCGGGTGGAGGCGGAGCTGAGCGGCAGAGCGACTACAAGAGGCTCCAGAGGCCCAGGTAGGCCCCAGTGCGGCATCGGCAGCGGGTGGAGGCGGAGCTGAGCGGCAGAGCGACTACAAGAGGCTCCAGAGGCCCAGGTAGGCCCCAGTGCGGCATCGGCAGCGGGTGGAGGCGGAGCTGAGCGGCAGAGCGACTACAAGAGGCTCCAGAGGCCCAGGTAGGCCCCAGTGCGGCATCGGCAGCGGGTGGAGGCGGAGCTGAGCGGCAGAGCGACTACAAGAGGCTCCAGAGGCCCAGGTAGGCCCCAGTGCGGCATCGGCAGCGGGTGGAGGCGGAGCTGAGCGGCAGAGCGACTACAAGAGGCTCCAGAGGCCCAGGTAGGCCCCAGTGCGGCATCGGCAGCGGGTGGAGGCGGAGCTGAGCGGCAGAGCGACTACAAGAGGCTCCAGAGGCCCAGGTAGGCCCCAGTGCGGCATCGGCAGCGGGTGGAGGCGGAGCTGAGCGGCAGAGCGACTACAAGAGGCTCCAGAGGCCCAGGTAGGCCCCAGTGCGGCATCGGCAGCGGGTGGAGGCGGAGCTGAGCGGCAGAGCGACTACAAGAGGCTCCAGAGGCCCAGGTAGGCCTCACCAATCTCCAATCTCAGGGAAGGAGAGAGTTAAAAAGCCATTTAAAAAAACAGCTGAGGCGGAAGTCCAGCTCGTGAGCTTTTTTTCAGAAGCGGACCTGGTGGGAAGCACCCAGGTGAAAGGTATTTAAGGAGGGTGGTGGCTTAAACCCGAGTTCCTACAGAGTAGGAAACCCCACCCACCCTCCTCCTCTAACCTAGTAGTCTTTTAGCAGCTGTCTAAAAACAGAGGTCACAAATTTTTTGGTCTCAGTTTCTTTTCAGCAGGGCAGGAACCGGGAGGAGCGGGAAGTCGGCGTAGGACCAAGGGGACACAAGACCGGGAAGTCAGCGAAAGACCAGGGAGGTAAGACTAACTGGTAAGTACTTTCCTCAAACCTTCCTAGAAAGTAAAACCAAAACTAGTGGGATTTGGTTAGTTTAAAAAGGAATAAGAGGAGTACAGTATACATTGGTCTAAGTAAGCTTCGGGAAAACAAAAGTCGATAAATAAACTAAAACTAGAAAATTAAAAAGTAATATAAGGGTTAAGTCATGGCAGTAGAGCTCGGACCTGTGTCATGCTCCTCCTGTAACATGTGGGAAATCAGGGACGCTTCCTGTGTCCCTGACGACTATGTGTGCGGGAAGTGTGTCCAGCTGCAGCTCATGTGGGACCGCATGACGGCCCTTGAGCTGCAGATGGACTCACTTTGGAGCATCCACGATTCTGAGAGGGGTGTGGATAGCACATTTAGTGAGTTGGTCACACCGCAGGTTAAGGCCAGCGTAGACAGTACATGGGTGACCAAAAGGCAGAGCAAGGGCAGGAAGGTAGTGCAGAAATCCCCTGGGGTTGTCTCCCTTAGCAACAGGTTCACCGTCTTAGGTACTGTTGTCGGGGGGGGTGACGCATCGGGGGAAGGCACCAGCAGCCAGGCTCATGGCACCATGACTGGCTCTGTTGCAAAGAAGGGAGGGAAAAAGAGTGGCAGGGCTATAGTAATAGGGGATTCGATTGTAAGGGGAATAGATAGGGGTTTCTGTGGTCGCGACCGAGACTCCAGGATGGTATGTTGCCTCCCTGGTGCAAGGGTCAAGGATGTCTCGGCGCGGGTGCAGAACATTCTGGAGGGGGAGGGGGAACAGCCAGTTGTCGTGATACATGTTGGTACCAACGACGTAGCTAAAAAAAGGGAAGAGGTCCTACAAGTAGAATTTAGGGAGTTAGGAGCCAAGCTAAAAAGTAGGACCTCGAAGGTAGTAATCTCTGGATTACTACCAGTGCCACGTGCTAGTAAGAGTACAGAGAACAGGATAGTTAGGCTAAATACGTGGCTTGAGCAGTGGTGTAAGAGGGAGGGTTTTAAATTTTTGAGGCATTGGAACCAGTTTTGTGGTAGGTGTGACCTATACAAAAGGGACGGTCTACACCTGTGCAGAGATGGAACTGATGTTCTCGGGGTAATTTTTGATAAAGCAGTTCGGGAGCATTTAAACTAGTATGGCAGGGGGCTAGAAACCTATGTAGTGAAATAGAGGAAAGTGAAAGGCAGACAGAAATAAATGGTAAAAGGGTGAGGAACAAAAAACAAAGGGCCAAACTAATTCATAAAAAATGTGAGCATAAAAAAAGCCTGAGGGTTTTATACCTTAATGCGAGAAGCATCAGGAACAAGGTAGATGAATTAGCTGTGGAAATAGAGGTTAATAATTATGATCTAATTGGGATTACGGAAACATGGTTGCAGGGTGAGCAGGGCTGGGAGCTTAACATACAGGGGTATTCAGTATTTAGGAAGGATCGACAAAAAAGAAAGGGAGGAGGGGTAGCATTGCTAGTAAAAGAGGGGATAAATGCAATTGAAAGGAAGGATATTAACTCAGTTAATACAGAATCTATATGGGTGGAGCTAAGAAATAGCGAGGGGCGAAAAACATTAATAGGAGTGGTATATAGGCCTCCAAATAGTAAAATAGAGGTTAGGGAGGGCATCACGAGGGAAATTAGAGAAGCGTGCAATAAGAGCACAGCTGTCATCATAGGTGACTTTAACTTACATATAGATTGGACTAGCCTAATCAGTAAAAATAATGAGGAGGAGGAATTCCTTGAGTGTTTAAGGGATGGTTATCTGGATCAATATGTCGAGGAACCAACTCGGGAACAGGCTATATTGGACTGGGTACTGTGCAATGAGAAGGGACTAATCAGTAATCTTGTTGTACGGGGACCCTTGGGTCAGAGCGATCATAACATGATCGATTTCTCACTCGAAATGGAGAGCGAAGAAATTGACTCAGAGACTAAGGTCCTGAATTTAAACAAGGGGAATTATGATGCCATGAGACGGGAACTGAGTAGGTCTGATTGGACAACGTTCCTGAGAGGACTGGAGGTAGATAAACAATGGCAAACATTTAAAGATAGAATGACAAAATTGCAAAAATTGTTTATACCAATCTGGCATAAAAGGAAATCTAAAAAGGTGACTCAACCGTGGATAACAGGGGAAATTAGAGACAGCATAAAATCCAAAGATAGGGCGTATAAAATAGCCAAAAAAAGCGCCAGAGCGGAAGATTGGGAACAGTTTAAGATAGAGCAAAGGAGGGCAAAGGGCATGATCAAGAGGGGCAAAATAGCTTACGAAAACAAGCTGGCGGAAAATATAAAAACTAACTCCAAAAGCTTTTATAAATATATCAAAAGGAAAAGACTGGTGAAAACCAAAGTTGGTCCATTGCAGTCAGATACGGGGGAATATATAATGGGAAATAAGGAAATGGCAGATCAACTAAATGCATACTTTGGGTCAGTCTTTACGAAGGAAGACACAAAAAACCTCCCTGGGATATCGGGAAAAATAGGGACATTGGCAAAGGAGGAACTGACGCAAATCAATATCTCTAAGGATATGGTGTTAAGGAAGCTAAAGGGATTGAAGGTGGACAAATCCCCAGGGCCTGATAACATGCATCCTAGGGTACTGAAGGAGGTGGCCCTAGAGATAGCGGATGCACTAAGGATGATTTTTCAGAATTCATTAGACTCGGGAACAGTGCCGATGGATTGGAGGGTAGCTAACGTTACCCCACTATTCAAAAAGGGGGGTAGGGAAAAAGCAGGTAATTACAGACCTGTAAGCCTTACATCAGTTGTGGGCAAAATGCTGGAGTCCATCATTAAGGATGAAATAGCGGAGCACTTAGCAAATGGGGACAGGATAGGACAGAGTCAACATGGATTTACAAAGGGTAAATCGTGCTTGACTAATCTATTGGAATTTTTTGAGGGAGTAACTGGTAGAATAGATGGGGGAGAGCCAGTAGATGTGGTGTACCTGGACTTCCAAAAGGCCTTCGATAAGGTCCCACATAAAAGATTAGCATGGAAAATTGAGGCTCATGGGATAAAGGGGAAAGTTTTGGCGTGGATAGGGAACTGGCTGTCAGATAGAAAACAGAGAGTTGGAATAAACGGCTCATTTTCTGAATGGCAGGCAGTAACAAGTGGGGTACCACAGGGATCTGTCCTGGGCCCCCAGCTGTTCACAATTTACATTAATGACCTGGATCAGGGAGTCGGATGCAGCATTTCCAAATTTGCAGACGACACTAAACTAGGAGGTGGGGTGGGCTCAGAGGAAGAGACCAGGAAGCTCCAGAGCGATTTGGACAGACTGGGAGATTGGGCGGATAAATGGCAGATGCACTATAATGTGGACAAGTGCGAAGTTATCCACCTTGGGTGCAGGAACGGGAGGGCAAATTATTATTTAAATGGCAATAGATTGGGAGAGGGGGAAGTACAGAGAGACCTGGGTGTTCTTGTACACCAGTCACTGAAGGCGAGCATGCAGGTGCAACAGGCGGTCAAGAAGGCAAACGGTATGCTGGCCTTCATAGCAAAAGGGTTAGAATACAGGAACAGGGATACCTTGCTGCAGCTGTACAGGGCACTGGTGAGACCACACCTCGAGTACTGTGTACAGTTTTGGTCGCCTCATCTGAGGAAGGATGTTCTTGCCATGGAGGGGGTGCAGCGGCGATTCACCAGGCTGATACCAGGAATGGCGGGAATGACCTATGAGGAGAGACTATGTAGTTTAGGGATGTACACACTGGAGTTTAGAAGATTGAGAGGGGACCTCATAGAAGTGTATAAAATTCTGACAGGTCTAGACAGACTGGATGCAGAAGGAATGTTTCCCTTGGCGGGTGAAAACAGAACTAGAGGACATAATTTAAGGATAAGGGCTAAACCATTTAGGACAGAGATGAGGGGGAATTTCTTCACTCAGAGAGTGGTGAACCTGTGGAACTCATTGCCACAGAGGGCAGTGTACGCCAGCTCATTAAATATATTTAAGAGGGAATTAGATATATTTCTACGGGCAAAAGGGGTTAAGGGTTACGGAGAGAAGGCGGGGACGGGATACTGAATTAAAGGATCAGCCATGATCTCATTAAATGGCGGAGCAGGCACGAAGGGCCGAATGGCCTACTCCTGCTCCTATCTTCTATATGTATCTATGTATTCCATATTCCTCTCCAGCCGTCTCGAGATAACCCTTACCCTGGCAACACATCCTTCGGGATTCTCGTTCGTGGCTGCAGAGGCGGCTATCTATCCCCCTAATTATGGAATCCCCTATCACTATCACATTTCTATTCTGCTCTTCCACTGCCACCACCCCGGACAGCCTTCTGAGCCACAGTGCCTTGGTCTGCATTGTGGCTGTCCTCCCCGCAGTCTTTCAATGGAGTTGAGGTACAGATCAGTCATGATCTGATTGAATGGTGGAGCAGGCTCCAGGGGCTGAATGGCCTCCTCCTGTTCCTATGAAATGTTCAACAAGTAAAATTAACCCTTGTACACAAATCCTTGTGGCAGCTGCAAAGATTTAAGGCGGCGGAATGGTTTAGAGCTTGACATTCTTCGTCGGCCTCACAGAAACAACATTCATTTTTTATCACCTATGACAAATTCACTTATCGAAGCTAGTGGCAAACTTGGTAATCACCTCAATCAGTAGATAGAAATAATAACCTAGTTGGGAAGTTTGAAGAGGGTGATTCTTGCAGCCGGTCTGATTAATTATTAACAATAACGGTAAGTGGGTGAATGGATCACAGCTATGTACACAAAGAGCTGTGTCTTTATCTTGTGCACATATTGACAGTCAGTGACCACTGATAAACTAATGTGCTGGTTACTGAAACATTGCTGCTAGTTAGAGTACTAATGCAGCACCATACCGGCTCACAAACTGGTTATAATGCTAGTTACTGAAACATTGCTGCTAGTTAGTGCTCTGGTGCAGCACCATACCGGCTCACAAACTGGTTATAATGTTGGTTACTGAAACATTGCTGTTAGTTAGTGCTCTGGTGCAGCACCATACCGGCTCACAAACTGGTTATAATGCTAGTTACTGAAACATTGCTGCTAGTTAGTGCTCTGGTGCAGTACCATACCGGCTCACAAACTGGTTATAATGCTAGTTACTGAAACATTGCTGTTAGTTAGTGCTCTGGTGCAGCACCATACCGGCTAACAAACTGGTTATAATGTTGGTTACTGAAACATTGCTGCTAGTTAGTGCTCTGGTGCAGCACCATACCGGCTCACAAACTGGTTATAATGCTAGTTACTGAAACATTGCTGTTAGTTAGTGCTCTGGTGCAGCACCATACCGGCTAACAAACTGGTTATAATGTTGGTTACTGAAACATTGCTGTTAGTTAGTGCACTAGTGCAGTACCATACCGGCTAACAAACTGGTTATAATGTTGGTTACTGAAACATTGCTGTTAGTTAGTGCCCTGGTGCAGTACCATACCGGCTCACAAACTGGTTATAATGTTGGTTACTGAAACATTGCTGTTAGTTAGTGCACTAGTGCAGCACCATACCGGCTCACAAACTGGTTATAATGCTAGTTACTGAAACATTGCTGTTAGTTAGTGCCCTGGTGCAGTACCATACCGGCTCACAAACTGGTTATAATGTTGGTTACTGAAACATTGCTGTTAGTTAGTGCACTAGTGCAGCACCATACCGGCTAACAAACTGGTTATAATGTTGGTTACTGAAACATTGCTGTTAGTTAGTGCACTAGTGCAGCACTGTACCTGCTAACAAACTAGTTCTATTGCTGGTTACTGAAACATTGCTGCTAGTTAGTGCTCTGGTGCAGTACCATACCGGCTCACAAACTGGTTATAATGCTAGTTACTGAAACATTGCTGTTAGTTAGTGCTCTGGTGCAGCACCATATCCGGCTCACAAACTGGTTATAATGCTAGTTACTGAAACATTGCTGTTAGTTAGTGCTCTGGTGCAGTACCATACCGGCTAACAAACTGGTTATAATGTTGGTTACTGAAACATTGCTGTTAGTTAGTGCACTAGTGCAGCACTGTACCTGCTAACAAACTAGTTCTATTGCTGGTTACTGAAGCAATGCTGCTAGATAGTGCTCGGGTGCAGCACCATACCTGCTAACTAGTTCTATTGCTGGTTACTGAAGCACTTCTGCTAGTTGGTGCTCGGGTGCAGTCTGTGGCTGGCGGCGCTGGTCCGGCTGCGGACTGATTGGCTGCCGCGGAGGCCCCCTGGCGCGCAGCCGCCGGATCCGGATCCGGGCCCGGGGAGCGGGTCAGGAAACACCGCGGCCTGAGGGAGGCCGGGCCCGGGGAGCGTTACCATGACAGAGTGAGTGTGAGAGATAGAGAGAGGGATAGAGATAGATAGAGTGTGTGTGTGATAGAGAGATAGAGACAGAGAGAGAGAGAGAGAGATAGAGATAGATAGAGTGTGTGAGAGAGGGAGAGAGAGAGAGAGACAGAGAGAGCGAGAGATAGAGAGAGAATTGGATGACCTGTCAAAATTGAGATTAGTCCTGGGAGAAGGAGACAGACCATACCTTGGGGCCAAATATGTAACAACATGTCACAACCTGAGGACTGTTTAAAATTAAGACTGTTTAAAATTAATATTGAACGTACCAAATGAAGTACAAAGACTGTTTAAAATTAATATTGTTTAAAAGTAATATTGTATGTACCCAACAAATGTCAAATCGATTGACACCTACAGAATGTTGGAAAACTGTACTTTTTGCTATGTAACCTTTGGCAATATGGTTCTCTGTAAACTTTCATGCCAATAAAGCATTTGAATTGGAATTGGAATTGGAGTGTGTGAGAGAGAGAGAGATAGAGAGAGTGTGTGAGAGAGAGAGAGATAGAGAGAGTGTGTGAGAGAGAGAGAGATAGAGAGAGTGTGTGAGAGAGAGAGAGAGAGTGTGTGAGAGAGAGAGAGACTAACCCTAACCTCAAATCTAGCTCCCCAGACACCCTTCATTTCAAAGCCTTTCAGACCCAAGAGCTAAACCCAGAAAAGAGTCCCCTGAGTCAGCTGCTACTGAAACTAAGTACTCAGCCGGACCCTGACCAGCCCCAGACCAACACAGCCGTCCAAACACCAATCCGAGTGAACCAAATCATTAAAAAATGCAAAGAAACCTACCTGGAACATTGGAACAAAATAACTGAAAGCCAAAGCAGATTAGAATGTTACCGGGCCCTAAAAAGAGAATATAAACTGGCAGACTACCTCACGACCATCAGAGACACAAAACAGAGACAGACCCTCACCAGGTACAGACTAAGCGACCACCAACTGGAAATTGAAAAAGGCAGATACAAGAAATCCTGGCAGCCTAGAGAGAATAGAATATGCGATCAATGTCTGGCCGGCGAGGTTGAAACAGAGATGCATTTCCTCCTAAAATGCGAAAAATTCAACACATCAAGAAACATATTATTCAACAAGCTAAGCCAAACAACCCCAGATTTCAAGGAATTGGATGACCTGTCAAAATTGAGATTAGTCCTAGGAGAAGGAGACAGACCATACCTTGGGGCCAAATATGTAACAACATGTCACAACCTGAGGACTGTTTAAAAATTAAGACTGTTTAAAATTAATATTGAACGTACCAAATGAAGTACAAAGACTGTTTAAAATTAATATTGTTTAAAAGTAATATTGTATGTAACCAACAAATGTCAAATCGATTGACACCTACAGAATGTTGGAAAACTGTACCTTTTTGCTATGTAAGCTTTGGCAATATGGTTCTCTGTAAACTTTCATGCCAATAAAGCATTTGAATTGGAATTGGAAATTGGAGTGTGTGAGAGAGAGAGAGTGTGTGAGAGAGAGAGAGAGTGTGTGAGAAAGAGAGATAGAGTGTGTGAGAGAGAGAGATAGAGTGTGTGAGAGAGAGAGAGAGATAGAGAGAGTGTGTGAGAGAGATAGAGAGAGTGTGTGAGAGAGATAGAGTGTGTGAGAGAGAGATAGAGATAGAGTGTGTGAGAGAGAGATAGAGAGGGTGTGTGAGAGATAGAGATAGAGAGAGTGTGTGAGAGAGATAGAGAGAGTGTGTGAGAGAGAGAGAGAGAGTGTGTGTGAGAGAGAGAGAGTGTGAGAGAGAGAGAGAGTGTGTGAGAGAGAGAGAGATAGAGTGTGTGAGAGAGAGAGAGATAGAGTGTGTGAGAGAGAGAGATAGAGAGAGTGTGTGAGAGAGAGAGAGATAGAGAGTGTGTGAGAGAGAGAGAGCGTGTGAGAGAGAGAGATAGAGAGAGTGTGTGAGAGAGAGAGAGAGAGTGTGAGAGAGAGAGATAGAGAGAGTGTGTGAGAGAGAGAGAGCGAGAGTGTGAGAGAGAGAGAGAGAGAGAGTGTGTGAGAGAGAGAGAGTGTGAGAGAGAGAGTGTGTGAGAGAGAGAGATAGAGTGTGTGAGAGAGAGAGATAGAGAGTGTGTGAGAGAGAGAGAGAGCGTGTGAGAGAGAGAGATAGAGAGAGTGTGTGAGAGACAGAGATAGAGAGAGTGTGTGAGAGAGAGAGAGAGAGTGTGAGAGAGAGAGATAGAGAGAGTGTGTGAGAGAGAGAGAGAGAGAGTGTGAGAGAGAGAGAGAGTGTGAGAGAGAGAGTGTGTGAGAGAGAGAGAGATAGAGTGTGTGAGAGAGAGAGATAGAGAGAGTGTGTGAGAGAGAGAGAGAGAGTGTGAGAGAGAGAGAGAGTGTGAGAGAGAGAGTGTGTGAGAGAGAGAGAGATAGAGTGTGTGAGAGAGAGAGATAGAGAGAGTGTGTGAGAGAGAGAGAGAGAGTGTGTGAGAGAGAGAGAGAGAGAATGCACTAAAAGAAAAAGCCCGAAGAGCCCTATATGCAATAAAAAGAAAATTCTACAACATCCAAATCCCAATCAAAATCTGGCTCAAAATTTTTGACAGCATAATCCTGCCCATTGCACTGTACGGTAGTGAAGTATGGGGCCCGCTAAATCACCAAAGCTACACTAAATGGGAAAAACACACAATAGAAGCCCTACATGCAGAATTCTGCCGAAGCATCCTTCGCACCCAAAGAAAAACGCCAACAAATGCATGCAGAGCCGAACTAGGCAGATACCCACTGATAATAAACATCCAAAAACGAGCACTAAACTTCCTAAATCACCTCAAATCTAGCTCCCCAGACACCCTTCATTTCAAAGCCTTTCAGACCCAAGAGCTAAACCCAGAAAAGAGTCCCCTGAGTCAGCTGCTACTGAAACTAAGTACTCAGCCGGACCCTGACCAGCCCCAGACCAACACAGCCGTCCAAACACCAATCCGAGTGAACCAAATCATTAAAAAATGCAAAGAAACCTACCTGGAACATTGGAACAAAATAACCGAAAGCCAAAGCAGATTAGAATGTTACCGGGCCCTAAAAAGAGAATATAAACTGGCAGACTACCTCACGACCATCAGAGACACAAAACAGAGACAGACCCTCACCAGGTACAGACTAAGCGACCACCAACTGGAAATTGAAAAAGGCAGATACAAGAAATCCTGGCAGCCTAGAGAGAATAGAATATGCGATCAATGTCTGGCTGGCGAGGTTGAAACAGAAATGCATTTCCTCCTAAAATGCGAAAAATTCAACACATCAAGAAACATATTATTCAACAAGCTAAGCCAAACAACCCCAGATTTCAAGGAATTGGATGATCTGTCAAAATTGAGATTAGTCCTAGGAGAAGGAGACAGACCATACCTTGGGGCTAAATATGTAACAACATGTCACAACCTGAGGACTGTTTAAAAGTAAGACTGTTTAAAATTAATATTGAACGTACCAAATGAAGTAGAAAGACTGTTTAAAATTAATATTGTTTAAAAGTAATATTGTATATACCCAACAAATGTCAAATCGATTGACACCTACAGAATGTTGGAAAACTGTACCTTTTTGCTATGTAAGCTTTGGCAATATGGTTCTCTGTAAACTTTCATGCCAATAAAGCATTTGAACTGAACTGAACTGAACTGAGTGTGTGAGAGAAGAGAGAGTGTGTGAGAGACAGAGATAGAGAGAGTGTGTGAGAGAGAAATGAAGTACAAAGACTGTTTAAAATTAATATTGTTTAAAAGTAATATTGTATGTACCCAACAAATGTCAAATCGATTGACACCTACAGAATGTTGGAAAACTGTACCTTTTTGCTATGTAAGCTTTGGCAATATGGTTCTCTGTAAACTTTCATGCCAATAAAGCATTTTAATTGGAATTGGAATTGGAGAGAGAGAGAGTGTGAGAGAGAGAGATAGAGAGAGTGTGTGAGAGAGAGAGAGCGAGAGTGTGAGAGAGAGAGAGAGTGTGTGAGAGAGAGAGAGATAGAGTGTGTGAGAGAGAGAGAGATAGAGTGTGTGAGAGAGAGAGATAGAGAGAGTGTGTGAGAGAGAGAGATAGAGAGAGTGTGTGAGAGAGAGAGGGATAGAGAGTGTTTCGAAGAGGAGTTATTTGATACTCTCCACATGGAAATCAGCCATTTCCAGGCCCAAGGAAAGGTGATAATATGTGGGGACCTAAATGCAAGGACCGGTTGTGAACCTGACTTCATAGACCCACAGGGAAACAACCATGTGTTTGGCCAGACCCCTTTAGATGTCACACCAGCCATCGCAAATCGGAACAACCTTGATCGTGAAATAAATAAAAGCGGTAGGGAGGTAGTGCAACTCTGCCGAGCCTTAGGCCTGTACATAGTTAACGGTAGGTTCAGAGGGGACTCCCTAGGGAGACTCACATACTCCTCAACTCTTGGGTCTAGTGTGGTGGACTATACAATCACTGACCTGGACCCCTGCGATATCAACTCATTCACTGTCAGGCAGCAATCCCCCCTCTCAGACCATAACCAAATAAATATGTACCTTAAACTTTCTGCCCAAACTACAGACACAAAAAAGGAACCCAGTAAGCTCCATAAAATAAACCAGACATACAGATGGGCCCCAGACAGTGGAGAAAAATTCATCACAGCACTAAAGTCACCTGATCTCACAAGTAAAATATCAAAATTTAAAGAAAACCCATACGAGATCGCCAGAGATGGTGTAAACATGGCCATAGAGGATATAAATATGATCTTCCATGAGGCAGCTGTAAAAGCCGACCTTGTGAAACAGAAGAGGAAGCGTCACAAAAGACAAAATAAAAATAAGAAATGGTTTGACCACGAATGCAAAAATGCCAGAAAAGACCTGAGAAAAATATCAAGCCAAAAGCATCGCCATCCAAACAATCCGGACCTACGTACTAGATACAATGAAACCCTCAAAAGATATAAACACACCATTAGGAACAAAACACAAAATTATACCCACAAAATACTCGAAGAAATTGAAAACTCCACCAATCCAAAACAATTCTGGGAAATGTGGAATAACCTGAGTACAACACAATCGCAAGCATTACCAATCCAAGATGGCGACATCTGGAGAACACATTTTGAAAACCTCTACAAAGACATCCCAATAAACGAAACAAACCCAAGTCAACATCAGGTCACAGAAAAACTCCACACATTAGAAGCAACAATTAAAGACAACCAAAACCCTCTAGACTCCCTAATCACATGGAAAGAACTGGCCACAAAAACAAAATCTCTCCACCTAAAGAAAGCCTGTGGCCCAGACAACATCAAAAATGAAATGCTAAAGTTCAGCAATATGGAGATGCAGGGTGCGGTACTCAAATTATTCAACATCACATTACGTTCAGGCTGTTTTCCCGATATCTGGTGCCAAGGACTAATCTCCCCCATATATAAAAGTGGAAACAAATCAGACCCAAATAACTACCGCGGCATCTGTGTCAACAGTTGTCTAGGGAAGTTATTCTGCAGTATTCTAAATAGTAGATTACTTGATTTTCTTAACAAACATAATATCCTCAGAAAAAACCAAATAGGCTTTCTTCCAAAACACCGCACCGCCGACCATATCTATACCCTTCACACCCTCATTGAAAAACATATACACCAAACAAAAAATGGGAAAATATTCGCCTGTTTCATCGACTTCAAGAAAGCCTTTGACTCTATATGGCACGAAGGGCTCTATTATAAACTTCTTCAGTGTGGAATAGGGGGCAAAGTCTATGACCTTATTAAATCAATGTATCTGAAAAACAAATGCGGGGTCAAAATTGGAGACAAACGCACCGATTTCTTCACCCAGAGAAGAGGCGTCCGGCAGGGCTGCAATTTGAGCCCGACCCTGTTCAACGTATACATAAATGAATTAGCAAACATGCTGGAGCAAAGCGAGTCACCAGGTCTCCGTCTCCTGGATGGAGAAGTGAAATCCCTGTTCTATGCGGATGACCTGGTTCTGCTGTCTCCCACAGAACAGGGATTACAGCAACAACTAGACCTACTCGACAAATACTGCCAAAATTGGGCTCTAACAGTAAATCTAAAAAAAAACAACATCATGATTTTTCAAAAAAGGCCCAGATGTCAGGAAAACAAATACCAGTTTACCCTCAGTGATACCACTATTGGACACACTATGAGCTACACCTACCTTGGTCTAACTATTACAGCATCAGGGAGCTTCAACATAGCAGTGAATGCACTAAAAGAAAAAGCCCGAAGAGCCCTATATGCAATAAAAAGAAAATTCTACAACATCCAAATCCCAATCAAAATCTGGCTCAAAATATTTGACAGCATAATCCTGCCCATTGCACTGTACGGTAGTGAAGTATGGGGCCCGCTAAATCACCAAAGCTACACTAAATGGGAAAAACACACAATAGAAGCCCTACATGCAGAATTCTGCCGAAGCATCCTTCGCATCCAAAGAAAAACGCCAACAAATGCATGCAGAGCCGAACTAGGCAGATACCCACTGATAATAAACATCCAAAAACGAGCACTAAACTTCCTAAATCACCTCAAATCTAGCTCCCCAGACACCCTTCATTTCAAAGCCTTTCAGACCCAAGAGCTAAACCCAGAAAAGAGTCCCCTAAGTCAGCTGCTACTGAAACTAAGTACTCAGCCGGACCCTGACCAGCCCCAGACCAACACAGCCGTCCAAACACCAATCCGAGTGAACCAAATCATTAAACAATGCAAAGAAACCTACCTGGAACATTGGAACAAAATAACCGAAAGCCAAAGCAGATTAGAATGCTACCGGGCCCTAAAAAGAGAATATAAACTGGCAGACTACCTCACGACCATCAGAGACACAAAACAGAGACAGACCCTCACCAGGTACAGACTAAGCGACCACCAACTGGAAATTGAAAAGGCAGATACAAGAAATCCTGGCAGCCTAGAGAGAATAGGATATGCGATCAATGTCTGGCCGGCGAGGTTGAAACAGAAATGCATTTCCTCCTAAAATGCGAAAAATTCAACACATCAAGAAATATATTATTCAACAAGCTAAGCCAAACAACCCCAGATTTCAAGGAATTGGATGACCTGTCAAAATTGAGATTAGTCCTGGGAGAAGGAGACAGACCATACCTTGGGGCCAAATATGTAACAACATGTCACAACCTGAGGACTGTTTAAAATTAAGACTGTTTAAAATTAATATTGAACGTACCAAATGAAGTACAAAGACTGTTTAAAATTAATATTGTTTAAAAGTAATATTGTATGTACCCAACAAATGTCAAATCGATTGACACCTACAGAATGTTGGAAAACTGTACCTTTTTGCTATGTAAGCTTTGGCAATATGGTTCTCTGTAAACTTTCATGCCAATAAAGCATTTGAATTGAATTGGAATTGGAGAGAGAGATAGAGTGTGTGAGAGAGAGAGAGAGAGAGTGTGAGAGAGAGAGAGAGATAGAGTGTGTGAGAGAGAGAGAGATAGAGTGTGTGAGAGAGAGAGAGATAGAGTGTGTGAGAGAGAGAGATAGAGTGTACCTTTTTGCTATGTAAGCTTTGGCAATATGGTTCTCTGTAAACTTTCATGCCAATAAAGCATTTTAATTGGAATTGGAATTGGAATTGGAGTGTGTGAGAGAGAGAGAGAGATAGAGAGAGTGTGTGAGAGAGAGAGAGAGTGTGTGAGAGAGAGATAGAGAGAGTGTGTGTGAGAGAGAGAGAGAGAGTGTGTGAGAGAGAGAGATAGAGTGTGTGAGAGAGAGAGAGAGATAGAGAGAGTGTGTGAGAGAGAGAGATAGAGTGTGTGAGAGAGAGAGAGATGGAGTGTGTGAGAGAGAGAGATAGAGTGTGTGAGAGAGAGAGAGAGATAGAGAGAGTGTGTGAGAGAGATAGAGAGAGTGTGTGAGAGAGAGAGATAGAGTGTGTGAGAGAGAGATAGAGAGAGTGTGTGAGACATAGAGATAGAGAGAGTGTGTGAGAGATAGAGATAGAGAGAGTGTGTGAGAGAGAGATAGAGAGAGTGTGTGAGAGAGAGAGATAGAGAGAGT
Organism: Somniosus microcephalus; assembly: GCF_052327205.1. NCBI lineage: Eukaryota > Metazoa > Chordata > Chondrichthyes > Squaliformes > Somniosidae > Somniosus > Somniosus microcephalus. The sequence goes on from NW_028225184.1 coordinate 6,396,878, forward strand.
GTGTGAGAGAGAGAGATAGAGTGTGTGAGAGAGAGAGAGATAGAGAGAGTGTGTGAGAGAGAGAGATAGAGAGAGTGTGTGAGAGAGAGAGAGATAGAGTGTGTGAGAGAGAGAGAGATAGAGTGTGTGAGAGAGATAGAGTGTGTGAGAGAGAGATAGAGAGAGTGTGTGTGAGAGAGAGAGATAGAGAGAGTGTGTGAGAGAGAGATAGAGAGAGTGTGTGAGAGAGAGAGAGATAGAGAGAGTGTGTGTGAGAGAGAGATAGAGAGAGTGTGTGAGAGAGAGAGATAGAGAGAGTGTGTGAGAGAGAGAGATAGAGAGAGTGTGTGAGAGAGAGAGAGAGAGAGAGTGTGTGAGAGAGAGAGATAGAGTGTGTGAGAGAGAGAGAGATAGAGACAGTGTGTGAGAGAGAGATAGAGAGAGTGTGTGAGAGAGAGAGAGATAGAGAGAGTGTGTGAGAGAGAGAGATAGAGAGAGTGTGTGAGAGAGAGAGAGATAGAGAGAGTGTGTGAGAGAGAGAGATAGAGAGAGTGTGTGAGAGAGAGAGAGATAGAGTGTGTGAGAGAGAGAGATAGAGAGAGTGTGTGAGAGAGAGAGAGATAGAGAGAGTGTGTGAGAGAGAGAGAGATAGAGAGAGTGTGTGAGATAGAGAGAGTGTGTGAGATAGAGAGAGTGTGTGAGAGAGAGAGAGATAGAGAGAGTGTGTGAGAGAGAGAGAGATAGAGAGAGTGTGTGAGAGAGAGAGAGATAGAGAGAGTGTGTGAGAGAGAGAGAGATAGAGTGTGTGAGAGAGAGAGATAGAGAGAGTGTGTGAGAGAGAGATAGAGAGAGTGTGTGAGAGAGAGAGAGATAGAGTGTGTGAGAGAGAGAGAGAGATAGAGAGAGTGTGTGAGAGAGAGATAGAGAGAGTGTGAGAGAGAGAGAGATAGAGAGAGTGTGTGAGAGTGAGATAAATAGAGTGTGAGAGAGAGAGAGATAGAGAGAGTGTGTGAGAGAGAGAGATAGAGTGTGTGAGAGAGAGTGTGTGTGAGAGAGAGAGAGAGTGTGAGAGAGAGAGTGTGTGAGAGAGAGAGAGATGGAGAGAGTGTGTGAGAGAGAGAGAGATAGAGAGAGTGTGTGAGAGAGAGAGAGAGAGATAGAGTGTGTGTGAGAGAGAGAGATAGAGAGAGTGTGTGAGAGAGAGAGAGATAGAGTGTGTGAGAGAGAGAGACAGAGAGAGTGTGTGAGAGAGAGAGAGATAGAGTGTGTGAGAGAGAGAGAGAGAGAGAGAGAGAGAACTGAACAAACACATCTCACCGATAAAACAGGGAAAATCACACGTATGGCTAAAATTAGATAAAAATATAGGAATATATATATATATATATATATATAGAAAAAAACGATGTTTACTTATGTGCGATCTACATACCTCCAATAGAATCGCCATATTTTGAAGAGGAGATATTTGACACTCTCCACATGGAAATCAGCCATTTCCAGGCCCAAGGAAAGGTGCTACTATGTGGGGACCTAAATGCAAGGACAGGATGTGAACCTGACTTCATAGACCCACAGGGCAACAACCATGTGTTTGGCCAGACCCCTCTATATGTCACACCAGCCATCGCAAACCGAAACAACCTCGATTGTGAAATAAATAAAAGCGGTAGGGAGGTAGTGCAACTCTGCCGAGCCTTAGGCCTGTACATAGTTAACGGTAGGTTCAGAGGGGACTCCTTAGGGAGACTCACATATTCCTCAACTCTTGGGTCTAGTGTGGTGGATTATACAATCACTGACCTGGACCCCTGCGATATCAACGCATTCACTGTCAGGCAGCAATCCCCCCTCTCAGACCATAACCAAATAAATGTGTACCTTAAACTTTCTGCCCAAACTACAGACACAAAAAAGGAACCCAGTAAGCTACATAAAATAAACCAGACATACAGATGGGCCCCAGACAGTGGAGATAAATTCATCACAGCACTAAATTCACCTGATCTCACAAGTAAAATTTCAAAATTTAAAGAAAATCTATATGAGATCACCAGAGATGGGGTAAACATGGCCATAGAGGATATAAATATGATCTTTCATGAGGCAGCTGTAAAAGCCGACCTCGTGAAACAGAAGAGGAAGAGTCACAAAAGACAAAATAAAAATAAGAAATGGTTTGACCACGAATGCAAAAATGCCAGAAAAGACCTGAGAAAAATATCAAACCAAAAGCATCGCCAACCAAACAATCCGGACCTACGTACTAGATACAATGAAACCCTCAAAAGATAAAAACACACCATTAGGAACAAAACACAAAACTATACCCACAAAATACTAGAAGAAATTGAAAACTCCACCAACCCAAAACAATTCTGGGAAATGTGGAATAACCTGAGTACAACACAATTGCAAGCATTACCAATCCAAGATGGCGACATCTGGAGAACACATTTTGAAAACCTCTACAAAGACATCCCAATAAACGAAACAAACCCAAGTCAACATCAGGTCACAGAAAAACTCCACACATTAGAAGCAACAATCAAAGACAACCAAAACCCTCTAGACTCCCCAATCACATGGAAAGAAATGGCCACAAAAACAAAATCTCTCCACCTAAAGAAAGCCTGTGGCCCAGACAACATCAAAAATGAAATGCTCAAGTTCAGCAATATGGAGATGCAGGGTGCGGTACTCAAATTATTCAACATCATATTACGTTCAGGCTGTTTTCCCGATATCTGGTGCCAAGGACTAATCTCCCCCATATATAAAAGCGGAAACAAATCAGACCCAAATAACTACCGCGGCATCTGTGTCAACAGTTGTCTAGGGAAGTTATTCTGCAGTATTCTAAATAGTAGATTACTTGATTTTCTTAACAAACATAATATCCTCAGAAAAAACCAAATAGGCTTTCTTCCAAAACACCGCACCGCCGACCATATCTATACCCTTCACACCCTCATTGAAAAACATATACACCAAACAAAAAATGGGAAAATATTCGCCTGTTTCATCGACTTCAAGAAAGCCTTTGACTCTATATGGCACGAAGGGCTCTATTATAAACTTCTTCAATGTGGAATAGGGGGCAAAGTCTATGACCTTATTAAATCAATGTATCTGAAAAACAAATGCGGGGTCAAAATTGGAGACAAACGCACCGATTTCTTCACCCAGAGAAGAGGCGTCCGGCAGGGCTGCAATTTGAGCCCGACCCTGTTCAACATATACATAAATGAATTAGCAGACATGCTGGAGCAAAGCGAGTCACCAGGTCTCCGTCTCCTAGATGGAGAAGTGAAATCCCTGTTCTATGCGGACGACCTGGTTCTGCTGTCTCCCACAGAACAGGGATTACAGCAACAACTAGACCTACTCGACAAATACTGCCAAAATTGGGCTCTAACAGTAAATCTAAAGAAAACCAACATCATGATTTTTCAAAAAAGGCCCAGATGTCAGGAAAACAAATACCAGTTTACCCTCAGTGATACCACTATAGGACACACTATGAGCTACACCTACCTTGGTCTAACTATTACAGCATCAGGGAGCTTCAGCATAGCAGTGAATGCACTAAAAGAAAAAGCCCGAAGAGCCCTATATGCAATAAAAAGAAAATTCTACAACATCCAAGTCCCAATCAAAATCTGGCTCAAAATATTTGACAGCATAATCCTGCCCATTGCACTGTACGGTAGTGAAGTATGGGGCCCGCTAAATCACCAAAGCTACACTAAATGGGAAAAACATACAATAGAAGCCCTACATGCAGAATTCTGCCGAAGCATCCTTCGCACCCAAAGGAAAACGCCAACAAATGCATGCAGAGCCGAACTAGGCAGATACCCACTGATAATAAACATCCAAAAACGAGCACTAAACTTCCTAAATCACCTCAAATCTAGCTCCCCAGACACCCTTCATTTCAAAGCCTTTCAGACCCAAGAGCTAAACCCAGAAAAGAGTCCCCTGAGTCAGCTGCTACGGAAACTAAGTACTCAGCCGGACCCTGACCAGCCCCAGACCAACACAGCCGCCCAAACACCAATCCGAGTGAACCAAATCATTAAAAAATGCAAAGAAACCTACCTGGAACATTGGAACAAAATAACCGAAAGCCAAAGCAGATTAGAATGTTACCGGGCCCTAAAAAGAGAATATAAACTGGCAGACTACCTCACGACCATCAGAGACACAAAACAGAGACAGACCCTCACCAGGTACAGACTAAGCGACCACCAACTGGAAATTGAAAAAGGCAGATACAAGAAATCCTGGCAGCCTAGAGAGAATAGAATATGCGATCAATGTCTGGCTGGCGAGGTTGAAACAGAAATGCATTTCCTCCTAAAATGCGAAAAATTCAACACATCAAGAAACATATTATTCAACAAGCTAAGCCAAACAACCCCAGATTTCAAGGAATTGGATGATCTGTCAAAATTGAGATTAGTCCTAGGAGAAGGAGACAGACCATACCTTGGGGCCAAATATGTAACAACATGTCACAACCTGAGGACTGTTTAAAATTAATATTGAACGTACCAAATGAAGTACAAAGACTGTTTAAAATTAATATTGTTTAAAAGTAATATTGTATGTACCCAACAAATGTCAAATCGATTGACACCTACAGAATGTTGGAAAACTGTACCTTTTTGCTATGTAAGCTTTGGCAATATGGTTCTCTGTAAACTTTCATGCCAATAAAGCATTTTAATTGGAATTGGAATTAGAGAGAGTGTGTGAGAGAGAGAGAGATAGAGAGAGTGTGTGAGAGAGAGAGATAGAGAGAGTGTGTGAGAGAGAGAGAGATAGAGAGAGTGTGTGAGAGAGAGAGATAGAGTGTGTGAGCGAGAGATAGAGAGAGTGTGTGAGAGAGAGAGAGATAGAGAGAGTGTGTGAGAGAGAGAGATAGAGAGAGTGTGTGAGAGAGAGATAGAGAGAGTGTGTGAGAGAGAGAGATAGAGTGTGTGAGAGAGAGAGAGATAGAGTGTGTGAGAGAGAGAGAGATAGAGAGAGTGTGTGAGAGAGAGAGATAGAGTGTGTGAGAGAGTGTGTGTGAGAGAGAGAGAGAGTGTGAGAGAGAGCGTGTGTGAGAGAGAGAGAGATGGAGAGAGTGTGTGAGAGAGAGAGAGATAGAGAGAGTGTGTGAGAGAGAGAGAGATAGAGTGTGTGTGAGAGAGAGAGATAGAGAGAGTGTGTGAGAGAGAGAGATAGAGTGTGTGAGAGAGAGAGACAGAGAGAGTGTGTGAGAGAGAGAGAGACAGAACCCGCCGGATGCCACCCCACACGACGACACACCGAAAGCCACAAACCCCGCTCCAACCAGCCCTCAGTCGAATCATGCCCAGACTACTGCTACCCAGTCCTCACACACAGGAACACAAAAACCGACAGATACCCCCCCAAACGAGGACACACCGAAAGCCCCAAACCCCGCTCCTGCCACACAACATATCCCAGAAACCCAGCCAACAACCAGCCACCAGGCGAGTCCTACCCAGACTACTGTTACCCAGTCTGAAAAACCAGCCCCTCAGGCGGTCCTGCTGACCGACTCCAACGGAAAGTTTCTGGACCCCCAGAGGCTGTTCCCAGACCATCAAGTCCTGAAAAAATGGTGCAGCAACACAGACCAAGCAATGAAGATCCTGAACAAAGAATCCCTTGGAAGCCCCAAATGGATTGTGATCCACACAGGCACGAACGACCTACGCACCCTACAGGAAGGCACTGCTAGGGCGGTGAGCAGGATGGCGGAAAAGGCCAGCAGGGAATTCCCCGAGGCGCGGATCGTGATCTCCACACTACTGCCCAGAAAGGACACCCCAGCCTATATAATCCACAACACCAACAGGGAGATCGACACGAGATGTTCTGTCCTCCCCAACGTCTCCCTGGCCCATCATCCAAACATCAACACAAGGGACCTCTATGACGAAATACATCTACTCAAACAGCGGATGTGGGTCTTCGCAAGAAACCTCATAAACACTGCCAAAAGACGCAGCCCTCCCACCCCCTCTACCATTGGGAGCCCAAACAGGACCACCAATGTCCCCCACCCCCCATTACAAAACCAACAACAGAACCGTGCTTTTATACCTGACCCAAGACCCCCCTCTAGACCACAGACTGTAGACCAAGAACTGAGAAAGATCATGACGATGCTGAACAGCCTGATAGAAAGCCGGAGAAATTATTAATATTGTTATTTATCATTATCATTATTGATCAGTATTATTACTATTATTAGATAGATATATGTGAATGCCTCATGAAATTTATACTAAATCATCATTTAGCATTATAGAAAATAGTGTTTCCACACTCATCCCACAAAATAGGTCCATTTTATTTCGTTTTATTGAACTATATAAATGCGTTCTTTCCACATAAGCTGCTGGAATATCCAGGGCCTCCGCTCCTCAACTTTTGGGAGGAAGAGTACAGACCCTGAATTCCTAAAAGATATAAAAGACATTGATATAATTGTGTTAACAGAAACATGGTGCCAAAAGGACGTGCCGACCCACTGTCCTCCAATGTACCATGAAATCATTGTGCCCTCAGTAAAGAACACGAAAACACGCAAGGGCAGAACCTCCGGGGGAATATTGGTGTGGTATAAGGGAGAACTGGACAAACACATCTCACCGGTAAAACAGGGAAAATCACACGTATGGCTAAAACTAGATAAAAATATAGGAATAGCAAAAAAAGATGTTTACTTATGTGCGATCTACATACCTCCAATAGAATCGCCATATTTCGAAGAGGAGTTATTTGATACTCTCCACATGGAAATCAGCCATTTCCAGGCCCAAGGAAAGGTGATAATATGTGGGGACCTAAATGCAAGGACCGGTTGTGAACCTGACTTCATAGACCCACAGGAAAACAACCATGTGTTTGGCCAGACCCCTTTAGATGTCACACCAGCCATCGCAAATCGGAACAACCTTGATCGTGAAATAAATAAAAGCGATAGGGAGGTAGCGCAACTCTGCCGAGCCTTAGGCCTGTACATAGTTAACGGTAGGTTCAGAGGGGACTCCCTAGGGAGACTCACATACTCCTCAGCTCTTGGGTCTAGTGTGGTGGGCTATACAATCACTGACCTGGACCCCTGCGATATCAACGCATTCACTGTCAGGCAGCAATCCCCCCTCTCAGACCATAACCAAATAAATGTGTACCTTAAACTTTCTGCCCAAACTACAGACACAAAAAAGGAACCCAGTAAGCTACATAAAATAAACCAGACATACAGATGGGCCCCAGACAGTGGAGATAAATTCATCACAGCACTAAAGTCACCTGATCTCACAAGTAAAATATCAAAATTTAAAGAAAACCCATACGAGATCACCAGAGATGGTGTAAACATGGCCATAGAGGATATAAATATGATCTTCCATGAGGCAGCTGTAAAAGCCGACCTTGTGAAACAGAAGAGGAAGCGTCACAAAAGACAAAATAAAAATAAGAAATGGTTTGACCACGAATGCA